>NC_050579.1:235140028-235741694 GCF_011100635.1 Trichosurus vulpecula | reverse complement strand
AGATTTCCGTCTCCACATGTAGCCCATTCCCTCTACCTGTCCATAAAAGAGAACTTGGGGTTCTACACTATCAAGGAAAAGAGAGAGAACTGTACATTTGGGGCCAATGCTCTTCTGACTCATCATTGACACATCAACTTCTTGGTTTCTTTCTCTTTTTTGTTTCTGTTGGGTCATATGTTTCCTCCCTTGGTTGTCCTGTTTGATGCCAATCTCTGTCTGAAGGGAGGTGAGAGGCACCTGGCATGTAAGCAGATGGATAATTAAACGATGCTTTCCACCAGTCTGTGTTCCATCCTGTGTTAGGCAAACAGTAACTAATGATGTTTCCTGACATCAGAGTTACACTCCTTATTGGGAGGAGTGGTGCTCATATGGCCATCACATGGGCTCATATGCCATCACATAGAGCACACCGAGAGATAAGACAGAAACCGTAGGACAGGGAGCTACCCAAAGTCAGCGAGCGGGCTGGGGGAGAACTGTAACATCTAGTCCTTTCCCCTAACCTTAGGTTTTCCTTCTGCTATAAATTGGTTTACTAGTTTGCACAGACTGGCAGAATATAAGCTCCTTGAGGGCAGTCAGTTAATAAAAAGGAATTTATCAAGCACTTGCTATGTGCTAAGCCCTGTGCTAAGTACTAGGGACAGTCCCTACCCTCAAGGAGCTCACATTCTAATGCAAATAACTCTATATAGACAAGATACATATGGGATAAATTGAAGATTATCAACAGAGTGCAGGGACTTTTTTCCCACTTCTGTCCTCTCATTTGCAATGCCTAACACAACATCTTGAATACAGTAGGTGCTTAATAAATGCTTATTGGGTTATCTTCCTTTACTCATTTGGGTTAAAGGGTGAAAAGAGGAGGGAGATTAGGGGATAAGGATTTATATTATAATATATTGTATCATATCATATTACATTATATTTTATTCTATAATAGGATATTATGGCATATAATACAATATGATATAATATTCACATTATATCATGTCAAGTCATATCACATATCAGCCTCTGTGCCAAAAATAGGGCTAAGCACTTTTCACAAATATTTAATATTTTATATTATATTAATTAATATATGTATAATTATATGCATGTATAATGTATATGTATAATTAATTATATTTGTGTATTAATATTTAATATTTACAAATACCCATTTGATCCTCAAAACAACATGGTAGGATGAGAGTAGCTGCTATTGTTTTCCAGTAGATGAAACAGATGTTGTGTGACTTGCCCAGGGTCACACAGCTAGTAACTTTCTAAGGCCAGATTTAGACTCAGGTCTTCCCAACTCCAGGCCCAGCCCTCTATCCACTGTGCCACCAACTGCCTCTGCTGAAAAGATGATGCAGCTCAAAGAACACTAAACTCAGAATGACAGGACCCAAGTTCGAATCCTGATTCAGCCATTTACTACCTGTGTGACATTGGACAAGCCACTTAACCTCCCTTGGCCCAATTTCTTCATCTGTAAAGTGAGTAGATTAGATTAGGTGGCTTCCAAGGTCCTCTCCATCTTTATGTCTATGACCTTTGTTAGCACGTACAAGGTGAGAATCTTAATATTCACTTTTCAAAAAAATTATGTCATGATTTCCTATCACAAAACCCAGAACACTGGTTCTATGAACCTAATCCCAGAAGCAAAGCTCACCCAACTTCTAACCAGCAATACTAAAACAATTAGTTTTCTATCAAAAGCCCAATAATATCCAGAGCATGGGCAAGAAACCAAGGATCCCTGTTCCTGTGGGATTGGACTGAATGACTCTAAGTTCCCTTCTTATTTTATACCTTGAAGCATGTCAAAATCTTCATCCCTCATCATGGCAACTGAGGGTAAACTTCCCAACCCTTTGTCCTTGCAAATCTTGTCCTAAGGATCAGATGACACGATGTCAAAACGTGAAGGAATTTTGTTGTTGTTCAGTTGTTTCAGTTGTGTCTGACTCTTTGTGACCCCGATTGTGGTTTTCTTGGCAAAGGTACTGGAGTGGTTTGCCATTTCCTTCTCCCACTCATTTGACAGATAAGGAAACTGAGGCAAACAGGGTTAAATAACTTGCCCAGGGTCACACAGCTAGTAAATCTCTGAGACCAGATTTGAACTGAGGAAGATGAGTCTTCCTGACTTCAGGCAGCACTCTATCCACTGTACCACCTAGCTGCCCTCCTGAAGGAACTTGAAGATTACTTATATGATACACTCATTTTACAGATAAAGAAACTGAGATCCAAAAGAGCTGAAGCAACTCATTTCAAGTCACACAGGTAATAAGTGGCAAAGTTAGGATCTGAACCTAGATCTTCTGATTCCAAAATCAGAAGGTGTGTGTGATTGCTCATTCGAACCCCGAATAGTATTTCTAAGCTTATTCACCCACTTATTCATCAGCTTTCCTTCAAGTGGCTTCTGGCTATTCACAACTGTCTTTTTGGCTTAGTGCATGCACACATTCCTTTGAACAATGTTTATAGTTCTTCTTCCGGGATGGCCTTCAATATCTGCAAAAAAGTTTTTTTGATTATACACACACGTTTTTTCCTCTTCTGGGATATATGTATGTGTGTGCATATAATGTACATATATATATGTATAAATGTTTGTATATACATGTACATCCATGTCTTGGATGTATATGTGTATATACAAAGATATTCCCTAGAAGATATAAGTATATGCATACATATTATGGGGCCACCTAGATGGTACAATGGACAGAGTGCCAGGTCTGAACTCAGGAAGACTGATCTTCCTGAGTTCAAATCTGGCCTCAGACACCTTCTAACTCTGTAACCCTAGACAAGTCACTTAACCCTCTTTGCCTCAGTTTCTTCATCTGTAAAATGAAGTGGAGAAGGAAATGGCAATCCACTCCAGTATCTCTGCCAAGAAAACCTCAAATGCGGTCATGAAGAGTCAGATACGACTAACAACATACATATTATGCATTTGTATATTTATACGTGCATTGCCTCAGATGACATGTAGGTTCATATATACATGCTATGTACATATACATATGTGTATGCCAGAAGATAAATATAGATAGATATGTGTATATATATGCAAATACTCCAGAATATTAAAAAAAAAAGTGTGTGTCTAATCAAAAGAATCTTTTACGGATGCGGAAGGCTATTCCCAAAGAGGAATTCCAAACATTTTTTCAATGGAATAAGTATGTGTCCACCCAAGATGACTGTTGTAAGAGAGACAATAATCACCTGGGTGTATACATTCTGCTATATTTTCTGTTGTTGTTGCTTTTAAGCAGCATGTTATTCCATGGTCACACCTAGTCCAGTCTCCCAGGTTCCTAACTCTGGCATTATAATCAACTTCTCATTCTCTCTCCCTCAGCCCATGTACCCATCAAATGCCAAATCTTGCCATTTCTACCTTCCTAGCATCTAATGCCTCTGACCCCTCCTCTCCATTCCCATGGCTATCAGGCCATAATCAGCTCTTGCCTGATTATTATTACAACCTTCTGACTGGTTTCCCTACCTTGAGTCTCTCACCACTCAAACCCAAGCTATATCCTACCAAAGGGCAGATAGGTGGTGT
This sequence comes from Trichosurus vulpecula, assembly GCF_011100635.1. Lineage (NCBI taxonomy): Eukaryota > Metazoa > Chordata > Mammalia > Diprotodontia > Phalangeridae > Trichosurus > Trichosurus vulpecula. The sequence continues at coordinate 235,738,102 of NC_050579.1, read as the reverse complement.
AGTGGATAGAATGCCATGCCTGGAGTCAGGAAGACTCATTTTCTTGAGTTCAAATCTAGCCTCAGATACTTTCTGGATGAATGACCCTGGGTAAGTCACTTAACCCTGGTTGTCTCAGTTTCCTCATCTATCAAATGAGCTGGAGAAAGAAATGACAAACCACTCTAGTACCTCTGCCAAGAAAACCCCAAATGGGGTTCATGTACATCATGTCAGTTAACAATGGGGGTCCACGTGGCTCTGAGCTGGGCTCTCCTGTTCTTCCTCTGTACTATTTTATTTCATGATCTCATTAGCTCCCAAGGGTTCAATTATCATTTCTTTTCAGATCTGCTTGTCCAGCCTTGACCTCTCAGCTGACCTCCTATCTCACAAATCCAACTGCCTATTAGACATCTTGAATTAGATGTCACATAGACATCTTAAACTCCACATGTCTAAAACTGAACTCATTTTCTTTCCCCCCAAACCCTTCCCTCTTCCTAACTTCCCTATAATTGTTGAGGGTAACACCATTCACACAGTCATCCAGGTTCACAATCTAATTATCATCTTTTACTTCTCACTTTCTGTCACCACCCCCAATCCAATCAGTTGTTAAGTCCTCATGACACCACTCATATATGCCTCTTTCTTTCCTCTGACGCTGACACTGCCTTGGACTATGCCCTCATTGCGTCACGCCATAACTATTGGAATAGCCTTGCTGGTTAGTCTTCCTATTTCAGGCCTCTCCCCACTCCAGCATATTCAGCTGTCAAATTGGTCTTCCTAAAGTATGCTTTCTAAGGTGCCATACCAAATACTACACCTTCAACCCCATTCAATAAATTCGCGTTACTTCCTGTAATGTTAAGGTCCAAATATAAAATCATCTGGCTTTTAAAGTCTTTTGTAACCTTGCCCCTCCCCACCTTTCTAGTCTTCTTACACTTTAGTCCCCTCCCTTCTCTTATGTGCTCAGCTATTGAGCGACACTGGTCCCCTTTCTGTTCCTTATACACAACACTAGACTCTGGACACTGGACTGAAGTGGTTTTATTGTTTGCTATGCTTAGAATGCTCTCCCTCCTCATCTCTACCTCCTAGCTTCCCAGGATTCCATCAAATCTCAGCTAAAGTCCCACCTTGTTCAGGAAGCCTTTCTTCTTAATCTTATTGCCTTCCTTCTGAGATTCCTGATTTATCCAGCATATGTTTTGTTTATATGTAGCAGTTTGTATCTTTTTTCTCCCATTAGACTGTGACGTCCTTTTTTGCCTTTCTTTATATTCCCAGGACTTAGCACAGTTCCTGGCACATAGTAGGCACTTAATAAATTCTAGTTGACTTGAATTCTTTTGAGAGAAAAATAGCACATGCTCATATAACTAAATATGAAATATATGATGAGTAGAGATAAGTGACTTAGGGGAGCAGGGAAGAGCATTGATAAGTGTAGTAGGTAGGAGGTGGCACTTAAGCTGAATCTTGGAGGGAGCTAGAGATTCCAAGCAGTGGAGGTGAGGAGGGAAGTCATTCCAGACGTAAGGGACAGCTTGTACAAACACATGGAATCTGGAGATCCAATGTAATGTACAACAATCAGCCAGAAGGACAGTTTAGCTGGAATATAGGATGTGTGATGGAGTGATTCAGTCATTTTTCAGTCACGTCTGACTCCTTGTGACCCAATGTGGGATTTTCTTGGCAAAGATACTGAACTGGTTTACCATTTTCTTCTCTAGTCCATTTTACAGATGAGGAAACAGAGGCAGCATTAAATGACTTGACCAGGGTCACACAACTAGCAAGTGTGTGAGACCAGATTTGAACTCAGGATGATGAATCTTCCTGACTCTAGGCCTGACACTCCATCCACTGTGCTGCCTAGTTGCCCATGTCATAGAGAAAATCAGTCTGGAAAAATAGGTGGGTTATAGACTGTGAAGGGCTTTAAATGCCAAACAGGGGAATATATATGTATTTTATCGTAGTAGCAACAAGAAGCTGCTTAATCTTCTTGACCATAAGAGTGTTGATGAAATATATCTGCAGTCATTTTTATATAATGGGAGTAATCGGGAGAGCCTCCTATCTGCTGGGCTGGGGAACTTCCCAGTTAGAGTTGAACATGTGTTCTGTCTCCTTGCAGCAGGACATGAGCTCTGCCCCCATGCTAAAGGACATATATCATCAGCAGCTCTTGGTTGGTCATTTGGTTCCCTTGAATGGAAGTAATGTTGAAAATGATTGGTACCTGAGCAAGGAGAAGCTGCCTCACAGAATGTTGTAATAACTGTCTCAAAGTTCTACCTCTTTCTCTTTTGAGCACTTAAGAGAGCCCCCATGCTTTCTTTCCCTTTGATTTCTAACGGGTAGGAGACCCTCACCCACCACCTCCAGAAACCATGTTGTTGCTACACAGCAGCAAAAACATGAGCTTGCCTAAGTGAGCCTAAAGCTGGGCCTGAAATCCTCTTGCTGTCTCTCTGTTTTGTCTTTCTTTCTCTAAGCACAGGCAACCAAATGGAGATTTTCAAAGACGGACATTTTCAGTCCTGGTGACTACTACCTTGTGAGTTTGAGAATCCCTGGGCTCTTATGTTGGCACTAGTTGTAGAACAGAACTGAATTAACCAAAAGAAAAACAGCAGCAAGAACTGGGAAGATGCTTTATCTGAAAGGACTGAAGAGATCCAAGCCATGCCCTGTCAGGAAAGAAGATCTGGACTTACACAAGCTGAACAGGTCAAAGATGAAATTGAAATACCTGTTCAGAGATACTACTAAGTGCCTTTATCCTTTAGGAAGATTACAGTGATGGTGATGGACTGCTTTTGTGTGTAGTAAGTATTTATCAAAATGCATTCATGAATCTCTTGTATTTTAAGACTTTCTTTTCTGGCAGAGAACATCAATAATTGTCCTATATTTGATATCCTCTTTATACATTGAGTGACTTTTCTAGAATGGATCCTATTCATCACTTTTAGGGATGCCCTACAGGTGAGCTTTTCTCCAGAACTATGGTATGGGGGCAATGAATCAGAGAGATGAGGTGGGGGGAAAAACCACCTGACTCCTCTTTGAGGGGTCACTATGGCTGCCAGATTAAACGTGATCCATGCTACTCCAAAGTTAGTGTTTCATATTGGAGGGATCCTCCCTTCTCCCTGGCCCCCCTGGCTATAAAAAATTGGACATTAGAACTTTATTTTTGGAATCTAGACCCTGAATTAGAACATTGTCTCTCTGTGAAATTAAAATTCAATTATGACATTTTGACTTGAGTCATTTCCAAGACAATAATCCACCCCAAGTATGAGAACTGCCTGTTTAAGTTGTGGTATGTTTGCTTAAGGACAGCTAGGTACCTCAATGAATAGAACACCAGCCTAAGTTCAAATCTGTCCTCAGACACTTACTAGCTATGTGACCCTGGGCAGGTCACTTAAACTCTGTTTGCCTTAATCCAAAGGAGATGGAAATGGTAAACCATTCCAGTATCTTTGCCAAGAAAATCCCAAATTGGGACACTAAGAGTTGGAAATGACTGAACAACAAAATATTTGCTTAAAAATCAATTTCAGTATTTCCTACTCTTGCTTCATAAAGATATCAATCACTAGACATTCCTTGCCTTTGTACATTAAGAATTGAGCTTGAGGAACAGGGAAAGAAGGGTTAACATTTTTCAGCTAGCCCAGGGTCACACAGCTAGGAAGTGTCTGAGACCAGATTTGAACTCAGGAAGATGAGTCTTCCTGACTCCAGGCCTGACACTCCATCCACTGTGCCTAGTTGCCCATGTCATGGAGAGTAAGGTAAAAATCAGCCTGGAAAAATAGGTGGCTTACACAGGGAATATATATGTATTTTATCATAGTAGCTCTCAACACAAGAGGGTTTGTGAGTGTGAGCACCTTAGTGGGCACAGGTAGTTCCCCTCAGGTTCCCACAATTTCTAGGGCACAGCTGGAGATTAGGGAAGTGGAGGGAGAAGCATGTACTACCCACAGTCCTACTGGAGATCAAAACAGTGTTTGTGATTATCTGTCTTCCTATCTCTCAGGCATTTAAATGGCGCCAGTCTGCTGTCCTAGTGGCTTCTTGAAGGAACACCAAAACAAAAATGAAAGCTGAAACAGCCTCCTCTGCAACTTGTCCTGTCTTCATTGCCCGGCCCTCTTGAAAGCTTCGAGACCTTAAAGGCCACATCTTATCTCTGAGCTTTGGCCCTTGTGGGTCTACAGATAAAAAAGGCTAGAAGTCATTTTGCAGAGTTTTGCCCTAGAAAGTTGTCAAGGAACACGGGACTGAGAGGCAACATTAGACAGTGGAGATGGAATTGAATTGAGAGTTCTAGCGCTTGGATTTGAACGCTGGCTCTCCTTGCTACCTGCACAATCTTGAGCGACCTTGAGCAATTTGCACCCTCTCCTTGGGCCCAGGTTTCTCGTCTGTGTCATTTCCAGCTCTAAATCTTATGACTCAGTAATAACATCAGGCTATTCAGTGAAACATTTAGTAAACGCTCACTGTGTTCAGGACATTGTGTGAAGCCCTGAGGGAAGATGAAAACTTAGATAACAACAATAACTGACATTTACATAGTGACTTAAAATTTTCAAGGCATTTTATAGATATTATCTCATTTGATCCTCACAACAGCCCTATTGGTGAACTGAGGCTCAGAGAGGTCAAATGGTTTGCCCAGAGTCACACAGCTAACAAGTATTAGATTGGAGGGAGGATTTGAAAATTAATGACCTTGACTATAAATCCAGTATTCTAGCCACTTTGATAAAATACAGTCCAGAGCGGGGAAGATGACACATAGCTAAATAACTATTTAACCACCAGGTGGCATAGCTAGCTACTAACCCAATTCTATTGATTGGGTAATTCTATTGATGGAAAAAGAGGAAAGGAAGGAAGGAAGGAAGGAAAGAAGGAAGGAAGGATAGATTTGTTCTATATTTACTATGTGTCACGTACTGGAAACACAGGGGGAAAACATACAAACAAAAAGGAAGACAGTCCCTGCCCTCAGGGAGTTTAAATTCTAGTGGGAGGAGACAATACACAAAAGAGAGTTGAAAGGGGGTCAGGATGTAGGGAAAAGAAGTACCAGCTCACTCCCTTTCCTTCCTCAATAAATTCTATTCCTGGTTTCCAATTTTCCTTTCCTCCCCAACTCCTGCCCTCATACTAGGAGACTTCAAATGTACATATTGATTCCCCCTCAAATACCCTAACCACTCAGTGCTTCAACCTACTCACCTCCCATGAACTATACCTCCATACCTCAGTTACAAACAAAGAAGGTCATATTCTTGGTCTATTACTGGCAAATGTATCACCTTCACATTCAAAATTTCTGAAATCTATCTGACCATAAGCTATTAGCTTTTCACCTCTCCCTCTGCCTTCTATTACATAAACTCACTCTAAATCTTCACCATGACCTCCAGCAGTTCCTTGACAATTCAGTTTTCTCCCAAGCCATCTCCCCTGTACTAGCCACTCTCTCTTCTCCCCATCTTGACTCTTTAGTGTTACCAATTCAACTCTATGCTCATTTCTTGAATCCCTGCCAAACCTACTCACTGATTAATCCCAACCAAGCCTTAGCCTTGAATCACTCTCCCCATTCTTCACCTTTGTGACTACTCATCTAAGTGCTGTTGAATCAAACTATAGAAAATCATGCAACATTCTGATTGAACTACTACAAATTTACGTTACACAACCTCAACTGGGCCCTCACTGCTGCCAGGCAATCCTACTACACCTCCTTTATCAATTCACTATCCTACTCTCCATAGCAGCTCTGCCAAACCTTTTCATTCTTTCTCAACCTTCCCATAGCTGCCCCTTCCCCCTCAGCTGAGAACCTTGTCTCATATTTTACGAAAAAAAATAGGCTATTTGCTATGAACTACCTCTTTTCTTCCTTTCCTCGTCTCCTATCACTCAGGTGCCTTCTGTCACTTCACCCTCCTTTATACCAGTTTCACATATTGAAGTAGCCTTACTTCTTACTAAGGCTAACTAACCCCTCTGAGGGCCATTTCCAGTCATCTAGATCTATATCTTGACACTGGGCCCAGATGGCTCCAGAGGAGAAGGTGAGGCTGGTGACTTTGCACAGCCATCCCTCACTTAAAACCAATTCACTTGCAAGTCATGGCATCAACTTCCTGATGTCATGGTCATCTTCAAGGATGAAGGACAAACAATAATCTGTGAGTAGTACAAGCTGCCCCACTGGAGACCCAACAGGCCAGTTCTAGTTGAGCAACACAGTGCTTTTCCACTCTCCTCTCCTCTCCTTTTTTTCCTCTCCTCTCCTTTCTTTTAACCTCCCCTCTTTTTCCCTCCCCTTTCCTCCCCTCCTATCCTCTCAAGATATCTTGGGGTTTAGCGTCTAGATTTCTTTCCTAAGGACCATGCCTTAAACCCAAATTACTCTGGCTCTCATTGATTGGCCAATAATAGATCCCAGTCCAAGCCCCACCTGGTCATTGTTCGGGCCCTGATTGGCTCAGAGTGAATATAAATAGTAACTGTTCCTCTTTTGGTGAGAAACTCTGAGGGTCTTTCCCTTCCAGATTGATTTTTTTTTTTTTACTAAGTAGAAGAGGCCATTCTTTGCCTCATTTCTTACCTAACCTTAATCATTGAATGCCCATTCAGACAAACTGAGACCTGAGAAAAACCTAAGCTTAAAAAAGCCAAGTTCTCCCACTGCATCCTGGGCCATCTCCAGTTGTCCTGATCTAAATCTTGCCACTGGATCCAGATGGCTCTGGAGGAGAAAGGGAGGCTGGCAACTTTGCACAGCCCTCCCTCACTTAAATCCAGTTCACTTGGTCCTTTTCGAGAACACAGGACAAACAACAACAACAATCCCTGTACTTGTTCAATTGATCACATTCCATCCCATCTCCTCCACCAATAAATTGCCCCCTCTGACATCCCCACTCTTTCATTTATTTTCAATCTCTCCCTGCCTAGACTCATTTCCTACTACCTTTAAGCATATCCATCCTGAAAAAAAATCCTCACTTGATCCTTCCATCTATCATTCTATTCGTATATCATCCTATGTAGCTCAACTCCTCAAAAAGACAATCCTGCTTCTGACCCTATCATTCCACCACCCAAATTGTTTTCTCCAAAGTTAGTAATGATCTCCTCATTGCTAAATCCAGCGACCTTTTCTCAATCTTCATTCTCCTTAGTCTCTATGCAGCCTTTGACACTGTTTGACGCTCTCTCCTCCTTGATCCTCTCTTCTCTCTAGGTTTTCTACTCTGTCCTGGTTCGCCTCCTACCTATCTAACTGCTCCTTCTCAGTCTCCTTTACTGGATCCTCTTCCAGATCACCCTCTCTAACCACAGATGTCCCTCAGGGTTCTATCCTGGGCTCTCTTCTCTTCTCCCTCTATACTACTTCACTTGGTGATCTCACCAGCTCCCAAGGATTTGATTACCATCTCCATGCTAATGATTTTCAAATCTACCTATCCTGCCCCTAGTCTTTCTGCTAACCTTTAGTTTCACATCTCCAATTGCCTTACAGACATTGTGAACTGGCTATCTAGTGAACATCTTAAACTCAGTATATCCAAAACAGAACTCATTATCTTTCCCCCCAAATCACACCACTTTACCTATTGTGGAGAAGACAATTCCATCCTCCCAGTTCCTCAGTCTCCTAACCTGGGAGTCATCCTGGATTCTTCATTAACTCTCACTCATCAAATCCAAGTTGTTGCCAAAGCCTGCTGATCTCATCTTTGCAACATATCTCAAATATAACTCCTTTTCTCCTCTGACACTGCCACCACTCTAGTACAGGCCTTCAACACCTCACACCTTATTTATTGCAATAGCCTGTTGGTTAGGTCTGCCTCCCTATGATCTCTCCCCTCTCCAATCCGTTTTCCATTCAGCCAATAAAGTCCAATAGTGTCACCCACCCTACCACCACTCAATAAACTCCACTGACTTCCTATTCCCTCAAGGAAAAAATACAAAATGCTCTATTTGGTATTCAAAGTCCTTCACAACCTAGCCTCCTCCTACCTTTCCAGTCTTTTTACACCTTACTCCCCAACACATACTCTTCAATCCAGTCACACTGGCATCTTAGATCTTCCACAAACAAGACACTCTACTGCTTGGCTCCGGGCATTTTCTCTGGATGTCTCCCCTACCCGGAATGCTTTCCTTCTTCCATTCCACCTGCTGACCTCCCTGACTTCTTTTAAGTTCCAACTAAAATCCCATCTTTTACTGGAAGCCTTTCTAACCCCTCTTAATTCCAGTGCTTTCCCTCTTTTAATTTTTTTCCTAGTTATCCTTACTTTGTATATAGCTTGCTTTGTATACATTTTTGTTTCCATGTTGCCTCCCCCATTTAGATTATAAACTCCTGGAGGGCAGGAACTGACTTTTGCCTCTTTTTGTATCCCCAGTGCTTAGCAGAGTGCCTGGCACATAGTAAGTACTTTAGAAATATTTACTGATTGATTAATGCAATAAAACACAGTTTCCAAGTGCTATCTCCTTCATCACCTCTAGGAGGGTCTGCTCCAGTCTCCAGTTTCTCCCTGCCTCAATGAGACTGGCTCATGTCTTCTGGAAGAAGACAAGTGAATTCAAATCAACAAGAGAACCCTCTGCCATTCTGCTTTTTCATCTCTGATCTTCTTGTCACTTTCCTCCCTGCCTCCACCACTGAGCCAAAGTTGGAGAGGGGTGTTTCAACATCGTTGTTTTCGTTGTTCAGTCATGTCAAACTCTTTGTGCCCCGTTTGGGGTTATTGAATGCAGCTGACTATGAACTGATCTTGCCTGATCCCAGAGCTGTGAATTGCCTGAGAGCAATCGAAACCAGTTAAAAGGAGAACTCTTGAAACCAGCTAAAAAAAGAAAGGAGCCCCAGTTCCTACCAGATGTTACCACTCCCCAGTCTCCCCTAGCCTTCTCTATGGACCTTTGGTTGTTATGAAAAACAACTTGCATAGCAGCTTCCAGAGGCTGTATTTCCCTTGGGACTCCCTTCCTGCTGAAGTTTATTTAACCTTGCCCCCTTCTGCCTTTCTTGGGGACTCCAGTACTGTGGTGCTGGGTAGCCTCAGATTGTAATCTCCTTGCCTTCATTAAAGACCCTAGTTTTTACTACTTTAGTAGTATCCTTATTTTAGGTTGACAGTCTTTCTAGCAAAGATATTAGAGTGGTTTGCCATTTCCTTCTCCAGCTAATTTTACAGATGAGGAAACTGAGGCAAACAGGGTTAAGTGACTTACTCAGGGTCACACAGCTAGGAGTGTCTGAGGCCAAATGTGAACTCAAAACAATGAGTCTTTCTGACTCCAGGTCTGGCACTCTATCCACTGAGACACCTAGCTGCCCTCTAATGCTACAGCATTAATGAGACACAAAGCACTGTGTGATTCTCTGGAGAGATGAGGAAGGCATTGACATCTGAGCTGTTCTCTAAAGGATGGATAGAAATCTAGGGCTTTGATCAAGGAAGTGTCATCTCCACATTAGCAAGATTATTTCAAAGGCAGTGGGCAGAATGAGTTGAAGAAGTTTGATGGATTTGGTTGACCATGGTGGTTCCTCCAAGGATATACTTGCTTGGGTAGTATTAGAACTACTGTTAGATCTAATATATACTTTTTTTTAAAAAAAGCTGTAAATAATAGAGATTCATAATTTCATTTATTATCTTTATTTCCTATTCTTCATATAAGGAAATGTTCATATATATTTTGTCAGTTTTATTGTATATAGGTCAATTTTATTATAATAAAAAGAATTTAAAACATTTTAAAGATTAACTTGCTCTAATCTGTAGTAAAGTCAAGTGGCTATATCTATACCAAGGTGGGGGACAAGAAGACACCTGTGAGAGAAGGTGAAATTGTTATCAACTGGTGACTGAAAGAGTTCACAAGGGTACAAGAGAGAATTATTAAGTCATGGAGAGTCTATTGTAAGGGGGAATTGGTCAATACCTTCACAGCCAAATGGTAAGTAGACAAGAATAGTTCCTACGGGAGTGTGCTGGTAAATGTTTAACAACTGGATCTCTTAAAAAATACACATGACACCCCTTTAGCTTTAATCTGCATCATTAGCATGTTCTCCATCACTTTCTCAAGTCCAGACCAGAGGTGGGGAACCAGCAGCCTCGAGGTCACATGTGGCCCTCTAGGTCCTCAAGCGCAACGCTTTGAGCCTATCCAAACTTCACAGAACAAATCCCCTTAATAAAAGGATTTGTTTTGTAAAACTTGGACTCAGTCAAAAGACTGCACCCAAGGACCTAGAAGGCCACATGTGGCCTCAAGGCTGCAGGTTACCTATCCCTGGTCTAGACAATCAACAAAACAAAAGAAATCAAGCCTTCATTTACAGCATTTGTTGATTTCCAAGGTGTAAATGTTCATATCAAAAGTTTAACAATCAGCTTTGTTAAGTCAGTTTGAGCTAACTCTGGCACACTTGTTCGTGTGCACATGAGTATAATTCCCCTGAAAAGTTCTTATTTTTGACAGATGCTTCAAGGGTTCAATTAATTTGAGAAAATGAGAAGGCATTAGCTCTCCTTTCACAACTCGACAAACATTTACTCAATGTTTTCTATAGTTAGGGCACTGGGCTAGGTGTTAGGAATAAAAATTTGTAATCTAAAGAATGATATTCCCTATGCACAGCATTCTATTTTCCATCCCAATGGCTTTGCACAAGTGGTCCTCCACATCTGGAACACATTCCCTTCTCACCACTTCATAGAACCCCCAGCTCATTTCAAAGTACAGTTCATAGGCCACCTCCTACATAAGAGCTTTACTGGTTCCCACACCCTTACCCTGACCATGTATTCAATTTCCCAATTAAAATTATTTTTCAAATATCTTGCATTTCTATAGTGGATGTTTGAGGACTGACTGGCATCTTGGAATTGGTAATTCAGAGGGATAAAGATTCCTTCTCAGTTATAAGAATAATTTTGAATTCCTGTGATCCTTGAATTAAAAGACATACTTGAATCACAGCCTAGAATTTTTAAAGCAACGCACATAGTTTTAGAGAGAGCAGAGTGAAAGGAGACACAGTCTCAGAGACAGCATATTGAAAGGAAGGAGTGGAGGTTACATGATTTGAGTAGAAGGAGCCAATGAGCAGAGCTGGGAAAAAATCTTGGCATGAGGCAACAGGCAAAAGGAGAAATTGCAAGATCAGGACTGCAGCAGACAAGGGAGAGATTGAGGTAGGCCATCAAGCCCCTTCCAGCATCTCGAAACAGAGAACCTGGACTGAAGCTGCAAACGTTAATCACTTCTTCAGGGACTGAAGGCAGCTCTAAAAGGTCTACTTTTCCCTCAACTTTTCTTCCCTATGGTTGTCCAGAAATAGGCACTAAAATATACTCTGCTCAATTTTTTTTCCCAAGTGCAAGTGTTCCCTGTGTACTGATTTTTGCCTCAAATATTAAGAAACTGAGGATTAGATAGAAATAAACAAAATTTAAATTAGGGTAGAGAGTCAAACTTCTGTTGGAATATTAGGGATTTTCCTAACTGGGGGCTCTGAGCTATTATTCTTGTATTAATAAATAATAACTTTTTATCTAATATTAACTCCATAAATTAGCAGAGAAAGGGAACCTGTCAGTATGAGGACCTTATATTTCCTGTAGGCTAAAAGCAAGATAAAGGTTGGAACAGAGTGTAGCTGATTAAAACTTGGCATCAGATGTGAGAAAGGAAGAGGAGAGGGGAGACAAAGATGAGGCCCAAGATTCAGTTCTGTCCCTTCCAGAAAAGTGGGGGTAGTAGAAAGGACCACATCATTTCTGGAGCAATGAGCATCAGGGTTACATCTAATTCATGCAACCCCAGTTAATTGTAAGTTCCTCGAGATCAGGGAGTATTTCATTTTAGTCTCTGTTTCTAGAACCTAGCACAATGCCTTGCACACAACAAGTAGTTTAAAAATCAAAGATACTGGATCAGTCTGCCATTTCTTTCTTCAGCTTATTTCACAGATGAGGAACTAAGGCAAATGGGGTTAAGTGACTTGCTCAGGGTCTCACAGCTAGTAAGTGTCTGAGGCCAGATTTGAACTTAGGAAGAAGAGTCTTCCTAACTCCAGGCCTGGCACTCTAACCGCTGTGCCATTATCTGTGGTATATGGAGTGTTTAGGGAAGACTAGCACCTCTGTTACGAGGGCTGCTGAGCTGTTTTCAGAGCAGCTTATCTACCTTTGGTATCTACCTGCCACCCGGTTCTCACCTGTGGCTCCAAGAACCTGTAGCATGTGCATCAGCCACACCCCAGTAAACTGTCTTAGCAGATTGAGCTAAACCAGGTTGAGGGTAACTGACAGGCCTCAAACCCATTGGTGAGTTACAGGGATGCCTACCCCAAGCATGTGAAGTCTTCCCCTGACAGAATCAATGGATGAGAACAATTTCTTCCATGGCCATGAAGGCAGCTGAAGCAGGCACTGTGTAGAGCACAGATCTTTTTCAGGCATGGAAGACACCAAGGTCATCCATAGTATCCTAGGCCACCACGAGTCAACTGGACTTTTGTCCTGCAACTGGACTTCAATGATTCAGGAAGAGAGATTAAGGCTGTAGAGTTTGTACAACTCTGCCTCACTTAAATCCAATTCACGCTCAAGTCATCACCTGTGATGCCATTGGTCCTCTTCAAGAATGAAGGACAAACAACAATAATGTTAAAAATATGTGTGAAAAAGAATTGAATGGAAAAGGGTTGTTCCCTGCATAGGAATTCACTGTGGCTTTGTGAAATGTTCAGAAAAGTTAAATTATTTCTACCAAATCTAAGGGTATAGCACAGTAAGACGCCAATTCCATAGACCAGAACGTCGTGTTGTTTTCACCAACTTGCTGAGTGAGAGAGGCTTTTCCCAATTGAGTTCCCTCCAATAAAGATGCCAGGCTCCTCTGTGGTTTCATTTATTGACCCTGAATGAAGAAAACAGACAGACTGAACAAAAACAATCCAAAGAGACTCCTTAGACTTCTGTCTTTCAATCATCCAAATAGTTCCTCCAAACAAAACACCACCTCTCCAATGTGACCAGTGTTTTCTACTCTGTCTTTTTTTTTTTTGGTCCTCAGTGTTATCTACCTGCATACTGCACTCCTGGTGACAGTGGCTGAAAGACCACATCTGTAAGACTGAAGACAAGCCTGGAAAATGGACATTCAGAACTGCAGAAATGATTACTACCAGTCCTGGGGGAAGTACAGTGCACACACACACACACACACGGATGTTGAATAACATTGCAACATTGTCATTCAATTGAACAAGCACTTGTTACATGCCTACAGAGTACAAGACTACCTCTGGGGACACAGGGACAAAAATGAGATATCCCCAGCCCTCAAAGGATTACACTTTACTGAGGACACAGGACATGCACACAGATAAGTAAATAGAAAGTAATACAAAATAATTTTAAGAGGGTGAGAGTATGAACCACTGAGTCAGGAAAGGTCTCATGTAAGTGGCACACAAGCAGTGATGTGAAGGAACTGGAGGGTTCTGTGAGGCAGAGGTAAGGAGGAGAAATATTTCTGGCACAGGGGACAACCAGGGCAAAGGCACAGGGAAATTATGAGCAAAGATACTAAGGTAAGAATGTGCATAATATGTTTAGGAACAAGGAATGGACCAGTTTGTCTAGATACAGATAATAACTATAATTATGATAATCATGATGATAACTACTTCTATAATACTTTAAGGTTTACAAAGAACTTTCCTTACAAAAACCCTATGCATTGGATTATTGTCCTCATTTTACAGGTGAGAAAATGTAGGATTTTAGGGGAGTAGAAAGTAATAAGACTGAAGAGCTAGGTAAGAGCCAAGTCATGGAGGCCCTTGAATATCTCAATAAGGCATTTGGACCTTATGCTGGAGACAATAGGGAGCAATTGAATATTTCTGAGCAGATTCAAGGAGGATGTAGTACTATTAGAAAGAATAATCAAATAGTTGATATTCTTTGCCTCCTCAGAGCCATCATTTGCACCAGCACCAGAATGATCTTCCTTATGCATTGATTTCATCATGTTATTAATTTACTCAAAACTATGTGTATAAGGGCTACCTATTGCTTACTGAATAGGGCTAAAACTTCTTGGCCTTGCATTTTCAGCCTACTATTTAGTATCATCCTATCTTTCAAGCCTTATTTTAGCATACCACTTTCCAAGTACACCATGCTCCAGTCAAACTGGAATATTCAAAATTCCCTCATACCCTGAACTTTCTCAATCCTATGTCTTTGCTATTATTTGATATGCCACAAATGCCCTTTCTGCCTCTGCTCCCCTCTGCTGAATTTCTACACATCCTTTAAAGCCCAAATCAAATGATTGCCTCTTTCTGTATGAAGCCTTCCTTGATCCCTCAATCAATAATGACCTTTCCCCCTCAGACCTCAAATAAGCAGCTAGATGGTGCAGTGGATAGAGCTCTGGGACTCATCTTCCTGATTTCAAATCTGGCCTCAGACACTTACTAGCTGTGTGATTCTGGACAAGTCACTTTACCCTGTTTGCCTCAGTTTCCTCATCTGTCAAACGAGGTGGAGAAAGAAATGACAAACCACTCCAATATCTTTGCGAAGAAAAACCCCAAATGGGTCATAAGGAGTCAGATATGACTGAAATAGTTGAACAATAACAAAACTATATACCGCACACTATGTTAATTACTTTTTACAAATATTATCTCATTCGATCTTCACAACAACCCTGGGAGGTAGGTTATTATCATTATCTCTTATTATACTACTATTATATTACAATATATTATACATTATAATGTTATAATATATATTATAATATATTACACATATATTATAATATACTATTATTATCCTCATTTTACAGCTGAAGAAACTGAGGAAAACTGAGGTTAAATCCAAGAGATTAAATGCAAGTTCTCTGACTCTGAGTTCAGAGTTGTTTATACCCTACATTCCCTCTACATATAAAGCTTCATGAGCTTTTATTAGCTAAGACCTTATCTTGAATGAAGGTCAATTCAATTTAATTTAACAAATAGAAAGAAAATGGAAAACAAAATACGTCCCTGAAAGAGGAAGTTGAGTGAAACACCAGAAAGAGAAATGATCTATCCTTCACAATCTCCCTGGGTACCAGCTCTAGCTTGTATCTAGGTAACAGTCAATGTTTGAAGATGATTCTTCCAGATCTGTTTTGTCCCCAAGATGCTTTGCAGTTTTACAAAGTAAGCTTTATCTCAGAGCTTTTTATTTTATATCAGAGACTGATTTCCCTCATAATAACCCTATGATATTGGAAGTGGAAACATTATCATTCCTATTTTATTGGTGAGAAAACTGAGGAATCACAATCACAGAGCTAGTAGATAATGGAATTGGGTCCTGAAGTTTGACTCCAAGTTTCTTTTGCACAGTACCATGTTGCCTTCGTCATATATTGTAATATAGGGGTAGGGATTGTACCTGTGATTCTGTTGGTGTAGGAAACTCCTAAAGGAAGAAGCTCCTTTTACCATTTCAGGTCGCCACCCTCTCTGCAACTGTAGCACCAGCACGATACCCACAGCGAATGCTATGAGTATGCCAGTGTAGTTCTGAATCGCAAAATATAACAGAGTCTCTTCATTGAAGACAGAACCAAAACATTTAGTCAAACACCAGAAAGCCAAATCCATTATAGCAACAGAGAAATCTATACATATTAGCAATGCAAGGGGCACTGTCATCCCCAAGCCTTCCCTCTGTTAGGGCCTTCCCACAACAGGGGCAAACTCACTCCCTCTCTCACTCGCGCTAGATGCTGCTCCATGTCTCTCTCTCTCTCTCTTTCTCTCTCTCTCTCTCTCTCCCAGCTCTGACTGCTCTGTTTCACTTCCTCTCAGTTCTGCTCCACCCTTCCTGCCCCACCCATTCCACAAGCTCCTCCCACCACAGGCTCATGTGACTCAGACAGGTCACATGGGCCTATTAATGGATGGAAAGATCTTCAAACTATATTACCATTATAGCAACTTATATTCTTAGAGAGGTACTGAAAACACTGAAGGTGTTGTTGTTTATCTTTCAATCGGACCAATGACATCATGAGGGTGATATCTCGACTTGCGCGTGAATTGGATTTAAATGAGGCAGAGATGTTCACAGTCATCAGCTTCACTCTGTCTTCAGAGTCATATAAGCCCAATGGCAAGTGACGTTGTCCAGCCAGTGTATGTCAGAGGTAGGACTTTAACCCAGGTTTTCCTGACTTTCAGGCTAGCTCTCCATGCACTATGCCATGCTGGCTCTGTAATACAGACAGTATCACACAGGCACACATCTGCTCCTTGGTCACCAGCCCCTGATGAAAAGCCATCAAGACTTGAGTGACTGATAGTGATGTTTGGCTTTTAACTATGGACCAATGGTTCTCAAGTATAGAATGAAAGAACTACTAGGTCAGAGAATCTCTGCTAAACAAGGTTGTGGTTGTTATTGTTGGGGGCCAGGGTGTAACCTTTTAAATTGGATCAAGGGGGTAAAAGAATAAATCACCATTTCCTAAGCTAATTGCAGTATGTGGGATCCAGTGTTGACAGTTGGTTGGTTGGTTGGCTGTGGTCCTTTGTTCTCAAAGAAGATCAAAATGGTATCAGGATGTTGGGGTCAAGATACAGTGTGTCCGACTGTGGCTGATCAGACCAATACAAGAAGGCTGTACTACCGGTTGGGCACAAATAGTCCGTATGAACATTTGATCATTTAGCTAATGCCCTTGGACTGGGACCTCAAAGCTCACATGATCTAGTCATCCCAGACTTCTGACCTTGAGCTCTCATTTTAAGCTTATTTTTCCCACCTGTAAAATGGAAGGATTTTGCTAGGCAACCTTGAAGGTCATTGCAGTGCTGCATCCTTTGTTCCTAAGGCAATGGGTGAGACAATCAGCTTCTCTGCACCTCCTGTTTCTTATCTTTCAAAGCAGAACAGCCTACATCACTAGGATGCAGCAAGACATAACAATACAAAAATAAACATTACAGGGTTTACTTAAAGAGTAAATGGACTAGTCTTTGCTCTGCATTATTATTATCACATAGTAATAATAAGATGCTCCAGAACAGATGCAAAGCCCTCCAAGGGTGATGTCTTCCCTGTGTTCCACTTCCTACATAAAATGAGTTAGGAGATAGGAAAAGTGGGGGAGGATAATTGACTACACATCAAAACCAAAGTTTCTGGAGGTGCCCTTATAATTAACTCCATTGATGGTAGGTTATAGCTTGTGTTTATTAACATTTGTGCTCCTGCCCCTGGCCTGAAGAGCAAAGCAGTCATATCTGAAAGGGTCCAAAAGCAAAGAAGATTTCATTGGAGAGAGACACAGCTTCTTTTCTATGATAGTCTTGAGATGAGATTCCATACCTTCCAGTTAATACACAAAGCATATTTGGGAAGCAGTATTGTGTAGAGAAGGGCAGCTAGGTGGTGCAGTGGATAGAGTGTTAGCCCTGGAGTCAAGAGTTCAATTCTAGCCTCAGACACTTAATAGCTGTGTGGCTGTAGGCAAGTAACCTCACACTGTTTGCCTCAGTTTCTTCATCTGTAAATTTAGCTGGAGAAACAAATGGCAAACTATTCCAGTATCTTTGCCAAGAAAACCCCAAATGGGGTCCCAGAGAGTTGGGCTCAACTGAAACAACTGAACAGCATTATGTAGAGAATGGAACATCGGACTTGGTTAGAAGACCTGGGGTCAATGCTGGCTGTGACATTTGCAAGCTCATGTGTAAGTCATTTTTTCCTCTCTGAGCTTTAGTTCCCTCATCTGTCAAATGAGGAGAGGAATATTCACACAACCAAGCTCATAGGGTTGTTTTGAGGAAAGGGCTATGCCAACCTGATGGCAGTGAATAATTCTAATAGTAGCCAACATGTATATAGCACCTGCTATGTACCAGGCACGGTGCTAAGCACTTTTTTCACAAATACTACCTCAGTTGAAGAAATGAGCTGTTCTTATATACACAGCTATAATTGTGTAGTTCTTTATATATTTCTTTTACAGATTTTCTTAATAGAGTAGTCACATGAACCTTTGGCACCCTGGCAGTTCTCTCTCTCTCTGCTGAATCATTTGAATATAGATTTAGAGTTGGAAATGATCTTGGAGGTCATTGTGGGAGTCCAACTCCCTCATTTTATACATGAGAAAACCAAGTCAAGGAGATATTAAGGGACTTGCTATTGAGTGAGCTTGGGGTCACCCAGCTAGCAAGTATCTGAGGAAGGATTTAAACTTGTATTCAGGACTCTAAGTCCAGCTTTCTATCCAGTTAGTCAATTGGTTAGTCAATCAACAAGCATTTATTAAGTTCTTACTATAAAGGCAGCTAGGTGGCATAGTGGATAGCGTTCTGGGCCTGGAATCAGAAAGACTTATCTGCCTGAATTCAAATCTGGCTTCAGACACTTACTAGCTGCATGACCCTGGGCAAGTCACTTAACCCTGTTTGCCACAGTTTCCTCATGTGTAAAATGAGCTGGAGAAAGAAATGGCAAATCACTCCAGTATCTACCAAGAAAACCCCAATGAGGTCACAAATCGTTGGACACAACTGAAAAACAACCGAACATGTCTTTACTTTGGCACTGAACCTCCAAGTTGAATGAGTTGGAAGCACTAAGAGTTACTGTTTGAGCTGTTACCTATCCACCAACTGCCCTTCCAGAGATCTCTGAAAAGGTAACATTAGCTAATTTACAATACACAACCCAGCCATCTTAGAGGAATGTGGTGACTAGGAAAACAGCAGGAGAGAGAACAGAGGAATCCTTCAGAAGCCCAGTCTCAGTAAGAAATGCTAACCAAGAGGAAGGCATGCTGCTTAGGTGCTGGGTGAGAGACAACATAAGCAGGCCAGACTCACCTATTTACCTCCTCTATATGACCTTCTTAAAAGTGAAAAATACAGATAGACGCCAAAGTGTGGGATTTTCTTTAGCATTAAGCTGAAGAGCAAGAGTAAGCTCCCACAACCACCTGAGGAAACTGAGTGAAGGGTGAGAAAGAAACTTGGAAACAGCCAAAGAAGCATTATGAACCAGAGTCTGAAAGAGTTATAACATTCAATAGATAGCACAAATATCATTAGAAAGAAAGCCTCAAAGGTGAGCTCCCAGAAGGCTTGGGTCATGGTAGGGAACTTCTGTTGGAAGAAAGGTGAATGTTGGTGCCATTTGCAAATAATGAGTAGGAACAACAGCCAGATGGACCCATGCTGAAAATGGTACAGCAGAATAACAGAAAGCTGGTGGGACAGAGGGCCCCAACAGAGCAACGAGGCCGGGATCCAGAGTGGAGGACAGAACAACTACCAAGCAACTATCAAGAATGAAAGACTAGAAAAGGGCCAGGGCCAGGGACAATGAGGCATGGTGCCTTGCAGTGGGGGAGTGAACCCTAAGTACTTCCCTCTTGTGGGGATCCCAAACAAGTTAGGACTATAGGACATGCTGGCTTTACCCTCAGGTAGTTATCCATTGGAGGTGGAAGCTGATGGCATTTCTTGACTCTAGCAAATTGTTTCCCTTTGTCCTGTTGAGAGAAGATACCAGTCTAACTACCTTTGATGAATGTTTAGTATTTTTTTTTAACCAAAGCATGCAAACAGAAACTGAACAGACCTGTTGAATGAAATTTCCTTAAAATAACATCAAAGTATTAGTCACTTTGTACCTCCTACCTCTTCTGTCCTCTCCATATGATAACTTTAGAAATCTCCTCGTATCTTACCTCTTCTGGGCTGTTCCTCTCTCAGAGGCAGAATTTGAATTGTTAGTAAAAGATTCAAACATTCCAGGATCCAAGGTGGAATGGGGAACCAGCACAGATCCAAGCAACTCCTTGGGTTGTCTCCTTTAAAACTAATATTGGACTGGGACTGTGCACTGGTTATTTGGCAGACATTCCTCTGAGGAAGTAGACAGGAGTTAGACAAAGAAGACAGACACCCAGACTACATATTTAATAAGACGTGTCAGGATTAAGGTTTGATTATGTAGTCAGGTGTCAAAGCTGAGAAACATAAAGGAAAGCCAGATTAGCTCATGGTCAGATGGACAGGGATGGGAAATTAGCACAGAGATCTGGAAAGGAATGTGGTCAGAATATGGTCAGGTACCGAAGGTGACTAAGCAAATGAACAGCTACCAACTGCATTTGCCTTCTTACCTACATAACACTTTCTATGAGAATCATCTACGTATGCTTCAAGGGCATACTCAAATAGGATATTAGTATGCAACAACAGGACTTTGCAAGTAATAATCCACAAAAGACTACATCTTTACCATTACACTTACGACTAAAAAATGTGGACAATACAACATTCCACTATGTTTATTGCTTGTTAATTATTTTTTTAAAAGCATTTGATCAAATGGAATAAATTCTTCTTTAAAGTTTCTCTTCTAAGAAGGTGCCTCCTATCTAACTTCAAAAAGAGTTAAGATGCCTTGAAAGATACAACAGAAATAACTTTGTTTTTGATAAATCTTATGATCATAAATATCAGATGAGGCATAAAAGCAGGGAGATACTTGTTAACCAAAAGTGTTTGCTTGTGATGTATAAAAAGTTCAAGAGACATAGTTTCTGGGTAATTATTTATTTAATCATGCCCTCAGACAGCTGGCACTCTCAAATACCAAAGACCCCTTATGGAACCCACTTAATGCTTATATGCCCTTGGAAGAGCGAGTGTTTCTGAGAGTGGCAATTAACTCTGATTGGCTAACAAGTAATGAGAGAATGAATAGTATAATGAGAGGTGGGTTTATTCTAATGAGGGTCAGGGGCCATGACTCTGATCACTTATTCTTGGTCAAAGAAACTTATCTCTTCCCAGACCATCCCAATCTAGGACAATCTAGACAAAAGGGGGAATCAATTTCCATTTAGACCTGTCTGATTAAAACACAATGGACCAGAATCCACCAGTTCACCTAGACTAGCTTTCCTGTTTGGGTGGGGTCTGCATGAGATTGAGGAGAATTTTAGAGAATGAGGGAAAGGAAGGGGAAAAGGATCCTGGATCTCCCCAATAGTAAATGATTATTAATACGAAAGAGAAATAATCATTTTTTTCATGCTACTGTCATGGAGGAGATACAGGATAGAGCCTAAAATGAAGAAAATTTCACTATGAATGGTGAGGTCCTCTTTCAGGTGCTCCTGTTTGCAGGTGAGATTGTCCTGGATGCATCTAGCCCAAGAACATTATATAGTTTCCTGGAAACATCTGAAACCACTCATAAGAGTTTGGTCTAAACATTCGAACAGGAAAGACAAAGTAGATAAAGAATGTGTATTGCTCAGATTATGACGTACAGTTGGATGGAGAACTAATGGAGCTCATCCATATAGATACAGACAAAAAGATAAAGACATTGGATAGATATAGATAGAGTTGTCATAGGTGGACATTATAAATTGTTACCGTGGTTGTCCTTACTTGAAGGGGACCAAAATGATATCATGATGTCAGGATCAGTGTACATTTTATGGCTGATCAGACCCAATATGAGCTCAGAAGGCTCTACCACAGGTTGGGCACAAATAGTCTATATAACATTTGGGATGGAGATGTCTCTAAATTTGCACATCTCACATTTCTTTTGAGCTACTGCAACTACTGAGCATAGCACCTTCTTTGATGTGGCCTCAACATGCTGGACGGTCCTGTTCTAGTGTCTCCCATGTCTCACAATCAATTCCAAAATTCGTCAGAGACACTTTGAGAGGTCCCTGTATTGTTTCTTCTGACCTCCATGCGAGCACTTACCTTGTGAGTTCTCTGTATAATAGTCTTTTAGGCAAACATATGATTGTCATTCAAACAACATAGCCAGCCCATCTGAATACTTGGCAGTTCAGCATGAGAAAGGACCCCAGTGTCTGGCACCTCATCTTGTCAGATGGCCTTCAGAATCTTCTTAAGGCAATTCAAATGAAAGTGGTTCTATTTTCTGGCATGATACTGATAGACTGTCCAGGTTTCACAGGCATACAACAACGAAGTCAGGACAATACTTCTATAGACCCCCAGTTTTGTAGGCAGCCTAATACCTCTTCTGTCACATACTTTCTTTTGGAGCCTCCCAAATGCTGAACTAGCTCTGCAATGCATGGATTAGCCTTGTCATCTATGTGTATATCCCTGGAAAGTAAACAGCCAAAGTAAGTGAACTTATCCACAGAATTCAGAATTTCTCCATTTGCTATAACCAGTGGTTCTATGGATTGATGGTACAATGCTGGCTGATAGAGAATCTCTGTTTTCTGGGTGTTGATTGTCAAGCCAAAACTAACTCGAGCGGCAGAGAATCGATCCATTGTTGCACCTTAGCTTCA
Source organism: Trichosurus vulpecula (assembly GCF_011100635.1). Lineage (NCBI taxonomy): Eukaryota > Metazoa > Chordata > Mammalia > Diprotodontia > Phalangeridae > Trichosurus > Trichosurus vulpecula. The sequence goes on along the minus strand of NC_050579.1, from coordinate 235,715,620 downwards.
GAGGCTATGTTGAGTGCACAATCATCTGAGAACAGAAAGTTACCTACCAACCCTTCTTTCACTTGAGTCTTCATTTGTAGCCTTTTTGAGTTAAATAATTTACCACCTGTGACCTTGAAACCATTTTTGTCCTCATTGAAGGCATCTGACAACATCCCTGAAAACATCATAATAAAAACTGTGGGAGCAAGAACACACCTTGAGGGGAAAGCTTGAAAGCATCATCCATTATCCAGAACCCACGAACCATGCCATCATGGAACTGGTGTACAATACTGATGAACTTCTCTGGGCAACCAAATTTTGCCATAATCTTTCACAAGCCCTTAAAATTGGCAGTATCGCAGACTTTGGTTAGATCAACAAACGTTTACAGACTTCTGCTCCTGACATTTCTCCTGGAGTTGTTGGGCAGCAAACACGATGTTGACTATTCCTCAGCCCTTTCTGAAGCCACACTGGCTCTTGGGTAGATGACCCTCTTTCAGGTGAGGGATCAGCCTATTAAGAAAGACTATGGCAAGTACCTTGCCAGCAATGATGAAGAGAGAGACGCCCCTTCCCCCCACCCCCGCCCCATGCTATGGTTGTCATAGGACAACCTATTTTTTTTTATTTATAGAGCTGGACAATTGAGACATCCTTGATCTCCTGGGAGATTACCTCTTGACAGAAGATTTCAGTCAGCTTTTGTATAAGCAGTGGATCTCTTCTGGAATAGAATCAGCACCAAGCACATTGCTTCATGCAAGGAGCATAATGACATTCGAAACCTCTTCTGTTGGAAGTTCAGTTGGAAAAGGATTGACTTCAGTCTGAGGTATATGGTCAGTGACTTCAGGATTGGTTGATGACAGTCTACTGAGAATGCTATGGAAGTGTTTAGCCCATCTCAGTATAAATAGATAATGACTTGATTCTAGAGTTCAACAGGAGGATAGTTGGCTGGATTGCCCCTGGGAAATTTAAAAAAAAAACTCTTTTAATGACCCCACACTTCCCTGAGAGTCATCTTTTAATACCAATGTTCTCCTGTTGTTGCTATATAAATAAGAATCATGGAACACTACATTCTTCAAAGAATTATAAACGAGTATAGTTCAAGGGGTAAAGGAAAGGCACATGATGGTATCAATAGGATGCAATGTATAAGGCATAAGGAACTTCAAAGATGAATCTGAGTAAAACATGTTGTTAGGGAAATGTGTAATCAAAAAAGATGGGCCTGTCATGTGGCAAAAATGAGGGATAACTGGCGAGTGGCCCATGTGTTCCACTGATGTCACCAAAATATTAAGAGTAAGTAAAGAAGGCCACCGGTATGTTTGGTGGACCCAGTGTGGCAAGCTTAGGAAGATTGTGGACATGAGTCACAAAAGGTATGCATAAATTGCTATCTGCATTCCTGGAGGGAACATTCACATTGATACATCACGGATACATTTGCATATACTATCTAAATTAATTTACATCTTTAGTGCTTTATCAATCATACCAAAGGATTGTTTTATAGACAATGACAAGGTTTGTCTAGAGAAGGTGTTCTTAGCCTGGGTCATATCATGGATTTCTTTACCAGTCTGGTAAAAATCTAGAGACCTCTTCTCAGAATAATGTTTTTAAATACATAAAAATTGAAAAATTAAATAGGTTTACAAAAGAAATCAATTATTTTGAAACATAATTATCAAAATATTTTTGAAAAGAAGTTCATGATCTAAAGCAAGGCAGTCCAAAATGAGGCCCTCCCACAGCACGATTTATGTGGCTCACCTACAAGCATAGAAATTTACATAAATGCTTTAGTAAATGAAACCAAGCTACCGCAGAGCTCTCACAAAAATGGCAAATCAAAATATGTTGTCTATTGTTTCAATAAAAAGCTAAGGTTGGACAGCCATAATCTAAAGGAACAAAAAGTCAAGAATCCAAGGGAAAGTAACAATGAAAAAAGGAAAAATGAAATACCAGATCTAAAACCATATTATGAGGCAGTAATCGTCAAAACTATTTGGAGTTTATTTTTTGAAAAATAGATTAGTGTAATGGATGAGTGAACAAGAATCAGAAGTTGGCAAATACAGCAGTACAATGTTCAATAAATCTAAGAACATAGACAACTGGAGGGAAGGACTCTCCATTTGACAATAACTGCTAGGAAAATTAAAAGATTTGAAAACTGAAATATAAAAATTTAAAATTTAAAAATTCACAGAAATTAGTTCTAGGTCAATATAGATGCATAGTTTCAAAAGGCAAAAAAGTGGGTCTACAACCAAGAAAAACCCTGCAACGCTGAGTATTATACTATATGGGGGAGGAAAACTACGTTTAATGGAATAGAAGAGTTTCAGGAGTTTCAGGCATTTCTGTTGAAGAGTCTAGAACTGAATGGGAACTTTGAAATGCAAACACAAAGAATCAAGAGAAACTAAGGCAGGTAAATTTATTTGAATCATAGGAAGAGACTGTGCTATAATACAGGGCTAACATTCCAATAGGAAGAGAAGAAACAAGTGTCCCTTTAATATCTTAATGGTTTGCCATTTCCTTTTCCAGTGTTAGGGAGGGGTCAGGTGACCTGCCCAGGATCATACAGCTAATAAGTGTCTGAAGTCACTTTTGAACTCTAGTCTTTCTGATCTTTCTGACTCCAAGCTTGGTGTGCTATCCACTGTCCCACCTAGCTGCCCCACTAAAATCTAAATTACACTAAAGATCATGGACTTTGCAATGTGTAGGGGTGTGTGTGTGTTTGTGTGTGTTAGCTAAGCTTCAAAAGTGTTTTCAAATTATGTTGTGAGGAGAATGTAAAATTGTGGTTGATACTGAACAGCTTCCAGCTAGATATTTATTCTCTAAAATACATCAATCTATTTCTTGCCATGTTATTGTCTCAGTTTCCAAGAGGCTGAAAGGAAGGTGTTTTCAGATCCCTTCTCTTTTGAAGACAGTAATGCTTCTTTGAAGCATAGCTTTAATGGTGCTAACATATGACAATCATCAAAGTCATTGGTGCTTTTGTATGATAAAAATCTAATTAAATTGAAAAATGGTATGATGGTTATGGGTGTCTCATCTCATTAGAAGGACCTGCTTCAGTCTTGGTCTGTGTCATAGAACTTTTATATTCACTATGGGTCCACTAGTGTCCTAAGCTATCACTGCATCTCTGGCAGAGTTCAGGTGGCTGTGGTTCTGGGAGAGAAGGCTTGGCAAAAGGAGACTTGGAGATCCTTTCTGACTCTGAAGGTATAGTCTGTGCACCAAGGATGTGAATAAAGTTTCTGAATAAATGCTAAATATGATGCTTTGATGCTTCAAAATTGTGTATTTTTGGCTAACTGCTTGCACATTGTCTTTCAAATAGCATTTATGGGAGCAGCCAGGTAGTGCAGTGAGTAGAGCACCCAGCCCTGGAGTTAGGAGGACCTGAGTTCAAATCTAGCCTCAGACACTTGACATACTACCTGTGTGACCTTGGGCAAGTCACTTAACCCCAATTGCCCTGCCTTCCCCCTTCCAAAAACAAACAAACAAACAAATAATCAAATGGCATTTACAGTAAAACTTCACTAATGAGGAATGATTTCAGAGGGTGGAAAGAAAAAATTGATCTAAGCAAAATGTCTTATGGAATATCTTTAAAGAAATATAATTGTATTGTTGTTGTTGTTCAGTCATTTCAGTCATGTCCAACTCTTCCTGACCCATATTGGAATGGTTTTGCCATTTCCTTCTCCAGCTCATTTGAGGTAACTGAGGCAAACAGGATTAAGTGACTTGTCCAGGGTCACACACCTGCTAAGTGTCTGAGGTCACATTCGAACTCAGGAAGATGAGTCTTCCTGACTCCAGATCCAGCACTCTATCTACTGCACCATGTAGTTGCAAGTAATAGTTATATTACTTCCAAAAAATAAAGGGCCCAGATTAGCCATAAATAAAGTATGGTAGAAAGATCACAGGATTTGGAGTCAGAGGTCCTGGATTGGAATCCAATCTCTCCTACCTACGTATAGGACAACATAACTTCTCTTACCTCAGTTTCCTTATCTTTAAAATAAGAGAGTTAGACTAGGTGGTCTCTAAGATCCTTTTAGCTCTAAATCTGTGAACATGAGCATAACTTTAAAATAAATCCTAATCTTTATTGGTATCTTTTTTATACATCATCTTCATTTTCAAAGACAGGTTTTAAGCTTGTAAAGATTTAAACTGTGCTAACATGCCCCGTATATCCCTCCCCTCTCTCTATACAGTTAGTCATTTCTGATAACAAATAATTTAAAAGAAAGAGGAAGGATATAGTTAAAAACCAACCATCACATCACCTAATAGTGAGTACAATACACCCATAGCCTCTGGACCTTTGCAAAGAAAGGAGGAAGGCACATTTTCTCAGATCTTCTCCCAACTAATATGATTTTTAAAAAATGAGCTTTATCGATGCTTTACATCACTGTCATTTATGATGTTCACCCACTCCTACTCCTAAAATTGAGTCCTTCTTTGTAACAAAGAAAAACAGTTAAGCAAAAACAACCAACTGTGGGTGAAAACACATAACACAATAATCTGGTCCAGTAGTTCCTGACTCTCTACTTTAGGGAGGCAAGTGTGTTTCATTACCTGTTCTTCAAAACCAAGATTGGTTTTTGCAAAATTAGTGTACTATTTGAGAATTCAGGGAGAATGAGAGAAGTTCCAGAATGCTAAATACTATCAAATGTTCTATTTTTTTTAAAATATGAATGCCCAAAACTATGTTAACAGTGAACTTACCATGGACCACCACCCCCCATAAATTCTAGAGATTTAAGAAACACATTCCAGAGATTATCAAACACTTTTGGAGTATTTGGGCAAAACAGTCATGACCCCTGAGAGCCAATAGTTGACTTTGCTAAACTTATTTTTTTTTCTCCTTTTTAACCTTTGTTCCAAGGAATGGTATACTAGGTAGGGGAGGGGAGAGGTATATATTTAGAAGTGAAAGTGATGTAAACACAAAAGAAATCAATAAAAATGATTTAAAATATATGAAGTATATCTTAATTTTTGGGAAAATATTTCACAAAATTTTGCATGATGCCCTTGTAAGAGAGACATGATGAGTAACTTGTAGACTAAATCAATGCTCTCCAAACATTTTTGCTGGTATACCCCATCACAGTATCCCATACACAGTTACCCCACACAGTAAATTTTGTCTTTTTAATTACATATACTTAACATATGGATATTTATTTAGTCATAAATTATTTATGTAATACTTGACCCACTCAGTGGTTAGTGCCCTGAAGGGTCTGCATTTTATAGATGTGACTCCAGATAAACTGAGAGACTGTTGAGACACAACACAAAGAATGGAGAAAGGACTTACTTTAGTTTGTAGGACATGCATTTCAAGAAAGGATCTGGAAAAACAAAGTTGCAAAGAGAGGGGAGGGAGTTGGGGGCTCAGAGGGTAAGGGTAGACAAGAAGAGGTGTCAAACTCAAATAGAAATGAATCCTGCATCTTGATTTTTGTTGTTCAGTCATTTCAGTCGTATCTGCCTATGACCCCATTTGGGGTTTTCTTGGCAAAGATACTGGAGTGGTTTGTCATTTCCTTCTCCAGCTCATTTTACAGATGAGGAAACTGAGACAAACGTTGACTTGCCTAGGGTCACAAAGCTATTAAGTGTTTGAGGCCAGATTTGAACTCATGAAGATGAGTCTTCCTGACTCCAGGCCCACTATCGTCTCCATTGTGCCATCTTGCTGACTTAGGAAACCACAAATTAACATTGAGATGGGGTCCTTTAAGTGATATGATGCTTCTCCCATGAACAAATTTATTCTATTGACTTGAAATAGCATATGAAATTTTCATGATAAGTGGTGCGTCATTAAAGAAATATCTATTGAATTTAAGGAAAAGATGGGGACCATCAACATAATAATCAGATTAGTTCCAGGGTAGCTAGCTATGTTTGTGGAAATGGAGCACAAGTCAGGTAAATTTTGTTGTGGAAGGATCCTGAGAGATAGATGAAAAATATCTGGAAAATGAGACCCCTCCTAGAGAGATCAAGCATAGGTGAGTTGCCATGGTGAGACACTCCAAGAACCATGAGGATGGGAGGGATCAGGGAAGAAGGATATGCTTTATTGTGGTGAAATGAGGAGAATACCAAAGATAAAATGTGTCTATTTCACGATTTTTCCTAGGGCTGAATCCGAACTGAAGGATGGGAATGAGATAGGCTCTGGGAAAATGAGTCTAATTGTTGGGGCAGGGGAAGGGGTGGCAAAAATATGCACATAGGTAGGAATTCATGTCTGAGTGAATCTAGTCTGGGGAGAAGAATTTTCCTAAGTTTTAACAGCTCTATTAGGTGACTTTGGTTTTTGGCTACATGGCTTTGGTGTCCTAATTGCTCCTGTTTGGAGCTGAGAGGTGAGGTTCAGAGCAAAGGAAGAAATCACTTTTCATCTTTGTTATATAAGGTGGGATTTATCAGGGAGGCTCTCATCTGTCTGAGGAGTCCTTTATCACAGTATAAAGGCTATTGTTATCCTTGGTCAAAATGAAGAATCCTCTATTCAAACTAATGAGTACCAGTCTTTCAGTCAACAAACTTTTTTTTTTAAGTGCCAGGCAATGGGCTGAGTGCTGGGAATATAAAGAAAGCACTCCCTGCCCTCAAGGAGCTTACAGTCTAATGGGGCAGACAACATGTAAATAACCATGTACACACTAGATATTCTCAGAATAGATGGAAGGTAACATGAAAGAGGGAGACACTACTGGCACCTGGAAAGGAAACAATAATTACTTAAGCACTTTATAAATATTATCTCAATTGATTCTCACAACAACTGTTGGAGGTAGATGCTATTACTATCATCTTTTTACAGTTGAGGAAACCAAGGTTAAGTGACTGGCCCAGGGTCACATAGCTAGTAAGTGTCTGAGGCTTGAGTTGAATTCAGGTCTCCCTGACTCCACCAGGCTCAGGGGTTTGTCCATTTCACCACCTGGCTGCCTCTACCTGAAGGGCATAGGAAGGGGTAAGTGGAAAAAGTCTCTTTACACTATTGCACACACCTGTTCCCATTGGTCCTCCTGGGAAAATCAACAGTAGCTGGCTGCCTCTACTAGTAAATCCAGTATAGGGTTGGAAGCTACAGGAAGAGGTACATGGTAGACAGAGGAGGAGGAGGAGGTCTAACTTCTATAGATTCTTTTCCACAAGCCCAGAAATGGAGGGGGGTAACAATTGAAATCAACCCAAGGAGTTTAGTTGCATTCCTTAGATTGCAGCAGTAGAGAGTAATATGACAACCAAAGCATTTGCTATAGACATAATGGTAGACCAAGCCATGGTCATTCCTGTCACCATGGCCTGTCCTTCAACTCTGACTCAAAACATCACCTTTCTAGTCCTGAAATAACATTTTCATCATATCCCTCCTCTCCTCCAAAACTTTTAGTGCCTTCCCATTGTAATGCTAACACTCCATGTATGAAGTCCTTTGCTTGGCTTTCAAGGCCTTTCACAATCTCTCTCCCTCTACCCTTTGTAACCAACATTATTTCCTGGCATGTGTTGAGCATTCAATTCAGGCTAGATTCACTGATGTCTCTATGTACTGTGTCCATTCCCACTTCTGGACAGTAAAAAGTGATCAAGCTTTCCTTCCTCAGTCTTTTCAAAGCATTCAATGGACTCTTTCTGTTTTATTTTTATGACTGTGGATAGAATAGTAGGCCTGGAGTCAGAAGACCTGAACTCAAATTCAGCCTCAGAGAAATATCTAAAATGAAACAGTTGAAAGCAAGAAAGACTTAAGAACACTCCGAAATGTAATTGTGTAGCCTCTAGAATATGTATGTATATATGCATGTTACATACATACATATGTGTATGTGTGTGTATGTATGTATGTTCTGGAAGGACCTGAAATTCTCAGTTTTCTGTATCATTCTTTCCCAAGACCATGAACTAAATCTGGAAGTATCCTTTCACAAAAACTACCAACCCATCAAACTCCACTGGACTGGCCATTTGGAAGAGGCAATCTATACATCCATCAAATAAAACCCAATACCGTAAATGTCAATATTCTGACTCTGTTTTTATTTTTAAGTGTTGGATCCACAAAACGAGGCAATATGGATGAGTTTCTGCCTGCCACAGTGGGAGAATTTCCCACATTGACAAGATCACAGATCTATCAATATGTTGAAAAATTTGGGTCCTTGGTGGAAATGATGTTTCCATAAGCATTTCATCTTTAGTATTTTCTGTAGAAATCAAATTTCCCCTGTAAATCATGTAACTCTTATGGCAGAGATTTCTAGGTCTATGAAGGGTCCAAGTATCTTTTGTGGATTTTCTCATTTCTCTTTGCTTATATACCTTTAATCAGGAAGCCTGAGTAACCTATGTATGCCATCATGAAATTGATGTATAATGCTGATGAACTTCTCCAGGCAACCAAATTTTGACATTATTTTCCATAAGCTGTCATGACTGACAGTATCAACAGCCTTGTTCAGATCTATACATGTTGTATATAGACCTCTGTTCTGCTTCTGGCATTTCTCCTGGAGTTGTCAGACAGCAAACACCATATCAACTGTTCCTCAGGCCTTTCTGAAGCCACACTGGTCTCAGGTAGATGACCATCTTCCAGATCAGCCTATTAAGGAGGACTCTGGCAAGAATCTTGTCAGCAAGAGAGAGACGCCCCCCCCCCCAGTTATTGTCACAGGACAATCTACTTCCTTTACTTTTATAGAAATGGACAATGGAGCCGTCCTTGAACTCCTGGGGGATAACCTCCTCTTGCCATATAGTCTGGAAAATTTCAGTCAGCTTTTATATGAGCAATGGACCCCCTACCTTGTAAATCTCAGCTGGAATAGAAGCAGCACCAGGTTCTTTGCCACCTGAAAGGAGCCTAATGGCATTCAAAACCTCTTCTTCAGTTGGAACTTCAGGTAGGGAGGGATTGGCTTCAGCATTGATTGATAATGGTCTGTTGAGAACACTATGGAAGTGTTCACCCCATCTCTCTAGGATCATGTCCTTATCACTAATCAATGTGACTCCATCAGCACCGAGTAGTTGAGGTCTTTGGCCCATAAATAGCCTTCAAGGCATCATAAAAGCACTTTGGATTGTTACTATCAGCACAAAACTGAATTTAATCTGCATTCTTAGTGTGCCAAGAATCCTGAATTTATCTAAGCTTCACTTGTACTTTACTTTAGATGGAATTAAATGCTGCCTTCTTAGAGATGGATGAACTATCCTGCTGATAAACCCTGTGGAGTTCTCATTTTTCGTTTAGCAGCTTCTGAATTTCTCCATCATTTTCATCGAACCAATCTTGATGTTTGTGAGTGTTCTGACATAAATGAGCAAATGCAGTGCTGTACACCAAACCTCTGAAAGCTGCCCACTCCTTTTCTGCTCCACTGTTGCCAACTGTATATTGGCTCAACTTTCCCTTCAAGTTAGCAACAAACTGTTCCTGCTCAGTGAAGTGCTCTAATCTGTTGACATTAATTCTTGTGATGGTCATTTTGCCTTGGGGCTACTGCTTCTATTGAATACAAATATTTAGCTTACAGAGGATAAGTCTATGATCAGTCCAGCACTCTGAACCACACATTGCCTTCAACACTCTCACATCCCGTCTGTCTCTTCTCCTTACAATCCCATAGTTTATCAAATGCCAACATTTGGTAAGAGGGTGCATCCATGAAGTTTTATTGTGTTTAGGTAAACAGAAGACAAGTTGGTGATGAGAAGGTCATGAGATGCACAAGTCTTCAGTAGTAAGTGACCATTGCAGCTGCTGTTTTCAGCTCCATTCCTCTCTAGGACTCCCTGCCAAATCTGGTAGTCCGAGCCCACTCTAAAGTCACCCAGAATTATAAGCTTGGCCTCTTTTGGCACCTTGCTGATAAGGGTCTCCAGGTCTTCATAAAATTTTTCTTTGACCTCATCAGGGTTCATCATGGTGGGAGCATAAGCACTGATGATGATGGTGTGACCTTTTCCTGAAAGTGGCAATTGTGTTGTCATGAGCCTGTCATTCACTCCTTTTCGCAGACATACAAGCTTGTTGACTATATTAGTTTTGATTGTAAAACCTACACCAGCTTCATGGCACTTCTCTTCATTGCAGCCTTTCCAGAAAAACATGTATCCAGCTCCAACTTCAGTAAACTGGTCTTCATTTGCCAGCCTTGTTTCACTCAGGGCTGCTATTTGGATGCAATACCTGCTGGGTTCTCTTGCAACAGGAGTTATTCATCTTTCAGGTCTACTGGATTTCATGTTGTCTATAAGTGTGAGCACATCCCATATACTGATGGTGAGTAGATCATCTTTGTAGACATTTTTGTACATCATTTTTGTGTGTTTTGACCTCAGGGTGGGATCCCCACATGCCACAGTAAGCAGGTCAGGGTTGGGTAAGCAGACAATTCTTAGGGCACCTTTTCTAGCCCTTTCCTCACACCAGGAGGTGAGCAGTACAGAGTCAAGATGACTAGTGATGGCTCAAGATGCAGTGGATGACCTTGGCATCTTTGATGTCTAACCAAGCTCTAAGCTCTCCACATTGCCTGCTTCAGCCACCTTCAGGGCTGTTGGGACAAATTGTTCTCATCTGCCCATTCCACCAGGGGAAATCTTCACAAGCTTTGGGTAAACACTCCCCTAACTCACCAATGGGCTTAAGACCATACAGTTACCCTCAACCCTGGGTTTAGCCGTCTGCCAGAATGGTTTACCAGGGTGTGGCCACTGCACACAGTACAGCTTCTTGGAGTCACAGGTGAAAGTTAGGTGGAACAGGTGAACACCAAAGGTGGAAAGCAGGCCTGAAAAGGGCTCAGTAGCCCTCATACCAGAGGTACTAGTTTTCCCTGAACACAACCTACACCAAGGCACTTCCTAAAATATTAAGATCCTACTGCAAGGACCCAGTTTACAATATTATAAGAGGTAGTTTTAATGAAAGAAGACAAAAGGGAAACCCTTAAACAAAGAGCTACTGGTCATCAAAATCTATGTAAATCCTCAGCCCCATAGAATTCCAAATGTGAAGTCTTCTCTGACCAGCATCCCCTATAAGTTCTGCCTTTACCCAATGCCTGATATTTAGGACCTGAAAGGAGGAGTGGGTAAAGATAGCACTGCCCCTCTTGTTTTCTCTCTCATGTCCTTCCTGCCGTTCCTTTGCTTTGATCTTCCATGATCCACTGCATCAACGTGCCTTACACACAATTTCTCGGAGAAGTAAAAAAACCTCTAGATTTTCTATCCAATCTAGTCCAATATAATTCAGCAAGCATTTATTTAGGACATGCTATGTGCAAAGCACTGGACTTTGCTCTGGTGATACAAAGACAAAACAAAACATAACCTTACTTCTTATGGAGGTTATATTCTACTAGCAGGATACAATGTGTAAGTCGATGTAGCAGCTGGAGAACCTCTGCCATATGAGGCTCTCAAAAAATCTACCTAGGTTGAAGATGCTCTTTGGGTCTTTATCCACTCAAAATCGTAGCTCAAGAACACCCAACCGATATATTTACTTTTACTAGGCAGCCAGGTGACAAAATTAGTTCAAAGTAAAAGCATTAATGAAATTAATAAAATGTAATAAAAGTTGCAATAAAATATTTGCCCCATAAACTTGCTCTCTCACAAATATAACAGCATTAATTAGGAAAAAGAGAAGTTATGCATAGGGATCAGATATGCAAGGAATATATGTGATGAAGGTACATGTCTAGAAGGAAATAAGTAGCATATCCAAAGAGAACACAAGTGCCCAGGACATGAAATAGAAAACACATTCATGGAGGGGTGACACATCTCTGACACTGTTATCTCTAATGTCTTCTGGTGAGAATATTGTACTAGTCCTTTTAGGCCTGATACCCATTGGTTTTAAGCATCTTACAGTCTTTATAGGGCAGATTCTACTAGTCTCTGGTAATTTTAAGGAGTTGCCCCATTGGGCAGGTAGTTGTGCCAGTTAGGTAATATAGTAAATCGTACTCTGGCCTTGAAGCGAAAAAGACATGAGTTCAAATCCTGCCTCAAACACTCACTAGCTGTGTGACCTTGGTCAAGTCACTTAATTTCTCTCAAAAGTGGACACAATAACAGCAATTACCTCACAGATTTGTTAGGAGGCTCAACATTGTGTGTGTGTGTGTGTGTGTGTGTGTTTGTATGTATATATATACATATATGCATATACATACACATACATATAGTGCTTTGAAAACCTTAAACTATATGTAAATGCTAGCTATTATTATTGTGGAACTTTCTCTCTGCTTCCAATTTCTGGCTTCATGTCTAATCTTCTGCTAAGGTGCTACTTCTTTCCCATAAGGAAAACAATGAGCTCTACCATTTCTTTTATTTTGGATCCTGGAGACATAAGCACCAGCAATTTAGAGAGTCAGACTCGTTACACATCCAGTATCGGACTAGGGAAAATGCTCAGCTCCTTTCTCTATGGATAGAGAGGTCTTTCTGTTCTCAGAGCCTTGACTATATAACTTTTTTTTCATTCCCAGAAGGAGAGTCTTCACTTCCAGGGCCCAAACTCTTTTGGAACACAGAATAGTCAATTAGCTAAGTGGTATATTCAGGCATTTGTTTTATCGTTGAACCTTACTCCTTCCTGCTTACCATGAACTTCCTGTTCTGAGCCCCTCTGATTTAGGGTAGAAATGTGGCGTAGTAAAGGCAGGAATTCACCTGAGCTCTCCCAAATTCACCTCCAAAAACATTAAAAATAATGCTTCAAAATGAATTCTGGAGTGGCAGAACCAACAAAAGGATAGGGTGAAACAATTTTTCAGCCCAAGACAACTTAGAAGGTTGGCAGGAGTGGCTACACTGGAGTGAGAGTGAAGCACAGTCCAATGCACACCAAGCCTGGCAAGCCAGCAGCAGGCCCTGGGGTGATTGAATTGGCAGTAGTGGCTGCAGTTTCCAGTAAGATGGTTGGACAACTGGTCAGAAGAAGACTCCAGAGTCCTCTTTCCTGGCACTGGGAGCAGGACTCTGTTACATTGCCCATACATGGTTCCAAGCTACAATTTCAGAGCAAGGAGGAGCACTAGCAGGAATGAGGACCCTGATCACAGCTCCATGGCAGAAAAGAATGCTTGTGGTCACTCACAGACAAGAGCACAGGCCAGGACAATGGTAACCAAACCTCTCCTTAGATCATACCACCTTGGAAGAAATAAAAATTTACAGACCAATAGAACTCTCTGAAAACATTGACACAAAAAAAATCTGGAGCTGGGAACAGTGCTCCCTCCACTGCAGGAGCAGAGTCCAACTTTAATATAGACTTGAAAGTAAAGAAATAAGTAGGAAAAATGAGCAATGACCAAAAAAAAAAAAAAACAACCATAGAAAGTTACTATGGTGACAGGAAAGATCAAAACACAAACTCAGAAGAAGATAATGAAATCAAAAAAAGCAGCTATATGCAAAGCCCCAAAGAAAAATGTGAATTGATCTAAGGCTCTGGAAGAGCTAAAAATGATTTTTAAAATCAAATAAGAGAGGTAGAGGAAAAATTGGGGGGGAGGGGGATGAGAGTGAGGCAAGGAAATAAGGGGAAAAAAATCAATAGCTTGGTGAAAGAGGCACAAAAAATGCTGGAGAAAATAACACCTAAAAAATAGAATAGACTAAATGGCAAAATAATTTCTTAAAAATGGAAAAGAAGGTACAAAAGCTCACAGAAAAAAATAATTTCTTAAAAATTAGAATGGGGAGGTGGAGCCAAGATGGCAGATGGAAAGCAGGGCCTTGCTTAAGCTCCCTCCCCCAAGTCCCTCCAAATACCTATAAAAAATGGCTCTGAACAAATTCTGGAGCTGCAGAACGCATGAAATAGCAAAGGGAAGCAGGGCTCTGACCCAGGATAGCCTGGATGGTTGCTGGGAAGGGTCTATCGCACACAGCTGGGAGCAGAGCAAAGAAGAACTCAGCATGGACTGTGCCTGGACCAACTAGAATGGGAGTTGGGCAGAACAGGCCACAGTGCCCTGAATCAATGAGCTGTGGCAGTTACCAGACTTCTCAACCCACAAACACCAAAGACAACAGAGAAGGTTGGTGGGGAAAGCTTCTGGGACAAAGTGAAAGAAGTTTGCGGTTGGCCACCACCCTGGGGGGCAGTGGAGGTGGTGCAGCTCTGAGGCTGCTTCCAGAGCTACAACTGCAGTTGTTTCTGGCCACAGTCCCACCTGGTGGGAAGAATTAAGTGGCACATTAGAGCAGGAGTGCAAAACCTGCTTTGCCCTGCCTGGATCTAGGCCACAATCCTGGTTGGCAGGAGTGCTGGTGTGGCAGAACTTGCTGTATAGAAATAGCTCTGAAAACAACAGCCAGCCCCTCAAGCTTGGGACAAAGTACTCTCTACTCTACAAGCAGTCATACCCTGACAAAAACTCAAGGGTCAAGTAGTTGGCTGGGAACATGGCCAGGCAGTGAAAACAGACTCAGATTCAGACTCAGATTTTGGAATCTTTCTTTGGTGACAAAGAAGACCAAAACATACAGCCAGAAGAAGCCAACAAAGTCAAAGAGCCTACATCAAAAGCCTCCAAGAAAAATATGAATTGGTCTCAGGCCATGGAAGAGCTCAAAAAGGATTTGGAAAAGCAAGTAAGAGAAGTAGAGGAAAAATTGGGAAGAGAAATGAGAGTGATGTGGAAAAACCATGAAAAACAAGTTAATGACTTGCTAAAGGAGACCCAAAAAATACTGAAGAAAATACCACCTTAAAAAATTCAATGGCAATGACCAATTCAAATGGCAAAAGAGCTCCAAAAAGCCAATGAGGAGAAGAATGCCTTGAAAGGCAAAATTAGCCAAATGGAAAAGGAGGTCCAAAAGACCACTGAAGAAAATACTATCTTAAAAATTAGATTGGAGCAAGTGGAAGCTAGTGACTTGATGAGAAATCAAGATATTTTAAAACAGAACCAAAAGAATGAAAAAGTGGAAGACAATGTGAAATATCTCATTGGAAAAACCACTGACCTGGAAAATAGATCCAGGAGAGATGATTTTAAAATGATTGGACTACCTGAAAGCCATGATCAAAAAAAGAGCCTAGATTCTAGAGGCAGAGGGTAAAATAGAAATTGAAAGTATCTACAGATCACCTCCTGAAAAAGATCCCCCCCAAAAAAACTCCTAGGAATATTGTCGCCAAATTTCAGAGCTCCCAGATCAAGGAGAAAATACAGCAAGCAGCCAGAAAGAAACAATTTGAGCATTGTGGAAACACAATCAGGATAACACAAGATCTAGCAGCTTCTACATTAAGGGATTGAAGGGCTTAGAATATGATATTCCAGAGGTCAATGGAGCTAGGATTAAAACCAAGAATCACCTACCCAGCAAAGCTGAGTATCATGCTCCAAGGCAAAATATGGATTTTCAATAAAATAGAGGACTTTCAAGCTTTCTCAGTGAAAAGACCAGAGCTGAATAGAAAATTTGACTTTCAAACACAAGAATCAAGAGAAGCATGGAAAGGTAAACAAGAAAGAGAAATCATAAGGGACTTACTAAAGTTGAACTCTTTTGTTTACATTCCTACAGGGAAAGATGATGTGTGTAAATCATGAGACCTCGGTATTAGGGTAGCTGAAGGGAATATACATATACATATGCATATATATATATATATATATATATATGTATATGTATATATATAATATATATATATGTATATATATATATATAATATATATGTATATATATGTATGTAGACAGAGGGCACAGGGTGAGTTGAATATGAAGGGATGATATCTTCAAAAAAGAATCAAATTAAGGGATGAGAGAGGAATATATTGAGAGAGGGAGAAAGGGAGAGGTAGAATGGGGTAAATTATCTCACACAAAAGTGGCAAGAAAAAGCATTTCTGTTGGAAGGAAAGAAGGGGCAGGTGAGGGGGAATGAGTGAATCTTGACCTCATCGGATTTGACTTGAGGAGGGAATAACATACACACTCAATTGGGTATCTTACCCCACAGGAAAGAAGGAGGAAGGGGATATAAAAGGGGGAATGATAGAAGGGAGGGCAGATAGGGGGAGGAGGTAATCAAAAGCAAACACTTTTCAAAATGGACAGGGTCAAGGGAGAAAATTGAATAAAGGGGAACAGGATAGGAGGGAGGAAAATATAGTTAGTCTTTCACAACATGAGTATTGTGGGAGGGCCTTTCATAACGATACATGTGTGGCTTATGTTGAATTGCTTGCCTTCTTAGGGAGGGTGGGTGGGGAAGGAAGAGGGAAGAGAATTTGGAACTCAAAGTTTTAAAAGCAGATGTTCAAAAAAAAAGTTGTTTTTGCATGCAACTGGGAAGTAAAATATACAGGCAATGGGGCATAGAAATCTATCTTGCCCTACAAGAAAGTAAGGGAAAGGGGGATGGGGGGGGGAGTGGGGTGAAAGAAGGGAGGGCTGACTGGGGAATGGGGCAATCAGAATGTATGTCATCTTGGAGTGGGGGGAGGGTAGAAATGGAGAGAAAATTTGTAATTCAAAAATCTTGTGGAAATCAATGCTGAAAACTAAAATATTAAATAAAAAAAAAGAAAAGAAAAAAATAGAATTGGACAATTGGAAACTAAAGACTCCATGAGACATCAGGAAACAATAAAACAGAACCAAAAGAATAAGGAAAAAAATAGAATACAATATGAAACATCTCATTAGAAAAACAACTGACCTAAAAAAAAGAGATCGAGGAAAGATCATTTAAGAATTATTGGATCATTTAAGAATTATCTTTCAAGAAATTATCAAGGAAAACTGCCTTGATATCCTAGAACCAGAGGGTAAAATGGAAATTCAAAGAATCCATCAATCACCTCCTGAAAGATATCTCAAAATGAAAACTCCCAAGAATAACAGCCAAATTCCAGAGCTCCTAGGTCAATGAAAAAATATTGCAAGCATGCAGAAGGAAACAATTAAAATATTGTGGGGCTACAGAAAAGATAACACAGGATTTAGCAGTTTCCAGGTAAATGAATGGAGGGCTTGGAATATGATATTCTGAAGAGAGGGATTACAACCAAGAATCACCTACCCAGCAAAACTGAGTATAATTCTTCAGGGGGGAAAATGGATACTTAATGAAACTGAGGACTTTTAAGTATTCCTGATGAAAAGACCAGAGCTGAATAAAAATTTTGACTTTCAAATACAAGACTCAAGAGAAGCATAAGAAGATAAACAGGAAAGAGAAACTATAAGGGACTTGATGTATTAAACTGTCTACATTCCTATATGGGAAGATGATACTTGTGACTCCTAAGAACTTTATCATTATTAGGAAAATTAGGAGTATACATAGAAAGAGGGCAGAGGTGTGAGTTGGCTATGATAGGATGATATCCAAAAAAAATCAAGGTATGAGAAAGAGGTTGACTGGAGTAAATAATCTCACACATAAGAGGCATGAAAGAGGTTTTTCAGTGGAGGGGAAGATGGGGGCATGGCAGGAAATGCTTGAACCTTACTTTCATCAGAATTGGCTCAAAGAGGGAATAACATACACACTCAGTTGGGTATAAAATTCTGTCTTGCCCTACAGGAAAGTAGAAGGGAGGGGAATAAGAGAAAAGGGCACAGATAGAAGGGCAGAGTTTGGGAGGGGGAGCAGTGGTCAGAAGGGGTAGAAATTTTAATAATTCCAATTTAATTTTGACCACCAACCTGTAACCCTTTAGAATCATTTCAAGGACTGCCATTTTAACAAACCCCCAAGGGCTGTCTGATATTGAGGGCCCCTGATTTCCTGCCCCCATTCTCAAAAGGCTCTCTAGCTTGAATGGGGGGGGGTAGAGAATGATCAAAAGACTATTGAGTGGAGATGTTTCAAGGCGTTGACCTCTGCTTCAATACCCTCTTCCAAATTCTTTCTTTTTTTTTTGAAAGAGTAGCAGCGTCACTTTATTGCCAACAATTGGTGTTTTCCTGTTTCAACAATCCAGCTAGCAGCTTCTGTAGGGGTAAGATCCACCAACAACCAGCACCCAGAAAGCTGCCAACACACTGCAAAAGCACAGGTTCTTTTGATCTGCTTAACTAAGAAAAGCAAGGTGAAGGGGTTGACAAGCTTACTTTAATTCAGCATACAAATATCATTTACTTAGTTCAGGGGAAAAAACTAGCACCCTGAACTTCAGAGCAAAATACAAAGTACAAACATGGACAGACAGACCTTGTCTGATTCAAATCCCAATACATAGTTACCAGAGTTTAACAAAGTCCCAACATCCGGGTTTATGAGCTGGAGGGCTCTTAGCTACAGCTGCCTGGAGTCCCCACATCACCTTGAGCCACCACAACTAAGAGCCCTGCGCAAATGGCTCTGTCTTCTCTTCTTATAGGATTTCAGACATCATCAAACGTCATCTGAATGACCAGAACTTAGGTTCCTATGATTGGCTCTTGAGTTAGCCCCTCCCCTTAGGACCCTGGGAGGTTCACATCCACATAGGTCAGGCTAATACCTAATAGGGGTTAGAGCCTGGGGCTTAGCACTTAGTAAGACTCAATGAAATACACTGAATTACTCAAAGGAAACAAAAGCCAAACTCTTTAAGGGCACTTGGTTGAACTAAGTGCTAAGAGCCCATTTTGCTTACCAACACATTCCCCTAGAGTAAAGGGATGTGTTGTGTGTGGGAAATAAATTAGAAGTTTGGTGGCATCTCATTGGCACTGCCAGGCAAGGGAGAGTACAGGCATCTTTGAGGCACTGTGTGTGTATGTGTATGCGTATGCACCCGTGTGTGCACGCATTTGTAGATGTGAAATTTCTATGAAACACTGGGGGTGGGGGTGGCGGTGTTCTCCCCCCTACTGTGAGCTTGGGTTGAACATCCCCTCTCTAGGGAGGTAGCAGCCAGGGTTGTACCTGGAATCTTCCAAGCTCTTGCCCCCTGGCTTCACCAAGAAGTGGCTAGGATCTCTCAGCGCACAGGGAGTGGGGAGAGAAGTGACAAGACCAAGAGGGTTGTTGGGGATGAACCAATGCTTGGTCACCGAGATGGACTCTCTCATCCTAATCTCCAATGAGGAAGGACTTTGCTAAAATGGAGACGATCCCAATATGGGAGGGGCATCCAGGACAGAGGGGTTTTTAGGGAAGGAGCCCGGGCCCAGGAGGGAACTGGAGACCTTGAAGGGTCACAGGATGACGGGGTGGGGGGCGGGGCACTATTGGTGATCTGTTGCAGAGGTTCTCCACTACTGGCTCTTCAAACGAGATCCTTTTTTTAGGGAAATCCCCGGTTCTCCAGCTTGGAAAGACCAACTGCCCATTGATCTCAATCTCGAAGGCTCTGGTGCCTCCGAGGCGTGACTCAATCTGAATGCCAGGGTACTCTTCCTTCACAGCCCTGGCCAGGTCCAGGTAGGTGGACTCAAATCCTCAAGGTTCACGGTACTCCACCACGAGGCGGACCCCACTGCCGGGCAGGGGCGCCCCTGGAGGGGACGCTATGAGATCGGCCCCGGGCTCCCCGCTCATGGCTTCGCTCTGCTCGGCTGCACTCGTCCCGGACCGAGCCCAGTCAGACGGGCAGACTGACCGGCTGAACCCGGAGACCGCAGACCAGCCGCCGCTTCCGGGTATAACGTAGCGCTCCCCCTTCCAAATTCTTGATTTTGTTATGCATATGTGGTAAGAAACCTTCTCAACTTTGAGCTAGCCTAGATGGATGAGGATGGGTGGATAGACAGAGAGACAGACAGACAGACAGGCAGGCAGAGAGACAGAGAGAAAGAGAGACAGAGAGACAGAGAGATCTACATAGACATACGTACGTGTGTGTGTCCTATCCTGTAGTGAGTCAAGACTTCTTGTCTCACTAGCGTCACCACTTCCCTCCCCACTCTCAGGTAAGTAATTTCTTCAGGGTCATGCAGGTTATGTCTAAGGTGAAATTTGAAAGAAAAGCTCCAGGTCTTTTGGACACTGAGGTCAGTTCTCTATCCATTGCACCATACTGCCTCTCAATAATGTGAACATAACAACAAATGGCATTTATTTAGCACTTTAAGATTTGCAAAGCTGTTTTCATATGTGACAATCAAAACAACCCTTTAGGGTTTAAAGTATAGATATTATCTTCATTTATAAATGGAGAAACTGAGGCTGAAAAAGGTTAGATGATTTGCCTGTGGTCACAAAGCTCTAAGTGTCAGGGTAGGGATTCAAACTGAGGTCTCTCCTGACTCTGGAGCTAGAACGCCTTCCACTATACCAGGCTGCATCTTAAGTTAGCTGACCATAGGGCTTTGGGGAAGGGAGGAAGAGACAAATGGAAGAACCCAGCAGAACTTTAATCATAACATAGAAGAAAATGTATAATTTCCTGGTTTCCAACTGCCCTCAGGTCCCAAATCTTTCCAGGATGGAACTGCTAGAAAATGAGTCAGCCCCAGTGACCTTGTGACAGGCTTCTTGTGAATTCATCTGTGTGGAAAGGATGAGCTGGGAACACTGACAATGCAATCCCTCTGTGGAGTCTCTGAAGGTTTGGATCCATAAACATCAACCTTGTCATGGGCATCACATCGCCAGTATAAACATACTGCCTATAAAATGGAAAATGTCTTCTTTTTGAGAAATAAACACATAACCTAGCAGTGACAGGAGGAGGAAAGAAACTGAATAGGATTAAAATGTTTCGTAAGCAACAGAGGGGAAAAATATTGAACTTTCTCTAGAACCCTGCTGTGATGATTTTGGAGGGGAGACTACACAACACACTGTTCCCCATTGTAATCGTTTTCATTATCAACACTATGGCTACACCAACCACCCTGACTAACCTGATTGTTTTTCCAACCAGTGGAGTCAATAAAGCATCTGTGGCCCTTGGGAAGAAACACATTCATACCTGCAGAGGAGTGCAGGAACACTCACTCTTTCTCTATCTATCTCTCTCTCTTTCATAGGCTACGTTGCTTAAAAAAAAAAAGTGGGGCATCTTGGAAAAATCTGCCTGAGAAACAGTATGGCCTGATTATAGTCCTTGCAACTCTTATAACCTTATGAAAAGAATGATGAATCTTGGAAATGAGTCTGAACCTTGGTCCCAGGAGCAAAGTAAAAATGCTTGACTAAAGGCTTCTGATCAGTACAGAAAGCTACAAAAAAGAAATGTCAGAAGGCACTGAGAAACAATGGCAATACCTTCCATTTACAGAAAGAAAGCATGTGCCCTAACCTCATTCTATCCAAGGACAAGAGAAGAAAAGGAACCTCAGAGGCCACTTACTGTAACCCTCTCATTTTATGAATAAGGAAACTGAGGGCTTGTATTGGCAAGCACCTAGCACACCCAGGATGGCCTGCTAGCACAGGTTCTTTGATCTGCTTTTCTAAAGGAAAGACAGCTTCAAAGAGATTAATAATCTTATTTTAATTAAAGATATGAAAGAAGATAAAGGTTATTCACTAGTTCATGAGAAAGGTCAGCACCCTAAACGTGGAGAAAATACAAGCAGAGAGAAATTAGCACAGAGATCCAATAGACAGGGCTCCAACTGTCTAAACAAAGTAATAGATACATAATCACCAGACAGGGAGCACCGACATCTGGATTCACAAAGCCAGGGGGCTCCTTAACAACAGCTACCCGGAGTCTCCTCTGGCCAAATCAGAAACACCTCAGATGAACACTCTTCCCAGGAATGAGCCCCAAAGCAAACTCTCACCTCAGAACATATATATATATATATACACACACACTTTCGACTAATAGGCTCAGAGCCAGAAGGCATCACAACCCTTGTGACTCAGTTAGCTTAGTACTAAAAGGTGTGAAAGCCTTCCTGCAAGCAAGCCTCCCTGTAAGCAAGCTTCCCCTTAGGTAAGTTCCTCTTAGGCAAGTTCCTTTCCCAATGGGCTCTATGTGACTCAGGATGTATCACAGCTGTGAACTGGGCCAGAGCTCAAAGCAGCAAGATATTCGTGATTGAAATACCTGTGTACCTTTAGATCTGGGAACACAGCCCCCATTCCAAGGAAAAAAAAGGAACATTTATGCTCACATAGGCCTATTAATGGACAGGGAAGTTCTTATATTCCATTAACCTTACAGAACTAAGATTAAGTGATTTGTCCATCATCACACAGGAATCAAACAGGTTAGAGGCAAGATTTTCATCCAGGTGCTCCAACTCCAATGTCAACGATCTTTCCACTCTACCATGTTGTCCACCTGATCTTCACAACAACCTGAAAAGATAAGTAAAGGTAGTATTAGTGCCCCATTTTACATATGAGAAAATTGAAACCTGGAAGTGTTAAAAGGAAAATTCTTTGGGCTTTTGACCTGATTAATGAGACAAAGCTCAGGAAAAAGAAAATTAAAAAGAGTTTCTTTAAAAATACATCAAGGTAGCAATACATTAATGGGCTGACCACTAGAGATCAGAGATTCAAGATGAAGCCAGCTTTTATCGATAGCTTTTATAAAAAGATAAACACAATTTGGATAGGTTCTCGTCACTAAAAAGGGATGGGCCATTTCTTCTCAGTTCCTTCCCAGCTGGTAGGTTCTGTCTAACAAGGTGGGGAGTGACCTTCTACTTCTGGATAGCAGGTAAAACAAATTGAAGGATGCCTCTCCCCAAGAGAGCCTCCCTCAACACTGATTAACAAGCAAGTCTGGGAATAATGTGGTCACTGGGTCAGTATAACTTTCAATAGAAGTATTAAATGATTTACTCAAGGATGCATAGTATCCATTAGAATGTGAACTCCTATGGGGCAGGGAAAATGGGTTGCTTTTTTTTTTGTTTATTGGCTTCCTCTATGTTACCAAGGAATATATAGTGCTTGGCACTTAGTAAGTGCTCAATAAATGCATGGAGCAACTAGGTGGTGCAGTGGATGGAGTGCTAGGCCGGGAGTCAGAAAGACTCATCTTTCTGAGTTCAAATCTGGTCTCAGACACTTAACAACTGTGAGACCCTGGGCAAGTCACTTAACCCTGTTTGCCTCAATATCCTCATCTGCAAAATAAGCTGGACAAGAAAATGGCAAATCTCTCCAAGAAAAAAAACAAAAATGGGGTTACAAAGAGTCAGACATAACTGAAAATGACTGCTTATAGATTGATTGCTACCTGGATTTCCCCCATTCAACTGTGAGCTCCATAAGAGCAGGAATTATCTTTTGTCTTTCTTTGTATCCCCAGTGTTTAGCACAGTGCCTGAAAAATAATAGGTGCTTAATAAATGCTTATTGGACTGATTAGTCAGTGTTCTGTGTTCTTTCTCCTTCGCACATGTATTACTTAATTCATAGGCTTGTGGTCAGGAAAAGCACTTTATAAACCTTAAAGCACTGTACAAATGATTATTATTATACCCCATTGTCTCAATCTAAAATCTTAGATTTTGGGAGCTGGAGGGAATGTGAGAGATCATCTTGTCCAAACCTTAATTTTCAAGGCAGGAGACTGAGACCAACAAAAGTGAAATGACTTGCTTGCAGTCATAGAGCTAGATAGTAGCAGAGCCCAATGTCTGATTGCTATTCCATTATTCTTTCCTGCTCTACTGCGCTGCCTCCTCTCTGAAAGTCACAGGATAAATCTTGGCTCTGGTGAATTTAGCATGTGAAATCCCCTTTTGGAGGCAAAGCTTCCGTTCTCCTGTGAAAGTGCATTCTCATTTTGCATCCTGCAAAGCCAGAGAGCCTGGGGAAGGACTTGGGTAGATGCTTCAATGGCACAGGTATGATTAAGCAAAGGAGTAAAGATTTTTAAAATACTCTCATTTCTAATGTTTATTTTACCAGAAGTTGAATTGATTAATCTTTATATTGATACACTTAAGAAACTCGAAGATTGGGTGGAGCAAAGATGGCAGCTGGAAAATAGGGACTCGCTTAAGCTCTCCCCCAAATCCCTCCAAACACTTGTAAAATATGACTCTAAATAAATTCTAGAGCTACAGAACCCATGAAATAACGGAGGGAAACAAGTCTCCAGCCCAAGACAGCCTGGATGGTTGCTGGGAAGAGTCTATCACACCGTACTGGGAGCGAAGCACAGCCTAGTGTGGGCCATGCCAGGACAGACCAGGCACATAGGAGATGGGGTGGAGTAGGCCTCAGGACCATGAATCACTGAGCTGTAGCGGTTACCAGACTTCTCAACCTATAAATGCCAAAGACAACTGAGCAGGTCAGTGGGAAAACTGCTGCATCTGGGTGAGAGAAGTGAGCACTCTGGCTCCAGCCCCAGGGGCAGTGGAGGTGGCTGCAGCAGCAGCAGCAGGAAGCTCCTGTGGCTGCTTCCAGAGTTCCAGCATGTCTGCTTCTGGCCCCAGGCCCACATGGTGGGAGAAATCAAACAGCAGATCAGAGCAGGAGTGCAGGGAGCACTTTGCCGGCACAGAAGCAGAGTTCTCTTGCTTTGCCCTGCTTGGATCTGGGTCGTGGTACTGGTTGGCAGCACTTTGGGGGAGGAGGAGCACTGGCATGGCAGACCTTGTAGTGACTGTGGAGTAGAAGTAGCTCTGAAAACAGCAATGCAAGGCCCCTGAAGCTTGGGACAAAGCACTCTCCACTCTAAAAACAGTCAAACTCTGACAAAAAGCTCAAGGGTCAAGTTGTTGGCTGGGAACATGAGCAGGAAGCATAAAAGGACTCAGACTCAAACTATAGAATCTTTTTTTGGTAACAAAGAAGATCAAAACACACAGCCAGAGGAAGTCAACAAAGTCAAAATTCTCAGCTCTGTGCTTTCTCTCTCCCACTATTCTATTAGGTGCTTTCTTGGGATTTGTCTGGTTGTTGTATGTAATTTAGACACTTATTTCAGAAGGTAGCAGTCATGTAACAGAGAGGAAGCAAAGCACAATGGGAAGAGCACTGGATTTGGAGTCAGAGGACCTGGGTTTAATTCAGGCCTCTTCTACTTGCTACCTGTGGGACCTTGAACATGTAACATCTTCTCTGAGCCTCTGAAGTGGTGATGCTATAAACTAAAAAACCTATAATGGTTTTAAATGCATAAAATAAAATACATAGGACTACAAAGGAAACTAATTACACATTTAATATATATATTGAATATACATTGAATATATATTGAAATACAGTCACCAAAATATGGAAGAAAAGAAAGTTTGAGGAGGGCCTCAGAGCCAGGAAAATCTGGGTTCAAGTCCTACCACTGCCACATACTAACTGAAGAAATCCCTTACGTTCTCAGTGCTCCCAAGTAACTAACATTATAAATTGCAGAGCAGATGCCAATCTGCATTAGTAAAGGAAGTTCTTCACCAAGAGCTCCTTATACCAGTGAAATCATAGGCCTAGTTTTAAAAAATAGTCAACACACAGAAGAGACACAGAGAGAGAGAGAGACAGGCAGACAGAGACAGAGAGACAGAGAGAGAGAGGATAGACAGAGACACAGAGAGAGGGAGGGAGAGAGAGAGAGAGAGAGAGAGAGAGAGAGAGGCAGACAGAGAGAGGCAGACAGAGGGACAGACAGAGACAGACAGACAGACAGGCAGAGACAGAGAGAGGATAGACAGAGACACAGAGAGAGAGAGAGAGAGATAATTCTTCAGTGGAAAGAGCATGGAATTTCAAATCAGAAGACGTTGGTTCAAATTCTTGCTCTGCCTCTTACCCATGTTGCCTTGAGCAAGTTACTTTCCATCTCAGAATCCTAATTTCCTCGTCAGTAAAATGAGAGTGTTGGATTCAGTGAGCTCTAAGGCCCCTTCCAGTTCTAAACCTCATTATCCTATGTACAATTGTTGTTATTTAGTCATTTTCAGTTATGACTGACTTTTCATGACCCCATTTGGGGTTTTCTTGGCAAGGCTACTGGAGTGGTTTCCCATTTCCTTCTCTAGCTCATTTTACAGATGAGGAAACTGAGGCAAATAGAGCTAAGTGACTTGTCCAGGATCACACAGCTTAGTAAGTATTTAAGGCCAAATTTGAACTAATGAAGATGAATGAGGATTCCTGACTTCAGTCCCAGCACCCCCTAGCTGCCCCTGTATCCTATATACAAACCTATTAGCAAAAAACATTATGCTGCAACTATTTCTAAACTATGCCCTATAAATGATCATTGTTTTAAATAGTCAACAAATTCATTTTTAAAAATCTTCATTAAGAGTCCTCTGTTCTTACTGTTCTCTTCCTGAACTCTAGCTGCTCACAGTCTCTCAAAGTCAGTTGGTAGGATGGCAAACATCTGTAAGAAGAATTTCCACTGAGTTTGAGACTGGTGGATTTCTTTAGCTTGGGAGTTCTGAGTTGTAGTAGGTCAAGCTGCCCAAGGCTCTGCAGTAAGCCTAGCATCAGTATGGTAAGCCACTAGGTTACCTAAAAAAGGGTGGACCAGCCGAGGTCAGAAATGGAGCAGTTTAATGAGTCTGGGTAGAACAGAGGTAGCATTGGGTCCATAAATAACCCCTACAATTCCAGAGTGGAGAAGGAAATGGCAAACTACTCCAGTATCTTTGCCAAGAAAAGCCCAAAAGGGGTTACAAAGAGTTGGTCACAACTGAAGTGACTCAACAACAACATTTCCAACTGGAGCAAGGTGGGGAGACCCAGTCTTTTAAAAAAGTCACAGGCGCTTGAAGGTAGATTTAACAACTGGAAGATGCCAGGAATTGGAGCTAACTTCAGGCCCACCCCAGGTGGCCTCCTCCTGGGAAAAACAGGAACCTGCAGAATGTGAAGAAATAGGAAATGGGGGGGGGAATGAAGTGAGATATGTATATATATATAAAATAAAAAATAATAAAAATGCTGACTGGAACTATGTATGTAATAGCAACAAATTACCTTTTTAAAGACACAGAAGAAGAACCATATCCAAAGAGCACATGTAGATAAATAGGTCAATTGTGTTACTATTTTGTTAAAAATTAATATATACTTTCAAAAGACAAATTATTTTGTCAGCCTCAGGGTGATGGTTTTGGAGGGTTTTCTGGTTTTTTGTTTTTTACCACAGCACTCTCAAAGACCACTTCCTAAGTACAGAGGGGTTGTAGTCTTTGTTGATGGAGACACAGACCAGTGAAATCATAGATCTTTGAATTATTAAAGTGTTGTTTTTTATCCAACTCTAATGTAACCCACCCATGCCTCCTCATATCCTTCCATAACAACCAAACAAAACAACCCATTATTTTATGTGTGATCTCTTTGGGGTTTGTTTGTTAGGGGTTTTTTTTAAGTTTGTTTTTGTTGATGGTTACTAAGCTTAGAATAAATTGTTTAAAAATTTGTTATTTTTGTTGGACTTGATGAGAATCATTTAGTCAACATGTGTCAGAGAAAGCCCTTGAACCTAAGTTTTTCTTGGTGCCAAGATCAGCTCTATCCAACAATCTGCTTCTCTCAGCATTTTTTAAGGAAAGCATCGGAATGTTCTCATTTGATTACAGGAGTAATAATACTTTATGTAAGGATCCAGATACTAAAAACCCACCTAGAATAAAACAAAAGGTTGGAGAAAACTGAGGAGTGAGGGAGAGGCATTGTATCTGAATGATCAAATAAGATAATGTCAATGTAGGCTATTATCATTGGCTATTATTACTGTCTTCTGTGTGCAGTCCTTGTTCCCATGGCTATTGGGGGCAGCTCTACAGTAGGGATCCCTGGCAGATAGATTGGTTCAAACAGAACACAACAGAAAGTTCAAAAGAGGGGAACTGGGGAGCCCAGAAGAACTGAAAAAAGAAGCCCTGCTTTAGTCAGTTGGGGAACCTAGTGAAAGCTGCAGTCAGCTTCTACAGCTGCCTGTGTTCTATATTCCTTTGTTACTGAGGCATCCTGAGCAACATCTAACACATTTTGGTGCCCGATCAATGCTTATTCATAACAATCTATTATTTATGCTCGAATTTATACAGAGTTTTTCTTCCAGAGTTCCCTGCAAGACCACAGACATGGTACCTTTATGATAATTAGGTTAAGCCCTTGGGTTCTGTGGGAGAAAATGTGCCTCACTGAAATGTCATGTTTAAATAGCCCAAGTATTTAAAAAAAAATCTATTGCTGGCTATGCCCATAGGAACTAAAAGCATGACAGAATGTCTAGCCCAAGACTGATATTAGAGAAGAACAGAAACAAGAAATAGTTAGGTCTTTGTAGGAAAAGAAGATTCAGAACTAAAGTGGCGGGGGGGAGGACCTGGCAATACAATACACTGGGGAACCAGGCTGAGAATACAAATAATGAGTTGGCTTTGTGTTATCAGATAGGAGAAATGAGGTTGATAAATGTCCTTGTAAGAGCTCTCTGGGAGAGCCACTCTGCAGTTTAATGTTGGGTCTCCTAGGCCCACTGGAAGGGTTTGAGGATAATCATCTGTGACACAATAAGGCTGTCCTCGTGACACAATTTGAAACACCCAACCTTATTTCCAAGCTTTGCCTGCCAGAAAAGTGGATGCCAAAAAACTGAATCCTGCTCAGTGGGAACCACATTGATTCTTCATATCTCCAAATTGGGTTGGTAATACTTGCTTTGAACTCTTTCATCCACTTATGCAGAAATAATTTGAGGTCATTCAAGCAGTGCCTTCCCCTGCCCCCTTCACATGGAATGTAGAAGTTTGAAGGACTGGCAGCCTGGTGGAGTACAAAGAGGACAAGACTTGGCACAGACCTAAACCAGCTACTAACTTTGGGAAAGTCGCGGAATCATATTGATCCTCCATTTCCTAGTCTTTAAACTGGGGATAATGGGATGTGGCACTACCACCAGGGAGAGCTCTGGGTTTCAGCCAAACTGCCTGTTCCAATCTATCATAGATCCTCAGAGTAGCTGGTTATCACTTACTGGCTACATAGGCTACTAGAGTATTGGCATAGGTTTAAGGCAAGAGTCCTTAATCTGGAGTCCGTGCACTTTAAAATAACTTTTTTTTTGCTAACTATATTTCAATATAATGTGTTTCCTTGGTAATCTTATAAATTTAATTTTATTTATGCAAAAACATTTTAAGAATAGGCCCATAAGCTTCACCAGACAGCCTGTGAGTTCCATGACACAAAAAAGGTTAAGATTCCCTAGTGTCTCTGGAGGTAACTATGTGTCTACCAATCAAAATTTCTTGGCTTGGCACCCAATCCTTAGCCTTCCCTTCATAGCTAGTAATCAAAAGCCTCTGAACAATACATCATTAAAACCATTTAATTGGATTAGATAAAAGGTAATTAGAGGCAGAATCATTACTTTACATAAGTTAACATAACATAAGCTGTACATTCCATTTTATTCTAATCCTGGTCTTTCCCAAAGGATCATACAATATTATATTTGGAGCTAGGGAAAAAATTATTATTAGGTCCTTTAGCCCAATTCCATCATTTTATAGATGAAGGAACTAAAGTTATAAGAGGTTGAATTTCTTGCCCAAGGTCCCACAGATTTCAAGTGGCAATCCCAGGTTCTGGGTCTCCAAATCTGGTATACCTTCTACTATGCCATGCCAATATCCTTTCCAATATGGGGTATGTCTTTTTCTTTCTTGTGTTCTTGATGCTAGGTAAGCCAGCGTTATTTTTAGACTATCTTTCGATGAAAAGGAAATGAACGGATGCAGTTAACTCACAGCTAGATTACAAAGCACTGAAGACATTACAGTAATATTCAGAGGTGATGGTTACATGATTAAACAGCATAGCATGATGCTCATTCTAGGATTTGGGGAACATTTCTCCCCAGGATCAGAAACGTTGCTATACATTGGTCTATTCTTGCCATCCCACACTGAAACAAAGTACTTACAAAATGCTCCAGAGGCTCACCCTTAACGCAGCACTGCAGTACTGCCATAAGTCCAGTGCAGTGGACAGGGATAAGGCACAGCCCCAGCTATCTTTGTAGCCTCCCAAATTCCTTCTGATTTCATCTTCAAAGATCCACAATGAAGGGGGAATACTCTGCATTACATTTCTCCACATGTCTATTGTGGCATTTAAAAAGTTTGTGACAAATGGTTTCTGGGTAATTTAATCATTTTATTACTAATGCCAGCATGTTTATTAATAAAAGGATGGTCATGTGGCCGTCTCTCTTAGACTAAAGACCCCTTATAGTGATGGGCTCACAGTTTATATGCTTTTGGAAAAGTAGGTGTTCCTAAGGGTGTCAATCAACTGTGATTGGTTAACAATGAGAAAAGAAATATTACAATGAGGGGCTGGGCTATAGTACAGTGGGGGTCTCAGTACAGTGACTTGGATCACCCAAATTTTGATTAAGGAGACTTATCAATTTCCATATCACCTGTCTAACAAAAGGGAGAATCTACTACTTTTTTTTTTAGGTCTAAGTGACTTGCCCAAGGTCACACAGCTAGTAAGTGTCAAGTGTCTGAGTCCAGATTTGAACTCAGGTCACCTTCCTCCACCTATCTGAATAAGCACAATGAGCAAGAATGCACCCCATTAGCCTAAGCTTAGAATTTCTTCTACTGTCTGATTAGATCTTGGCCTGAGTAAATCTTTCAGACAGATTTTTCACACTAGTTGATTTCTGGATGAGAAAGTAGAAAAGAGGAAAAACCTTGGTCCCAATACAATAATTAGTTATTAAATACAAGAGAGAAATAATCATTTCTCACACTATCAAATAAAATTCAATTCTGTTCCAAGGAGCATTCACCAATTACTTTGCCCCTCTGCATCTCAGACGAGCTGAGGATTATAGCTTCGAATCATCACTCCATACCCATATTGTTTACAACTTAGGGTTGTGCAAATCAAATAAGGTAATGCTTATGGTATATATTGAGGAATCCCTCCTGTACTCTTGTCTCATGTCATTCTAGGACAAGTAGTCTTGCTGGGGAAAACAAACAAACAGAACAAAACACAATTCTAGACAAGTATTCTAACTCACCATGCCCAAGATGTAACCAGTGGACTAAGATCCAGCCTCCAGGCATCAGTGGATTTAGTTCAATCTAGGGGACTGCCCAAGACTGCATTGCCCCCATCCAGAGATGCCTCTGGGAAATATCAGAATATAGTTTAAGTATATCTCATGGTTTAAGTCTCCACAGATGTAGGCTAAAAGGTCCCTAAGTCCTGTGTAAGTATTTAAGGCAATAATACATATCCGATACAAGACAACCTTTATTCTACTCCACAGAAAACAGAAATACATAAAAGAATCACAGTAGCTTAAAAATAATTAATGCAATTCACTTCACTTTCCAATGGCTCCCATTTTGCTGCCCCTTCTCTTCCCCATACTGAGCCTTAACTTTCAAATTTAGAGCATCACCCTGTGTTTTGGACTTGCAGAAGAAGAGAAATAAGCCAGGTGTCACTCACAGAACACCCCCTTACCCAACAAGCTGGTGATTCCCATTCTATCCTAGAAACCTATAAATCATCCAGGCTTATGCTAATACATAAAGAGAGTTGGACTCTCCCCATAAGGAAATGAATTTTGGGGTGCAAGAGGCAACCTTCTTCCCACCTGACCTGTAGTGTCCAAATAACTCATAGTATGAATAGGAGTAAAGCCCAGATCTTTTTGTCAATGTGTTAAAATTGTAACTTGTTCTGGTCCCTCTGATCACTACCTCTTCTTAATATACTAAATCAGCATATTAAGTTTATAAGCAGCCAGCATAAAAGGGCAATAGGAGGAATTAAGATTACAAAGGGGAAGCTGGAAGTTTCATACTTCCCAAAGACCAAAGGAGCATAATTTGTCAAATTGTGTCATATATTAACCAAAATTCACATCCTACTAATATGTGCTGAATCAGCAGAAGGCACTGGGCACTGCTATCAGGATTCTGGACCCATGATGTGTCAATTCCAGACTTCCACAGTTCCAAACTATCAGAACATCAAAAAGA
The DNA here is from genome assembly GCF_011100635.1 of Trichosurus vulpecula. Classification (NCBI taxonomy): domain Eukaryota; kingdom Metazoa; phylum Chordata; class Mammalia; order Diprotodontia; family Phalangeridae; genus Trichosurus; species Trichosurus vulpecula. The sequence continues at coordinate 235,683,634 of NC_050579.1, read as the reverse complement.
TGCTAATAACTTTGAGATGACTTGGAAATGTTAGTGAACAAACCCCAGGGTGGTACAGATCAGTTAGTCTGTTCCCCCCCCCCACAAAAAAAAACCCATAAAAATGAAATCTCAAACTCCTGCTCCCAACTGCCACTTCCATCTCCATTTGGGTCCATGTTGTTTAGTGCTCCCAAACTCTAAACCACGTATGTAATTATCTGTGCCTCTCTTCCTCCCTCTCCTCTTCCCTATCACTACCTGCCTTCCTTCACCATTCCATCCTCTGTACCTTCACCATGCCATCTGCCTTGGTACCCCTTTTGCCTCTTGTCTCTGTACCCTCTGTACCTAATTAAAGGGTGATTGCCACCCTGTTTCCTATTTCTAGTTGTGATCTTTCCCAGCAAGTACTCAAAGAACTGGGCATGCCTACCCCCATTTCATAATTTCACAAATTAATTATCAGTTCATTCCATATCATGGCTTAGACTCCTCTATTGCTTACCCAATTTCAGTCACATATATGTTCCATCTTCTTTCCCCTGAACAGGTGGATGCTGCCCAGTAATTCATCTTTCCATAAAAGGTTGGAAACCTAAACTCTCCAAACTATACTTTCTTGATAGACAACCCCAAGGCTGATGCTGCCCAGAAAATGTACCTTCTTTTTGAAAAGACAGGAGTCTGGGATCACATTGTCCAGGAAATCTTCCTTCCTCTAGCCAGAATACTGAGGTTCAAGAACTCTGAGTTTAGCCACGTGGTTTTTTCTCTCCTAGGGCCACATGAGAATATGTGGGCCTCTTGGGTAGCCACTAAGTGATCCTGGGGTAACCCTTTCCTCAAACCCCTCCAGGATACAGCTCTACTCTGTACCACACTGGACTATTCCCCGGAAGGGGAAGAAAGGAAAAATGTGTGACAGATAGTATGGGCTATGTGAACACTTTGTGTTGCTTCAGAAGTAATAATCCACACCTGGCTTAGTCCTTGCTTTCTACAACCCACAGAAAATCAGGCTGTTACTCAAGAAATAAATAAAGAGCCAGGGGATGTGATATGTAAGTTGACCACCAGGTGGCAGTACCCTCAGGCCAACAGTTAAGTACCTTTGTTACAGGGTATTTGATACACTTGCACTGGTTTTCCCAAAAGTTGCAGTGTCACCTCTGTGCACCAGATGGCGCTCAACCTACAAACTCAGACTATTCCCACCAACCCTGAGCTCATAAAGCTGGTGCCACCCAGGTGCTGGCTCCATTCAAAATAGACCTAAGAGTATGATATAGATCACATGCAGCAATCATTAAAATAGGAAACATTCACGATCATTTTCAAGCCTCTGTCCCATATTTGGGCAACTTCTTGCTCTTGACTGACCAGCTCCATTCCTAAACTCCACATGAACATAAAGTGTTTCATGAACTATAAATGTAAACTATTATAGCTATTTAGTAGCCAGATTAGACACAAACTTCTCATTTTTCTGCTTGTTTTTTCTCTTCTTCTAATGCATGATTGCCTTACATATAATAGTAATAGTATTCATCAAACCCAAAGATTCCAATATTCATTATTCAATAAAAAAAATTGCTGAGAAAATTGGAATGCCAAATGGAAGAAATCAAGTTTAGACCAACAACTTACATCACATGCCACAATAAATTCCAAATGGATACATGACTTAGGTATAAAAGTCATATCTTAAATGAACGCAGAAAAGGAAATGCCTCACTACATGAATTATTTATAGGGGAAGAGTTATTGACCAAACAGAAGACAGGATCAGGAAAGGGGGGAAAATAACAATTTGGATTACATAAAATTGAAAAATGTTTGCACAAACAAAATAAAGTGAGAATTATAGTAAAAACAGTTAACTGGGGTGGAGGGGTGGACCTTTGCAGCAAATTGTTCTGTTAACACTCTTGAGACACCTAAGATGTCCAGCAAGATACTAATTTAACCTTTACTTAAGTAATTATATTATTAATTTACTTAATTAACTATATTATTCCGATTAGTCTCTATTTTTTAAAAATTGGGAAAAGGTGATGCTGAAGACAAAGAATGACTAGATTAAAAAAGTTATTTTCTTATCTTGTAGCAAGGCTTGGTGCTCTTAACTTAAATTTCCTTTATTCAGTTTCAGGAAAAATGGTTTTTATAATTTATAATGATAGGGATTTCCAATAAAAAAACAAATTTTCCTTCAGAGGCTTTGGCAAACCATGCTTTCTTTCCCTGCCTGTGAGAGTTTAACCTGGGGCCTCACCGTCTCACAGATGGAGAATGTGTGTTAGCAGGAGGGGAACAACCCAACAGGAGGGAGTCAGTGGAGAGTAGAGGAGAGTGAATTCTATTTGAATAAAGGTCATGAAGAAGATATAGAAATACATCCTTCATAGAACCATGGAATGTTAGAGGTAGAAAGTGACTTGGAAATCATTCAGTTCAACTTTCTCATTTTATAGATAATGCAGCTGAAGCTCCAAAAGGGGAAGGAAGATGTCCTAGGTCAAAAAATAATCAGATCATAGATTTAGAGCTGAAAGGGACCTTGAAAGGCATCAGAAAGGTTAAGTGATTTGTCCAGGGTCACACAGCTTATTAGTAGCATAGCCACTACTAAAATCTAGGTTCCCTGACAACGGTACCATTCTTTCTAGCCTGCCATGATACATCATCAAGAAATGGACAAGAAGTATACAGGATAAATTGGAGATAATCAAGAGAGGGAAGACACTAGCATCAAGGAGGATCAGGAAAGGCTTCCTGTAGAAGGTGGGATTTTGGTTAGAAATTGAAGGAAGCCAAGGAAGACAAGAGGCAGAATTGCAAATACCCTACCTATCCCTTAATTCTTTGAAATTTGTCACCCTAAATGCTAGGGGTGCATATCAGACTAGGTCCCATTTCCCTCTCCTATCTCTCTATCAGAAGAGGCAGCATGACATCTCAAACCAATGATTGAGACCTGGCCTCAGAGTCATGGAGCCCTGTATTCAAGTCTTACTTCTAACACAATGCTCTAGGTAGGAAGTGTCAAACTCATGGCCCACCTGCAAAACTCCTAAGTGAGGCCTGAAGCAGATTAAAATGTAATTGAGAAATGTTCAACAAAATAAGTAAAAATATAATTCAACATAATGTTAATTTTTGGTCTTCTAAGTTAATGTGCAGCCCCCACAGATCTCTTCTATTCAACTTAGGTAACACTGTTCTAGGCAGCTCTCTAAGACTGTAAATATCAAGGAGGGTGCCAACTGCATTGATGAGATGATTTGCTGATTTTTTCCCCTAAGATTTTTATGATTTCCATTTAAGCAATCAGTTCTTCCTAATTAGTAAAAAGTTAGGCTAGAATAGACCAAGTCTCTTTTCTGTTGGATGAAATTAATAATGAGGCAAGTCCAGAATTTATTAGTTTGAGAGGTTGAATCTAGCTTTTACCTCAAGAAAAAACATTAAGAAGATTCTTAAGAGACTTTAATCAGTAGCTAAATTGAGCTAAATGCTTCTAGACGAGGTAAGAGGAGTCATGGGCTGGATTTTATGTGGGTTCAAAGTGATTCTGGAGGTAATCTTCCTCAGCACCAAAAATACCATAAACAGCTCTGTGTTTTTATCCTTTATTTTCAGTTCTATTAAATAATAAATTGTATATTAATAAAGATAAAATTTTGAGTTATTCTGCTTTTAGCAAAATGAGCACTCTAGGAGATGTCTTGATAATTGAAGCAATAACCCCCATAATGAGGCAGCTACGTGGTATAGTGGATAGAAGACTGGGCCTGAAGTCTGAGTTCAATCCAGCCTCAGCCACTTACCATCCATGAGACCCTGGACAAGTCACTTAACCTCTGTCTGTTTCAGTTTTCCCAATTGAAAAGTGGTGATCAGGGGCAGATAAGTGACACAGTGAATAGAGCACCGGCCCTGGAGTCAGGAGGACCTGAGTTCAAATTCAGCCTCACTTGACACTTGCTAGCTGTGTGACCTTGGGCAAGTGACTTAACCTCAATTGCCCTGCCTTCCTCCCTCCAAAAAAAAAGAAGTGATGATCATAATAGAACTTACCTCCCAGGACCATTATTGTAAGGATGAAATGAGATAATATTTGTAAAACACTTGGTACACAGTATATGCTGAATAAATGCCTGTTCCCTTCATCCCATATCTATTACATCATACCTCAGTGGCAGGTTTGTGATCTGTTTACACAATTCATCATCCATATCCCCTTTCTGGCTGTATGGTCTGTAGAACAGCATAGTAGGCATGTTCTCATCATTTCCATGAAATGGTTGGAGGTCTAAGTTTAGTGGTCTAATCAGTCACTGATCTGGCAAGTGTGTTATCAGTATGGTCCCTGCCATAGGTTAAGTATATGACAAGGCCTATAACTGAAGCTTTTTTAAAGATTTGTGCAAACTTCTCATAATCTCCTAATTTACTTACTCAAAAATTAAATTGTATTAAGAGCACTAGTTCTCTCTCTTGGCATTAGAGTTCCTGACATTATTCTTACAGAACCAAGCTGCCTTTGCATTTGCCTGTACTTCTGTCCTCTGTTCATTGTCTTTTAAGTCTTAAGTTGGGCTATGCATTCCCTGTGCATGTGTATCAGTCTCTTTAGAAAGCTTCTTTTCTTTTTAAATAGTATCCCCTTTTCCTTTGTGTTGTGAGCATTTCATCCATAACAGTAACCCCAAACCTCTGGAGGGGTGGGGCGGGGGTTGATCTCATCATCTCCTATCTGTTCAATTACCATCTTTATATAGATGATTCCTCAATGTACACGTGTAACTCACATCTCTCACCTGAACTCCAGCCCCACCTTACCAACTGTCTTCTGTATTTCTCCATTAAACATCCTACTTGTATCTCAAACCCAACGTGCCCAAAACAGAACTTAGTATCTTTATCTCCAAACCCATCCCTTTCCCTAACTTTCCTATTTCTGTTGAGTGTACCCCCTTCCTTCCAGTACCCAGATTCACAGCCAGGAGTGAGCTGCCTTTGCCGCCTTACCTTCCTTTACCACCAATATCTAATTAGTTGCCAGGCCTTCTTGATTCTACTTCCATGATATCAGTCCTTTCCTCCTCACTCAAACAGCCTCCTCCCTAGTTCAGGCCCTCATCACCTCTCGCCTGGACCATTGCACTCACCTTCTAATTGGTCTCCTCATCTCAAGCCTCTCTTAGTGCCTCCTCTACACACTTGACAAACTAATACTTCTAAAGCACTACTTACAGAGCTTCAGATTCCACTACCTCTAGATTAAATAATAATAGCTCACATTTATACAGCACTTCTGGGGGCAGCTAGGTGGTGCAGTGGATAGAGCACTGGACCTAGAGTTGGGAATGCCTGAATTCAAATCCAACCTCAGATACTTACTATCTGTGTGACCCTGGACAAGTCACTTAACTCTGTTTGACTCAGTTTCCTCATATGTAAAATGAGCTGGAGAAGGAAATGGCAAACCACTCCAGTATCTTTGCCAAGAAAACCCCAAATGGGGTCACAGAGAATCAGACACGACTGAAAGAACTCAACAACAAAAAGATAGCGCTTTAAGGTTTGCAAAACACTTTATAGACCTTATCTCATTTTATCCTCATCACAGCCCTAGAAAGTAAATATTATTGCTGTCCTCATTTTATAGTTGAAGAAATTCAGACAAACAGAGGTTAAGGCACTTGCCCAGGGTCACACAGCTATATCTGAGGTCAAATTTGAACTCAGATCTTCTTGTACCCAGGTCCAACGCTCTAGCTAAAGACTTCCTTGTTTGGGATTTAAAATCCTTCACAGTCTGGCTCCATCCTATTTTTCCAGACTGATTTTGTATGACTCCCACTTACATACTACTATGTAAGAGAGTAGGTAAATATAATGCTAGTACTTCCTATTTCCCCACCTCCTACCTCCATGCCTTTGTCCAGGCTGCCCACCCCCCGGAAGAGTCTCCCTCCTAATCGCCCCTTGGAATCTATATGTCTCTTCAAAGTTCAGTTCAATTACCCCCTCCTACAAAAGGATTTTCTATTAGTTAGTAGTGCTATCACCTTACCTGCCTCTCTGCAATTGATTGGTTTGGTTTTATTTTGTCTATGTTTTGATTTATGTGGGTACAGGTAGTTTCCCACACACACCCAATAGAAGGTAAGCTCATTAAGGCCAGGGTCTGTTTCTTTTTTCTGTGTGTGCGCGTGTGTGTGTGTGTGTGTGTGTGTGTGTGTGTGTGTGTGTCTTTACATCCTCTGCTACTTGCACATAGTCAGTGTTTAATAAATATTTGTCAAACTGAATTCAGGTTTGGAGCTAAGTATGAGGAATTAGGGTGAAAGGAACTAATGACCAGTGTTGGGTTTAATGAGTGGAAGTTTTTGTGAAATGCTTTGGGCTCTTAGATAAAAAGATGTTAGATCAGTACAAAGCATTCTGTGATAGAGGCAGGCAGTGTTTATCTCTGAGCTGCTGCCAGTGGGGTCTGGCAGAAATTTTTACAGTCTGCCACAGTTTCTTTCATCCAAAACTGTGCATAAATGAAGGAAGCCTCAGGAACCAAGGGGAGGATAGCTGCTGTGAAGGTAGGAGCCAGGCCAATGGCTGGGAGGACTCTGTACCACAAAGGGCATATATTGGCAATCCTTGAGAGAAAAACAAAATCTGTTTTGGCAGAAATCATGATGCACCAAAGATGCAAAGACTGAGTTTTCATTAATGTGCTTCAGAAATATATTTTACCACAATGGCCAAACATTGATCCATGACTATGTAAATGATAATTCTTTTCAAAATTTGTTTTTAGACCCTAGGGGATTGTTGTGTTGTTTTTACTAATCTTAAAATATCCCATAGCTATTTAAACATCTGCTGAAACCTCCCAAACTTGTTGTCTTCCTTAAAACAAATATTTTGATCTACTAAGCAGCCTAAATCAGATAAGATACCAAATAATCCAAAAATTGTTATTTTAAAGGTTTCGGTGAATTTCGTAGTCATGAACCTACACAACATTTTTTTTCAAAGCTTAAAAGTTTGCTAGTTTTTCAGTTTAAAGGAGTCTGACAGTTTGAGGAAAAAAGATAGGTATAGATTAGTTATATACATCAGAATCACCAAAATGGAAACAAATATACTTCTTAAAAACATCTCAAAACTTTAAAAGTTTTGAATCTAAAGAGAGATTTGAATGTTATACATAGCTCAATGTGGGAATGTTTTGCTTTGTATCTTTCTAACGAGGAACTGAAAAACTTCTGCTTTAATTTTCGGTTACCTGATGTGTAAATAGTTTCTCAAATGCCAAAGGTCAAACTAGCTTTTTTGACTCTCTCTCTCTCTCTCTCTCTCTCTCTCTCTCTCTCTCCATATATCTATATAATATCTATATACGTATATATGTATATATACAAATGTCTATATGTATACACACATACATATATGTACATACATGCATACACACATATGTATGTATAGCATACATAATGTAACATATATAATCATATATCTAGAGCTGGAAAGGACCTCACAGGTGACCTAGTTCAACTCCCTTATTTTATAGATGAAGAAACTGAGGCCCAGGAAAGTTAAGTGACCTAGCCAAGGTCACATAGTAGGCTTTATTTAGAAGAAGAGCTTGAACTTAGATCCTCTGACTCAAGAGTTGGTGCTCATTCCTCTGTACCACACCATAGGCTTTTAACACTTTGAAGGGAGGCAAAAGGGTGGTAAAAAAACATACTCTGAAGAGAGCAAAGAAAGAAGAAATGGATCCAGACATACAATGTGTGTGCGTGTATGTGTGTATGTATATATACATGTATATGTACGTGTATATGTATGTATGTGTGTATACACATATATATCAGTTCTTTTTGAGATGACAAAGAACCAAAAACTAAGAGAGTACTTCATTAATTGAGAAACGTATAATACTATTGTGCCATAAGAAATATTACAAGATATCAATTCAAAGCCACCTGGGAAGACCTGTCTGAGCTGATGCAGTGAGCAAAACTAGGATAACAGTTTGTATAACAACAACAAGCCTATAAAGCCAAGCAACTTTGAAAGCCTTGAGAACTCAGATCAATGCAATGACGACCCACAATTTCAGATAAAGCATGGCACCCATAGCTTCACAGAAGGGTGATAGACTCAGGGTGAGCCTATATTTCTATATAAGACATATATTTTGGACAAAGCCAATGAGTGTTTTGGGGCAGCTAGGTGGCACAGTGGATAGAATGATGAGCCTGAAATCAGGAAAGATTTCTGAGTTCAAATCTAGCCTCAGACACTTCCTAACTGTTTGACCATGGGTAAGTCACTTAACCCTCTTTCCTAATCTATAAAAAGAGCTAGAGGAGGAAATGGTAAACCACTCCAGTATCTTTGCCAAGAAAATCCCAACTGGGGTCAGAAAGAGTCGTATACAACTGAACAACAACAATATGTGTCTTGGTTGACTATATACATCTTTTTTTTACGGGTGTTTTGCTTTTCTTTTTCCAATGGGAGAAGGGAAGCAGGAAGGAAGGGAAAAAAAAAGATTTCTGTCCATTGAAACAAAATTTAATTTGAAAAACACTCTTACTATTTTGACCCCAAATTGTGGGATGGAGCAACCTTAGGCTCATAAGAGGATATGCCAGCAAAATCTAATCTCAGGTTGTACCAAGGAAAGGTCTTGAGTAGAAAGGACTGGTGTGGATTGTATGGTCAGTCCCCTTCCCAGGACCTACCTGTCTAAGCCTGCAAAGGTTCATCTTTATCAATTGACCAATCAACAGCAAGCATTCATTCAACACCTGCTCTACACTAGGCCCTGGGCTAAGCATTGGGGATTCAAAACCCTCAGAAGGTTTACACTGCGATGGGGTAGGGGAAAGAAGGGTACGATCTGAGTGTGTGTGTGTGTGTGTGTGTGTGTATGTGAGTGTGTGTGTGTGAGTGTCTGAGTGTGTATGTGTGTGTTACATAAAATGAATACATAGCAGCTTCAGGAGGGAAGGCAATAGCAGGTGGGGGGAAGAGGCGCAGGAAAGACTTCATGTAGAAAGTGGGATTGGAGCTGAACCTTCAAAGAAACCCAGAATACTGAGAAGCAGGCATGGGGCACAGCTGTTCAAAGACATGGAGACAGGAAACCGCATTTCCTGAGTGGAGCCAGGATTGCAGACTTGTGTGAAAGACTGGAGGGGAGTAATGTATAAGAAGACTGGAAAAGTAGAAAGGGAGCAGATTAGGAAGAGATATCAATGTTAGAGAATCTTATATTTAGTGTTAGGTACAGCAAGGAGCCACTGAAATTTGTTGAAGTAGAGTTATATAATGGGTTGCCACGAGCTGATATTTCTTTTTCAGATACAATATTCCGTGAAAACCATTTATGAAAAGATTTTTTTTAAAAAAGTTAACAATTTATGTTGGTAGAAGAAGGATCCCTGGGGATGAAATCTTGGAATCATGAATCTTAATTTCTAAATGAACAACAACCAAAAAATGCATTGCAGGCCCATAGTTGATTTGTTCCATCATTTCAGTTATGTCTGACTCTTTGTGATGCAATTTGGGGTTGTCTTGGCAAAGATACTGGAGTGGTTTTGCCATTTCCTTCTTCAGCTCATTTTTACAGATGAGGAAACTGAGGCAAACAGAGTTAAGTGACTTGCCTGGGGTCACACAGTTAGGAAGCATCTGAGACTGGATTTGAACTCAGGTCTTCCTGACTCCAGGCCTGGTGCTCTATCGACTGTGTCAGCTAGCCACCCTAGTATTTGATACTGAAGATGATAGGGAGTAACTTAGATTTTATTGAGTGGGAAGAGTGACATGGCCATATTAGCACTATAGAAATATCATTTTGGTGCTGAAGGGAGGATGGACTGGAGTGGGGAGAGACTTGAAGCAAGCAAACCCACCAGCAGGCTATTGTAATAATCCAGATGTAAGGTGATGAGGGGCTGTGCCAGAATGGTGGTAGTATCCAGAGGAGAAAAAGGGGCAAATTGGAGAGATGTTGCAAAGGTGAAATTGATAGGCCTTGGCAATCCATACTGGCTTTCTGGTTCTTGGCAAACCAGTCATCTATAAGTGCCATGGCAACTCTCTAAAATTTTACGTTTTAAAAGTCAAACCTAGAAGTACCCTGGAGACTCTCTAAAGTTATGAAATTATAAGAGCCCATCTGTGATAGTAGAGAGTTACCTCTTCTGGGAGCTCCCTAGATCAATAAAACCATGGGTCCAACTTCCATCCCTCTCCCTCTATTTGAGCATTAGCACAGTTGATACAAAAGGGAGGACAATCTACTTGGAGTTCTCATTCTCATTGTCATTTGACATCTGGAGACAGAAAGATCAGATAAGTCTTGGAGGCAGTTTCTGGCCTAAAGGTTATGAATTCAGACATTGTCCCATTTGCTAATTAATGCTTGCTTTATAAAAGGCCCCAATTTAATTCCCATTTTGCACCACCAGACAGCAATGAAATTGCTAGGGAAGGCAAACACAACATGATTGACAGACCAAGGAGTATTTTTTTTTGGCAGAGTGGGCTTCAATAGAACATTCAGCGCTGCTTCTGTCCACCCCAACCCTTTCCCGTGCTCCCTGTCTGAAGATAAGTGACTGCTGACTACTTCCTCAGCCTGCCAATGGAAAGACACAAAGAAAGCAAACCAGCTTTGGGTAGCTGTAGCTAGAATTGCAGGAAAAGGAAGGGTTAAAATGGACAGGAAGCACAAATAGGGAATGTACCTTTTGGGACCAGCTTGACCAGGAACCAGGCTGAAAAGCCTGATCAATGAAAGCTGACTCTATGGAGACCTCCAAGTTTATGCAAGACAATAAATGAGTGGTGGTGCCTAAACTTTGTGAATTTGAGACAATGACTGCTGTAAATGTCACTTTCTGCTGTGGGTAGCTGTTTTCTTGCTACAAAGCCAGACTATTTTGGGACTAAGAGGCAGAGATCAAGAAAACAAAGTGAATGGATTCTGTAAATGATTAAAATTCTAATAATGATAATGTAACCTAACCCCCAAACCCCATCTGTATGGGACTCTCTCCTCATTCATGGAGATCAATGCCCTGCACCTCCCTGAGGGGTGGGCAGAGTTGGCAAGAGCCGGAGAAAGAACAGTCTCCCTGTTTGAGCTCAGAGTCTTTTCTGGTCTCTTTGGTCTCTTCAAACTTTGGATACTTCTGGCTTCCAGCTTTGAGAGAGAAGATGAAAAATGCCAACCCCACTGGAGGTTGCTGAAGGAAAAGATTCTGGGAAGAAGATACCATGAGAAGAACTGGCAGTCTCAAACATGTCCTTATCCCTAGCTTGCTACACTAGAGGCTTTAGGGAACTTGCCCTTGGATGAGATCTAGCTCTCGAAATGTCTCTCAGTCTCTCTCTGTCACTCTCTCTATGTGTCTGTCTGTCTGTCTGTCTGTCTGTGTCTCTCTCTCTCTCTCCCTCTCTCTCTCTCTCTCTCTCTCTCTCTCTCTCTCTCTCTCTCTCTCTCTCTCTTTCACCTTGCTTATAATGGGAAAGCTCTTTCACTCTTTGTTGCCTGGTATATATTTTCCTACATATGCTTTCTCTGATTTCTGTTTGCTATGGATTTGGATAAATGAGTCTCTATGCTACCTCCTATGTACATTCATTGTAGACTGGTATTTGGTGGAAAAGGGGTAAAGCCTTGGATATAAAGCTTGGGATCCTGCTCCCCCTAATTAAAGAAACAATGGTCAGAAGTTAGCTGGAACATAAAAACCATACCCCCCCAGAGTAGTAATATGTAAGAGAGTAGATAAATATAATGCTAGTACAGTACCCCCTCTTTCTGAGGAGAGCAAACTGGCCAAACTTCTGGTCCCAACCTTCTGCTTTCCCTCCTGGCAGAAATCAAAGTCTCCCTTGAAAAATGGGTGGGAGGGCAGGGGGAGAAGTGACAAGAAACATCTCTACCTCCCTTTAATCCACACAGGATACCACTATGCTACATGTGGGGGGGGCAGCCCTCATAACGATAATAACTCACAGTTATGTAGACTATTAAAGTTTACAAAGCACTTGCCTCATCATAACTATATGATGTAGCTAGGGTAAGAATTATCCCTATTTTACTGATGAAGATACTAAGTTTGTGAGGAGCAAATGACTTATTAAATATAATTTAATGATCAATAGTTTCCTTGGGTTTCTAAGAAGATTTCTAAAATGTATCAGTGGTACAGTAGAAAGAGTTATGATTCTGAAGTCAAAAGGCTTGGATTCAAACCCACTCAAGAAGTTTACTTCCCCTATGAGCTTGAGCAAGTCACTTAATTTCAGTTTCCTTATCTATGAAATGATGGGTTTAGACTTGATGGCCTCTAAGGTCCTTTTCAGCTCTAGATCAAAGAACATGTAAAAAGGTCTGATAAATATACAGTAATTCATTAAAATGCCACCAATTAAAATTAGATGGATTTTTCCTTAAATTGATAAAAAGTATTTACCTAAAACTATCAGGAAGCATTATTTGTAACAGGGATAAACTAGAAGCCTTCCCAGTAAGATCAGTTGTGAAACAAGGATACCCATTGTCACCAACATTATTCAATATTTTATTGGAAATCCTAGCAATAGCAATAAGAGGAAAAAAAAAGAAATAGAAGTAATCAGAATAGGGAATGATGTAATAAAACTATCTCTTTTCTCAGACGATATGATGATATACTTAGAAAATCCCAAAGACTCAACTAAAAAGTTAGTTGAAACAATTAACAATTTTAGCAAAGTAGCAGGACATAAATCATCACCATTCCTATACATCACAAACAAAACTCTGTAGGAAGAGAGAGTAAATAAAAAATACCCCATTTAAAATAACTCTAGACAGCATAAAATATCTAGGAGTACACCTACCAAAACAGACCCAGGAACAATATAAACAAAATTATAAAAAAAATCTTTATGGAAATAAAATCAGGTTTAAATAATTGGAGAAATATTACTTGTGCATGGTTAGGTAGGGCCAATTACTCAAACTAATTTGTATGTTCAATGCCATCTCAATTAAATTACCATTTTTTTTTTTACTGAACTAGAAATAACAAAATTTATTTGGAAAAACATAAAGTCAAGAATATCAAAGGAAACAGTATTTTTTTAAAAAGTAAAGGAAGCAGGTTTATCAGTACCAGATCTTAAATTATATTATAAGGTAGTAATTATCAAAACTATCTGGTACTGGCTAAGAAATAGAAAGGTAGATCAATGGAATAGAGTAGACATAAAAGCAGCAAATAAACATAGTAACCTTGTATTCGACAAGTGTAAATACTTAAGATTTTGGGATAAGAATTCATTATTTGGTTAAAATTGTTGAGAAAACTGGAAAGTAGTGTGGTGGAAACTGGGCATAGACCAATATCTTACAACATTTACCAAGATAAGGTCAAAATGCATACATGACCTAGATATAAAGAGAAAATTTACAAGAAAATTAGAAGAACATGGAACATATTACTTATCAGACTTATGGATAGATGATGAATTTATGAAGAAACAAGAGATAGAGAGTAAAGTTATGTGTAAAATGGATCATTTTAATTACATTAAATTTAAAAGTTTTTATACAAATATTACAAATGTAGTGAAAATCAGTAAGAAAGCAGAAAATTGGAAAAAAAATTTATATAGAGTTTATCAGATAAAGGTCTCATCCAAAATATATAAAGAATTTTGTCAAATCTATAAGAATTGAAGTCATTTCCCAATTGATATATGATCATTTTATACCTACCAGATTGGCTTAAATGATAGAAGGAGAGAGGGACAAATATTGGAGAGGATGTAGAAAAATTGAGACACTAATTCATTGTTGGTGGAATTATGAACTGATCCAACCATTTTGGAGAGCAATCTGGGAATTATGCCCAAAGAGTTATTAAACTACCTATATACCGTTTGACCCAACAATACCACTGCTTGGTCTATTTCTGAAGATAATTAACGGAAAAGGAAAAGAACCCACATACTAAACACCCAGATGGTGCGTTCTTGAGTTCAAGGCGCTACCAGGTTGCATCAGGGGGACAAACTGGTCTAGTAGGTCAAAATTCCCACATTGATCAGAAGTGGGACCCAGCCAATGAGAAAATCCTGCCCTTCCAGCCTGGGTAAATTAGGGACACCTAGTCCGAAGAAGAAAATAGAAAGCATAGCCCTTATCTTGGTGGAGCCTACAGTCTAGGAAGGGGATAAGACACAAACATAAATACAATTTAACCAGATTTTCATATTTCTCCGTGGGTGGGACAGAAGTATTAAACCCAACTGGATTTCTGTGATTTGTAGTTTTAGAGAGACAGCATTCTCTTCCTCTTCTAAGGGAGATAGAGGGATTATCATGAGTTGGGTGGCAGGGAGATGGGTAGAATTTGGTCATGCCAAAACTTTTGAATAAAACTTAGGTGATGGAGCAAAATTTTAAAATAAGTAAATAAATAAAGCAGTAGCAGTGTGAGGATGAGGAAAATCACATTGCAGGTATTTTGACCTGTGAATTCAGGCACTAGGGTCTAAATGCGACAGTATGATTTCATCAACCAAGCATATCCTTCATAGAACCCAACCAGAGGCCACCAGTTATGGCTGTCTTTTTAAAAATGGAGAAATTGCAAAAAGATTTAACTCTCTCCAGTCTTTTCTAACAATGCCTGCTTCAACACAGGTGCCATGTTTCTCACCGTTTTAAAAAGTTTTTTCTATCTCTTGATTTTCTTTCAAACAAAAATATCTTTGGTCAATCATAAGTGCTTTGTGCTGCATATTTATATTTGTATATATATATATATATATATATATATATATATTTAACATTTTTATATGTTAATTGACTGCCAAGAATAGCAAAATGGAGAACATCAGTGAATAACTGAATTTAATTTCTATCGGTGAGTATACTGAATTTAATCAGGTCAGAGACTGAAATATCTGTCTAAAATATTTGAGTTTTTCCCTAACTGGGTGATTCTAGAGCTTAATATGTGAGATGATCTTACAGTAATTATTTTTTATTAATAACTTTTTATAAACTTTCCTAAAAGCAGAACTAAAAAAATTTTTTTTTGCCTTAGGCAAGAACTGGAACTTTTGTCATAACAAATCAAGGCCTCAGGACGTGTGGGCTCCACTGAGAAATTCCTGCTTCTGAAGAGGAAGGTCAGGAATAGCATGCAAACCAAAGAAAAGTCATGACCCAGGGCCTCCAAAGGCAGAAATGGTTTCAAAGAGTGAACGCTCTGCTTTAGGAGCTGATTGAAATTTCTACAATGTGAGAGAGAAACCTGAGTGCTGTTTCATTTTCAGTTTCCTTAAGGCAACTAAGACCTTTGCCTCACGGTGACACCTGTTGGTTACAAAATATACATCAGATAAGAAATTCATTAGAGTTAAAAAACAGAATGTATGTGAGGTCTGATGGAGAAGGTCATTATCAGGGGCAGAAAAAGGCAGAGGAAGACTTTGATTCAAATGTTTATTTTTATTAAGTTGATTGTTTAAAGCTCAAAGCCATTTTCCCATAGAAACATAAAATATTGATTAGGTTCTGAGGCCAGTGCCTACTTTGGGCAGTGGCAGGGTGCTGAGGCCATCTTTAAAGGCTGGGATGTTTACAAAGTCAAAGCAAACTAGGGCGGCAGCTGGAAGCAGTTGTGGCATTTCTTTATAGCTTAAACTGGTAGTCACCAGATGATCTAGGTTAAAGTCATCCAAGTACAGATCAGGCAGGTGTAGTTAGAGGCAGGGCTTGGTCATTAACAAATAAGTTTTGCACAAATAAGAAATCAAGTTAGGGCAAGATAAGCAGGAACTGAAGCTTGGCTATGAATGAGGCAGATAATAACATGTTGTGTGAATAGAGCAGGGTGTATGCTGGGAGATCCAAGACTGCACCAGAAAATACACAATCCAAAATTAAATGGGACACAATCTAGCCTAGGTAAAGCAAACAAGTGAGATAGGTGTAAAGTTAGGAATGATGAGGCAAGAACCAGATGGAAATTGGAATTGTGAGAAATAATTGTCTTACCTAGAATTCCACCTGGCCATGAGTGACTTTAGAAAAAAAGATTTTTATTTCATATCATTTCTGACAGGTGACCCAGCCTTTAACCCAAGCACACCTTAAGACAATTATAAAAGCCCTTTAATAATCCATCCTGATTCAAATTTCCCTCCCTGCATCTCACTGGTCAGCATTTCAGAGTTCACAGCCTGAGAACACCTAAACCCCACCCCCTGATTATATCCCTTATATATTTTATTCTTTATTTAATAAAGGAAATGCCAGGTCAAAAAATACTTTCAGTCTCCTCCCCATTTGTCTGCCTCAGATAGCATGAGAAAGGAATTTTCTCAATTGCTAGGAGAATTGACAAAAGCTGTGAGTTTGAAGATTCGAACCCAGGATATCCGTGATAAAAAGTCATCTTACCTAAGACAACATCTGGAGTAATGGGTCCTATCCCTGGTGACCTGGCCTGCTTTTTGGTGCACAGGAAAAAGGCCATCTCAGAACAAAGAAAAGGAGTCTGATTTTAGGTATGCTGATTATCATGTGGCCAACATCCCCCACTGCCCCCCACACACACACAAGCAGTTTTATCTCTTACATTAGCCACCAGTATGACTTCAGATCATGTTTCATATAATTTCTGTGGAAACAAAATTCAATCATCCCTTACAGAATCAATATAAGAGGAGATTCCCAAACAAATGAGTTGAGTTGGTGAAGGTCTAGCTCATAGCTGTTGTGAAAACTTCTGACCCAAAGGGGACAAGTTGTCTCAGCCTTTTGAGGAGTTTCCATTCTTGTACCAGAAGCGAATGAGACACACCACAGAGTATAAGTTTTAAATGGAGAATTTATTAGCCGGCGGCCATTGGGGTACTGCAACCGCAAATCAATGGCCCTGTGTTGGGGTGACAGCTTGACTTATATAGGATATGTGGGGGTACAGGGTGGGGGGAACAGGAACAAAGGTCCTGGCTGATCAAAAGATTCAGTCAGGTTATCATACTAGTGGGATAATCTCATTTGCATTCCTTGGTGGAGTCACGGAGCCCCAGGGATATCTGCTAGAAAGGGTCTGCCAGGTTATCATTCAGTGGGATGGTCCTATCTGTTGACATTACTTGGTAGAGTCATGGAGTCCCAGGGGGTTTGCTAAATGCCAAAGATATCTGAGTCCATTCTTTCTGGGAGTGCTTGTCAGTAGCTAGGGGTTTCTCAGGGGTTCCTAATTTTCCCTGTATTACATTCCCCACTTTCTTTCATGGAGGGTTTCAAATCCTTGAAAAAAGGAATGACCTGATGGGGCATAGCAATAAAATTAGGAGGCCAACCAAAATGCTAAGCAGGGGTGAGCCTGGGGAAGGCATGCATTTTGATAGTGACAATAAAAGGGCAAGGCTCAGGCAGAGATTTTGGCCCAATGACAGCGCTAGGTCGTTGGCCCCAGGGGAAGGCCAGACCTAGTTGGAAGACTCAAGGAGAGTCCAAGGAGCCTCCCCGGGTACTGCACTCCAGAAACTTTAAAAAAATGGTATAAAACGTTCCACGTTTCCCCCTTTTTGGTCAAAGGCAAACTGAAAGTTTCACCTAAAGACCAATTAAAGGTATGGAAAAAAAAAAACTCTATCTTCCACAGGGGTGAAGTTCTAAAATCCCTATCTAGGTGGAGTCAGGTTTTCCCTTTTCTGTATTTGGACATCCCCAGGGATGGGCAGAAATTGTAAACTAATTGTAGGTAAGCAGAGGGAACATAATAAAAATTCAGGAAAATAGTCTCGGGAACACAAGGACTCAGAAGGGAAAAAAGCAGGTCTTTGCTCAGGTTCTGGTTCCGAATCCTGTGAGAAAGCCATCCACATCCGGCGCTGTCCCTCTCAGGCTCTTGGAATCGCAAGGCAAGGTCTCCTATAGGCCCAGATGTCCACTCCTCACACGGGGTTCCCAGAACCCATGTAATTTGATGATTAAGAAAAGAAACACAACATAGGTCCCAGCCACGCAGGACTAAGTTCAGACAAATACAAGAAGTAGTTCAGTATCCCAGCCATACAGAGCTGAGTCCAAACAATTACAATAAAGTTTTTCCCATAATTCACAAACTGCACAATTACATTGGGTCAGGTACAGACCAATTACTTAGATGACTCACCATAGAGGGGGAGATTTGCATGTCACATGTTTTACATTCATAAATTGGATAACAAGAAAACTTAAACCTGAACCATACAAAGTAATGCAATCATTATTAACAATTGTATATAGCATCATAAACTTTTAGCCATGCCATGTCTGTTTGATGGCATTTACAAATAGTCCACAAACCATTCTTAACAAAGCTAAAATATGTTTCTGATTCAATTCCAGCAATTAATTGCACATTTTGTATACAAAGTAACTTTAAATTACAGTCACAATGTTCATTTAAAGCAGTATTTTTAAAATCCCAGATGCCTGATTGTAGTTGTCTGGTCCCTTGATAGTAAAAGAAAATTCTGCTTCTCTGGTTCAGATCTAGAAATTCTCAGACAATTTTAACTTACTATAACTTACAGATACTTTACAAAGGGGATATATTTTCACTTGTACCACTATCTTATACAATTTTCTTGTGTTAGCATCCAAATTTAAGATCTTATTACCAAAACACACTTATCAGCTCAAATTTCCAGAATTGATAAATTTTTTAGAGCCAATCATACATAGCTGTACATAATTCTTAGGGGAATCAATCTTATCCTATTGCCTTTTTCAAAATCCGCTATCCCTTCCTTTTATTAGACATTGATCACATTACATCTTTGCCCCATTTGCTTTGCCTAATCATTTTCCCCTTTTGGAGGATGTTATCCCTATATTATTTCAATGTTTTATTTGGTCATGAACATAGGTTAAAACTGTAAGCTATTCATACCTGTATCCTATTGTAATAACTCAGAGATATTTCAATATTCACCTATCTATTACCTAACAGATTTAGCATAGTGCTTACAAAACTTCTTGATAATTTAAATTTGCTATGAAAGAAATGAGGGACTATGTCATATATCTTAACAGTAGGAAAGAACTTCCTTAGCTCTGTTTGATTCCAGGCATGAGTCATATCTGATAGCCAATCTTATAGTCACCAGGTGCTGAAAGCAGGGCTTAGGTGTAACCAGGTGGGGACTTTCCTTTTCAGAAAGGAAATAGCAGAATTGGGAAATAGAGTCAGGAAGATCCTACCTAGGCTGTGACCAAGGTCATCTTCACAACTGTTCCCAGGCAGATCCACCTTAAAAATTCTCAGTTTGTAATGCCTGCCATGCCATTACTGGCTTCATGTGACGTAGTCCTGTAATCAGAGCTTAAGACAATATTAAATTGTAGTCCCATAAAATCTTAAATAGCAAATAAATATCCTTCAGATAAGACTGCCCAAATTTCATTGAGCTAATAATTATCAAATCAAGCTACATAACTTTTCCATCTTCTAAATACTTCCTCACACTCATCTCCAACTTAACTGAAACTATCATTCTCGGGACAGGAGAGGCTTAGCTAACTCCCATTTGTCCCCAAACTTTCTTATCTGCCTTTCCTATTTTCCCTCAACCTTTCCAAATCTTTCAAAACCATTATTCAATTTTCCTTTACATTTCAACCATAAGACAAAACAACTCATAAGTTAGTACTTTTATTGTCATAACTGTGTATACTGGAATCCCATTCCAGCTTCTTAAACACACAAAAGGGATTTGTTTTTCGTGATAACTCATTCTAAAGGAAAGGAACACTTATTAAAGAGATCTGCCATCTCATCTCCCCCCGAGGGTGGGTTCTTCTCCATCAGATGGTAGACTTCACTAATGAAACTACCAGGCCAAACCCATCTCAAGTCTTAGTCTAATCTTATCCATTTTTTAAGAAGCCAGGTTGGAGGCTTCTTGACCCCTACCATCCTCTTATTGCTGCTCCTCCCCTTTCCTTCCCTTCTGACTGGTGGGCTAAGGTGAAATTCTTTTCTTCTTATCTAAACTAAGGGCAGGGAGGAGTAAGGAATTCAGACTGCCGTTTTGAACCTCCTTACTCAAAAAACCTTGAATAAGACATTGAATGGGCCTTCAACCTCCCTCTCAAGGCTTCTATAGATAAGCATTAATTCTAATAATTCTAATAAGGTTCTCATCCAGAAACTCCGAAAACTCACAATAGGTTTGAACTGCAAACAATTAGCTTACAGGTGGAAATTTAGCAGGCCTTCTAAAATCATACAAAAAGATTTTACAGAGCATTTTTCAAAAGTATTTTCCCTTCTTCAAAAATTTAAAATTTTATCCTGACATAAACAGGGATTGTCACTAAACTTTCATGAAGAAAATTATTTGGATAGCTCTAAAATGAGACGAGTCTCCTTCTTGAAGCATAATAACCTTTAAACATTGGGATTCATTCATATTCCCAAAGTGCCATCACCAATTAGTCCATAAACCTCCAGATTAACATACATAAATATATATCTTTAGATGATACAGGCTTGAAAATCACACTGAATTCTTTGTTATTACAGAATTTCTAGGTATCACAAAATTCTTTAGTCAAAAAGATGTTGTAATGGGGATAACACTTAGTTTCTATACCCAATTAAATTAGCTTTTATTACAATGACAAAGTTTATCAGGACTTTTAAAAGCTTTGTCCATAGGAATCCCTCTACCCTGAAAACTTTCACAAGATTGAATATCTAAACGTCCTTGGTTCAGTTAACAACCTCAATTTCTTAATTAAGTACAATTCTTAATCTAACAACATCCAGATTATAAGAGAAATTATTCTCTAACAGCACAGGTAATGTGATGTTAACCAATTTGTATATAATAACAAATTTAGAAGTAAGTACACCATAAGAAATTATCATGTACTTAAAACTTGAAACAGATTCCAATTAATTACCAATCTAGTGATCATAACTGAGTTGGATAAGCAAATCAAATCTGATTCATAACCACTAGTGGTAACATTTTAATTTCTAAGGCCCAATACTCTCCACATTGAAAAAGAAAAGATTACTGTCTATAAAACCGCATTTTAACAAAATAGCTGATTTATAACAAGAACAATTTCAACTGAACTTCCAGACAAAACTTCGAGGTAATAATTTCTTAGGTTACAGCAATTGTCCAACTTCTTAACCTAATGTAACTCTAACAAAATATTTTTATATTATAGAAATGTAACGATGCCCTAAACATTATTATGTATGTAAAATTTGAACTACTTATTTCAGTCTAGGTAGATACATTTCTAAACCAAATATGATAGTTTAAAATTACCAACTTTTCATCACATCCTTTAAAAGCATCCAATTCACACATATCAAACTCAGATTAAAATACAGAAACAATAAATTTCAGATGACATCAATTGTACTTCCAGATACAATATAGGAATTGTTGGTCCTATTGCTTCCAGTATTATATATTAATACATTAATATAAAAATACATGTATCACATATATTAATACATTAACATCTTAAATACACTTTATGTAGCTGTATATTCTTCAGCACCACTACCTCTGGCCCAGGTATTAGGAACTTTTGCCTGGCTGTGAATGAACTTATGAAAGAAAAGAGAAACTTAATTTGCACCCACTTTTTCCAAGCTTCATCTTATACAAAAATGCCTAAAAGGATGACATTGGGGGGCGGAGCCAAGATGGCAGCTGGTAAGCAGGGACTAGTGTGAGCTGCATACCTACCGAGTCCCTCCAAAAACCTATAAAAAATGGCTCTGAACCAATTCTAGAACAGCAGAATCCACAAAACAGCAGAGGGAAGCAGGGCTCCAGCCCAGGACAGCCTGGATGGTCTCTGGGTGAGGTCCATCCCACACAGAGCTGAGAGCTGGGAGCTGGGAGCTGGGAACGGAGTGGAGCAGAACCCAGCCTGAATGGCGTGGACCATCCAGACCAGAAGCCCGGCGGAGGGGGCCCTAGCGCCCTGAATCAGTGAGCTGCGGCAGTTACCAGACTCCTTAACCCACAAACACCAAAGACTGCGGAGAAGGTTAGTGGGAAAAGCTGCGGGAGTAGAAGGAGTTCGTGGTTCGGCTTCCAGCCCTGGGGGCAGCGGAGCTCTGGCAGCTACAGCTGTTGTTACTTCCGGCTCCAGGACCACCTCATGGGAGAGGAATTAAGTGGCGGATCAGAGCAGGAGTGCTCAGCCTGCTGAAGATCTAAGCCCAGTCCAGGGTTGGGGGTTGGGGAAGGAGCAGTGCTGGTGTGGCAGAGCTGGCACCTCCCCCCCCAACATGGAACATAGAACTCTCTAGTCTACAAGCAGTCATACCCCACTGAAAAACTCAAAGGTCAAGTTAGTTGGCTGGGAATATGGACAGGCAGCGAAAACGCACCGAGATTCAGCCTCAGACTTTGCATTCTTTCTTTGCTGACAAAGAAGACCAAAACATACAGCCTAAAGAAGTCAATAAAGTGCAAGAGCCTACAACAAAAGCCTCTAAGAAAAACATGAACTGGTCCCAGGCCATGGAAGAGCTCAAAAAGGATTTGGAAAAGCAAGTTAGAGAAGTAGAGGAAAAATTGGGAAGAGAAATGAGAAGGATGCGAGAAAATCATGAAAAACAATTCAATGACTTGCTAAAGGAGACCTAAAAAAATACTGAAAAATACACTGAAGAAAACAACACCTTAAAAAACAGACTAACTCAAATGGCAAAAGAGCTCCAAAAAGCCAATGAGGAAAAAAATGCCTTGAAAGGCAGAATTAGCCAAATGGAAAAGGAGGTCCAAAAGACCACTGAAGAAAATACTATCTTAAAAATTAGATTGGAGCAAGTGGAAGCTAGTGATTTTATGAGAAATCAAGATATTATAAAACAGAACCAAAGGAATGAAAAAAATGGAAGATAATGTGAAATATCTCATTGGAAAAACCACTGACCTGGAAAATAGATCCAGGAGAGATAATATAAAAATTATTGGACTACCTGAAAGCCATGATCAAAAAAAGAGCCTAGATATCATCTTTCAAGAAATTATCAAGGAGAACTGCCCTGATATTCTAGAGCCACAGGGCAAAATAGAAATTGAAAGAATCCATCAATCGCCTCCTCAAATAGATCCCAAAAAGAAATCTCCCAGGAATATTGTCACCAAACTCCAGAGCTCCCAGGTCAAGGAGAAAATACTGCAAGCAGTCAGAAAGAAACAATTTGAGTATTGTGGAAACCCAATCAGAATAACCCAAGATCTGGCAGCCTCTACATTAAGAGATCGAAGGGCTTAGAATACAATATTCCGGAGGTCAATGGAGCTAGGATTAAAACCTAGAATCACCTACCCAGCAAAACTGAGTATCATGCTCCAAGGCAAAATATGGATTTTCAATAAAATAGAGGACTTTCAAGCTTTCTCAGTGAAAAGACCAGAACTGAATAGAAAATTTGACTTTCAAACACAAGAATCAAGAGAATCATGAAAAGGTAATCAAGAAAAAGAACAAGAAAAAGAAATCATAAGGGACTTACTAAAGGTGAACTGTTTTGTTGACATTCCTACATGGAAAGATGATGTGTATGATTCATGAGACCTCAGTATTAGGGTAGCTGAAGGGAATATGCATACATATATGTTTATGTATATATATGGGTGAATGTGTATGTATGTATATATCTGTGTGTGTATGTATATATATAGAGAGAGAGGGGTGGGGGAGAGAGAGAGAGCGGACACAGGGTGAGTTGAAGATGAAGGGAAGATATCTAAAAGAAATAAAATCAAATTAAGGGATGAGAGAGGAACATACTGAGAGAGAGAGATAAGGAGAGATATAATGGGATGGATTATCTCCCATAAAGGTGGCAAGAGGAAGCAGTTCTGTGGGAGGCGGGGAGAGGGCAGATGAGGGGGGAATGAGTGAACATTGCTCTCATCAGATTTGGCCTAAGGAGGGAATACCATACATACCCAATTGGGAATCTTACCCTACAGGAAAGAAGAGGGAAGAAGATAAAAAAAAATGGGAGGGGATGATGGAGGGGAGGGCAGATGGGGGTGGAGGTAGTCAAAAACAAACACTTTCAAAAGGGGACAGGGTCAAGAGAGAAAATTCAATAAAGGGGGATGGGTTGGGAAGGAGCAAAATATAGTCAGTCTTTCACAACATGAGTATTGTGGAAGGGTTATACATAATGATACACATGTGGCCTATGTTGAATTGCTTGACTTCTTAGGGAGGGTGGGTGGGAAGGGAAGAGGGGAGGGAATTTGGAACTCAAAGTTTTAAAAACAGATGTTCAAAAACAAACAAAAATGTTTTTGCATGCAACAAGAAAATAAGATACACAGGCAATGGGGCGTAAAAATTTATCTTGCCCTACAAGAAAGGAAGGGAAAAGGGGATGGGAGGGGAGTGGGGTGACAGAGGGGAGCGCTGACTGGGGAACAGGGCAACCAGAATATACGCCATCTTGGAGTGGGGGGCAGGGTAGAAATGGGGAGATAATTTGTAATCCAAACTCTTGTGAAAATCAATGCTGAAAACTAAATATGTTAAATAAATTTTAAAAAATGTATGACATTCCCCCCCCAAAAAAAAAATGCCTAAAAGGATTTTTTTTCAGACTCCCAAGGAAGATAAGAGGGAGTGGTCCTTAAGAGCACATGGCTTGCAACTCCGCCACTCATTCTTTTTACCAGGCTAAAATATTTCTCAGTTTTCCCTTCAGCCTGCTGTCTCAAATAAAGGGAAAAATCCCTTTTAGTTTTCTAAGGGCTCCTCCCTAGGTGGGGCCGGGCAGCCCCTTGAGGGCAAGGAGCTTACCCTTCCAAGCACTAACTAACCAGCCCTATTTCTTTACAAGTTTCCTTTTAGCTTCAGCTCCGATGATCTTTCAATGTGGAGGGTGGGGGAAGGGTGTGGCCAGGTGCACATGGCAGCCAAGAGGAGCACATGGACTCTGACTAGACAGGTAGTCTCAAGCTGCTATTCTACAACCCCCCTAAATTCCTTTATACAGGTTTCTATCTCTCTCTTTCACAAATTTACCTTTTAAACTTTACCACAAGGACAGGCCACAAAGGTACCCAGGGGCACAGGACTGACTGTCAGTCTGTGAATTTCTGTCCCTCTCCTCCTTTTGCCCGGTGGGGAGAGCGATTTAAGTTTTTCCCTACAGTTCTCCTGCATTCTCTTCTAATCTGATCTGGGAGGAGAGGAGTTTGATTTAACTGCTCTAACCTTTACTGCAGTCCTAGTGAAAAGATCTCAATGATTGTAATTCAAGTAAACTTCACCCCTTGCTCACGCCCAAAAACCTCCCTGCACCGGAATCCAAGGGAAAAGACTCCCTCCCAACTGTGATCAGGGACAGAGACAAAAGCAAGAGTCCCACAGAAAACTTTAACAGAGGTTTTAGCCAGAAGCCATTCATTGGGAGGAGGTGTTTCAGCAAGAGTGACAATTTCAGGAATTCTTTCTTCCAAAATTCAACTAACCAATTTCCAAACTTTTTAACAATTTAAAACCCAGAATCTGCCAAATCTTAACCCATTCCCGCCGTAGTTCCACGTTGGCCAAACGGGAGCCACAAGGAAAGGAGTCTGTTTCCCTAGTGGCAGCCTGATATCTCTGGCAGCCTATATTTCAGATTTTTAACAAAACACAGACATTTCACAATTTTGACACAGACACGCGAACAGATACGAACTCAAAACGCAACAAAAAAACACAGTGTGGATTGAATTGAAGGCTAAACAGGTCCCCTCAGAGGAAAGAAAAGTGAACCAGATTTCCTCCTTAGGGATAGGACCCTCAATCTCCCCACACCCCAGCAGGAAGAGGCTTGGAATCCCAGCCCTTCCACTCTGCCCACCTTTCCCTCGTCAGGGATGTCGTGGTAACAGAGACCAGATGGCTAGCCCCAGACCAGAAAAACTTACCTCTAGAGGTCTGAAAACCAGAATTCTCTGTAGGCCGAAAAGGGACAGGCCAGCAAAGAGCCCCTTCTCCGGGACCGTCACTCCACATCAGAGTCCTAGGAAAAGAAATTCCCAGGAGCCGGCCCTCTGAAGTGAGAGAAGGTGGATTGGGGGCAGAGACTCCCTGTTGAGGTCTGGCATTCTGTGTGTGTCTCCAGGGCGGTAACACAAAATACCACCTCATCTCGCTGGGGCCTCCAAAATGTTGTACCAGAAGCGAGTGAGACACACCACAGAGTATAAGTTTTAAATGGAGAATTTATCAGCCGGCAGCCATTGGGGTACTGCAACCGCAAATCAATGGCCCTGTGTTGGGGTGACAGCTTGACTTATATAGGATATGTGGGGGTACAGGGTGGGGGGAACAGGAACAAAGGTCCTGGCTGATCAAAAGATTCAGTCAGGTTATCATACTAGTGGGATAATCTCATTTGCATTCCTTGGTAGAGTCACGGAGCCCCAGGGATATCTGCTAGAAAGGGTCTGCCAGGTTATCCTTCAGTGGGATGGTCCTATCTATTGACATTCCTTGGTGGAGTCATGGAGTCCCAGGGGGTTTGCTAAATGCCAAAGATATCTGAGTCCATTCTTTCTGGGAGTGCTTGTCAGTAGCTAGGGGTTCCTCAGGGGTTCCCAATTTTCCCTGTATTATACCATGAATCAGAATTTGGGGGCTGTGTAATTTCTTCTAGAGCAGCAACTCTCAAAGTGTGGCCTACAAACTTCTAGGAGTCCCTGAGACCCTTTAATAAGATCCTTGTGGTCAAAACTATTTTCTTAATAATTCTAAGATATTATTTACCTATTAAAATACTCCTTTTCTAACTACTTATCTGTGTCAGGCTGGATTTCCTTCAACCAAGACAATATATCCCAACAGATTAAATGCAGAAGCAGATATAAGAATCTAGCCATCTTCTATTAAGTCAGAAATTAACGAGATCCTTAAATCCTGGACTTCACAATTCCCAGCGATGAGTTGTAAATTCCTTCTGGTTACACCTTTAGTCCAAACATAAATTGCCAATCAATCAATCATTGAACCAATAAGCATTTATTAAGCACCTACCATATACCAGGGGATACAAAGAAATAGCTCTTGCCCTCAAGAGGCATACATTCTATCAAGGGAGACAAGATAAGATCAAATTCAAAATATATACCAAGTAAACAAGTTAAATACAAGGTAGGTAATTCCAGGGGCCTGGAGGCACTAGCAACTGGAGAGATCAGGAAAAGTCTAACATAGGAGGTGGCTTTTGAGCTAAACTTTGAAGGAAGCTATGGATTGTAACAAGGAGAGGAATTTCTGGCCCAAGGCACAGAACCAAGAGACAGAATGTCTTTTGTGAAGTAGACCAGTTTGGCTGGCCCATCAAAAGCACAAAAGGAAGTAATTGTAATAGTTTGAAAAGATGTACCAAATTGTGAAGGACTTTAAATACCAAACAAAGAACTTCTCATTTGATCCTAGATCTGAGATTCTTTGCCTAGGGTCTACAATTTAAAAAAAAAACCCAACATATTTTGACAATAATTTCAATGTAATTTGTTTCCATTGTAATCCCATGTGTTTCATTTTATGTATTTAGAAACATTGTGCTGAGGAAGTGAGTGGGATAGTAAAGACCTCTCATAAAATCTAAATCTCTGCTTTTCTGTAAATTGAGTGGAATAAATAAAAGTGAGGACTTCTCATTAGCTTGACACAGGAGGCTTCTAACTGATAGCTAGGCCTGAGTTTTGAGTTACCCGAAATCACCTGACTTATCTGAAACTTAGAGCAGCCTGATTCCCCCCATTGCACTTCTGCACAAGCCTTGCCAAATAAGGATAAAGGTGTTCTTGTGAGTTGGTATTGGCTAAATTAGCACTTCCTTGTTCCTTGTACCTGGGGTAGATTCCTGCATTTAGATTGTGAGCCTGAACTCCACCAATGAAAGTAAAGGTCAGTGGTGGGTGGGGCTTGTTTTCACTAGGGTATATAACTGACCTCTGCTTTTTGGTCACTGCCTCTCCCCACTGACAGGACAGTCAGTTGGCTGGAGATGCCCTTTCTTGTGAAATCGTAAATAAAACTCCTTTTGGCTTCTACCTTGAGAAGTCTCTGATTGTTATTGAAATAAATAAAAGGGCAATTTTGTTCCACACAGAAGGATCTAAAGGTTCTGGCCAGATGGACCAAAGGAGTCCATGACATAAAAAAGGTGTCCCGGAGGGGCAGGAGAGTGACATGGTCAGACCTATGCTTTAGTAACAAAACTTGAGCATGTATGTAGATATATATATATATAGAATGGAAAGAAGAGAAACCAAAGGCAAAGAGATCAGTTAGAAGGCTATTGCAATTGTACAGTTGAAAAATTGGTAATAGGTACCCTATTTGACAAAGTCAGGGATGTTCACTCTCATATCCCAGACAGTACCTCCAGAGCTATGCTGGAGAGTACTCAAAAAGGCTCTTGAGCTGATCGTTAAATTTTCATTGCGATCATTTGCAACTTGGAAATCAGCAAATTTTATAGATCAGGGTTTGACTTACTGTTTCTTTGGTTGTCTACCAGAGGTGGGGTACCTGCAGCCTCCAGGCCACATGTGGCCCTCTAGGTCCTCAAATATAGAATCCAAACTTCACAGAACAAATCCTTTTATTATCAGGAGATTTGTTCTGTGAAGCTTGGATTCTATCAAAGGGCTGCACTTAAGGACCTAGAGGGCCACATGTGGCCTCAAGGCAGACTCTAGACTTAAGAAAGTGATAAAGAATATGTTAATAATGCAATTTAATTTAGAAGCATGCCCCTGCGTTTTCAGACAACTGTTTTTTAAACATGTGCCCACACACCCCTGCATACCTCCTAGACAGCATAAGTTCCTTATCATTGAGACCTACTTTGGATGAAGTGGCCCTAAGAATAAGAATTCAGGGGAAATAACTATGATGGCCCTCAGCTATCTACCCTCAGCTACCTTCTGAAAGAAAGGTATGGAAGAATTGCGGAAGGAAGGATCTATATGGTGGTCAGAGAAGCATTGAGATAATCTATCAGAGGTTGTTGAGGTTGGGTTTTTTGCATTGGTTGTTTTTTTTTTTTTTCGCTTTATGTTGTGTTGTGTTGTTTTTCTATTTAAACTCACTAGCCTAGAAGAAAACAGTGAATAAGCATGTATGATATTCCTCTGTGGTTCCTCACCTGAGTGGCACAGCGGGGTAGGAGAGCCATCCATTCCTTTGGAAAGAGAATGGGTGAGTCTGGGCTTTGGGGGGGCAATGTTGCTCTTACAACAACATTTCACGGATGGAAGATGGAACAAAGGTGTGGAACCCATGGGGGAAATTTCCCTTGAATGTTACCATCTAACAGGAACAACTGAACTGAGGAGTGGCTTGTTATATCACCATTTCTTCTAGAATATTTAGGGATACTAGAAAGAAGAAAGGGGTCTGATGTATTATGGTTTGATGTTATATGGAAGCACATTCTTGGTAGTGAGAGAACACAGTATGGAGATGAAACACTAAGTAAATCAGTGAAGGTTGTGGGGAACAAATACAAGAAATGACACTGGCTGAGGCCAAGAGGTGCAATCCTTGCGGTATCCCATCACTTCTGCTTGTGCTATATTGTGGTGTGTGTGGGTGTTTAGGAGAAGGTCTGTTTGTCTGGACCCATGATTTGTACAGCTCTAGGACCCACACACAGCATTCAATAGAATTGGAGAAGTAAATTATTATGAGAGCTGTGGTTAGATCTAACTTAGCTCTTCTTAACTTCTCATTTCCAATTCCTAAAGAAGGTCAGGACAATAAAGTTCATGGGATAGTTTCACTGGATAGTGGGAAAATATGTGGCAATGTGCAAACCTGTGGTGCACATGCACAAGTTGGGTGTTTATCACTTGCAGGGTCCCTGTGCAGATTTGATATACTGTATTGGTCCAAGAAAGAGAAGCAACCTTGTATTGTAGAGCACTGGCCCCGTGTCTGCCTCTGCCACTTGTGTTATGTGAACCTCTTGACTATGTGAGCTCTGCTAAAGCTTAACTGCTCTATGACCTTTGGACAACTCTCTAAAACCATCAATTGCAGAGAAAGTGCTAATTGGCACTGCTAGAGAAAGTTCATCAAAATCTTCCAGCATTGTTGGAAAGAGAGGTAAGAGGGACAAAGACACAGAGGGAATTAATGCAAACACAAAGCCGGTAGGGTGTTAGTGGACAGGATGCTGGGTTTGGAGTCAGGAAGACCCAAGTTCAAATTATGCCTCTGACACTTATTAGCCATGTGACCCTGAGCAGGTCACTTACTCTACAAATGTCTACCAGGTTCTTTAGTCCATCACCTTCAGGTAGAGGGAGTTCTCATTCCAGGGGTTCCCTGGACATACAGGGATCTATTGATCCCTATAGGATCTGTAGATCCTTATAGGATCATAGACTTAGAGTTGGAAAGGACCCCATTTAATCCAACCCCTTCATTTCACATATTAGGAAATTGAGTCTCAGGGAAATTAAGCGACTTACTCAAGGTCATACAACTAGTAAATGGAAGAGATGAGCTATGAACTCAGGTTCTCTGACTCCAATATTGAACCCCATATAGGCCATAATTCCCCATCAAAATCTGCCTCATATAAACTCTGTGTGGTCTTTAATCAGCATTCTTTTCCAGTGCATAGTCATATCTATACATACACTTTTTATTGGACCTGTGATTCTATTCAGTGAGGAAACTCTTGATCAATGCGGATCAATACCTGCTCTAAAATTTATAGTCTCAAGAGAACAGACTGGCAAGACTAAGTGGTTAAGTGATCTAACTATGGTCACACAACGAGCATTTATGTGTCTTGACTTGAACCCAGGTCTTCCTGACTCTAAGGCCAGCTCTCTATCCACAATGCCACACTGTTACTACATAAATGGAACGTGTGTGTGTGTGTGTGTGTGTGTGGGTGTGTGTATACATATATGTATGTATATGTATATATGTATATATATATATATACACATATACACACACACAGGTACATATACATATGTATGTATTTAAGAAATCTCACTTTAGGGATACAGTGTATATGCAGACCAACAGGATATAGCTTACCCTTGGTCAACCAAGGTTACAAGAATCAGAGATAGACTGACAGAGATAATGGACATTCAAAACCTTTCAAGACACTTAATTTCATTTTTCTTTCCACACTCCTGTGAAAAACACACTTGTGAGGATCACAGGACTCTCCAGGCAGGGTCAGGAAGTAAGCCCAAGTGTGCTGCCATAGCTCACTGCTTTCCTGGTTGTGAGCCCTTAGGAAGATCCACATGATAGACCCATTTTCATGGAAAGAACTCAGAAACAGAGTGGGCAGAGGAAGGCGTTTATTACAATTCTTGTGAGAAAGTGTGTGTGCTGCTCACAAAGAACACACACATTGATACAAAAACAGGAATGAGGTTAGACAGTTCCACCCTTCCCATGAGAGTTAGGGTTGGTCCAGACTCCTCAGGGTTACATTTTTCATTACTCTATATTCCCTCCTTATGCAGATTATGTAGGTGTGGTAGTGAAGATGCTTGTGACCAGGGCATGACCCCTCAGGTTTGAACCAGTTGTCCCATCCCAACCTTTCTAGTCCCCCTGGCCAGGATGGCCATGGTCTTAGTAAAATAAGATGAGCGAGCTTCCCCACAGCTCTTGATTATCTCCCAATAATTTCTGTGGGAGCAAAATAAGATACCATAATATCCCTTCTTATACCCCTAATCCCAACACTTGGGTAAACTTAATAACAACACAGAAAAATATCACTCATTTCAGATTAATCTGTATTAGTCAAGTAGTAATCTGTATCAAGTTGGTGAAAAAATCCAAATTATATTTTAAAAATTAAAAGAAATGTAGTTCTAATACTTCCAAGTACATTAACTACTAGCAAAATGTAACCAAGAAAAAAAACCCTTGAGACTCAGTTATTAGCACCTGAGTTGTTTACATGCAAATTAGTACTGCTGAGATACATGGGAACAGTTTATTCTCTTGAGTAACTTAAATATTCATCTTGAAACCCTTGAGGAAAGAGACTTTGGAGTTTTGACTTTGTATCTCCAGTTTCTAGCACATAATAGAAACTTCATAAATCTCGAATTGAATTGAGCTGAATCTTAGAATTCTAGAACCTAGGAGCATAAATTTAGAACTCAAAGGGACCTCAGAAGTGAGCTACTCTTCTCCCCCTCCTCCCCAACTTCTCCCATTTTGCCACTGAGTAACTAAGGCTCAGGGATGAATTTATTTGATAACTCATTCTCTACTTTTCTTTTTTTTAACACATAGGAAAAGGGTGAATTTCAGCACTGTCCTGGTAGAAGCAATGGGAATTCTGTACTAAGTAGATCTTTAATTACAAATGACTCATTTTAATTTATTTCTCCCAGCAATTAAAGCCCATGAAGGCTAAGGGGCAAGAAGAGACAAGGGATATTAAGAGCTTACAAACTAAATAATCAGCCTCTTCATCAGTGAAAATTGGCTGTAATGAGGTCATGAGGCCCATTAGATTGCAAAGGCAAATAGACCAAAGTGTGTATTTTTTAAGTGAAAAAAGTCTTATTTTTAAAAATTCAGAATTGGTCTGTTATTTCAGAAAGAAAACATTTTTGAACACTAATCACAGAATTGCCAAATTTCAAATATCCATATTTATTTAAGTAAAAAACTTGTATTCTAAACAGTATCTAGCAACAAAAACATTCCATAACAAACAAATAAAATGTGTTCACATATAAGGCAACTCTAACTTTAAAAAAAATAAACTTCCTGCTTATCTCTGATCTTTTTCTTTGGTGTATTGTTCTTGTTTTATTGCTATGTAAGAAATGGGAGGAGGAGTTTTGTTTCCACAGGGCTAAAGGTGTACTTCCCCGCCCTCCCCCACCCCAGCTTTAGCAGAGACCAGGCCTCAAGGTTGGTCAGGTGAGAGGTCAGAGGCTTGTACGCATGTGCATACTTTTTGAGAAGGCAGTCTAGGGAATTAGAGAGGCCAAACCCACTTGAACCAGTTCAAGCTTATCTAGGGTCTGGTCTTGGTCAAGAATCCAGGCCTGCTGATTTGCATAATTTGCATATGTTAAAGAGGGAAAGTAGGGGAAGTAAAAGAATATAGTTTAATCCTAAACTAAGACAAGGAAAATCTAATTAACTTCACTTTTGCTTCTGTATCCTTATTATCCTATCTATATAAACTGTATAACCTAGGAAAACTATGTAAAAAAACAAAGATTGTAAACTAACCATGACTCTAGCAGGAGTGGAGGGAATGGTTACCCCTGCTCCTGCAGCTGTATCAGTGTGAGTGTTCCGTGCAAGCACTGTACCCTGCCTCTCCAGGGAGCGTAATAAAATGCCTTCCTCTGCCCACTCTGGTCCTGAGTTCTTTGGGTGTGAATGGGCAAATCACATGGATCTTCCTAAGGTCAAGTGAAAGGAAGCAACAGGCAGCGGAAGCTTGCCTGGATTACTCCTGGATCTTGTCTTGGGGTGTCCTGTGATCCCACTGCGGTGTTAAGAGGGCTACCACTCTGGATTCCTTGGGGAACCCTGTGGTCTGCACGGCCTTCTTAAGGGGACATCACATGGGACTGCCGGCCCTGTCTCGGGAGCCTTGTGATCTTACTGCCATCCTAAGGGGCCATCACTTGGGTCCTCCTTAGGGTCTGACCCCTTGGAGGCCCTGTGATCCCCACAGATTAAGGGGTGGCTACCACTTGGTCTTCCTCTGGGAGTCCTGTGGTCTGTACAGCCTTCCCTAGGGATTATCACAGGGTTCTTCCTCAGGACTTTGGCCCTGCCTAGGAAGTCCAGTGATCCCCAAAGCTGCGTGTTCGTCCAGTGATCCCCAAAACCACGTTTCTCACAGCTATAATTATTGTCATTATTTATAGTCATGATTAGTGTGCAAATATTCTGATTCTGCTATCTAAACCCCCTACCATTTCACAGAAATCTTATTTTTGTGTTCTTTGTAGTAGTCCTGACTTATGGTGTAATATTGATAAACCACAATTTGTTAAGCTATTCCCAGTCATTGAGCACTCTTTCTAATTTTTTTTTTTTGGTGGGGAGGGGAACTGGATGATAGGGAGGCAGTCCATAGGACAGACTGTGCATGCTCAAAGGACTGAGTCTCTCTTGGCCAGTGGTCTATCACGATGGTATAAAGCCGTAAGTATTTTTTGTGTGTGTGCGCACACAGGTTTTTCTTTCAGAACAGAGGCCTCAGACTTAGTAGGAGGATCACTGAGTCAAAGGGTGTGAGCAATTTAAAACTGTTGTGTCTTCTATATGAAGAAAAACAAGGTGTTGGCTAGAAATTGACTTTGATACTTTGGACCTGTGGTTGCTCCCTCTACCAAGTATGATTGCAACTCTTCAGGCCTTAAATGTCTTAAGAGACATTTATATAGCACTTTACAGTTGGTAAAATGCTTTATATCCGTCATCTCATTTGGATACTTCCCTATGCACTAGATACAAAGGGTATTATCCCATTTTAAAAATGAGGAAACTGAGGTTCAGAGAGATAGAGTGACACCTGTGACCATACAGTTAGGAAGTGTGATAGGCCAAAGCTGAACCCAAATCTTTCTGAGTCAAGCATGCCCTCTATCCACTTTTTATTTGTGTCTTTTTATAAATCCTCCCTCTGAGTATCCAACCAAATTCTGTAGTGCCTACTTTGGTTCTGTTATCACCTTAGAAGTACCAGTGTGGAATATGGAATGATACACAGACGGGCATACAAAATAAGAGTGGGGAAGAGGGGGAAGAGGGCTGTTGACTAAGGACCTGGCCTTTTCTCCAAATGTATATTATTTTTAGATAATGAAGCGCACAATCCATTAACTCTTGCCAAGTAGTGATGAGAGGGTTTGGGGAAATGGAAGTAGAGAAAATAAGTGTGATATTTAAAATCCTGAAAGGAAGAAAAGAAGTTTGGAAAGCATCGTCTCCCTGCCTCAGAAAGAAATAAAGAATTCTAACGTGTGCTTTCAACCTGAAAGGTGTCCAATGGACCACTAGGAGGTGATAGCATTTTAAAAATACACCAGCCCAGGGAGCCAGAAGCAGTGGATTATTAGCCATTATTTTAGGATCCTTCACTACCTTTCCAGTTTGGTTGAAGCGCTTCTCTTGATTCCTTTCACATTAACCATTCTTCCTGTAAGGAAAAACAAAAACAAAGGCAGTGCTCTTTGGGGGCAATTAGCTTTGGAGGACGTCTTTCCCACAAAGGGGTCTAATAGCAACTGTCCCCATCCCCCAAACCCATTCAAGCTTTTCTGCCTTTGGTCACTACTGCTTCGCACCCTGAGACTGCCTTTGTTGTGAATAATACAAGGAAAATCTGCCTTTCCCCTGAGTATAATCATTAACGAAATTATCAACCACAGTCATTTAAAACTGGAATGTTAATTAACTCTTTCTTTCCCAAATCGCAGCAAGAAGAGAAAGATTCTGAGACACTTGGGGAGACTAAAAAACAAACAAAAAAACCTAAACCCATCATCAGCTGGGTCTGGGGGGTGGGGGGGGGAACTCCAGTTTCTTTTTGCTTGGTTTTTTTTTCCTTCCAAGAAATGACCAGAAGCTCTCCAAAGCTGGTGAGGCACTGAATTGTTTCTGGACAATGAGAAATTCCTCTTGGCAACAGAACAAAGATTCTACTTTATGATAAAGTTCGAAGTTTAATAGATTTAAAGGAGGAGAGACCCCTCTCCCCCAAAGTTATCCAGTGTGGGACAGTAGAAAGTGCTTTGTGATTGGAGTCCTTAGCTTAGAGTACAAGCGCTGAATTCTAATATCAACTCTGATGCTTACCAGCTGTGAGACTTTGGGCAAGTCACTTCATTTTCTGGGTTTCCATTTTTTCATCTATGAAAATGAGGGGCTGAGACAAGAAGACCTCTAAATCTATGATTCTGGTCAAATTTCATCTTACAAATTAGAAATTGGTGCTAGAAAGATTAAATGACTTGCTTACACTTACATGTAATGTGAGTTAATGATGGCTCAAACTGGTTAAAGAAAGACAAGACTAAACGAATGAATGAATGAATATGCCAACTGGCTGGTTTTGAGTGTCTATTGTGTATTTAGCTTCAATGCTAAGATACCAAGTTCATGTGCTGTGGAAAGAGCTCTGGATTTGAACAACAGCTATAGGTTTAGAGTTTAGAAGGGTTGTTAGTCTATTCCCCTCCTTTTACAGATAAGGAAACTGAGGTGCAGGGAAGTTTTATAGTAGTAGTAGTAGCAGTGATAATAATAAAACACTTATATAGTACTCTAAGGCTTACAAAGTATTTTACAAATGATATTTCATTTGAGATAATAAATGACTTGACCAGGGCTAGCCCCGACAGGTAGGTAGTGACAGAGCTAAGATGGGAATCCGGGTCCTTTGACTGCAAATCCCATGCCCATGTTTCTCATTCATAGTCAGAGGATCATAGTTCTACCACTGGCAACCTGTCTGGCTGTGGATAAGCCAACTTAATTTCTCTTGGTCTCATTTCCCTCATCCATAATATGAAGGGGTTAGATTAGATGATTCTTAAAGTTGATTCCAATTTTAAATGTATTCTCCTATAGTGGAATATCCCAAGATCTGGATGATTTTCTAGCTGGTTTCAGCATGAAGACATGATTTCAATGATGAGTTCAGCATTTTCTACTTTTGAGCATTGTAAATGGCTTGTCATTG
The DNA here is from genome assembly GCF_011100635.1 of Trichosurus vulpecula. Taxonomy (NCBI): domain Eukaryota; kingdom Metazoa; phylum Chordata; class Mammalia; order Diprotodontia; family Phalangeridae; genus Trichosurus; species Trichosurus vulpecula. The sequence goes on along the minus strand of NC_050579.1, from coordinate 235,646,828 downwards.
TGCTGGAAATTCAAATAGCCCTGAAATCTATTCCTTCTGTAACACAGTGTATTGTAAAGAATGCTGGCCTGGGGAGCAGGGGCTCTGGCCAGGGTTGTTAGTTACTGTGCCACTAACAAGCTGTGTGACCCCAAGCAGTGAATCACTTCCCCTCTCTGTCCCCTGGTTTCCTTCTCTGCAAAAATGAGGATGTTAATCTCTAAGGTCCCTTCCAGCTCCAAGAGACTATGAGCATCGATTTTGTCTCTTTCCCTGTTCTATTTATCTACTCAGACTGTACATGGATGAAATTATTTGACTTCTCTCTCTCACCACCTGAATGCCTAAATGTGAAATCGTTCCAAGAGAATAACCTCCAGGTATCGGTTCAGACACCCACTTAATCATAACATCAGATCTAAAATATTCAGAGTTGCCAGGAAAACAGCTGTGGGTGGCTGAAGCACCAACTTTCTGAATTGTGAGTCATCCCCTACCTTTCTCTATCACCCCATTCCCCTTAGAGAATGAAATATAATTTTGGCCAAAATATAGGGACCCCAAAAGTGTGTTGATTTGAATATATTTGCATATATACATATATAATATTTTATGCATGTATCAATCTATTACCCAATCAATAAGTATTTATTAAATGCCTACTATGTGTCAGGCACTGTGCTAGGCATTAGGGATATAGGTATTAATAGAATAATCCCTACTAGTAATAAGTTTGTATTCTAATGGATAAGAAAAGTATAAATAAAAATATGTACATATTTTACTAGGGTAAAAGAAAATATTGTAAAAGCAACAGGATTATAACATGCACAAACATACAAAAACAAAACAAATAAATAAGCAAACATATATATAATATACGCATGCACTTACATGCATACATATGTATGTGTGAATGTGTGTTTGTGTGTGTGTGTGTGTGTGTGTAGCACCCAGGGGACAATTAGATGATGCAGTGGATAGCGTGCTAGGCTAGGAGTTAAGAAGACTCATCTTCCTGAGTTCAAATCTGACTTCAGACACCAATTAGCTGTGTGATCCCGGGCAAGTCACTGTTTGGCTCAGTTTCCTCATCTGTAAAATGAGCTGAAAAAGGAAATGGCAAACCACTCTAGTAACTTTGCCAAGAAGAAACCCCAAAATGGGGTTGCAAAAAGGCAGACATGACTGAAATTAATGAACAACAAAAGCAGGCACCAAAAAATAATTAAATGCAAGGTAGTGTGGGAGGAAGGGCATTAGGAGGACTTTATGCAGAAGGATTTTATGCACCTCGAAAGAAAAAAGACAGGCATGAGGGACAGCCAGGGCAAAGACACAGAGAGAGGAAATATCTTGAGTGAAGTCCATAGAAAGGGCCAATTTGACTAGATTTGCAGAATGCAAGAAGGCAAGTAACATCCAATAAATATAGGAGGGCAGCTGGGATTGGGTTTTGTAGGGCTTTAAAAGCTAAATAAGAAGAGCTTCTATTTCATACAGTCAATAGAGGGCTGGGCTCGGTGTCAGAAAGATCTGAGTTAAAATCCAGCCTCAGACACTTACTAACTTGGTCGCCCGGAACAAGCCATTTTGTCTCTGTTTACCTCAGTTTTCTCAACTGTAAAATGGAAATAATAATAGCACCTATTTCCCAGTTCCCAGGGTTGTTGTAAGAATCAGATGAAATAACTGTAAAGCCCAGTGCCTAGCACGTGGTAGGGGCTATATAAATGTAGTGGTAGTAATAGTGGTGGCAGTGATGGTGATAGTAGTAGTAGTAGATGCTATATAAATGTAGTAGTAGTAGTAGTAATAGTAGTAGTAGTAGTAGTAGTAGTAGTAGTAGTAGTAGTGGTGGTGGTAGTAGTAGTAGTAGTAGTAGTAGTAGTAGTGGTGGTGGTGGTAGTAGTTGTAGTAGTAGTAGTAGTTAGTAGTAGTAGTAGTAGTAGTTAGTAGTAGTAGTAGTGGCAGTGGTGGTAGTAGTAGGTGCTATATAAATGCAGTAGTAGTCGTAGTAGTAGTAGTGATAGTGGTGGCGGTGGTGGTGGTGGTGGTGGTGATAGTAGTAGTAGGTGCTTTATAAATGTAGTAGTAGTCGTAGTAGTAGTAGTAGTGGTGGTGGTGGTGGTAGTAGTAGTAGTAGTAGTAGTTAGTAGTAGTAGTAGCAGTGGTGGTAGTAGTAGGTGCTATATAAATGCAGTAGTAGTCGTAGTAGTAGTAGTAGTGATAGTGGTGGCGGTGGTGATAGTAGTAGTAGTAGGTGCTGTATAAATGTAGTAGTAGTAGTAATAGTAGTGGTGGTGGTAGTAGTAATAGTAGTAGTAGCAGTAATATTAAGACAATAGGAATCACTAGAGCTAGTTGAGCAGGAGAGTCACCCACTCAGATTTGAGCTAGAATATTACTCTGTCAATAGAATGCAGGGTTGATTGCAGTGTAAGAGACTCAGAAAATAAGAACAATTTAGGAGGCTATTGCAATAATCTAGGTTGGAGGAGATGAACCAAGATTATAACTGTGAGTAGAAAGAAGAGCTCAGATACGAAAGATGCTGTGAAAGGAGAAATAGCCAGATCTAGCAACTGATTAGTGGGGAAAAAAAAAAACCATAATAGATTGTAATTGGGTTTTATGTGGATCAGATGGGGGGTATCATATTTAGACCAACATAGGAAAAATATGATAGTATACAATCAATTTATCTTAATTCATATAAGTTATCTTGAATAAAATTTTCATTTGACATCACTCTGGCTAGACTTTCCCTTGTCTTCCCAGAAACTCTCTTTCTGAGGGATTCAGACTAATTTGCTGTGAACCCTGAACCTGAATGATTATTCAAAGAAAATCCTATGCTGATAAGTTTATTTTTGACTTTTAAAGTCAAGCAGCCCCTCTGCTAAGAATTCCAGAAAAGCCAAACTAGCTGAGAGACAGAGAGCAATTCATGATACTTTGCCAATGCTCAGGGTTGGAAAGTGGTCAGTTTACACTTGTAGCCAACTCTGACTACTTGGGTGATAACCACTTGATAAATCATCTCTAATAAAATTTATCCCAAGGTACTTTCTGTTTCTCACTAAGAATATGTGCTGGTATAATGGGGAAAGTACTTTTTCTGGAGTCAAATCCTACTTTTAATATTCAGCACCTGTAACGTTGAGGGAGTCACTGGCTTTCCCTTGGCCTGTTTCCTCATCTATAAAATAAGGGGGTTGGGCTAATTGTCTTTGAGGTCTCTTCTGGATCTGTGATCAAAGTAAATTTTAATATTTATGAGAGCAAAAGAAAATATTCTAAGAGAAAAGCAGCAGGACCATAACACGTTCATGCATATGTCCATGTGAACAAACAGAAACTTAGGTTCAAATCCCCGCTATGACATTTAGTGCTTCACCTTTCTTTATAGCTTTATAATTCTTTATAGCTATAATGGAAGAATAGTATACTCAATTCTTTACTCAACAGATTGTTCTAAGCAAAATGGTTTGTAAACCTTAAAACATTACAAGGATTAATAATTATAATTAAAAATAGATGGCTTTTCATTTATGTAAGGAACTACTAATGAGAAAATCCCTCCACTGAAGTAGATCAGTACCTGGTTTGCATCTTAGTGACTCAAAGAGTTGTCTGGGAAGTAGTGAGAAGTTGAGACTTGTCCAGGGTCACACAGTCAAGTGTTGTCAAGTAGGTGTCAAGTAGGTGCTATAGAAATGTAGTAATAGTAATAATCTCCCTGATTTTGAGGCCAGCTGCTTAGCCATATACCATGAATATAATACAGTAATACACACATATGTATGTGTATGTATGTCTAGAGAGACTATATATCTCTATTTACATATATATGTCTACATCAATAGACATATGCCTATGTGTGTATAGAGAGAGATTATATGTCTCTACATATGAATATGAATGTCTAGGTCTATAGAGATATGCCTATATGTATATTGAGACACTATATATCTTTATATATGTGCGTGTGTATATGTCCACAGAGATGTGGGTCAATATGTGTATAGAGAGATTATATACCTCTCTGTATATGTACAGGGTATTCCTAAAGTCTGGACATATAGGAAATGTGGAGTTATTGTATCGAGTTCACATAAATCTTGCAAAGCACATCAACCTTTGCATCACAAATGATGGAAATAATATTGAAGATGTTATTTGTTAATATTCCAATTAAATCAAATGTTGTTGAAAATTTCATTAATTTCATTTCTTGAAAATATGCATTTTTGCCTATGTGTCCAGACTTTAGGAACACCCTGTATGTGGATGTCTATGTGTCTCTCTGTATAAATATATAGAGAGGGACTATATGTCTTTCTATATGTGTGTCTGCATATATGTCAACATATGTATAGAGAGAGACTATCTCTAGGTATATATGTCTAGAGATATAGAGAGATTGTATGTCTCTTTATGTATGTATGTATAAGTTTATGTCTATAGAGACGTGTATGTATGTATAGAGAACAATATATGTCTCTAGATACGCATATAAAGACATACACATACATACATACACACTAATAAAAGATAGTCACGGTACAGTTGAATGGGAAACTGATCTCAGAATCAGCAAGACCTAAGGCAAGTTACTTTACATCTCAGCCTGTTTCTGCTTCTCCAAAATCACAAACTGGACTGGACAATTTTCAAGGATTTTCCTAGCTGAAGAAACAACCAATAACAATGATATATAAGAAATACCAAAGTAGCTGGCAATGTTGGTCTATCTCACAATTCCAGCTACCTGGGAGACTGAGCCTGGTGAATTTCTGGATCTCAGGAGTGCTGAGCTACAGGAAGCTAAGTCCATCAAGTGTCCATACTAAGTTTGGCACCAGTATGGTAACTCCTGGGATGGAAATTTCACTAGGCTGACTAGAGAGGGATGAATTGGCCCAGGTGAGAAATAGAGCAGGTCAAAGCTCCCATGCTTATCAGGAGTGGCCACTGCACATCTAGTCTGGGAGTGATGAGGAGAACCAGTCTTTTTTTAAAAAACATTTTTATTTAAAGTTTTGGGTTCCAAATTCTATCCTTCCCTCCTCTTCCCCTTCCCTGAGACAGTAAGCAATCAGATTATAGGTTATACATATACAATTATGTAAAACATTTCCACATTAGTCATTTTGAACAAGACTCAAATAAAAAAAATGAAAGAAAGAAAGTGAAAAATTGCATTCTTCAGTCTGTATTCAAACAGTATTAGTTCTTTCTCTGGAGGCAGATAGTCTGCCTCATCATTAGGCCTTTGGGATTGTCTTGGTTCATTATATTGGTGAGACTAGCTAAGTTATTCACAATTCTTCATCAAAGAATATTGCTGCTCCTGTGTACAACGTTCTCCTGGTTCTATTCACTTCACTATTCATCTGTGAGTCTTTCCAGGTTTTTCTGAAATCATTCTGCTTGTCATTTCTTACAGCACAATAATATTCCATTGCAATCATATACCACAGCTTGTCTAGCCATTCCCCAGTTGATGGGCATCCCTTCAATTTTCAATTCTTAGCCACCACAAAAAGAGCTGCTATAAATATTTTTGAACAAATAGGTCCTTTTTCCTTTTGTTGGATGTCTTTGGGATATAGATCTAGCAGCGGTATTGCTGGATTAAAGGATTTTATATAAGTCACAGGTTTATAGTCCTTTGGGCATAGTTCCAAATTGTTCTCCAGAATGGTTGGATCAGTTCACAACTCCACCAACAGTACATTAGTGTCCCAGTTTTCCCACATCCCCTCCAACATTCAGCATTTTCCTTTTTTGTCATATTAGCCAATCTGATAGGTGTGAAGTGGTACCTTAGAGTTGTTTTAATTTGCATTTTTCTAATCAATAGTGAGTTAGAGCATTGTTTCATATGACTATAGATAGCTTTGATTTCTTTGTCTGAAAACTGTCTGTTCATATCCTTTGACCATTTATCACTTGGGGAATGACTTGTATTTTTATAAACTTGACTCAGTTCTCTATATAGTTGAGAAGAGATGCTTCTTAAGAAGGAAAAGAAATATTAATATAGGTTCAACTCAGTGCAAGGAAGCAGCAGAGAGGAAAATCCAAAATGATGAATGATTCAAATATTTGATTTTAGAATAGATAATAAGATATGCATTTTTCTAGACCAGATCTGTGATTATTTAAGAGGGTAGGGAGCTCTCTATGAGGGACTTCCTCTACCACTGCAGATTTGAACTCTCTGTTCCTGTTCTTGACCCTGTGCCTGTCTCTACTCCTCTCTCTGTCCCTGTCTCTTTTCCTGTCTGTCTATCTGTTTCTCTACCCCAAGCATTTATTAACCACTTACTATGTGCCAGGCACTGTGCTAAAGTGCTAGAAACACAAAGATAAAAATAAAACAGTCCCTGCTTTCAAGGAGCTTACATTATATCATGGAAGACAGCTTTATATATAAACATCCGTACAGGATAAATAACCAAAATAAATATAAGGTAGTTTATGGAGGAAGGCCAGTAGAATTTGAGGGAATTAGGAAAGGGTTCATGTTGGAGGTGGTGCTTGAGAGGAGTCTTGATCATAATAATAATTAGAGGTAGTCAAGGTACTATATACACAGACTATAAATGTGTGTTTGTATGTGTGTGTACATACAAAGACTAGGCATAGACCACATATGGAGTTTCTGTATTTATGTATACATGTATATACCTATGTATGTATATGTGTGTGCATGACACATGTATGTATGTACACATGTATGTGTATACATATGGTACATTTTTTGTGTGTGTGTGTGTGTGTGTGTGTGTACACACATAATGTTCTCGAGCAAGAGAAGTAACATGGTCAGATCCTACCATTGCCAACCTTTCCTACAGGGGGTGTGTATGACCCTTCAACCTAGTCAAGAGCCAGTTTTCCCTTCCAGACCTCTAAATTCCCTTTGCCTTGAAAACTATTACATTGCTGATGTACCTAGTCCTCATTCCTATCTTATTTTATCACGAAACTCATGCATAAAAAGAAGAGATTAATTTTATTATACATGGTTACAATTAGTGTTTACAACCACTTTCAATGTTGCTTCTTAACAACAATCAATAAACATTTATTAAGTGCCTACTACATACTAGGCACTATGCTAAGTCTAGTTAACTCTGGGTATCAAAATTTAAATGAAGAGAAACTGCTCCTTTCTAGTTCATTGCACTCCATTGCCTTTGGTGTTTGTCTCATATCCTTATCTGCCACATGTCTTTTCTTTGTTCCATTTATTGGCTCAATTTAGTTTTGCACAGAGATGTTCATTTTGTATCTACAATATGAAGTTGGTAGTTAGCGTTTATTATTATATTATATTATATTATATTATATTATATTATATTATATTATATTATATTATATTATATTATATTATATTATATTATATTATATTATATTATATTATATTATATTATATTATATTATATTATATTATATTATATTATTTAGTTATTAGTATTATGTTGTATTATGTTGTGTTATGTTGTATTGTGTTATGTTATGTTATGTTATGTTATGTTATGTTATGCTATGCTATGCTATGTTATGCTATGTCATGTTATGTTATGTTACATTATGTTATATCATGTTATATCATGTCATATCATGTTAATTATATTACATATTATGTTATTATATATTATGTATTATTGTTAATTTTAATAGTTCCCTAAGCCAATAAAATCTCAATTTCAATAAAAAGTTTTTAATAGTATACATATTGCAATATGCATTTTGACCCAGTTTGTATTCACAATTTACAGAACGCTTATAATCCAGACTTTGATGAAGTTTGAAGGACAGTTCGTAGAACTGATCCATCAGTGGATATATCTTGGACAGATGCTACAAATGGACAGTGAGGTGGGCCCAAAGTTGAAAAGGAAGAGGAGAGGGAGCTGAATTGCTTTTAGGAAAAATGTGCAATGTTCTTAATGACCCCAAGCTTCTCCCTAAAACAACAGCAGCAGCAACAGCAGCAAATCATCTTTTTAACATCAATTTTGTTCTGGCAATTCCATGTGGCAGCAAATGACAGAACACTGTAATCTCTAAAGAATCAAAAGTGCAGGTCACTGAAAGGGCGATAAAGAGATAAATAATAGGTATAAATATGCTGCAGCATAATTACCAAGGAGGAATTACCTCTAAGAATCTGTGTCAAAGATTTTTATTGTAGAGATGTAGGACAAGAAAAGGAGGCAGGTCAGTCAAGTAAGCAAGAACAAGGGTTACAGATGGATAACCCAAGCTCTCCACATGGTAATGTCAAAAGAGCTAGAGATGCATTATTATGTACAATTTTATGTGTCTATCTACACACACACTCATATATATATATATATGCATATATAAACAAACTGTACATAATAGAGATTCATAGTTTCATACAATCTTCTTTTCCTATTCTTTTTTGTCTATGGAAATGTTTGTGTTATTGATATATGCCAAGTTCATAAAAGAGAGAAAATTTGGGGTCTGGGTGGGGGCAAAAGGATTAGACAAAGGGTTTTGAGATATTGGGGGGTTCCTATTGGAAGAATGACCACAGGACCTGGACAAGTATTGCACAGATGAGAAGATAAGTATGGATTGCAACCTGTACCCACACCAATGAGAGCAAAGGTCGATCAAAGTTTTGAAGGTTCTTTGTGTAGCACAATTCACTATAATTCATTTTAACTAGTATGATAAGTTTCTTTTGAATCCTATTCAAAGATCTCTCTTCCTGGAAGGAGCTAGAGGCTCAGAAATTAGATCTGGAAAGGGAACTTAGATGATATCCAATCCACACCCTCATTTTACAGATGAGGAAACTGAGACTCATATCGGTTAAATGACTTAGACCTTGATACCACCCTATTACCCATAAGATTCATCCCAAGGAATTATTTTAGTGAGGTTTCAGCTCATTAGTTAGAAGAACAGCTACCATGGTAAGATGAGTTTAGGAGATAAATCGAATTTTACACTAAACCTGCTGGGTGTTTAGTTTATCTTAATCAGGCCATGATGGAGAAAGGAAAGCAGAAGTCTGCACTGCAAGTCCCTTTTCAAGGGAGGGTCCCTGCACTGCTGTGACCTTGGAGATGTGTTTACACATGCTTCATTTCTGCTGACATCGCCTCCTCTCTGGAGACTTCCTCATTCTATAAAGTTCTCAATCTTCCTACCTAGGGCCTTGGGATCACAGTTGTTAAAATAGAACTTGTCAGTAACTAATTAAGGAATACTTTGAGCACCTGTCAGAAAGAGAGATTAGTATTAGCACTGTCATTTTTTTTTTGTAGGAGAAAACTCCGAACCCCAGCTCAAAATTTAAGTGACTTCCTTCTCATTCCTGAAAGTTTCAGTGTCAAAGTCACTGTTTATAATAAGGCCCCGGTGCAATACTAAATCAAAGAAGTATGACTTCCAAATTATTCTAGCATCTTTACTTATTTATCCAGTTAAATATTAGGTCCAGCTGCTCATTTGCATTTCATTCTCTTGTTTGTACCTTATCTAAAAATAGAAGAATTGTGTACCTGTGTGAGTCAATCCCCGGTATTTACTGAGTAACTGCTGGCTACAGAGGAGGCAAAATAGGGAAATGAGAAGAAAAAAAAAGAGATCTCTTTCACCTTCCAAGGGAGTTTGCAATTTAATAGAAGGCAAAGGCATAAGCATATATGTCTATGGACATAGATAAATGAGCAAAGATACCCCATAATTGCAATCCCTGATAATTACAATGTTGCTGAGAATGGTACCAGGTGCAGTTAATCTAAGAAAGTTCTTGAAAGAGGGAGGTTTAAAAGGAAGGGAGGGACATGTTTTAGTGTAGGGGAAAGGGTGGGAGGAATGGCATGTGTTCTGGCTCAGAGGTGAGAGAGAGAGTGAGTCATAGAGAAGAAATGACATTTGATAGTTTAATGAATTTGTGATCTCCTCAACGTGGGTAATTCTTCCACCTTACAACCCATCCACACCTTTTGATCCTGAGTAATTCTTGGCCATGTCCTCCCATAAATACTCCCCCAATGTGAAAGATGCTTTCCCCTATATCTGTCAACATTTCATGAATATCAGCAGAACATACTGGTTATCTCCAGGTTATCCCTCAATCTCCACGCATGGCTGGCTCATCTTGTTGTCTAATCACCACTACTGTCAGAGAGAGACAGAGAGAGAGAGAAAGATAGAGAGAGAGAGACAGAGACAGAGAGAGAGAGAGAGAGAGAGAGAGAGAGAGCATGATGTAGTAGGCTTAGAGTAGGAGGACCATGGTTCAAATCCTTCCATTGCCACTTGTTATAACTGTGACTTTGGACTATTTACTTAACCTCTCAGGCCTCAGTTTTCTCATCTGTAAAATGAGGTTGGACTAGTTTGTCTATAAAAATCCTTCTACCTACAATGCTATGATCCAGATGTTCTATGTCCTTTATACCAATTTCTCCTGCTCAGTTGTATATTATCAGTGTGTCATCATCCACCATGGACCTTTCCATTGCTCTCTGAATGAGCCAAAGTTTAAAGTCTTTGGAGCCTAGGGTGTTCACTGAAGAATACTGACATTGTAATGATAGACCTTGGTTTCAGAAAGAATCTCGGGATCATTATCACTGCAATTTCCCAAAGGAAGTCCAGCCTCCTCCTATTTAATTCTGGACCCAGTTCTTTGTCCATCTTTGATGTCTGTCCATGGTGTGCATAGTGTAGGACCAGCTTTATGTTTGTGCATCTAACTGCATATCTATCCTAGTTTGGAAAATAGGCATGTTTCATCCATTTCATTCTTCCTGTATAGACAAACCAAAAATTTTTAATTGATTATGGGCCTCATTTTAGAGTTTCTATAACATTCTGAAGTTTGAGGAAAATAGCACAATTTTGTCCACCTAGGAAGAAACAACCACTAGTACTTTACTTGCTGTAAGACCAAGGCATATTTCTTTTGTTGGTACATCTGACCATATTGGATAGAATCAGTTCAGAAAGTTCTTGACGTCAAGAATCTCTCAAGATGGTCAAGTAAAGCAAAATTGTTTTTTAATCTTGGGGAAATAAAATAACTGAAGGAATAGCATCAAATGACAGGTGGAGGGCATAAGAAGGAACATAGATGAATAAATCTATAGAAATATTCATTTAATCAATGATGCCTTCTATGCGAGCCTTTAGAAAAGGTATAATATTAACCGATGATGGATTATCAAAAATTACACAAATGAGTACCACGAGCCTAGAGATAGGGACTTTCTTAGAGACCCTCAGGATTTAAATGCCTAACCTACCCAGAGCCCTTTGCACTAATGCTAAGTTTCTAGGAGTAAAACAACAAAATAAGAGATTGTGGTAGGGGCAATATGTGCTGGGGTATTGATCATGCATACCAAGCTCATTTTTCCCCTGAAGACAGGGAAGCTGTCCCCAAGACTTGATTGGTCCATGATACTAGGACTCTAACCATTGACATGACTTCCTAGTCACCTAGGGAATAAAAAGGTCATTGGCCCTCAGACTTGACTACTAGAGGAGTCAATGTGCCCTTCTGACCAGACTCATTTTTATGTGGAGACAAGGTCAGGCTGTTGTCTACTGAAACCAGTACTTCCTGAGTATTCTTTCCATGCTATTCTTGAGTAAACTTCCTTTTTGTTAAATGTTTTATGGTCAGCAAATATCAAATTTCTTCCCAACTCTGAGTCTGAATCACCAGAGCAGCCCGAGTCAGACCTAGCCCAGGACATAGATCTACAACCTAAGGGGCTTATGCTCTTCATCCCACAGTATCCTTCCTTCATCTGTACTCTGTGGTGGACTCCCTACATTACAATGACAAATATCTGTGGCAAGAATATGTCTAACTATCTTGTGCCTCTCTTGATATTAGGACTCAGAGAGTCCTTAAAATTATCTTTTTTTTATGCCTTTCAAGGAATATCATATGATTTTGATATAAGAATATGAGGCTTTTAGTGGCCCATTTTCATATGAAAAAGTCAGGAAAGATACCAGAGATTGGCAGACAATTGACTTGCTCCCTAGACATAGATAGCTTGTGAAATTTTAAAATTCTGCAGGGAGTCAGAAGACATGAAGGTGTGCCTAGAGTGAGAATTATGCTAAGACTCCAAGACTTGGAAGGTGGGGGGGGGGGCGGGGAGGCAGTTCCTGGTGGTCCTAGGGTACGGGTTCTAGTTGTCCCTGAAAGACCTAAGCTGAGCCAGAAGCTGAAGCTTCTGAAGACTATTAGCCAAGCAGCAGAGACCCCTGCTCAGCCCAGCAGGAGGGCCAAATCCAGAGAAGATTAGACAAGAACATCAGCACCAGAGAAATAAGTTGTCCCTCCACATTCATTCACCGTTGAAGGGTCTGCATTCATGAGCTATACTTGTTCATCATTGCCACCAATGGTGGTTATATTACAGGCCGGTGTACCTTAAGTTTGAGGAGCAGTGGTCATCAATATCAGTCCTCTTACTACGGTACTCCAGTAACATTTATCCTAAGCTAATAAGTCCTCTGCCCAGGCATCCTAGTATACTCTGGAAGAATATTACCACTGGCTCCTGGCCATGCCCTTTCCACACAGGAACTGGAAGTTTTCTTTTACCCTTGTGGTCAATAGGAATGCTTCTTCAGGGGACACCAGACACCTGGCTGATGCCCTATGTATATCCACGGTTTTTGCACTGCCCGTTGAAAGATAAATATATCAATGGCGGAGGGGGCCTTAAATCCTATGGTTTTAGTAGAGTATACCAATATACTAACCTGAACCTAAAACCTACCCTGGAAATATAAATGGAAAGCAGGGGCCGCATAAATGACACTAATGAGCTACATTTTGTTAGTAGGGGCAGTTTTTCTCATCTGCATTAAGTGCTTTTTTATAGTTAATAAATAATCATCATAATGGGATCTCACATTTTCTACAAGTTTCAATCCATTCCATAACTGTAAAGATGTAATGTAGAAAATACAAGATCTTTCCCTTGGCATTTAAAGCATTTCACATCTTATTCCAGCCCATCCTTCAAGGGTTACTTCACATTGCACTCCTTCATGAAATCTACGTTCCAGTCTAACTGACCTATTTGCTCTTCATGGAACCCAGAACTTCATCTTCATCCTTAGTGCTTCTTCATGGATTGTCCCCCATGTCTACGGTGACTTCCCTTTTCCCCTTTCCTTCTTAGAATCCCTAACTTCCTTGAAGACCCAGCTCACATGTTATCTCCTATGAAAAGTTTTCCTGATCCTGGTTAATATTCTTTCCTACCTCAAATTATGTAACTTATCCATTTCCACATTGTATCTCCCCAGTAGAGAAATCCCTTGAGGACCCAGGAACTGTTGTTTTTTTCATTTTTCATTTGTGTTTTTATCACCTAGCATAGTACCTTGAATACAGTAGGCACTTAATAAATATTTATTAGATTGGTTTGGAGAATATCATTTACATAAGCCTAGCTGTTCCCTTCTTTTACCAGCCAGGGACATCCCTGATGAAAATAATTCTACGTCTTAAATGTGGATTGTTTTCACAAAGATTTTACAGAGAAAGTGAAACAGGCAAATGAATTGGTAGCCATTACTAGTTCTTAAGTTGTCTTTTTTTAAAAAAAATAGCAATAAAATTTGGTATTTTCTTCTTTCAGATATCTTGAGAAATTGTTCATCAGTGTCTTCAAAACCATGTCTCTGTACAGACTTCCTCTATGTAACTGGTCTGGTCCAGTTGGGTTTTTTTTCTTTTTTTTCATCTTTGTTTTCTTTAGTCCCATCTTCATGTTGTACCCCAGAGGCTATTATCTTAGAGTCCAGATGTGGTGGCTCCACTGTCACTTGTGAATTAAGAAATTCGTTAAGAACATCTTTACAGGTCTCTCCCATTTTTATGTGTTCATTCTCTTTTTTCCAATCTCCTTAAATTCCCTTAGGATGACCTAGCTAAGTTGTTGTTGGGTTTTGTTCTTTTTTGTTTTTACCAAGCTTTCTCTGAACTCATTCTCCACCCATTGTTTCTCAGTTTTATAGGGAGATACTATTCATGATATGTTATCATCCTTTTCCATAAGATTTTGCAAAGGAGTTTATTCTTTAAGCTAATATTTTTCTTGGCTTCCATTTCTCTCTGCTCAACACAGAGAGTAAGTGCTTGATGGAGACAGTTTCTGGGAATGGTTAGGAATCAAGTTAGTGTAATTCTAAAAACAATGATTTCTCAGTAGAGTTCCTAGTATCATAGATTCAGAGCTCAAAGTGGGACTTAGGAATCCATAGAGTCCAATGCCTTTGTTTTGTAGATAAGGAAGCAGAAGCATAGAGAGGTTAAATGATTTGTGAGGGATAATACAGCTAGCAAGTATCTGAGGTGGAATTTTAACCCATCTTCTTGATTTCAAGTCCCATGCTCTACCCAGCACATTATGCCCTTAATTTTTTTTCTCTCAATCATGTCTACTATCTCTGTCTTCTAAAATGCAAAAAAAAAAACCATTTATATACATAGTGGGCAGCTAGATGACACAGTAGATAGAGGGCTGGCCTTGGAATCAGGACAACTCTGGCTTCAGACACTTAACTAGCTGTGTGACCCTGGACAAATCACTTAACCCTATTTGCCTCAGTTCCTCTTCTGTAAAATGAGCTGGAGAAAGAAATGGCAAACCATTCCAGTATCTTTGCCAAGAAAACCCTAAATGGGTTCATGAAGAGTCCTATGTCACTGAAATGACTCGACAACAACATACATAATACTCTAATAAGGAAATTTTCTTCCAGGTACAGACATATCTCAGAAAGCCATAGTATTTATAAGGGATTATGGAATATTGGTGGTGGTACCTACAATGGTGCATCATGGGATCTTTCTGAATACATCAGATTATAGGACAGGGACTCCCTCCATAGTACTTTGTTTTGCTTAGAAGTTCTTCAGCAGAACCTCAGGCATTTGAAGATTAGGGGAGCTAATTTGAAGATATGGGGAACTAAGTTGGAAGCAAAAGCTAACTCTGTGCCATCTCTGCTGCCTCCCTAACACATCTGAGATTGTAGCTTCTACTTAGTTAGAGGAATTGAGGGAAAGAAGTAGGAGAGGAATTATAAGAAATCTTACAATTTCCCACTCCTATCATAAGAATTCTATGACCTAATGAGACCTCACTAGTGAGCTGGAGGCACTATGGAAAATCTGGAGGCCAAGTCACTCAGCTTTTCCCATATTTTGCACCCACTCAAAGGAGCTTCTTGGCAATCAGTAGATTGGAGCTCATCAAATTCAGGTCTGAACTTATGTGGCACATACTTGGAAATCTATAGCAATACCTATCAAGAATATGGGATCAAAAATGGAGTAAGAAATTATCTAATTTAATTTCTCCATACATTCTGGTTTATAATTAGAAATAGTTTCAGGAAAATAGTTGAAGGGTATGACAGGTATGGTCTATTAATAATGACAGTGTCCTATTCTGGTCAAATGAGAAAGAAAAACTTCATTTCAATGTGGTTTAGGAGGGAAATACACAAATAAACAAGGTTTTACCTCATAGAATAATAGAACTTTTAGATCTGGAAAGGATCTCAGATATCTGGTCCAACTTGTTCATTTTATTAATTAGTACACACTAAGGTTCAGAAAAGATAAAATCAAGGTTGTGCAGATTATTAAGTACCAGATAGAGGATTTGGACCAGGAGTTCTAAAACTGGGATCCATAGACCTTCAAAGGGTCCATGGATAGATTTCAAGAACTCCATGAACTTAGAGAGGAAAAAAAATACATCTTTATTTTCTCTCACCTCTAGGAGAAAATTGGCTTTTCCTTCAATTATTTAGAAACATTCTTCTGAGAAGGGGTCTGTAGGCTTCACCAGACTGCCAAAATGGTCCATGACACCCACAAGGTTAAGAACGCCTGAAATAGTGATCTTCTAACTCTTAATTCATTGTTCTTTCCAGTGCACCATATTGCCTTCCCTTCTGTGCATTGTTTTAACAGGGGAAACAAATTATTAAGCTAAAGGAGCATCCAGGTAATTTCTCAGCAGGTGGGGGTGGGAGAGGAAAGAGGCCTTCTCCCAGGGGTGTGCTGGAACTAAATCTAACTGGCTTGCCAATTATTTCATTTTTCAGTGTCAACATTTACACCTTGAAAATCAGCAGTCCCTATAAATCAGGACTTATTTACTGTTTTAGTGACTGTCTAGCTTTAAGACAGTTATGGGAAAATGTTAATAATGCAGCTTAAACTTTAAAATGTATTGCACACATTTTTCTTTCTGGAGAGCCCCATTGTTAAACATTTACCAGCATACCCCTGTATTGCTCCATAAACATTGTTTGAGCTCAGCAGGAGTGAGGTAGAAGTCTTAGGGAATGAAGTCATCACCATATGGGAAGCCTGGTAAATGTAGGCTATTAATAATGTAACAGTGATTATCTAACTTCTTGGTTCCCTCACCCCCTCACAAAGGTTATTTTTGTATGTCTCACTCCCTCTTCCAGGGTTCTCAAGGACCCTTAAAGGAGGTTGGGGATATCTAGTTTGTTATTGGCTCAAGCCCCTACTCATGGCATTCCCCCATTTTAGGTGTCCTCTACGTCAGTTCCATTTAACCGCTTAACAACCAGATTAGCTTTCACCAAGGACTATTTATTTCAAAAGTACGAAAAGAATAAATATATACACATTCCCCACCCTATCACTTGGGGCAGGTCTGTGGAGAGGGGAGGGGGATCAGATTCATATATTAAGCGAGGTCCTATGTAGATAACATCAGTCTCACCAAGTTCCAAGTCCAAATCCCCTCTGACCTCAAGTCCCAGCAGTCCCGATTCTCAGGATTTCTCTTCTGGGCTGCCTACACTGTCCAGCCTGGAATTCAGTCTCCTAAGTCATCATGCCTGGAGTGTGGGTGTAGGGATGCCACTGTTTGTACCTAGGATTGAATAGGACAAATGAAATAAACCCAAACCCCAAGCCCAGTTCTCAAGGCCATAGGGACTAAAGCAGACAACTCTTTCCCCTTCACCAGCCCAATTCATGGCATCTCTGCTATAGGTGAACAGGATCTTCACCATCCTGGACATTACTGAAAAGAGAGAGTGCCTGGTAGTCTGGTAGTGTTAAGGATGTGGCCTGTTCTGGCTATGCAACCAATGAAAAGGGCTACTCTCACTCACATGGTATTAGAACACAGAATGCTTTTTCCCAAGAGCAGGTCTCTATGTCAGATGATCTGGGCTTGCCCAAAGCCCAGTTATAATAATAATAACTGGAATTTATATGGTACTTTAAGGTTTGCAAAGATCTTTACATCCCTTATCTCAATTGAGCCTCATGACAGCCCTGCCTCCACTCCCATCCCACTTCGCTCCCTGCTTAGTTTGTTGTTGTTATTCAGTCATTTCTGACTCTTTGTGGCCCCATTTGGCTTTTTCTTGGCAAAGGTACTGGAGTGGTTTACCATTTCCTTCTGCAGTTCATTTTACAGCTGAGGAACTGAGGCAAATAGGGTTAGGTGACTTGCCCAGGGTCACTGCTAGTTAGGGTCCCAGGCTAGATTTGAACTCAGGAAGAAGTCTTGCTGACTTCAAGGCCAGCACTCCATCCACTTCACCACCTAGCTGGCCTACTTGATTACATTGATTTAAAACTGCAGGAATATTGCCTCACTCCCATTGCTAGAAGATGCAATGGATAGGCACTAGGCTAAGGCCCTAGTAACTCCATGTTTCTTCCCCAACACCACAGGTACTCTAAATCACAAATCTGAAATTTAAAAGGAAATCTTTCATTTACTTGTACATCATCTCCCTCTTATACTCAGACCCACATAAAGGCCCCCTAAAGACTTAAAGGAGTTTCCATTTTAAATGGCCTTGAGACTTACAAAAAATGCTATCTATCACCAGAGAAAGAAATGATGGAGTCTGAAGACAGATAGAAGCATATTTTTCACTTTCTCTATTTTTCTTGTTTTTTTTTCTTTTGGTCTGTGTTTTCTTTTATAACATGACTAATATGGAAATATGTTTTGCATGTCTACACGTGTATAACCTATATCAAAATGTTTGCATTCTCAGTGGGGGTGGGAGTGGGGAGGGATGGATAGAATTTGGAATTCAATTTTTTAAATGAATGTTAAAAATTGTTTTTACATATAATTGGGGAAAACAAAATACTAAATTAAAAAAATAAAATGGCCTTGAACATATTAGATGTTTAATAAACAATGTCTCCTCCAGGACTTAACACAATATCTGACATTAGTAAATGCTTAATTGATTGATGAGTAGTTGGTAAATTGCACTGAATCAAAGGACAGAAGAAATAGTAGGAAACCTGCAATCCAACTTGCTTTGACACTGCCGGCTGTGTAATTCTGAATGAGCGGGCCATTGTTTTTTAGAAGATGGTGAGACTGGCCAAGAAAACTGTCCAAGATGATGGTGGACCAGGATTCTTCTGTAACCACCCTCCCTAGCCCCACCACTCTCTCACATATATACCTCTGATTTAGAATGATAATAATAAGGGGGCAAAAAGGGGGAGAAGGTAAATGAAAATGCAATACATGAAGTGTTATTTAGTTTTAGTAAGCTACCCTGTTCTGCTATTTTTAGAGTAAGAAGTGTTAAAGTTTTTTAAAGGTCAAAAAAGGAACTTTGTTATCCAAAGTATAATGCCTTGCCCAATATGTCTGTGACCTGTGGTTAAATCTGCCAGATTTGCTGATATTTTGTTAAATCAGTTTGTTGTGGTTTTGCTTTCAGTTTTTTTTTATTATTCCTAAGACTTCCCAGTTGCATTTTGCAAAATGGGGTTTTCATTTATCTATTCCACACACAACCCCATCATTACAATGAACAAATAAAGGAAATAGTCTTTATTAAGCACTTGTGCACAAAACATACTATTGATGGGGTTCCCCCAATTTTAGGGGTCCCTTGTATCCCATTTCCACTAACTACTTGACAGTCAGATTAGCTTTTTTTTGGCAGGGCAACTGGGGTTAAGTGACTTGCCCAAGGTCACACAGCTAGTACATGTATCAAGTGTCTAAGGCCGGATTTGAACTCAGGTCTTCCTGACTCCAGGGCCCATACTGTACTCACTGTGCCACCAAGCTGCCCCCCAGATTAGCTTTTACAAAGGAATATTTACTTCAAAGTTATAATAAGAACAAATGCTAAGTTCTAGGTATGCATAAAGAAGAGTAAGAATTAAAAGATAAAATGACATTCAGAAAGCATTATCATCAATCATTACATGAACTAATGTAAATAAATGAGATACATTCACTTAGCTCCCTATAAGATCATCTCATTTTTAATAAATATTGTTTCAATAAGTGCTCTTTTAAAAAGTGGGTTTTCAATCTCATTTGAAAGGTTCACTGAAAACATGACTCCTTCTAGACTTCACCTCAGTGAATGTTGGATAAACTCTTATAGTGGCTGCATCTAAATAATGAACTTTTCTTTTTCTCATAATAGAGCTTCTATAGGGCGTAGTAAGAAATCTCTTGAATAAGCTGCTTGAATTTCTTTTTAAAATATTTCCCTACATACAGCTTTTTCAAGAAGGCATATTTAACGTGACTCTACCCACCTTTGAGGAACCTTCTTGCTTTTTCTTTTCCAAGACAAAATTTCATTAAAATGAACTTCATTAGCATATGAATTATTTCTTGAAATGGCATATGGTAATCTTTGCTGTAAGTTTCTCCAATAAAAGTCTGATTTCTAAGATATATAGGGAGCTGATTCAAATTTGCAATAGAGCCATTCTCCAATTGTTAAAAACGGTCAAAGAACATGAAGAGGCTTTTTTTCAGAAGTAATCTAAGCTATCAACAGGTATATGAAAAATGTTCTCCAAATTAGTAAAAATTTCTTGTTGTTCAGTCAAGTTTTTGTTGTGTTCAACTCTTCATCATCCTATCTGGGGTGAGTAACTGAGTCAAACAAGGTTAAGTGACTCGCCCAGGGTTACACAATTAGTAAGTGTCTGCGGCTGGATTTAAACCCAGGAAAGGGAGTCTTCCTAACTCCAGGCCCAGTGATCTATCCACCGTGCCACCTAACTGCTCCCTCTCTAATAATTAGAGAAATGCAAATTAAAACAACTCTGAGGTACTACTTCACACTCATCAGATTGGTTAAGTTGTCAAAAAGGGAAAATGACAAATGTTAGAGGAGCTGTGGGAAAACAAGTATATTAATACACTTTTGGTGGGGGCAGCAGAGCTTGATGGTAGAATAGCAAGAAGAAATGCAAGGAACACTCCAGCCACCATGCAAAACCTCTCCAAACATACTTAGGAAAATGTACCAGACTGAATCCACAAGTGACAAGCAGCCATTTTTTCCAGCCCAGGTCCTCTTAGAGAAACAGACAGAGAGGTCTTGGATACTGGAGAAAGGGTTCTGATTAGGAACAGGAGTACACACTCCTGTCCCAATGGAGCACTCCCATTTATAGAGAAAAAAGCTGTGTAGCAGCTAAGAGGAAGCCCCAGATACAGCATAGAGGGGTCTAGACCTGTATGGGGTACTCTATCAGGTATAAATTGTAGTCACTGACTACTCAGTTTTGGGTAACAGATCCAGGGCAGAATGAGGAGAGGACCTATGCCCTGAGGCCCTACTGGAAAGGATGTAGTTCAGAAGCAAGTGCCAACTGTGTGGCTCAGGCCCCAGGAGGAGAGTGAGATCTCAGTAGTGCAGAAGAGGTAAAAAACCACTCCCAAACAACAAACTCCCTGAAAATTAGAATGGATCAAGTGGAAGCCAATGAATTCATGAAACAAGAAATATTCAAACAAAATCAAAAGATTGCAAAAATAGAAGAAAATATAAGGTATCTGACAGTTAAAAAAAAACTGACCTGGAAATTGAATGAAGGAGAAAAAAAATTAGGGATTGCTAGACTACCTGAAAATCAAAGCTGTGAAAAAGAGGCTATATGTCTTATTTCAAGAAATCTTAAAAGAAAATGTCTGGATTTCTAGAACCAGAAGGCATCTAGGTGGTGCAGTAGATGGAGCACTGGGCTTGGAGTTAGGGAGACACAACTTCATGAATTCAAATCTGACCTCAGACACTTACTAGCTGTGTGATCCTGGACAAGTCACTTAACTCTGTTTACCTCACTTTCCTCATCTGTAAAATGAACTGGAGAAGGAAATGGCAAATCACTGCAGTATCTCTGCCAAGAAAACCCCCAAAAGGGGTCACTAAGAGTCAGACACAACTGAAAACAACTAAACCACAACTAGAACCAGAGGGCAAGGTAGAAGTAGAAAGAATCTACCTGTCAAATCCTAGGAGAAAACCCAAAATGAAAACTCCCAGGAACATCAGAGCCAACATTCAGAGCTTTCAGGTAAAATAAAAAATACTATAAGTATCCAGGAAGAAAAGAATTCAAGTATCGAGATACTATAGTCAGGATCACACATGATTTAGTAGCCACCACTATAAAGTGGGAAGCTTAGATATAATATTCCAAAAGGCATGGGACTTGGGCTTATAGCCAAGAACAACTTAACCAGAAAAATTAAGCATCATGCTACAGGGGGGAGGAAGTGGACTTTTAATGAAACAAAGGCTTCTGAGAAATACTGTTGAAAAGACTAGAACTGTGTAGAAACTTTGAAATTGAAACACATGAGTTAATAAAACATAAAAAGGTGAACAAGAATGAACAATGATAGAAATCTAAGCAAGGCTAAAACTGCTTACATTCTAATATAACAAAATGATACATGTGTCCCCTGTGAAATCTATCATCATCAGGGGTCAAAGAGGGGGATTAGAGAGAGCCTGGGAGTGGTTCTGTTATGTCTTTATTATCTTATGAGAATGGAAAGAGAAGACAAGAGACATATACAGGGAAGGAAAGTGAGAGAAAGGTTAGGAAAAATTATCTCAGGGAGCCCAAGTAGAAGTCTGTAAAAACAAAAAGGAGGGGATGAGGGGAATGGCTGACCCTTGAACCTCACTCTCATTCAAACTGGTCAAAAGAGGAAAGAATACACACATACAGAATTGGGGAAAGTAAATCATTTCAATCAACCTGGAAATAAGAGAGAAAGGGAAGAAGGGAGAAAGAGGAACTAGAGAAAGGGTAGATTAAGGTAGCCAGACATCCTGGAGAATGAAGTCAAATGGACCTGGGGAAGCATTGTTAACAATAAGGCTAGTGGAGGTGATGAAATTCCAGCTGAGCTATTTAAAATCCTAGAAGATGATGCTGTTAAAGTGTTGCACTCAATTTGCCAGTAAATTTGGAAAACAACAATGGCCGCTGGATTGGAAAAGATCAGTTTGTGTCCCAGTCCTAAAGAAGGACAATGCCAAGGAATGTTCATATTACCAAATAATTTCCTCATTTCACATATCAGAAAGATTGTGCCTAAGATTCAACAAGCTAGGCTTCAGCAATATGTGAACCAAGCTGGTTTTTGAAGAGGCAGAGGAAATAGCGGCCAAATTGCCAGCATTCACTGGATTATGGAGAAAGCAAGGAAGTTCCAGCAAAACACCTACTTTTGCTTCATTGGCTACACTGAAGTCTTTGACTGTGTGGATCACAAAAAAATGTGGCAAGTTCTCAAAGAGATGGAAGTACCAGATCATTATATTTGTCTCCTGAGGAACCTGTATTCAGACCAACGAGCGATAGTTAGAACCAAACATGGAACAACCGATTGGCTTAAGATTTGAAAAGGAATACAGCCAAGGCTGCAGATTATCACTTATATGCACTTATATGCAGAGTATGTCATGCAAAATACCAGGCTAGATTAATCAAAAGCCAGAATGAAAATTAGAGGAAGGAATATCAAAAATTTCAGATATGTAGATGATACCACTCTGATGGCAGAAAGTGAAAAGAAATTAAGCATCTCGAGGAGGGCAAAAGAGGAGAGTGTAAAATCTGGCTTGAAGCTTAACATCAAAAAAAACTGAGATCTTGGCAACTGGTCCCATCACTTACTGGCAAATAGAGGGAGAAGAAATGGAAACAGTGTTGGATTTTATATTCTTGGGCTCAAAGATCACTACAGACAGAGACTGTAGCCAAGACACTTCCTCCTAGAAAGAGAAGTGATCAAAACTCTGGACAGCATACTAAAAAGCAGAGACATCACCTTGGTAACAAAGGTCTACATTGTCAAAGCTATAGTTTTTTCCATATCAAGTATGGCCGTGAGAGCTGAACTATAAGGAAAGCTGAGAGCTACAGAATCGACACTTTTGAATTATCTTGCTGGAGAAGATATTTGAGTCCCTTGGGCAGCAAAGAGATCAAATCAGTGAATATTTAAATAAATTAATTCAGACTATTCACTAGGAGATCAAATACTGAAGCTGAAGCTTAACTACTTTGACCACATGAAGAGAAGACAGTACTCATTAGAAAAGACCCTGATATTTGGAAAGATTAAAGGCAAAAGAAAAGAGAGATAGTGTCATGGAAGCAACGGACATGAACTTGGACCAACTTTGAGAGATAGTGAGCAATAGAAGGGCCTGTGTGGTATGGTCCATGGGGTCACGAAGAGTTAAACACAATTGAAATGACTCGATACAATATTTTAAAGACAAACACCTTTGAAAGACTTAGGAATTCTGATCATTGCAACAATCAACCATGACTTCAGAGGACTTTTGATGAAGCATACTATCCACCTCCTGACAGAGGAGGTGATGAGCTCAGATCACAAATTAGAATATAGTTTAGGGAGATATAGCCAATTGGGAAATTTTCTTTGTTTGACTATTCTTTGTAATGTTTTTCTTTCTCAATGGAGATAGGGCAGATGGGAAAGTGGATTTTTATTGACTAAGAAATCAATCAATAAAAATAAAGTCTTAAAAAGAAATGGCATACATTAGGCACATAAGAAATGTGTGTTCAGTGAATGAATGGGATTTATCATGTTACCCTGAGCTCTTTTACAAAGACAAGGAGTGGAAAGATCATTAGATCTAGGTTTGAGTCTAGGCTCTGCAATGTATGAATGAGGCAAATCATTTAATCTCTCTGGACATCAGTTGCTTCATCTTTAAAATTAAGGAGTTGCAAGACAAGTGTTTTTACTTGTTAATTAGTCATTAACAAACTGGTCAATTAAAAGATTTCTAATAATCACAATCTCAGTCTGCAGAGAGTTGAGGCCAAGCTTTTATGAATTATAAATTATTTACAACAACAAAAGAAGGAAGTGGGATGGTCAGGGGTAAGAAATCTGAATACAGTACAAGCGTCCACAAGCTCTTTAGTCTTGAAGCCTACCAGCAGAGTGGTAATTCCTGAGCATACTGCTGATGGCCCAAAAATATAGGAGAGAGGAGAAAAGAAACTACCTGGGAAAGTAGCATGAAAGAAGAGAGAGAAAAAAATAAAACACTTGGAACACTTAGACGGAATGGCAAAGTGACACCAACAATTACCTAGGATCTACCTTAAATTGTCTGTCTTAGAAAAAAAAGAAAGACATATCACAGACTTCTCTTCATGCCCTCCTTCCCCCATCCAAGATCCTGAATCTTTTTGAAATCGTCTATTTTCCTTTTTATTTTTTGGTGCCATTTTCAGATGTTTGAGATTCCAGAGGCTAGGATAGTTGAAGACTTTGCTTCTTTCACATGCAACTTGAGAAACTCCAAGACCTCTAATTTCTGCATTATAATATTATGTTATACTAGACAGTAGAAAACCTATCAAAGTCATGTGACTACCCTGGTGAATAATTTCTTAAGTTGGTTTATCCCCTATAGAAACTTGTAGTAACTAGAGCAACAAAGCATTCCAGTGGGCCATCTGCCAATAACACGGAAAATGCTTGGTTATATATACATAGAATGCTTAAATGTAGAAAGAGGGCAAAGGAACAAGCATTTATTAGATCCCTACTATGTGCCAGGCACTGTGCTAAGTGCTTTTTACAGTTATTATCTGATTTGGTCCTCATAACAACTCTGGAAGATAAATTCTATTATCATTCCCATTTTGTAGTTGAGGAAACTAAAGCACAGGCAGGTTAAGAAATATGCCCAGAGTCACAGAACTGGTAAGTACCTGGGTTCAGATTTCAACTCAGGTCTTCCTGACTCCAAAGGGAGCTAGGTGGTGCAGTGGATAGAGCACTGGGCCTGGAGTCAGGAGAATTTGAGTTCAAATTTAGCCTCAGACACTTAGTAGCTGTGTGACCCTGGGCAAGTCACTTAACCCTGTTTGCCTCAGTTTCCCTATCTGTAAAATGAGCTGGAGAAAGAAACGCCAAACCATTCCCACATCTGCCAAGAAAAGAGTCAGATATGACTGGAAGGACTCAACAACAAAACTTCCTGATTCCAGGCTTAGTGTTCTATCCACTGAACCACCACCTACCTGTTGTCTGTTAAGTTTATCTATCTACTTGTATTACGATATCGTTGTTTTATTTTCAGATGTGGGGTAGGGAGAAGAGATTGTCCAGCAAGATGTATGAGGAACTCCCAGTATGAAAACTCTCCCCACCAGTGTAGATTTACCCATCTGTAACTTAGAGTCTTAGATGGCTGCTGAGGGCACTGGGAAGTTAAGTGACTTGTCCATGATCTCCCCACTAGCATGTGTCAAAAAAAAAAATAGAATATGAAGTCAGGTCTTTCTGACCCTAAGTCTGACCCTCCATCCACTATATCAATAATGTATAAAAATACTGTATACTATGCCGTGCTATAATAGTGTGTAACAGTCTTCAAAAATAATTGATTTTTAAATTCAGATTCTTCCTCTGTTGTCAGCACAATCCCTAGAAACTTAGATCATCACAGTCTGTTTATAAAACATGACAATTTCTAACTTCCTTGGGATTAAGAAGTTCACAGAATCAACATTAGAAGGAACCATAGTGGGAGGAAGGGGAAGGAATAAGCATTTATATAGTGCTAGGCACTGTGCTAAGAGATTTACAAATATCATCTCACTTGATTATTAGTTTTATAGTTGAAGAAACGGAGATAACAGATGTTAAGTGGCTTGCCCCAGAGTTACACAACTAGTAAATGTCTGAGGCCAGATTTGAACTCAGGTACTTCGGAATCCAGGCCTGGCACTATATCCATTGTACCATCAGAGGTACCTCTTAGAGGAGCTTGTAGGGTTGTGGCCTTGAGGCCACATGTGGCCCTCTAGGTCCTCAAGGGCAGTCCTTTGACTAGATCCAAACTTCATAGAACAAATCCCTTTCATAAAAGGATTTGTTCTGTAAAACTTGGACTCAGTCAAAGAGCTGCCCTTGAGGACCTAGAGGGCCACATGTGGCCTCAAGGCTGCAGGTTACCCAACCCTGGTAGAGGTCATCTGGTCCAACCTTACATTTCATTTCATGGAAACTATATATACATATATGTGTGTATGTATGTGTACATACACAATACATACACATATATGCATGTATGCAACACATATATTATATACATATGTGTATGTGTGTGTATAAACACCCCTGACAAATCAGTTTCTATTTGAGCATTTCCAGTGAGTAGGAACTCCCAACATTATGAAGTAGTCCGCTAGTTTGTTGTACAGCTTCAGATTTATTGTTTGTTTCTTTCTTACAGTTTTAGTCTTTACAAAGTGCTGCCATATTGGGTCTGAATCTGCCTCTCTATAACTTTTTACCCATTTTTCCTAGTTCCTCCCTCCAATGAAACATAAAAAGAGTCTATGATCTCTTCTACTTCCATCAGCATTTATTAAAGGCTACTTGTGTGCCAGGCACTTTGTATGACAGCCTTTCAAGTTTTTGAAGACAGCCTTCAAATTCCACCCCACCACCACTCCCACCCTATAAAACTGTTCTTCTACAACCTATTTCCAGGTTTTTTTGTCATTCCTCATATAATATTGTTTACATACACTTCATCCTGTCATCACTCTGCTGTGTTGGGACTACAGATGAGCTATGTCACTCTCTAAAATGTGACATCTTACTCTGAATACACTACTGTACATTTGACCTGACCTATACCAAGATCAGGAGGACTATTGTGTTTCATTATCTAAGCATTATTCTTCTAGTAAAATTGCCTAAGATTGACTTGTCTTTAGCAGCTACATCACATTATTGGCTCCCAGGAAATATACGGTTAACTGAAATCGCCAGACTTTTTCAAATAGTGTTGCAATTGAGTCATTTTTCAGTCATGTTGTAACAACAATGCCGCTTGCCACCACTATGGCTGTGTAAGACCAACAACATCAGCACACAGAAGAGCTGCCAGCACAGGTTCTTTGATCTGCCTTTCTAAGGAAAGCAACTTTAAAGGGTTAAAAATCTCCCTTTAGTCAAACATACATATATCATTCATTTAGTTCAGGGGGAAAAGCCAGCACCCTGAACTTCAGAGCAAATACAAACAGAAATTAGAAACAGAGACAATATAAACAGAGCAAACACCCACAGCTATCAACAGACAGGCCTCCAGCTGTCTGACCAAAGAACTACATAGTTACTAGAGATAGAGGCACCAATATTTGGGTTTTCAAAGCTGGGGGGCTCCAGCAGCTACCCAAAGTTTCATCTGGTCAAATCACACGATACTCTTCCAGTGAGTGAGAGCCTCAAACAAAATGCTAACTTCTGAATTGGGCATCATAACCATGCAACTCAAAACTATGTCAACTAGGCTTTCTTGTTTCTTAAGCAGGTCATCAAAGATTGCTGAATTAATTAAAGAAAAAAAGGCCAAACTTATCAAAGGCACTTGATTACCTCACTGTTCCAAAAGGGAAAACAGTAAAAAAAAAAAAGTCCCACCCTAATTACCAATACACATGTCTGACTTTTCATGACTTCATTTGGGCTTTTCTTGGCAAAGATACTGGAGTGGTTTGCCATTTTCTTCTCCAGCTCATTTCACAGATGAGAAAACTGAGGCAAATAGGGTTAAATGACTTGTCCAATGTCACCCAGCTAGTGTCTGAGGCCAAATTTGACTCAAGTCTTCCCGACTCCAGGCCCAGAAATTTATCCAGTAGTCTTTAGGCTACTAAACTACTCACATAAACTACTCCTAAACCATGTTTCTCGTTCCTATTTTATTACAATTGACTTTTAACCTAAACATAAGACTTTCTGTTTCTATTTTATTCACTTTTTTTGTTTCGATATATCATTTTAGAAGAATAGCATGTGGAAGATTAGCCTTAGAGCCTGGAAAACCTGGGTTCAAATCTTCCCTCTGACACATACTAGCTATGGTGTTCAGGAAGACTAGCCCCTCTGGCGTGAGGGCTTGCTGAGCCCTTTTCAGGACTTGCTCATCCATACCTTTGCTGCCCACCTGCTTCACTCAACCTTCACCTATGACTCCAAGAAGCTATAGCATGAGGAGCAGCCATCCCTAGTAAACTGTCTCAGAAGATAGGCAGAATCAGGTTGACGGTAACTGACTGGCCCCAAACCTATCAGTGACTTAGCAGGATGTCTATTCCAAGCATGTGAAGACTTTCCCCATGGAATGAGCAGGTGAGAACAATTTGTTCCACCAGGCATGAAGGCGGCCAGACCAGGCACTGTGGAGCTTTTAGAACTTAGACACCAAAGATGCCAATGTCGTCCCTCTGCATCCTGGGCCATCTCCAGTCTGGTCATCCTGACTTTTGTCTCACCACTGGACTTTGATGACTCAGGAAGAGAGAGTGAGGCTGACCTAAACTGCTCATCAAAGCCCTTTGAGAATTCATCCAGCTGTGGGTTCACCCAACTAACATCTGGCCCACATTTCAGTATTTATTCACAAGGCTATCTGAGAAACTTTGTCAAATGCTTTGCTGACATTGAGATATCCTTTGTCAACAACATTTGAGTAGCTAGGTAGCACAGTGGATAGAGTACTGGGCCTGGAATCAGGAAGATTGTTCTTCCTGAGTTCAAATCTAGCCTTGGACACTTACTAGCTATATGACTCAGGCTCGGTTTCCTCATCTTTAGAATGAGCTGGAGAGAGAAATGGCCAACCACTCCAGTATCTTTGCCAGGAAAACCCCAAATAGGGTCATGAAAAACTGTATGCCACTGAAACAACAGAACAACAACATTTCCCTCATCTAACATTATGCTGATTGCCTCAGGCCCTGAAACATTTCAGAACCTCCTAAATGAGATCCATGGTGATTCAAAGAAGTTTGGCCTAACAACTTAATAATCTTATCAGAAAAGGAAATCAGGTTAGTTTGGCATGACTTGTTTTTAGTAGACCCTGCCGGCTCCTCATAATCACCACATTCTTTTGTAAATGATTTCAAACCCTCTACTTAATAACCCAATCTAGAATTTCCCTAGGGACGGGCATTGCTTTTTGCTTTGGGGTTTAGGGGATGAGAGGCAGCATAGTGGAGTAGAGACAATATCATCAAGGCAGCTAGTGGTGCAGTAGAGAGAGCACTAGGTAGACAAGCGTTCCTATGTGGCCTCAAACATTTAATTAGTTGTGTGACCTTGAGCAAGTCAATTAACCTCTATTTGCCTGACTTTCCTCAACTACCAATTGGTAATAATAGAAATAGCATCTACCTTGCAGGGCTGTCATAAGGATCAAATGAATTAATATCTTTAAAATCACTGAACACAACGCCTGGCTTTTAATGGGCACTATATGAATGCTTATTTCTTGCCCCCAGAGAAAAACTGGCCTCAGAATCAGAAAGAGGTACAATTACAATCTAATCCTGCCTCTGACCTCTATTAGTGTGACCTTAAGCAAGTCACTAAACTTCCCAGTATCCTGACACTTCTCCAAACCTGTAAATTAACTATGAGTTGCCAATCTGTGAATCATTTAACCTTTCCATGCTCTGCCCCCTAACAACTCTCAAGCACTATAAATTACAGATGAACTGCCTGTTTGTATCAGTGGAGCATACTGCAGGAGCCCCCCGAATATTTTGATGGAATCAAAGGTCCAAACCAAAAAAAAAATTTTTTTTTAATTTAACTTTTTCTCCATTTTGAAAATTAGGCCTGCTTTTGCTCATCCATCAGCAGGCTTCTAACAACTGTATCATCTACCATGATTTTATGAAGATTTCTGGCATCACTGGATCATACATTTTGAAGCTGAAAAGGATCTATCCAACCTCTTCATTTTATGGACATGAAAACTGAGGCCTAGAGAGGTTAAGTGACTTATCAAAGTCACAAATAAGTAATAGCAAGGATTTGGACCCAGGTCCTCTGACTCCAAATATGACTCAACTTCCAAGGCAGGGTGATATTTGAAAACAGTGGCCTAGTTTGATAGTTTGAAGGTATCAGTTTTACTAATTTAGAGGCAATTGATATGTTCATAAGGTCTTCCTTCTCTTTCTAATTGCAGAGTCTAGGATACAGGGGATTTGGGTAGTATTTAGTCCTATGGAGAAAAAAAAGGAAGACTTTTGCACTTTCCCTCTGCTGATCAGAGTGAGGTGAATAATTATTTCTTATACTGTGTAACTGAGTAACTGGGGTATCTTTTCAAGAATCATGTGTTTTCTAAGTAAATCATCATATCATCTGCGAAAAGTGATAATTTAGTTTCTTCTTTGCCTATTCTAATTCCTTCAATTTCTTTTCTTCTCTTATTGCTACAGCTAACATTTCCAGTACCAAACTGAATAGTAGGGGTGATAATGGACATCCTTGTTTCACCCCTGATCATATTGGGAATGCACCTAGCTTTCACGCAAATAAAGTCAGATCTAAATAAATGGAAAAATATCAGTTGCTCATGGTTAGGCTGAGCTAATATAATAAAAATGACAATTTTACCTAAATTAATCTATCTATTCAGTGCCATACCAATTGAACTACCAAAAAATTATTTTACAGAGCTGGATAAAATAATAGCAAAATTCATTTGGAAGAACAAGAGGTCTAGAATATCTAGGGTATTAATGAAAAGAAATGCTAGGGAAGGTGGCCTAGCCATACCAGATACTAAACTGTACTATAAAGCAGCAGTCATCAAAACTACCTGATACTGGCTAAGAAATAGAGTCGTGGACCAGTGGAATAGGATAGGTACACAAGATGGAGAAGTCACCGACTATAGCAATCTACTCTTTGATAAACCCAAAGAATCCAGCTTTTGGGCTAAAAATTCACTATTTCACAAAAACTGCTGGGAAAATTGAAAAATGGTAGGGCAGAAACTGGGCATAGACCAATATCTTACACCATATACCAAAACAAAGTCAAAATGGATTCATGATTTGGGAATAAAGGCTGATACTATAAGCAATTTGGGAGAGCAAGGAATAGTTTACCCATCAGATTTATGGAAAAGAAAAGAATTCATGACACAACAAGAGATAGAGAGCATTACAAAATGCAAAATGGATAATTTTGATTATGCTAAATCGAAATGTTTTTGTATAAACAAAGCCAATGCAACAAAGATTAGGAGGGAAGCAGAAACTTGGAATAAAATCTTTACAACCAGTGTCTCTGATAAAGGCCTCATCTCTAAAATATACATGGAACTGAGCCAAATTTACAGGAATAACAGTCATTCCCCAATTGAGAACTGGTCAAAGGATATGAACAGGCAGTTTTCAGAGGAAGAAATTAAAGATATCTATAGGCATATGAAAAAATGCTCAAAATCACTACTGATTAGAGAAATGCAAATCAAAACAACTCTTAGGTACCACATCTGTCCTGTCAGATTGGCTAAAATGACAAAACAGGAAAATGATAAATGCTGGAAAGGATGTGGGAAAATTGGAACATTGTTACATTGCTAGTGGAGTTGTGAACTGATCCAGCCATTCTGGAGAGCAACTTGGAACTATGCCCAAAGGGCTATAACCCTTTGGCCCAGCAATATCACTTCTAGGGTTGTATCCCAAAAAGATCACACAAGTGGGAAAAGGACCCATATGTACAAAAATATTTATAGCGGCTCTTTTTGTAGTAGCAAAGAATTGGAAATCAAGGTGATGCCCATCAATTGGGGAATGGCTGAACAAGTTGTGGTATATGAAGGTAGTGGAATATTATTGTGCTATAAGAAATGGGGATGATATGTACTTCATAACAACCTGGAAAAACCTACACGACATAATGCTGAGCGAGCCAAGCAGAACCAGGAGAACATTATACATAACTACAGATATATGGATTCTGTGATGACTAACCCTGATGGACTTTGCTCTTCTCAGCAATACAAGGTACAAAGACAACTCCAAAGGACTCACGATGGAGAATGCTATCTACATCCAGAGAAAGAACTGTGGAGTCTGAATGCAGATTGAGGCACACTTTAAGCTTGCCATTTTTTTTCTCTTTGTTTTTTTTCTCTTTTGGGTTTTTTTTTTTGGTTCTGTTTCTTCTTTCTCATGATTCATTCCATTGGTCATAATTCTTCTTTACAACTTGACTATTATGTAAATAAGTTCAATGCAAAGTTATATGTAGAAGATATATGGGATTCCATGCTGTCTTGGTGAGTGGGGGGAAAGAAAATCTGGAACTCAAAATTACATAGAACTGAGTATTGTAAACTAAAAATAAAAAATCTCAAAAAAAAAAAGAATCATGTGTTTTGTAAGGGAAAATGAAGAAAAGGACCTTCTCCAGCATCCTTGAACAGAAATTTTTCTCTGCTCTAATTGAATGTTCCACCCCCACTGATTCCTCCCTAAAAAAGAAAACAAATCTAAATCTTGACTTGCAATCTTCAGCATTACCTTACTGCCATCATCAGCTTCATTTAAATTCCCCAGATTCTAAAAAACTGGATTTTTTTTTTCCTTTGGAAGCAAACTCAGCAAAGTGCCACCCACCCAAACTTTCCCCTTTCCTCAGGGCCCAGGCAGACGCAAAGGCAGCAAATGGTGTAAATAGTCTTATTATGTAATTTACAGGAAATGCTCTTGGCCACCTTCCCATTTTCTCATTGTTACTGTAAATTGTATATGTGGAAAATGTAGCTGGGGTGGTGCAGGTGGAGAGAGGAAATACACAAAAGAGAATTTTTTAACAGAGCAGCTTTATCACATGCCAACAATTTAAATAAATGGCTAGAGTCTTCTTGAAAATAGTCTTCCTAATTAACCATGTTTTTCTGGGAAGGAGATCAAGGTCAAAGGCTGAGCTGACTGGAATTGTTGGAGATTTGAAATATGGTATATTATTTAACCCTGGACAAGTCATTTAATTCTATTTGCCTCAGTTTCCTCATCTGTAAAATGAGCTGGAGAAGGAAATGACAAACCATTCTAGTATCTTTGCCAAGAAAACCCCAAATGGGGTCACAAAGAGTTGGACACAACTGAAACAACAACAAACAACAAATATTATTTAAAAATAAAAGTTGAGAAATGTATCTAATCTTTGGCAAAGGGGATTTAAAAACTATTTTTAATATTGGGTCCCTATTTGGTCTACTTAATATACAGCTCAAAATACTTTTAAAAAATTTTCCCAAACCTGTGTTTTTACCAATCAATAAACATTTATTAAGCAACTACTATGTGCCAGGCAGAAGCAAAACAAATGAGGCAAAAGACAGTCCCTCCCTCAGGGAGTCTACAATCTAATCGGGGAGACCACATGCAAATAAATATATACAAACCAAGCCATATTCAGGATAAATAGGAGATAGTTAACAGAGGGAAGGCACTAGAATTAAGAGGGATTGGAGAAAGCTTCCTGTAAAAGGTGAGATTTTAGTTGGGATTTAAAGGAAACCAGGGAGGTCAGATGTCAGAGTGGAAGAGAGAGAGCATTCCAGGCATGGGGGACAGCCAGCCAGAGAAAATGCCTAGAGTCGAGAGATGGAGTGTTTTTATGTAGACCTGCCAGGAGCCCAGAGTTATTGGATAGAAGAATATGTGGTGACAGCTAGGTGGCGCAGTGAGTTGAGCACCGGCCCTGGAGTCAGGAGGACCTGTGTTCAAATACGGCCTCAGACACCTGACACACTTACTAGCTGTGTGACCTTGGGCAAGTCACTTAACCCCAATTGCCGTGCCTACCCCCCTCCAAAAAATTTTAAAAAGAATAAAATAGAAGATATGTAGTAGGGAGTAATGTATAAGAAGACTGGCAAGGTAAGAGGAAGTTAGGTTTTGAAGGGCCAAACAGAGAATTTTATATTTGATACTGGAGACGATAGGGAGCCACTGTAGTTTATTGAGTAAGGAGATGAGTGGGAAGTTCCTTGTAGAGAAAGTCTTCCATCTTCTCTTCATCTTATAATCTTAGAGAATTGCCTGGAGCAGTGAGAGATTATGTGACTTACCTAGAGTCACAAAGCCAGTCAGTATGTGTCAGAGATGGACTTGATCACAGGTCTTCCTGATCCTGAGGCCAGGTGTTTATCTACTACTTCATGCTGTCACAATTAGTTTACAAACAATATCAAGACTAAATGAACATGGGGGTGAAATGAGACCTATGACAATAATGTTTTCATTTCAATTATACTCTCTAGATCATCATCATCATCATCGTAACAATACCTAGCATTTATATAGCTCCTTAAGGTTTGTAAATTGCATCACAAATATTATCTCATTTTACTTTTTACAACAATCCCGAAAGGTAGATGCTATAATTACCCCTGTTTAACAGATGAGGAAACTGAGAAAGATAGAGGCTAAGTGATTAACCCATGTTCATACAACTTGCAAGTATCTGAGGCCATATTTGAATTCAGGTCTTTCTAACTCCAAGTCTAGAGCTTTACCAAGATGCCATCAGATAAATAAAACATATATGGTGCTATTACATAAGTGATCAGATTTGAATCTCACAAGAACTCTGTTGGAGGTAGATAGGAATGCCGCTATGGTACAATGGAAAGAATGCTGAATGTGGATCCAAAAACCATCCATTTAAACATGGTCTGTAGCTTACTTGCTGAACAACCTCAGATAAAACATTTTATCTCTCTGAGTCAGTTTGTCACCTGTAAAACAGGGATAATGATATAGGAAACACTGATCTCACAAGGTTACCATGACTATCAGATGAAACATAGTAAATAAAGAAGTGCTTCATAAGCATCAGCTATTATTATCCCCATTTAACAGAGGTTCAAATTGAGGTTTAAAAGGACTTGAGATCATAGGAACATAGAAATAGAATTGATGGGTCAAAGAAAAAATTATAGAAATAAAAAATGTCTTCAAAGAGAATGATAATAATGAGACAGCCCACTAGACTAGAAAGTTGGAGGATGGAGGAATAGGTTATGAGGGCTTTGAACTCCAGAGGATTTTGTATTCAGTCCTGGAGGTGATATGGATTCACAAGTTTATTGAACTGGGAGGTGGTGGTGGAGGTAACATAATCAGATCTGTGCTTTAGGAAAATCACTGTGGTGACTTAATAGATTGGAATGGGGAGAGACTTAGGGCAGGCAGACCCACCAGCAGGCTATTGCAATAAATCAAGCATAAGGTAATGAGGGTCTGCACCAAAATGGTGGCAGTGTCAGAGTTAAGAAGGGGGAATATTTAAGAGATATTGTAAAAGTGAAAAGTGCCTTGGCAAAAGATTGGATGGGAAGGGGGGAGCAGTGAGGAGTTGAAGATGACCCCTAGGTTGCAAGCCAGAGGGACTGTTGACTTCATGAGTAATAAGGATGTTAGGAGAGAGGGAAAGATGCGTTCAGTTGTTGACATATTGAGCTTAAATTGTCTATTGGACATCCAGTTTGAGATGCCTGAAGGGCAACTGAAGATACAAGATTGGAGGTTAACACAGAGCTTAGGGTAGGATAAGTAAATACGAGAATCATGTATACAGTTTTTAAAATGTTAGTGTTAATTGACAACAACTTTCCACCAATGGAACCCTCCCCAGTGGCAAAGAAGTTTAATTAAGCAAAACAAAAAGACAAATTGACTTCTGATAGCACCAGCTCCATAGCATACCTGTGATAGAGCTAGAGAGGAAGGAAGTGTATTTCATCAGTTATTTGGAATCAACTGGTTGTTTCATTGATATAAGTTCTGATGTTTTTTAATGTTGTTTTCCTTTTCGTAATTATAATATATACATATATGTATGTATGTATATACATAGTTCTTTTTTCTGCTTGCTTTACTGTCAGTATATACAAGTCTTTCTAAGTTTCTTTGAATTTCAAATCTTTGTCATTTATTATAGCATAACAATATTCAATTATATTCACATATCACATTTTTAGTCATTCTTCAATTTATGGGCACCATTTTGTTTCCATAGTTTTACTATCACAAAAATTGCCACCACAAATATTTTTATAGAAGTGGGACTTTCCCTCTATTCATGACCTTCTTGGGGTATACATTCATTATATATCATATGTAGATCAGTGGTACCTTGGATAGAGTGCTGGACCCTAAGTTAGAAAGACTAGTTCAAATCCAACCTCAGACATTAGCCAAGTTACCCTGGGAAAGCCTTTTATAAACTGTGTTTGCCTCAGTTTCCTTATCTTTAAAGTGAGGATAATAACAGCACCTACCTCTTAGAGTTCTTATGAGGACAAAGTGAGATAATATGTATAAAGCGTTTTGCAAACTTTAATGTGCTATATAAATGCTAGCTATTTGCTTTAGTGGTGTAACTGGCTCAAAGAGCATGACCAGTTTAGCCATTATTACCACATAGTTTCAAATTCTTTTTTTAGAATGCTTTGACCAATTCACAACTATACCTCAGTGTATTAATGTGCCTGTCTTCCTACACCCCTTCATCACTGACTCTTTTCATTTCTTATCATCTTTGCCACTTCTTTTGTTTTTAAAAAAATCCTATTTCTAATAGGGCATGGCTCTCTGAGAGGGAAATGGATACTGGGGATAACTATGATGATTAAAAAAAAAAGACCAACAAAAACTCATTTAAAAAGAGAAGAAAAAGGAAATGAGATGTCATGATCACATTGTGAGAAAGAAGGATAATGGATGGGCAGGTTGGATGTTTCACTGGTACCCACATTAAAACCCACAAAAGAACACCTTCAAGTCATTGGGTATATCTTCTTCAGGTGATTAATGGCAGAACAAGGACAAAAATCCCCAAGGATGAAATGGCCCTGCTAGATTTAATCTTCATCAATGAAGGGAGTACTCACACCCATGAATTAGCAGATACACCAAGGTTTCAAAGTATATTTTCATATAAAGTTATATGTAATCCAAATCCTACTGATTTTGTATTTTATTTCTGGTCTTTCTGATCATTGTTCATTTTTTTTTATTTGGGCTGTTTTATTTAAGATTTCTTTACTATAAGATAAATTTCATTTTCTAAATGTAAAACCTTTGTTTATAGTCAGAACCTTGAGAGCAAGAAATATCTATTCATAG
The DNA here is from genome assembly GCF_011100635.1 of Trichosurus vulpecula. Lineage (NCBI taxonomy): Eukaryota > Metazoa > Chordata > Mammalia > Diprotodontia > Phalangeridae > Trichosurus > Trichosurus vulpecula. The sequence continues at coordinate 235,609,462 of NC_050579.1, read as the reverse complement.
AAATCTTTTTTACTCTCCTAATGCTTTTTTGGGTGTGCTCATTTGATAGGAGCAATATACTAAGAACTAGGGCTGAATCCTTGTCCCCATTCAAAATGATGCTATTATTCCCTTAAAAGATATTGAGACCATCCTTGAGACTACATGTTCATGCTGTTGACAAAATTTCCTGATCAGCTGAGTACAAAATAGTCCCAAAGAGCTCCAAGTCCTCTCTCTGACACCTGGTTGGTGGAAAACTGTGGCTAATTGAGGCAAGGAAACTTCCCTCAACTAGAAATGTCCTCAATACCTTTCCTGTTAGATATTCTCCATGATGATTTAATAAATCTCCTTTTGCTAACCATCAAATGAGCGAGTGTCTCCTTTTGTTCCAGGGTCAAACCTAAGCTATCAGGAGACTGGTCCGAATCAGACCCAGCACAGAACTGCCCTACAAATTGAAATTCAGGATTCCTGGACCTCTGTAGAAAAACCCAGCATCTGTCAAGGAAAGAGTTATCCCAAAACAAATGAAATTGATTGCTGTGAAATTATATTGACCAAGATTGCCTCCAAAGAAGAGATAAGTGAATGTACCTATCTCTCTTCTTTGCATGGAGTGGGGGGAGGGGAGAGGGGAAAAGAAGGGGATATTGGTTGGAACATTGTATATAATATCAGATTTGCTTTATGTATTTGTTAGATCAGCAAAACAATTTTTTTATACTTTTTCTCATTCTTTGTTATAAAGGAGGGAGAAATGGGAAGATATGTTGGGAAATGTGTTGTTTGTTACTATCTCGTTGTGTCCAACTCTTCAGGATCCCATTTTGGGGTTTTCTTAGCAAACATAGGTTTTCCATGTCCTTCTCCAGCTCATTTTGTAGATGAGGAACTGAGGCAAAAAGGGTTAAGTGGCTTTCCCAGGGTCACACAGTTAGTAAGGTCAGATTTGAACTCATGAAGATGACTCTCCCTAATTCCAAGCCCAGTGCTCTATCCACTGTACCACCTAGCTGCCCTGTTGGTAAACATAGGTGACATAAAAACAAAGGACATGAATTCAAGCTTTTTATTTAATAAAGAAAGAAAAAAATACTGAAAACACAACACCTCATTCAAGAGTCAGGTTTGAACAAATTTTTGAGTCACTAAAAAAGAGAGTGTTATTATAAGTTAGTTATGCCCCTGCAAAAAAAAAAATTGCAAACAAGGACCCAAAATGGGTCCATTGATTAAAGAGAATAAAAAGAGACATCTAGATTTTAGGATAATGTCACATTGCATCATGTCCACTTCCCCTCCCCCGTTTTAGCCCCTACCTCCACACCATCCAGTGTTGTTTTTTCACAAAGCTTTGACAGCAGCAATGATTGAAAAGAATGCATCCTGTTCTTGAAGTGAAGCCAGTGAGGATTAGTGCGTGTGCCACTTGGCAGACAGCCCTACTTCACATTTTTTAACTCTGGATCCATGCAATACCAAGATGGATTTAATAGCATAGCAATTGTTTTCTTAACAACAACACAAAAACCAGTCTCACTTTGGATTTCTGCTACCCAGAGTAATTTAGTTATAAGTTGTCTACTCAGTCAATGAGTGACTTCTGTACTAAGTAATATGGGAAGCACTGCACCTTTCAGTTCTAAGCATTCCAGGAGACTGGCACAAATTTAATGAATGGAAATTCATTTTCCTGGTAGTATTGATGGGGAGATGACTTTCTCTCTCCACCACTACTGTCAATTCTAACAACTGAATCCCAAGAGCCAAATTATATGTAATTCAGGGCCAATGACTTAACAAGCCAATGGAAATTACCGAAATAGTTTGTAAACCTTCTTAGGATTGAAAAGAAATAGTACTTTTAATATTATTTCTTGCCAGTAAATTTCTTCTCTGCTATCATTAACCTCTAAGCTACAGATGTCAAGAATAGATAAAGGTTAAAGAAGAGATTTTTAACCAGGAATCCATGAACTTGTAAATATATATATGTGTGTGTGTGTGTGTGTGTGTGTGTGTGTGTGTGTACTGCATTTCAATATAATTGGTTTCCTTAGCAAATAAATCTTATTTTAGGCATTTAAAATGTTATTCTCAGAAGGAGTCCATTGGCTTAATCAGATGGCCAAACTAATCCATGAAGCACAAAAGTTGATAATTCCTTTTAGGATGGAGCCTGCCAGTTTCCCTAGCCAGGTGATGTGATACTTATGATAGGAGTTTGGAGAGGTAGGTATAAACCTAACCAGTTCCAGTAGCTTAGTTCCAAGACTTCAAATTCACACTCACCAGTTAGAAAGTAATGCCGCTTACATTGCAATTACTTATAGATGAGAGATAGATTTGAAAAATAGAAGAGCATCAGTTTCAAGTTAAGTCAGTTTGATGGCAGAATTTCCCTGGATTCACACCCTATTCCTAGAAATAAATCCGGATGATTCTTCCGTTAAAGTTTAAATAATCTTAAGGTTGGCACTCATTTCTTTTTTTTTTAATATGTATTTATATATTTATAATTCAGGGCCCTCAAAAGAAATCATGGTCATTAAGAACAAAGTTTTGAGTCATTATGAAAAGAACCAAACTTTAAACATCTCTAGTAAGATGCAATTAGGAAACTGGCATTAGATCCCCATAAACAGTTATTTGAAAATCACCTTTAAAATGTTAAGTTCTTTAGGAAAAAGGCAGCATTCAATTTATCATCAGATCTACTATTCAATGACTTGATTATGGCCCCCAAATATCATGCATATGCCCAGACAGCTGAAGGTCGCCAATTGCATCTGAAGGAGGCCTTAGAGACATCCCCACCAATGCCATACTACTTAGAAAGCACAAAGCCGCTTGCAGCATGCTTCCCTCCCTCCTTCCTCACTCATACTTGAGGGCCATGCAAATGAATTGTAACAGTGACAGAGAAACGTCACCTTAACATAAGACTGTTCACCCGCTGTCTCAGTCTACCAGAATCCCTTCAGAGTGAAACACGAGACATGACCGAAAAATGAACTCGATGCAATTTGGTTTAAATGCCAATGTCTTCAAGAACCTCTCTGACATTTCAGTTACCAATAATTGAAGATCCTTTTTACAAAGAAAATTTCGACTCCCTGGTAATCAACTACTTTATATGAAGAAAAAAGGCATTGTTACAATGGCTCAAAACGGTTCTTCTCGGATTATGTGGCAACAGGGTCAGTTCAGATTCTAACTAGCAAATGTCTTCCCCATGTCTTCCTTCCCTTTGTGTTTCCTCTTCCCATGTGTGAACGGTATATACCTGTATTTTATCATATGCTTTATTTGCCTCTTCATGGTGATACAGAAAAGCATGACAAAGTACATAACAAGGATCGCCAGAAGACTGGGACGTTGAAAGCATCAAAAAATGTACAGATCATAGCAACGAGAATGCCCTTAGTAGCAGAGTGCCAAAATGTAAATTCTGGAAGCCTTCGAATGAAAGGATGAAATTCCTCATTTTGTTTTGTTGTTAAGGAAGGCCCTTCATCTGAGTCTTCCATTAAGGAGGGATCTACCTTTGGCGAAAGGAAAGTTGTAAAAAGATTGAGATGGTAGATTCCCAAGGCGTATGTCACCATGTACCAACCCTGTAATAGAGAAACTCTAATCATGTAAATGAAACTTAGCCCCAAAGTTACAACCCATCGCATAACTGTATAAGGAGTTGATTTGTCTAACCAGGACTGGTAAATCTGTCCAAGTCTTGTGAAAAATCCAAACACCACAGAAGGCTTCCCATGAACAGAATCTCCAACGCTGTCTCCTTCGGACAATCTGTTGCTCGCTGCGCCGCTGCGGCCGGGCCACGGCTCCCCTCAGGGCCTCGGGAAGGAGGAGGAGGAGGAGCGGCCCTGCAGCCGCCGGTTCGCTGGCTTCGCGAGGCTGCCGCCCGGCACTTCCGCCCCCCAGCCGCTCCGGCACTCTTATTTCTAAGAAGCATCAGTGTTCAAATTGTGAAGAAGGCAAAAGTTCATTTTAGGTATCCTTTCCCATTTGCTTTGCTTTTCTCAAATTCACCTTTCAATGGCCTAGGCCAGTTAGCTCCCATGGAAGTATCCCTTCTATGTAGAACCCAGCTACATTATGACATACCCCAAGGCTCCCAATCAGATGATGCCTATCCCAGGACCTGCTGTCCTTCACCCAACAACTTGTTACTTTCTCCCCCTAGTTCTGGCTCCCTAAGCCTCAAGAATAACACTGGGATACTTCACCCTGGGTTTCCCTCCTTGGATGGTATCCTATACTTCCCCAATTCCACTTAGATGTTATTGCTGAGATTCCTAACCTCCTGTCCCTCACATCCCCATTCAAGCTTCTTTACTTTTATCTCTTCCTCCATAGGGTCAAGCTTCCCCTATTGTCTAAGGTAATGATTAGATAATTTGGTAAACAAACATAGGCAAATAAAAGGATGAGGAGGAACACCATAGACCAAGGTGGACTACAATCTGTCTATGATTTAATAAGTCCTGGGGAATTTCCTGAGAAATGCAAAGGTAAAATGACTTGCCTATATTGCAGTTAATTAGCATCAGAGACAGGCTTTGGATTTGGGTCTTCCCAGTTCCAAGGCCAAACTCTATCCACTATAAGAGACTATATCCACACATTAGTCCACGTTGAAGGCTTAATGGAAGAACTCATCCAGGAACTTGCTTCCTATACCAAGTAAAAGAAAAAATACATTTTAACGCTAATCTTCCAGAGATGCTGTTACCACCTTTGATAATGAATCCAAAGTACTGATTCTGATGGTGGGGACTTCAGACCAGGTTGGAAATCAGTGGTATGGGAGAGACTTATGGGAAACTGGACCATTCCAGTATTTTTCAAATCATATTGGGTAAATTATCATATGATTATTTGTCTGCAAATACTGCTCTGCCTCATGACCAAAATTCACATTGCCCATGACCTCGGTTCCCTTCTTCCCTCTTCCTGACCTTGAAGATACCTGTAAACCAGAACTTGGTAGAAGTTGCTATGTCTGAAGTTATTGATATCTTACTATAGTAATATAATGGCCAGTAATGGCCAGTAATACTAGTTTTTCATTGACAGAATTAAACACTTAATCTATCTGCTTGCAAAAGCTACTAGTTTTCGTTTACCACACAAAGACCAGACATTCAACTCAGGCTATTCTAACCTTAAATGATGAAGTCAGAATAGTCCTTCTGGTCCAGTTTTAGGACTCTGAAGGAGAACAAGGAGAATCAGAAGAAAAGGGAAAGTCTGCGGCTATCCCATGGCAAAAGGGTAACCGTGGCAAGAGACGGAAGCTGCTGGTTCTGCAGTTTCCTCCTTCAAGACTATTGGAGATCACTTCTAAATGGATAAGCCAGCAGGCATGCAAATGTGTGTGTGTGTGTATCAGTACTCTGGCTGGTGCTTACTCTAGTAGTAGGAATACTAAGAAAAACAAGCCAGTAGAGAGGAATGAGCAATCCTTATCCTACCCCTAACTTACTTCCATTTATCTGTGTTTTTTTTTTAATTTCTGTTAAAGAATATGTTCACAGATTTAATATTATTTTTCATAAATACCTGTGGCTGCCCCTTTCCTTATGTTGTCAGGGATCCCTTTGTTCGTGGAATGAGGGAACAGTGGGAACCACACAGGAGAAGAACCTTTCATAGCTCAGGGCTGGGAGTTCAACCCCATGCCCATTGTTAGTATTGTGCTCTGTAACTGGGGCATAAGCACCAGTCATTTCATAATTATCCTTCTAAGAACAGAATTACTATGAATGTGGGCCATATTTTATAAATCTGCCTTATTGCCATAAGCCAATGTTACATAAGCATAATGCAAAGTAATTTGAGGCAGGAGGAAGCCCTAGCAATGGAAGGGATCAAGAAAGACTTCAAAGAGGGGATGGAACCCAACCTAGGACTTAAAAGAAGACAAGAATTCAGAGAGGCAGAGATGAGGAGGGAATGCATTTCTGGCCTTGGGTATGAAAGATTCAAATGGATAAAAACATAAATGGAGCATCCAACAAGGACAACTGGTAGTAGTCCAGGATGGTTAAAATGTAGAGTTCCTGAAGGAGAGAAATATAAAATAAGGCCAGGAATGAAAAGCAGTCTTTTCTAGGTGCTGCTGATACTGGTAGGGAAGAATTCTGGATTATCAGCATGGGGGGAGGCATTTTGTTATCTAAAGTGGAATTGATCCTGAAGCTGCAACTACAGCAAATTAATCTCTTGGTAGTGGTCAGGGTATACATGTTTGTGTGTGTGTGTGTGTGTGTGTGTGTGTGTGTGTGTGTGTGTGTTTAAGAAAGGGTCAGAATTGGAAGTGAGAAAATTTAAAGGGAAGAAAAGGGAATCATAAAAATGTTAGGGCTAGAAGATACCTCAGATATCTAATCTCACTCTTCTCCCTCATTTTACAGATGAGGAAACTGAGGCCAAGAGTGGCAAGTGATTTATCCTAGCACAGGTAATAACTGCATAAAGTCCAAGCAGTTTCAGAATGAACTTGAAAAAAATCACATTTTTTATAGAGTCTGACTTGGACTCTTATTTCATTAGCCAAGATAGAATAGACAGCTGCCAATGAGGATATTCAAATTGTTGTAAGACTAATACCTAGTCAAGAAATACTTGGACTTTAAAAAAGAAATGTTACATATTCTTCACAGGTTTTCCTGCTACTCTCCAAGGCTATGATACATGTGATAATTTACCCATTCTGCATCTAATGACATTAGAGGAAGAATAAAGTAGATGAGGAAAGGTTTGGGCACAATAAAAAAATAAGGCATCATTTCAATGCTTCTTAGCCATAATATGATTTTCCCCAGATGTGCCACATTTGCTAGTTATCTGCTTGGTTAATTTCTCCAGATGCTGGGAAGACAGAAAATGCTCCAATACTTGAAACCCTTCAAAGACGTCTTTGAGTAGGTGGAATTACAAATGTGAATTCTTGGCTTCCCTAGCTGCTGCTTTCAGTCACTTTGAAAAACCAGCATATCACCAAGAATTAAAGCTTTATTCCCAAGGAAAACATTGCTGTTTCAAGCATGGTGATCTGTATTGAACTGTGCCAAACCTGAAGTTACTGCCTAAACATGAATGTTATCAGTCACTTCTCTTTTCTGATATAGGAGTGATACTTTCAAAGAAAGCAGGGTAACACCTCAAGAAAAAACACTCAGCAGATGACATTATTATAGAAGTCAGAGGAGAGTAAGTTTATTAAAAAAAAAGTTACTGTTTTCCAATATCTTCAATGTACTTCCCCATATTTTCTAGGGTGATGGGAAATCAACACATACAAAATTCAGTTCTCTGGGTCCAGTTAGTCTTTCTTTCTTTTTGCTGTTGTTTTAGGGTTTGGGGTTTGTTTGGGTTTTTTTGAGGGGTGGTTTGGTCTGGACTTCAAGGATTTAGGATGGTGTGAAAACTGTCTTCATCCATGAAGATCAACAATTTTCCATAACATACAGCCTTATGGAGCTTCCTGGGTCACTTAGGGGTTGTGATGTGATTTGCCCATGGTCACAGAGTTGGTATGAATCAGAAGCAGAAATTGAACCCATGTCTTTCTGGCTTCTGTCCTTTATTGACTATGCTATGTTGCTCACTTTTTTCATGGACTGTAGCAGTCAGTACAGTTGAACCTCAACAAAAGCAGGGAAAGTTTGCATTAGTGACTACCTGTATCAGAGATTGTTATCTAATTGTCCACAGTAACAGCAATATTGTACAATGATCAACTGTGAATGACTTAGCTATTCTCAGCAATACAATCATCTAAGACGGTTCTGAAGGACTTGTGATGAAAAATGCTATCCACCTGCAGAGAAACAACTGATAGAGTCTGAATGCAAATTGAAGCATACTTTTTTCCCCTTTATTTTTCTTGAGGTTTTTTTTTTGATCTATGTTTCTTTCACAACACATGGAAATATGTTTTGCATGACTGCACATGGATAGTTCATATCAAATTGCTTTGCCTTTGGGGGGATTTGGAACTCAAAATTAAAAAAAAAGAATGCTAAAATTGTCTTACATGTAAATGGAAAAAATAAAATATAATCTTTTTTTAAAAGAGATTATTCTCTAACAAGAGGTCTATAATATCATTGTGCTTTGTCCCTCCTGGCAAGGAGGAAAACCATCACATACAATCATTCTCACCATGGGTGATACTGACTTCATGTGTTATCTTATCCCATGAACATGTGCATCATAAAAGAAGTCCATAGGAAAGTTTCAGGAGGATTAATCAATACTGAATAATAATATAATTGGGAGCATCTCTGGAGAAAATAATTGAGGGAAGATCAGAGATCATCTTATCAATTAGGCAACCATATGGATCTAACTGTTGCTTCTATAATAATTTCTCTGTAGAGACTCAAGGGCCCAGAAAATTTCTACAAAGGGAGATATAAATGGAGTGGAATGAATGACACACCACTAGAAGAAAGATGGCCAATATCCTATTTAGGAAAAAGAGAAGATGGTGGAAATTATATTTTTCCAAGTGTAGCCAAACGCAGAAAGCTGAGTGGTAGGATAGAGAGGGACACAGACAGTGGTGGGATTCAGCCGGTTTGCACTGGTTGGGTAGAACTAGTACTTAATTTTAGGTTTAGTTCCGCAAACTAGTTGTTAGCAGGGTGAGTTAGTGGCAGGGGTGGTGCCTTGGCTCAATTCTGTGGAGAACTAGTTGTTAATTCATTTGAATCCCACCACTGGACACAGACAACAAAATATGGTATCAGTGGTTGGTTTCTTTACTTCCATTGGCTTTGGAGGGGGGGAAGGTAGGGGAACTGGGATTAAGTGACTTGCCCAAGGTCACACAACTAGGAAGCGTGTCAAGTGTCTGAGGCTGGATTTGAACTCAGGTCCTCCTGACTCCAGGGCCAGTGTTCTACTCACTGCACCACCTAGCTGCCCCACATTTCCATGGACTTTCGAACGGAACTTTCAAGTGTAATGAGGATGAGGGGAGGGGAAACAGCCAGGGACCAACACCACATGGAGACAAGACAATGACCAGCTGCCCCAAAACTATAGGGCCCAGAGAACAGAATAACTACAGGCCAACTCTAAAGGTAGAGATTCTGATCCTGCAGCAGAGATGGGAATAGGAATTCAAAAGAAAGAGGCATTCAAGTTATTGTTTAGTTGATGACCTGGAAAGGGATACTGAGCACACCTACCATTCCCCCCTAGTTATAATCCATGATCCTGAGATGAAACCATCTTCCCTTTTTCTTTTCCACAAACTTTGTGTAAGTATAGTTCAGTATCCCCTCCAGCCATACCCAAAGATACTGGAGGGCACTGGGGAGGGGACTTAGCAGATCTTCTTTCACTTTATGCCATGTATAATAAGCAATTAGAGAAGGAAATGGCAAAGCACTGCACTATCTTTGCCAAGAAAAGCCCAAATGAGGTCACAACGGACATAACTAATTGACTGAACAATAACAATAAGAAGTAATGTGATCATAATATGCTAAATCTTTGAATCTATGGGTAGGGGTATTGTGAATTGAGAAGAGAGAATCTCCCCAATGGGGTGGAGGCTATCATTTCTCACACCAGCTTTCTCTTAGTTCAGGTTTGATGTTGGGACAAAATAAGGCACTAACATTTGTAATTAAACAGTTTACAAAAGGACATTTATTTTGCCCTAACACAGAAGGGATAAGCACCAGGGATACAGCAGTATTTGGCTTCTATGAAAAGTTCCCTCTGCATCTTCATACAGAAATTCATCAATTCATAACAAGAAGATGTATTGAAGGATGTGATGACTCACATGGTCTTCAGAAATCCCCCAAGTCTGAGAGGCCTTGATTGCTGGGACTTTTTAATGGTTTTTAATGCTTTTAGGTGACCAGGAAACTTCACTGGGGAAGGCAGGACCAATCAGGTCCTGGGACAACTTTGTTTCCTTTTTAGGGCAAGCTAATCCCTAAAAGACAGAGTTGGAGAGTAGGAGGTATGGCATCTGAGCTGTGTGGTCAAGGAAGCTCTCTGAAGGGAATATATGTTACTATACTTAATAATCTCTTTCTAGTCACAACTAATCTGATTATGTTTTTTTTTCTTTCCCCTTTCCTCATCACCTGACATTCGTATAAATATCTTTCTCTATTGGCATTTATTTACACACAGCCACAGCTTTCCTTGATCCACAAAAATGCAAATAAAATTCAAGGGAGGGACTGTCTACGTAGTTATGGTTGGGCAGGTGAGTTTTAGGGTAAGCACCAGTTTGATTTTGCATTTATAAATCATGTAATATATCCATGATTATTTGGCTGAAAGAGATAGAGAGCCAGAGCAAAAGATAGAAAGAAAGAGAGGCAAGACAAAGACAGAGAGAAAGACAGGGAGAGAGAAAGAGAGAGAGACAGAGAGAGACAGAGACAGAGAGAGAGAGAGAGAGAGAGAGAGAGAGAGAGAGAGAGAGAGAGAGAGAGAGAGAGAGAGAGAGTTACATACAGAGACAGAGAGTATACAGTTCCTGTGGCTCTAACATAATTGCACCATACACACACATAGTACTTTATTTTTTTAAACAATGTCCCGTCCCATACATTAAGTCCTTTGTTCTAGACCATTATTATCCAACATCCATTTGCCACTCCCACACAGGAGGGAAGTACTCTAAATGATAGCTGGGATTTTTAGCCCATCAGCTGACTAGGATTACAGATGGTTTGCAAGATGAATGTGACTGTATACAAAACAGTAATACTCTAAACATGATTGATCCATCTTCTTGGGAGCTACAGGATGTCCAAGTTAAATTTTAGTACCTTTGGAACCGAGCCATTTATTGAGATAAAAACAGAGGTCACACTTTTCTCTCTGGTAGATTTGTTTTATGACCACCAAGCCATTGAATGTTCTGTGAACCAGGGCTGGCCCCATGTAAAACTGTCAAGTGAATGAAATTTGTTTACAGTACTCCCCAGTTGATATTCCTCTTCCTTCCTTCCTCGTCTTTGGGCACCATCTCTCTGTTGTGTCCACGGCTCTCACATTATTTTTTGCATTTTCCTTATCAAAAGACCTCAGCAAATGATCTAATAAGCTCATTTATATTGAGATGTAAACAACTGAAAAGGCTTAAAATATGACACTTGAGGTGACTAGGTGGTATAGTAGAGAGTACTGGGTCTGAAATCAGGAAAACCTGAGTTAGAATCCAGCATCAGACACTAAGGGGGCAAGTTACTTAACTGCTGTCTGCCTTAGTTTCCTCATCTGCTATTCCTGGTTTAGTTATCAGCACCATATTTGTGTTGTAAAAGGAATTTGGTAGGACTCTGCCTATTTTCTCAACTAGTTTATGTAGTATAGGAATTAATTGTCCTTTAAATGTTTGGTAGAATTTACTTGTGACTCTATCTGACCCTGGGAATTTTTTCTTAGGGAGCTCATCGATGGCTTGTTCAATTTCTTTTTCTCTCTTTTTACCTGAGTGAGACAGAACTTTCCTGCCAACCTACTAAGTTTCTTGGGCTGGAAAATTGTTTCACTCTGTCCTTTTGTCGGCTCTGTCACTCCAAAATTCATTTTGAGATGTTAGAGATCTTTGGAGATGAATTTGGGAGAGTTCAGGCAAGTTTCTGCCTTACTCTGCCATCTTGGCTCCATGCCTAGTCAGTTTCCTCATCTGTAAAACAGAGATAAAAATAAATCTACTTCCCAGGGTGGTTGTGAGAATCAAATGAGGAAATATTTGTAAAGTGCTTGGTACAGTGCCTGGCATATAGTAGCCATGATATAAATGCTAGCTATTAATATCATCATTATTACTCCCAGCTGCAGGTGCTTTTAAATAAGGGACAGAATCTTAAGGCAAAGGAATGAGTGATGATTTTTCAGATATCAACAAGTCTGTACAGGGAAATTAACTTTTGGGGTAGGGAAACCCTTATGTCATTGTAGTAGAAAGACTACTAGTCTTGTTGTCAGAGGGCCTAGGTTGAAATCTTGACCCTGTTTCCTGCTTTCTGAGTGGCCTTGAAAAAATTATTTTATATCTCAGGCCTCTGTTTACCTACCTGTAAAAAGAAGAGGCTGGAGTAAATCATCCCCAAGATTATTTCATTCTATTAATCTTAAGATCCTCTACTCAAAATCATAGTGCCTCTATACCACCTATAAGGACAGACCTCATAAGTGAGAGACACAAGTGTCTCTATTCAAAAAACTGAAAAATACACAGTCATTCTGTTTATATTTTCTTTTCCAGCATCCTAGGATCTAGGTATTCTATTGGGATGGCAGATTAAGGTCCCAAAAGTCATTAGTAGGTGGGCCCTGAGTCATGGGAAGTTTGAACAATTCACTTGTAACCTTTAAATATTGCATTAAAATGATCTATTACTGTTCCTGAATTTTCCTCAAACCTAGCTATATTACTTTTCCAGGTAGAGAGATCAGAGGGAGAGAAAGGTTTGGATCATCTAATAGAAGTCATGTTAGAAGGTTTTAAATGACCTGACTGTCTTTCCTTTCAATATTTTCTCTGACTCATTTAAAAGAATTCTTTGGTCAATCTCTCTCCTTCTCTTCATATTGTTTTCCATCATAAGCCTTGGTGAAGCATTTATCATATCACTTAGTGATTCATTGCAAAGACTGTCTCTCGAAAAAATCAAAGAGGAGAATGAGAGAAATTATTATTTTGCTATTATATTAATAACAAATTACTAAATTAGGATCCAGGTTTTATTCCTTTTATTTCTTCACACTTATCCTTTATTCAAGAAACACCCTTTAGGGATTCCTACCCTGTAGCTTAATAAAGCTTTGCTGTGCTTGATGCAAAAGGAAAAGCAAAATCCATAATTTGCAATCTCCCACCACTACCCCCAGGAAAGAAAATATATGTATGTATTTTTTTAAACCATACCTGTGATTTCATTAGTACATGAAGTTCTTGGGAAGATGAGAAACTTCTACCAATTTGGATCCCCTGCTCTGAAACTTAAAGCCTTAGAACAGGGGTTCTTAACCTGAGGGGGTCCAAGAACACAGATGAGGGAAAATCTAAATCTTTATTTCAATATAATTGGTTTCCTTTGTTACTCAATATATTGTACTTTATGTACTTAAAGAAGTTACTGTGAGGAGTACATGAGTTTCACCAGCCTGCCAAAGGGGGTCCATGACACACAAAGTTTAAGAACTAAGGCCTTACAGAGTTGCTTACAGAAGAGGCATCAAACCTTTGGCCCATTGGCCACATTGCCCCCACAAACAATCCCTAGTGCTTCTCAATCCAAATTAAGATATAATTGGGAAATATTTAACAAAATAAATTAAAATTTCATAAAATATAGATAACATTACATTTTAAAACTAAGTCAACATATGAACCTAAGAGATCTTTATGTACAAATTAGTGGCCCCATTCTATCTGAATTTGACACCACTGGCCTGGGGGTACTTAGTGTATACCATTCTACATGTTTATCATTTGGTGAAATATAGCTGTAAAACATTTGCTTAGTTGGCAAGATTTTTACAATGTTTCTGAAAGATCCTACTCCTAAGGTTTTGCCAAATTATTACTCTATTTTATTTTTATGACTAATTTTTTTTAATTAAAAGAAATATATTTTCTCTTCCTCCCACTCCTATGCTATTGAAAAAGAGAAAAATAAATTCCCAGCAATAATCAATCAATTGACCTTTATTAAGTACCTACTCTGTGCCAAGCACTGTGCTTAGCATTAGGGATACCCAAAGAGGCAAGCCTATAATCTAATAGGGATGAGAATATGCAAACAAATATGCATAGCCAAGTAAAAGAGATTCCTTCATGCTTTCAAAATGTCTCATTCTACACTCTGAATTCATCGTCTCTCTGTTACCTTATTTATTTTAATCATCTCTTTTGGAGTGGTGAGTATCTATGTATAAGATTTTAAAAATAAGTATGATTGCCAGGTCAGACAACATGAGTGGTTTGATACACTTTATACCATGGTACTACTTCACAAGCAGGGTTATGATTAGCAAAAAGGACAAAAAAATTTTAAAGCAAAACTCAAAAGAAGAAAGCAAAGAAACCGCCATACCTCCCTAATACAAAGCAGAAATAGAAGAGTAAGGAGGAGAGACAGTACCAAAGAAGGAAGTATGAAAGGATGGATATGGGGATAGAGAATGAATGTTTAGATTGTACTGTCTCCATAATTTTTTATTTGTTTTTCTTGGACTATGAAGGCTCAGGAGATATTGTTGTGTGCCCGTCTCTGTATTTATAAGTCATGTTAATATATCCATGGTTATTCGGCTCTAACTGACCAAAATGAAAGATAGACAGAGAACCAGAGGAAAGGATAGAGAAAAAGAGAGGCAAGACAAAGACAGAGAGAAAGACAGGGAGGGAGAGAGAGAGAGAGACAGACAGACAGACAGACAGACAGACAGAAAGACACAGACACCAAGAGAGACAGAGACAGAGACAGGGACAGAGACAAACAGACAGACGGAGAAAGACAGACAGAGACAGAGATGGGGTGTTGGTTGTGGTTGTGTTTGTCCTTCATTTTTGAAGGACAGAGACAGAAAGGTAGTTATGGACAGACAGAGAGTATACAGTTCTCGTGGCTGCTAATATAATTGCACCATACACATACATAGCACTTTATTTTTTCAAACAATCTCTTGTCCCATACATTAGGCCCTTTGTTCTAGACCATTATTATCCAGCATCCACTTGCCATTCCCACACTGGAGGAGGGAGGTACTCTAAATGATAGCTGGGATTTTTAGCCCATCAGCTCAATAAGCATAGGGAACGGGGGAGAGGGGCAAAGAGTTACTTGTCTCCCTCACTAGGACCAGTTAACTGTGGACAATGTATTGGAGCAGTTATTTCAGAATAAAGTGAAACCAACGGCACATAAATATGCACTGTAGGTTATTTCTGTGATGAAGAGAGTGCAGCTTCTTCCTCTGGAAAAGACTTCAAAGGCGAGAAGGATTGATCACTCCAGTAATCCTGACAGGGTTGAATAGACATAGTACTGGCTCATTGCTCAGATCCTATGAAGATGTTCACCCTGACAAATAGATGGATAAAAGAAATAGGGTAAAATGTGAGGCACATAGTAATGTATATTTGCTGAAGTCAAGCATCCTTTCCACAGTTTTCCAAACCCTCATTATGGCATGGGATTCTTGGATTCTCAAAGGATACTATCTGTATGATATTCTGGTGATAACCACTTCCTCCCCACCCCATCCCCCAACTCTCTCTCTCTGTTTCTGTCTCTCTCTCTCTCTCTCTCTCTGTCAGTCTGTCTCTCTCTGTCTGTCTCTCTGTCTCTCTCTCTCTCCACACTAGCAGCCACTCTTCTCCTAGCTCTCGTTCTCGACTGCTCTTGCATTGGTAGTATTATATGGTACAGTGAAGAGAGCAATACCTATGGAGTGAGAGCACCTGGCTTCAAATCCTGACCGACCCTCACTGCCTTTGTGATTTCGTGCTAGTCACTTAAGGCCCTGATTTGAGCTCCCTCATCTATGAAATAAGCAGGTGAGAGTAGATGGTCACTTCTAGATCTATCATTCTGTAGTATGGAAATGAGATCATGGATGCATCAAAGTATCTACAGCACATCATTTATAGAGTATTATAGAGTTACTCTGTTAATTATTCCCTATTTGCAACTCTGAAACAAATTTTGCAACATTTTCTTGATAAGAAACAAATGCAGATCCTTCAATCTACAAGCACAGAGGTTCTCTTAGTAAACTATCTAGACTTGAAAAAGATACTGTAGTTTTTCAGAGGCAACAATTACTTTTAAAGAGTTCTTCTGAAACATAATTACTTTATGTAGATAAATTGGAAGAGCACTGGATTTGGAGATAGACTAGGATTAAGGTTTCATCTGTGGTGTTTTCTCGCTCTGTCGTCATGAGCAAGTCACAATTTTTCTGTTTCTCAGTTTCTGCGCACTTAATCATGTTCTTCTGAGGAAAGCTCTTTGTAAATACCAAAGCATACATTTATGAGAGTTATTATCAAAATATGCAGCCTTCGTTTCTAGTTAGTCTATCTCTGAGGGAGAGAGATGGGATTTGATTGCTTTGGTCTGGGAAGATTTCTTTTTTAAGCCTCTCTCTGTCTCTGTCTTTCTGTCTCTGTCTCTCTGTCTGTGTCTGTCTGTCTGTCTCTGTCTGTCTCTGTCTCTCTCTCCCCTCTCCTTTCTTCTCTTCTCTCCTCTCTTCCTTTCCCTCCTCCCCCTCCTCTTCCTCCTCCATGTTCAGTAAAGTCACAAAGGTGCTCAGTGTTAGAAGCAATACAGGAGCAATAATTGGTATTTCTAAGATACACTAGAAATTCCTTTCTTGGTCTAGTCAATTATTAACTCTTTAAACCAGGCTGTCAAGAGACTGGGATGCTTCAAAGGGATATGGGGGCTGAAATTTACAGTATAATGGGAAAATTTCCTCCTCTGTTCTGTCACAACAGCAAGAGGAAAAGGGAAGCTTGAACATTTGTAAGTTGGCCTTCCTCCACTCCTCCTACCCCTTCCCAATCTCCTGACACAAGCTCTTTCAACATAATATCTATTCCTATACCAAACTGTATTTCATTTCTATACCAGAATATGAGGACATCTTATCTAATTATAACTTCATTAACTAGACCATACTTATAAAAGTTAGATTAGTGATATCAAACTCAAATTGAAAAGGAGGGGGCACTAAATCATAAATATTCCTGCAGCTGAATATTAACTTAGAAAACTGTTAACATTATCTTTTTTAACATTATTAACATTATCTATGTTCTAATGTATTTTTATTCATTTTGATAAATATTTCCCAATTACATTTTAATCTGGTTCAAGCAGAGTGCTGTGGGCTGCGTGTTTGATGCCTCTGGAACAGAGCAGTAGGTTCCATGCATCTCCCTATGGAGAATTACAACCTCCTGCAACTGACAAAAGAAGCCACCAGTTACACCAGCATTTCCATAAAGGTGCCAGAAAGTAGGATAGCTGCTTTAGTAAAGTATCAGAAGCTGCAGTTGACTGTTATTTGCAGAAGTTACAATTGTTTGGTGCAATTGTTAGTGATGCCTTGGTTCCTGAGATATGAGCTGAAAACATGCCTAACTGATATTGATGGGGTGCTTGGGTGCCTGTGCTTGGATGTCAAGAACCCCATTAATATGATTAATCTAGGCCAGGGTTTCTTAAACTTTTTCCACTCATGACCCTTTCAGCACTTCCTAAACTGTGTCGAGACCCCTTATCTAGGCTATAACAGAGTGGTTCTGATCTGACAACTTCATCAACATTTGCTCCCCACACTGGTACACACTCAGTGTGTGAATTAATTGCAGTATCAACAGCAGTGACATCACTAGTGTTTATATGGTACCTTAAGGTTCATAAAACACTTAGCAAATGTTATTCTGTTTCTTCCACAAACAACCTTTGGAGAAAGGTGCTATTATAATCCTCATTTTACAGATGAGGAAATTGAGGTAGACAGACGTTAAGTAACTTGCCCAGATTACCATAGCTAGTGAGGTTGGACTTGAGCTCAGGTCTTCCTGAATCCAGGTCCAGTACTCTAAATACTGAGCCACTTCATTATTTCATGAGGCGAGGTATGGACTGGTATAACAGCAAGCACCCTGACATACCCAGGATGGCCTGCTAGCACAGATTCTTTGATCTGTTAAAGGAAAGATAGCTTTAAAGGGGTTGATGATCTTCTTTAATTACATTCACTAGTTCAGGAGAAAGGTTAGCATCCTGAATGTGGAGAAAATACAAGCAGAGAAAATACAAGTAGAGAAATTAGCACAAAGACCAACAGACATGGCTCTAACTGTCTGAATCAAAGCAATATTGCTATACACTTTACACACATCACTGGATCAAGAGAACATTTACATCTGAGTAGTGGGGGGTGCGGGGGGGGGGGTGTGCTCTGAACATATGGCTACTCAGAGTCTCAACCAGGAAATCAAAAGGTCCTTCTCATAAGCAAACCCCCAAAGCAAAATACCAACCTCAGGATTATATATACACTTTTGGCTAATAGGCTCAGAGCCAGAAGGCATCACAACCCTCCTGACTCAGTGCCTAATTAGCTTAGTACCCGAAGGTGTGAAAGCTTTCCTGCAAGCAAGCTTCCCCTAAATAAGCTTTCCCTAAGCCAGCTTCCCCTTTAAGCAAGTTCCTCCCCCAATGGGCTTTATGTGACTCAGGATGTATCACAACTGTGTGCTGGGCCAGAGCTCAAAGCAGTCACATAGGCCTATTAATGGATGGGGAAGATCTTTCTATCCCATTAACATTATACCTGGCCCAACACAGACACATGTATCAGAGCTTCCTCATACCCACTCCTCATTCACTTATGACCAAAATGGCAGCACTGAAATCTGGTACCTCCAAATGTTGCACTTTTTTCTACAACATTCATTTCTCCTCAAACTCTGGCCAAATGGCCTCTGTGCTCTAAGTTAAACACTCTGTGGTCTTTTGTTCTACACTCCTAACAACAAAAGATGACTGCATCTACCACCATGAATACCATTAACCTTTCTAAATAATAGAATAATGCCATAGAAATGTCTGATACCATCAACTGCTCCTGTGGCGGCAAGACCCATGGAGGGAATTTTCCACTCATGTAGGCACCTCTCCACTTCCAATCCCATTATACCAATATTCTGACACAAAGTCTTTCAGTATCTATTTCTACAATAAGCTGCTAGAGCAAGGAGTTGCCCTACCTAGTTATAACTTAGTTGGTGTAATGTTGATGGGACAATAAGATCTTCCCTGCCCATTAATAGGCCTCACAGTGGAGCCCATTGGAGAAGGGACTTGCCTAAGAAGGAGCTTGCTTAGCGGGAGGCTTGCTTGTAGGAAGGTTTTCACACCTTTCGGTACTAAAGCTAGTTAGGCACTGAGTCATGAGGGTTGTGATGGTTCTGGCTCTGAGCCTATTAGCCAAAAGTGAATGTATATTCTCTGAGTTGGTATTTTGCTTTGGGGGTTTGTTTGCTTATGAGAACGATCTTTTGATTTCCTGGTTGAGATTCTGAATAGTCGTATGTTCAGAACTTCTTTACTACTCAGATGTAAAGACCTTCTCAATCCAGTGATGTATGTAAAGTGTATAGCAATATTGCTTTGATTCAGACAGTTAGAGGCCTGTGTCTTGGTGCCAATTTCTCCGCTTGTGTTTTCTCTGATGTTCAGGGTGCTGACTTTTCCCCTGAGCTAGTGAATGTAATTAAAGAAGATTGTTGACCCCTTTAAAGTTGCTTTCCTTTAAAAGCAGATCAAAGAACCTGTGTTAGCAGGCCATCCTGGGTATGCTAGGGTGCTTACTGCTACAGTTGGTCAGACTACACCTACAGAGAAAAGGTTTGAATTCCATGTGTCTCTTCACAGAGAAATATACCACTCTCACTCTTATGATGATGTCTATGATCCTGAGCAAAAGGAAAATCATTATCATTGATTTTGTCTTTAGGCAGGGTGACCTCATACACCAACCTGTCATGTTTCCATGACCACAGGATCCCATGAAATGCCTTAGAAAATAGGGAATGTTTCAGAAAGTGTCTTCAAGGATATAGCTGTTACCGATCTTGTGACACAGATTCTTCACTGACAAATTTTTCTATTTTCCATGTGCTCAAAAACCTCAGGCAGCTTGCAGCACAGCCTAACACACAAGCCTTCTTCAGGAACCACATATGACAGAGAATAACATGAAGAAGCACAGGAAAAGTTTGTTTTTGAGAAATAACAGACCCTTGAAGTCAAACAGCTTCAATATCTTGTTCGCTAATTCTCCCTTCTTCCAAAATAATCAGTTCTTTATTATAAGCACTAGACTTTCAGCTTTATTGGCACCAGACAAGAGATTTGCATTTCTCTGCTTTTACCTCTTACCTGCAGGTAGCCCTATAGCTGAGGAGAAGCTGGTGCTCTTAGGGCTACCCCTATGACTCAGTTATCTTTATTTCCTTACTATAATAACAATCCTGGTGTCCATCTAACACTCAAAAAATTGAGTTGTGGGGCAGCTAGGCGGCACAGTGAGTACAGCCCTGGCCCTGGAGTCAGGAGGACCTGAGTTCAAATGTGGCCTCAGGTACTTGACACACTTTCTACCTGTGTGACCTTGGGCATTCACTTAACCCCAATTGCCCTGCCTTCCCCCCTCAAAAAAAATTTGAGTTGTATCTCTCCTCCCCAAGAACTATACCTGAGTTATACAGTGGCTATATAAATAGTTTTTAGATTTATTCCAGTACGTAGTGTTGGAAAATCTTGGCGTGGATCTAGTTTTCAGGGGCAGGAGTCTTAGGAAATGATGGCTGAGGTCAGTACTTTGAATATTTAAAGTGCAGAGAAGGTATGGCTCAGTCCCAGGGATGAATTCAGAACAATAAGGGCAGTCCAGAAGCTATTTTAAATCTGTGGCATGTGCCCAAAGGGGCCATCAGTCCCATTCTAGTTGCAGCTACATTCCAAGCACATTCTTGAGAATACATTTCCTCAGGGCTACAATCCTTTTTCCTACTGAGTGGGGTTGCCCAAGGTTTAATGTGAAACACACACTATATATCAAATAGATAGGCCCATTGTCTTAACCAAGTTAATACCAACTGCCCATAAACTTTTACCCACAAGGTGGGCAAGCCAGCCTAGTTGAAGTAGTAGAGAGGAGTCGGCACATGTTCAGCAAATCAAACCACCACCACCACTACCACCACCTTGACCACTGTCTCTCCTAAGATCCTTATGGAGACAACTAAGGAACACAAGAGCCTTGGAAATAGGAATGCTTCCAACTCAGAACTGACAACCACCATCCGGGAAACAACTCACTATGGAAACACCATCTAGCAACTGCTTCTGGGGGTGTTACAACCACAGAAGATTCAAAAAAATAAAGTTCTTGCCACTAAAGTATTTGGCACTGTCGAATGGTTCTGATTTTATCAGTGGGAATGACAATTAAAGAAAAGGCACTACTACCTCTTTTACCATTGTCCCCTAAGAACCATGGGATCTTCCCATCTACCTTGCAACTGCAACCTTCCATTTTTGTTGTTTTCCCCATAGAAACGTGAGCTCCTTGAAAGCAGGGACCATCTTCCTTTTTCTATTTATATCCCAGAGCTTGGCACTTTGCTTTTTGCATATAGTATGTGCTTAATAAATTGTCTTTTTTTCATTTATTAAGGCAAGGTACTTGATAACATTAGATTCCAAATCTGTGTTTCCATCACCAACTTTCCTCAAACTCCTCAGACCTTTCCTTTGTTCCTATCCCTCAATGACCTTTTCTCTATTGAAGTACATATAACTGGAGTAGGTAGGTGGTGCAATGGATAGAGAGCCAGGCCTAAAGTCAGCAAAACTCATCTTCCTGAGTTCAAATCTGGCCTTAGATACTTACTAGCTGTGTGAGCCTGAATAAGTCACTTAACCCCATTTGCCTCAGTTTCCTCATCTGTAAAAGGAGTTGGAAAAGGAAATAGCAAACCACTACAGTACTTTTGCCAAGAAAACCCCAAATGAAGTCATGTAGAGTTGGATATGATTGAAAAATGGTTGAGCAACAAATAATTACTTTGTACTATCTTTTTCCTTTTCCTTTTTTTTTTTTAATACTACCCTCTTCTAATCCTTGTTGTTGTCATCTTCTGACATCTAGGCTACTCTCCTAAATTTCTCAGTGTCTGGTGCTTTCCTCATAGTTTTGTTTTTTGCCCTATCCCCAGCTATCATCCTCAAAGATGATATTAATGTTTGACCTCCTCAACTCTATTGGCTTCCTTCTCTTTCCCAGTTCAAGTCACCAACAAAGACGAAGCCTGCTATAATAGAAAGAGTGCTATATTTGGAATCAGAGGAGGTGGGTTTGAATCCAGGTTCTACAATTTATTACCTTCATGACTACGGACAAATAATTTAACCTTTCTGAGCCCTTATTGGTTTCCTTATTCATAAAATTAGGGGCTAGACATAGATTACCTCCATCTCTTTCAACCTCTAAATCTATTAATTCTGTGATCTCAGCACCTCTTAAAATTTCATGCCTTCCAAGATCCTGAACATTTTGTGCTCTCTCCTACTATCGCACAAAGCATATTCTTTGTCTTCTCTATATACACTCTCTCCCTTGGTCATCTCATCAGATTCTGTGTATTTAGTTGTTTTCTCTGTGCAAATGACTCACGAATCTCCATATCCAACTGACATCTCCCTTCTGTACTATAGTACTGCGTTATCAACTGCTGCTAGACATCTTTACCTTATATGTCATAAGTATCTCAAACTCAATATGTTCAAAATGGAACTCATTCTATTCCCCTCCCCAAATCCCCAAACCATCCTTCCTCCAAATGTCACAATTTCTCCTGAAGGCACTAGAATCCTTCCAAGCACCTAGACTTGCAACCTTGGAATCATCCTGGAATCCTCACTCTCTCACTCCACTATATATAATCTGTTGTCTAGTCTTATTGATTCTATGTCCACAAAATCTCTCACACATATCCCTTGTATTCTTGTCACACAGCTTCTACCTTCATCACATTTTACCTATTCATATAACCTCCTGCAGAAGAAGGAATCTGAACTGAGTCTTTAAGGATGCTGGGGATTCTAAGAGGTAGACAGGAACAGAATTATAGGCATGGAGGACAGCATGGAGCTGAGATGGAATGTGGTTGAGAAAAAGCAGAAAGATAACTATTAACTATTTCTGTCACTTTTAGGAGGTTTTTTTTTATAGTAGGGCAGATAGTCTCATAGGACAGAGTTGACTGGAAAGACCGGATGAGCCCATTCTTTTCATTCATTAGTATGTATTCTCAGAGGATTGCTACATCTCCCTTTAGTTTAGCATATAGATTTACCCACATGGGAGTAGAGGTGCTGAATTTGAGATACCTTAGCTACAGATGTAGCTGAGTAACATTTGGGATCCCAAGGTTAAGACAATAAAATCCCAGAATTTAATGAAATTCAGACCATTAGAGTCTTCCAGTGTAGGAACCAGGTGGGTATAATTAAGAAGTGCATAGGGTTTCTGTTCTGGGTTGGGCTTGACTCAGGCCGGTTCCGTGGTAGTCTAAGTTTGATATTGGAATGAAATGAGACACTAACAGGTCATTTAACAGTTAACAAAAAGAGATTTATATAGCCATATCAAGGGAAGCATATTCAACAAAGATGTTCATTGAGAATGCCATGAATTAATTCAGATGAGAGAAGCTCCCCAGCCTCTAACTTACCAATTATGGTCTGCAAGCCAACCATCAGAGCACTCCATGGAACTCTGTTTTGTAATCAGGAGAATAAGAAGTGATATCAACAATTTGAGCCTTTAGTTCCATGAGCCACTTAAGTCTCAAGGATGGTTTTAATACCTTTTAAGGAAAAACTTACACAGGGCTGGGAAGTTAAGATGCTATTCTCACCACAGCTTCCATCTTGGTTATTGTCATTTCTCTTAAAAAAGAAGTTAGAAGACATGCCCACTAAAGAGCAAGATTTGTAGAAGGCCTAAATTGGGAACCTTTGCACAGTGATTACAATTGTCTCACAGACCTTAAATCCAGCATCTCTACTCCCATATAGGTAAATCTATGTGCTAAAGTAAAGGGAGATACAGTAATCTTCTGAGAAAACATACTTATGAATGTAAAGCATGGGCTCATCTGGCCTTTCCAGTCAATAGAGGAATCTGTCTCTCTCTCTCTCTCTCTCTCTCTCTCTCTCTCTCTCTCTCTCTCTCTCTCTCGCCCTCTCCCTCATCTGTATAAGGAAGACAAATTGCACTCCTTCAATGATTACCAAGGTCTAAATGAAATGACCATTCACAACCAAATACTCCTATTAATTTTAAATGGGTTGGCTAGAGTTCAAGGAAATTGCTACTACATACCTAAATTGATAATCAATTTACAAAATTATGAAATAGGGGCAGACATGCTGGGTTCTTTAGGTACTCACTGGAAAAGACCATGATTGACAGTGGGAAATAGAGCAGCAATCCCACTTTTATAACCATAGTGAGTACAGAAGCAATCATTGAAAGGGGTGTAGAGGCAGATGGGACAGGAGAATGGGATGATGAAGGGAGACAGATAGCATGGAAAAAGAGGATGGAGAGGGAGAGAGATCATGCACATAACCATGTATTAGAGTTGGGAGCACTGGGCAGCATGAACCCAGTGGAGTTGGAGGAGCGCTCAGGGTTGGGGTGGTGTGAAGAATTTGAGGCCTCATTTTTATAGGGTTTTGGGAGGAACAGACTAACAGACTAACTCTCATCTGTGCCACCTTGGGTTAATTCACTAACATCTAAAAATTATGGGTAAAACTTTAATGTCATCTTGACATTATCAACACTTTTTCTTTATGTTCTACTGGTCTGGAACCATAGAGCATCTGGAATTTGTCTGGAATTTACACATCATAGGACCAGAACCCTGATAGCAGTGCCTAGATGGCTTCTGCTAATTCAGCATATATTTCCAGGATATACATTTTGGTTAATATACAATACAATTTATAAATCATGCTCCTTTGATCTTTGGGATGGTTTGTACTTAGTTTCCAGGTTCCCATTTGCAATCTTATTTACTGCTATTATCTTTTCATACCGGCTTCTTATAAACTTGCTTACTATACTGACTAGAAGAGAGGTACAAGATACAATTTTAACATAATTCCAAGCTGTACTTGCAAGAAGCATATGACTTCCTTAGAATCAGGACTAGGGATAACTAAATAACAGATTTGAAGGTATGGTCTGGACATTAAGAATATCTGGTTATACTCTTTGGATGAGTTAATGCATTAACTACTTCCTATCATTTGATTAATGAGGTTCTGATGGACTTGCTCAATAAATTTAATTTTGACTTTCTCTCATTATGAGTAGAGGGCTATTAATACAGGTTCAAGTTTAGTGACATAACTATCCTGTTGCTTCACCATAATTTATATTTTAAGCTCAAGAATTATGTCTTCCCAGAAATGTAACCTTCTAGTTTATACTCCACCTAGAAGGTCCAACAAGGGATCCAATATATGTACAGACCATATGCACTGGACTCCTTCAGCAGGAGGTAAGACCCTGGAATGTTTTCTAGGAACAGAGAATACTTAGACACTTCATTTCAGATTAAGTAAATTTTAAATGTATACGAAGCGTTACTTCACATTAACTTTTTTATATTTTAAAATTTACTTATGTATAAATGTGCTGTTAGCCCCCAAAAGAATATAAGCTGCTTGAAAGCATGGATTATTTACTGGGGTTTTTTTCCTCTAGCCACTAGCCAGTAGCACTTTCCAGATATCAAAAAGGACAGAACTCTTAACGTGATTGTAAAGGAAAAATGTTGTTGATATTAACTATCAGTTGGGGCTAGTCTGGGAGAATGATTTTTCTAGTCCCTAAGAGGGCCTTCTAGTGAATCCTTCTGGTGACATCAAAACCTTAGTTTTGAGAGAGAGAGAGAGAGAGAGAGAGAGAGAGAGAGAGAGAGAGAGAGATGCTCTTCTGGGGTAACTCTTAGACCAGCACTACCAATGAAATATTATCAGAAAAGGCTAAGTCAGAGCATGAAGGTGTTTATTTCCCAGTAGCTTATTATTCCCTTTAGGCGACTTTAGTAGAGAGAAACTACACCAGAGTATATCAGGTACTGCTTGCCAGCTATCAAAAATTGTCAGGGAGAATCACTTAGAACAGATAGGTAAAACATGCAGCCCCAGGCCACATGCCTCATATGTAACAGCTGAACCAGATTAAAATGCAGTAGCTATTTGATTTATGTGTTTATGTATCAATAAAAAAAGAAATATATAAATGTGTGGTTTTCTAAGTCAGTATATAGACCTTGGTGATCCTTATGTATGGTTCAGTGGCCCCAGCTCCTATCTAAGCTTGACATCACTTAAATAAATTGCATCACATCATCTGGACATGGAAACTTGCAGCCTCTTTCTAACAGGGGTTCTTACCTTTTCTGTGTCATAGACCCTCTTGGCAGTCTAGCAAAGCCTAGGGCAGTCTGGTGAACCCTTCTTAGAAGAATGGTTTTAAATAATTGAAGGAAATGTTAAATTTCACTTAGAGGTAAATGAAAGTAAAGATGTAATTTTTTTTCTCATCCAAGTAAATAGACCCCCTGAAATCTGTCCTTAAGGGTCCTTGGACCCCAGGTTAAGACTTGACTTAGAGGGATCTAAGTAACCAGTTGTAGTTTTATTTAGCCACACTCATTTTATTTTAAAGAGAACTAGCTGTTCTCTGTATGTCATACTCAGTGGGGATATTCATATGGCTTTCCCCATATGCCTGTTTTGGAGTTTGGAACCTGAGTGAGAGGAGGTCCAGAGAGAACTATAATTTGCCCCTAGGGCAAGCGCAAGAATAATAAAATAAAGGGAACAGCCCTGGAAGTGGGTTTTCCATGATAGGATCATGGTGACAGTATTAAGGAGAGTTCCTGTGAGTTCACTATAGTACTCTGGAGGAGGTGAGAAGAAAGACTTCAATCTGCTGGCATTATTGGTGCTGTGTCTGAGGTATTAACCAGCGCCAGAGACAAGACTGGGAGTGAGATCTTAAAGTCACTAATGATGCCTCCACAGCTATGGCATCAAGGGTGTGTGTGTGTGTGTGTGTGTGTGTGTGTGTGTGTGTGTGTGTTGATTTTTATAATCCATTTGCCACATTTTCAAGAGAATATTATAATATTATGATCCTCAGACAGTGGATCTTTTCTTGGGAATAGGTCATTTGAATAAAATAATTTGAAATAATCTGTCCTACAGACCATGTGGTATTTTCTAAAAGCAATTGTTTATATCAGCTCCCCATATAGATATATAGATACAGTTTCCCATCAAATTTTGCAGACAACTTTCAAAAAAATATTAGTTTAGCTATAGTTTACCAGGGTCTACCACTTACATGCCAAGAGATACATAAAGAATGTAAATTAAATTACCAAATACTTTCTAAGCTATTAACACACACACACACACACACACACACACACACACACACACACACACACACACACAGAGAAAGATAGGGCCTTGGTCTTTCCAGCAGCAGAGTTTGCCTAAAATGACACTATGCACTATGCCCTTGGAAGCATATCTTTTCGGGTAGATCATGGATTCTCCCCATGTATGTAATATCTTAGAAGTCCTACCGGAGATTTAGCAAATGCTAACTTTGATGAATTGTGAACAAAACCTGCAGACAGGAATCTGGGCCACTTAGCATGCATTAAGATAGGCACTATAAGAACAGGTAAGGCAACTGAGGGATAGACAGAAAACAAAGCTTCATTATTGGAACCTGGAAACCAGGTTTGGCTGGATTATATTCTTTTGCTTATGTAGAGGTTGTTCTAAGCTTTAAATGGTGGACATTTAGAATCATTTACTATTTCTTAGCAAGTGAAATTTGAGACTTATGAGACAGAATGACCACAAACCTGGATGAGTCATAGTTTCCTCAAACAGGCATATTCCATGCATTTCCATGGAGTCACGGCAAGAATGACCCACTCTTGTGTGACTTGGATCTAGGGAGGAGTATGAGATACAGGAGATTTTGAATGGCCAATAGAAGTGGAGGTAGT
Source organism: Trichosurus vulpecula (assembly GCF_011100635.1). Classification (NCBI taxonomy): domain Eukaryota; kingdom Metazoa; phylum Chordata; class Mammalia; order Diprotodontia; family Phalangeridae; genus Trichosurus; species Trichosurus vulpecula. The sequence goes on along the minus strand of NC_050579.1, from coordinate 235,581,759 downwards.
GATATTATCTAATTAAATGGAAGGAGCATGGCCAAGAAGGCCACACATAAGAAATGTGTCAGTTAAAAAAAAAAAAGGTTCGTTCCCCCTTCTTAAGACATTTCAGCAGAGATATAAAAGGAGCTGTAACCAGTGCTCCCTGGGGAAAAGTCATAGGAAGGGCATGCTCCTAGCTAGTAATTAGACTGCCTCAGCTGTTATGTGAGGAAAACATTTAGCTGGATATTTAAGTAAAAGTAAGGGCAGTTTCTGCTGGAATGATTTTAATTCCACCCTTCCCCCCTACCCTTTTTTGTGTATGGAGGGTGTGAATCATTAAACTGAGTGTAACCTTATTTCCATTGGGCAGGTTTGGCTTTTTGCAGAATGAGGGTAAGACCCAAGTAAGCATGTAGGCTTCAGAAGGATATGGCTGTATTGTTTGGGTATCCTGAAGAGTTTCCTTTCTTCGGGTCTTATGCGTTTGTGATCATGAAACCACTCCCACCCTCCCCACTCAAAAAACTCCAGTGGTTTCCTCTTGCCTCCAGGAGGAAGTACAAAATGCTTTGTTTTCCATTCAGAGTCCTTTATTCCTAGCCATCCGATACCTTGCCAGTCTTCATATATCCTACTCCTGCAACATGCATGCTTTGATCTCCTTGCTATTCCGCAAACAAGAACTGTATCTGTCCCCTATCCCTGGGATGCTCTCCCTCTTCCACTCTGACTAGTGACCTCCCTGGCTTCCTTTAAGTCTTTTTCAACCCTCTTAATTCCAGTGCCTTCCTTTTGCTAATTGGTTCCTATTTATCCTACATATAGCTTGCTTTGTCTATATTTGTTTGTATGTTTTCTTCCCTATTAGATTGTAAGCTTCTTGAGGGCAGGGACCTTTTGCCTCTTTCTGTATTCCCAGCACAAAGCACAGTGCCTGGCATATAGTAGGAATTTAATATTGACTGATTGATGAAATTAACCTGCAGGAAGGTAGCTGGAGCATGAAGTTGCTAACATTTTTATTTTCCTCTATTAGTTACTCATCTTGTATGCTATCACCATACTTCAAGCCTTCTCTGGTGGTGACTAGGGGAAGAAAGGGTCCTGAAAGGTATTTTTTTTTAATTAAAGGTAAAGGAGTCTATGATGACAAAACTATTGAAATACAGCCAATGTATGACATATACAAGCCATGATACATTCCTCATATCATGATTGTTCTCAGGTTCTGTTTCACCCATGTGAAAGTGAATTTGAGAGTCCCAGAAGTAATATCAATCACTGCTTACCTTATCTAAGATTTATGTTAGCAGAACCCAGTAGAAAACATATGTCACTTATCCTGACTTTTCTTTGCATGAGAAGTTTTCTGCGTTATATTTGTTTTGATTGTGCTTTAGGATTTGGGATTTCAGAGCAGTGTTGTGGCTATGTGAAAATACACTACTTCTCACTTGCTGGGGGCATTAAAAGCCTTTAATTAGCAACTTACCTTAATTATTATGTCTAGAACTTTATCTTCTCTTGTATCCTGCCACTCCCAGGGATCCAAAGGCCCTACCAGAAGAATCTTCTATTCAAGTTTATGAGAAGACAAGCACATTCTTACACTTTGGATGGAGCTCGAAATTAGTTCAACTATTTGGCAATTTGGAATTATAAGACAAAATAATTAAATTGTCCATACTCTTTGACCCAGAAATACCACTAGTGGACCCAAATCTCAAGGAGGGCAAAAGGAAAGGTCCCATATAAGATCAAAATATTCATAGAAGTACATTTTGTAGTAGTAACAACCAGAAACAATAATGGGTACTCCTTGTTTAGCGAAGGGGTGAATAGACTAGTATGTTAATGTTAAATATTATTGCACCATGAAAATGATGAATATGAGAAAACTTGTGTAGCACCCCCTCTGGACTCATTCCCTCAACCTGTACTCACGTTGGTAGGCTGAGGCCCCAGAGGGTGCCTAAATAGTTCTACTCTGAGGGTTCTAGGGATAACCTTGCAGGATTACTAGTAATATCATTTGTGAAACTCTAGTTTTGAGTGTGTTTACCACTGATTATTGGCCAGGCTCAATTAACTTTTTAGAAAAGGTATTTAAAAATATTTATTGAGAAAGGATGTATCAAGAACAATTGGTACAAAACATCTCTCCAAAAGTTTGGGGCACACTCTCCCTCATTTATACATAGGCATAAGGGAAGAGATAGTTATATTTTTAAATTTATGTCCATGTTTGTTCTCATTGTTCTCTCTCTCTCTCTGCTCCCAGATAGATGCGTTGTCCATCACCTACTGTTTCAGTGTCTCAGATGGCACACTCTCCTTCTCCCCAAAAGATTTGCTTTCAGGACACTGGCTCCAACTCTTGAACTGAAAACCTCAGTTTCCAAACAAGTTCACTATTAGGTTGCTTCCGACAGCAGCTGAAATTCTTTCAGCTCCTCAAAGTTCCCTCTTGGGGATTTTGGTCAGCCATTTCCCTTCTTGTTCCAATAAGAGGTTCACCTCTCCCATAAAAATCACTTGGTGAGAACATTGTGGTACTCATTGAAAATTTCATCAGGGGCAGCTAGGTGGCACAGTAGATAGAGCACCTCACTTGGAGTCAGGAGGACCTGAGTTTAAATCCAACCTTGGCTACTTATTAGCTGTGTAGCAAGTCACTTGACCCCAATTGCCTCAAAACAAACAAATCACCATTTTTAAAATTTTTCATTTATTTGTAGTTTTCGACATTCACTTTTATAAGATTTTGAGTTCCAATTTTTCCTTCCTCCCTCCTCTCTCCACTCCCCAACACAACATGTAATCTGATACAGGCTATACATGTACAATAACATTAAATATATTTCCACATTAGTCATGTTGTCAAAGAAGAATCAGAACAAAAGGGAAAAACCATGAGAAAGAGAAAACAAAAAAACAACAACAAAAAAGAGAAAATAGTGCGCTTCAATCTGCATTTAGACTCCATAGTTCTTTCTCTGAATATGGTTAGCATTTTCCATCACGAGTCTTTTGGAATTGTCTTAGATCATTGTATTGCTGAGAAGAGCAAAGTCTATCAAAGTTGATTCTTGCACAATGTTGCTGTTACTTTGTGCAATATTCTCTTCATTCTGCTCACTTCATTCAACAACAATTCATGTAAGTTTTTCCAGGTTTTTCTGAAATTCGCCTGCTTATCATTTCTTATAGAACGATAGTATTCCACTACATTCATTTACCACTGTTTGTTCAGCCATTCCCCAATTGATGGTCATCTCCCCAGTTTCCAATTCTTTGCCACCACAAAAAGAGTTGCTATAAATATTTTTGTATGTGTGGGTCCTTTTCCCTTTTTTACGATCTCTTTGGAATACAACTCAAACCATCATTATTGATTACCTGAACTGAAGGAGGGGTGTGGAACACCCTCCCCCACCCCACAAACCTTTAAACTCACATGAACTGATGCTGTTTGAAGAAAGCTGAACGAAATGATTATAACAATAAAGAAGATAACAATAAAGGCATTAACACTGAGGTCAAATACAATGGGCAATGTTTAAAAAGGAAAAAGAAAGCCTTTCTTTATATCTTCCTCTCTCTGTTTAAAGCCCTTGTGTCTCTTATCTTTTACATGTTTAGTTTAAAAAAAAAAGGAGCCTCTTCTTCTCCACCCCCTCTCACCTGTGCCCTATGCTCTATATGCTAAATTTCTCCACTAACGGTTTTCCCTCTCACCAGAAAGGAGTTTACAGTGGTCACTATGCTTATCTTTCACTAACTCTTCCTGCCCTCATTAACTGTGCTGTCTACTAAATAGGAGTGATGGTTTTAGCTCATTCCTTTTTTTTAACCACAGACTATTGCTTTCTCAAAAGAGCCAAGCCCTTTTCTGATCATTTTTTAAAAAATGTCTGAATATAACAGAAAATTTTAAAATAATTATAGAGTGGTTTTCTCTCTGATATACAGAATAGTTAAGGCCAAGAATGTCAGTCTCAGTGTCAATGTTAACTACTAGGTCCATGCTCCTTCTAGAGAAAATAATACTATTATAATTAGATAAATTTCTGCATGGGTTTGCATTTTTTTCACTGCATGTTTGGATTAGTGGTTTAAACTGTCACAGTGAAGTACATATACATAAGACATACACACATCTTTCCACTTTCATTTATCCACTGGACTTCATAGTTATCCATCAAATCCAACACTGATACTTTCTTCAACACACTATCATCACTGCCAGGTACTATGTAAAAGTAAGAACATCATGTATTAAATAATGCCCTAATGAATGCTTTTAACTGCTTGAAATGATTAAGAGGTATGTAACTCTAAAATCCTGGGAGTTCTTGGTTTTTTTTCCAATCTGAACTTAAAAGAAGAGAACAGAGAATCTCTCTACAATTCTACTGTGATTGAGATGAAAATTCCCAAGATGTATGCATTTTAGCTACAAAGAAAATAGAAACTGCACCATTCATTATGCTCTCTCAACCTTATTAATAAAATTACCAGCGTAGTTGCCAAATCCAGTGGCTTTTTCTCAGGCTTTATCCTTATATTGACCTCTTTCCAGCATTAGCTTCTGAATACACTCAGTGGATTATTTTCTCCTCCCTGGGTTTCCTAACACTGTTCTCCCTTGGTTTTTTCCTCTTACCTATCTTACCACTCTTTTTTAGTCTTCTTTGCTTCTAAGCTTCTTTGCCTATCCATTTCTCATCCCCTAACTATGGATGGAGCCCAGGGCTCTGCCCTAGACTATCTGACTTGGTGATCTCATGAGCTCTTGTTGTTGTCGTTCAGTTGTTTTCAGTCATGTCTGACACTCTGTGACCCTATTTGAGGTTTTCTTGACAGAGATACTTGAATGGTTTGCCATTTCCTTCTCCAGTTCATTTTACAGATGAAGAAACTGAGGCAACCATGGTTAAGGGACTTGTCCAGGGTCATACAGCCAGGAAGTATCTGAGGCCAGATTTGAACCCAGGAAGATAAGTCTTCCTGATTCTGGGCCTGGCAATCTATCTACTATGCCATCTAGCTATGCCCCATAAGCTCACATGACTTGATTATCACCATATTGTAGATGATTCATAAATCTACAGTTATATAAAGATGCCAGCATATTTTATTAACTTTTTGGAAATATTACAAAAGAAATGGCCTTAGAGGTATTTTGATGTTCACGAAAGCTCACAAATCACACTATCACTAAAATGGAACTTTGAATAAGTTGAAGGCAAAAAGAAACTTCAGAGATGACTTTTTCAGAGATAGGAATTGAAAGCATATAGGGATAATATTGAGAAAAGCCCTGAGATATTATCAATCCTTTGAATTTTCTAATTTAAGTAGATTTCTAATGAGTAGAATTAGTAGTGATACCAGGGTCAAACAATAGAAATAAGCAAGTACAATTCTTTTCTGGCAGTGGATAGAGCACAGGGCCTGGAGTCAGGAGGACCTGAGTTCAAATGTGACCTCAGATACTGTAATGGCAAGCAAAGTGGGTCTTTTTGGTGTTTTTTCTTTTGGAGTGCTTCTTAGCAATAAGGCAACCAAGTGCCTTTGATTGAGCCTTGCCTTTGTTTGTAGAAAGGCTCACATCCTTTTGCTAATTAGGTCAGGAGAGGTGTAAAGCCCTCTGGCCCTGAAGAAGTGTATATATACTCTGAGGTTAGCATTTTGTTTGGGGCTCACTCACTGGAAGTGCGTGATTTGACCGGATGAGACTCTGGGTAGCCATTGGAACCCCCCAGCTTTGAAAAACCCAGATGTTGGTGCTTTTCTCTCTGGTAACTATGTATATATAGCTTTGGTCGGACAGCTGGAAGTCTGTCTATTGATTTGTGTTTATCTGCTATTTATATAATTTCTCCTTGTAATTTCTGTTTATGTTTTCTCTGAAGTTCAGGGTGCTGACTTTTTCCCCTGAACTAAGTGAATGATATATGTATGTTTGATTTAAGTGAGGTTGTAAACCCCTTAAAGTTGCTTTCCTTAGAAAAGCAGATCAAAGATCCTGTGCTAACAGGGCCCCCTGTGTGCTGGTGTTACCGGCCTTACACAGCCACGGTAGCTGCAAGCCGCATTGCTGTTACAGACGCTTGTTGTTTTTGTTGTTGTTGTTGTGACCCTTACTGGCTTTGTAACTCCAAGCAAATGGCTTAACTTCTGTCCATCTCAGTTTCCTCAAATGTAAAATGGGGGTAATAACAGCACCTACCTCCCACAGTTGTGAGAATTAAATAAGATATTTGTAAAGCACTTAGTACAGTGCCTCACCGATAGTTGGTACTTAATAAATGCTTATTCTTTTTTTCCTAATTATATTTAATTCTATGGGAAGATTCCCCATATCTCTTTTGGTGTCTCATAACAATGAGCTATTTTAGTCTAGTAGAGTACAAAATCAGTTGTGTGATTATATGAATTCTTTCTGAGGGGATAATGACCTTTTCATTTAATGTGTTAACAATGTTATCTTCTATGTTTGCCTTTCTTCAGAGGAACTCTATCTCTGACCAAATAAACATCATTAACCTTCAGAGCAGCCATTTAAGATTAGAAAATATAAATATACTCCTTTTTTATTTGCAAAAGGGAAAAATGGAGGTAAGAAGAGAATAAGTAGTTTGTCGAAGATCACTTCAAAGTGAGTAACAAAGTCGATTACCGTATTTCAGCAGCTTGTTAATTATGCAGCCTCCTTTAAGCATTTATTAAGTACCTTCTAAATTCCAGGCACTGAACTGGATGTTAAAGATGCAAACATGAAAAATCCCATCCTCAAGGAGCTTACATTTTATTGGGGGAGACAACAGGTACACAATGAATATGTGTGTATATGTGTATGTATATAAATGTGTGTGTATACACAAATACATATAATAGACACATACACATAAAGTGGATACAAGGTAATGCAGGGAGGTGTAAAGTCCTGAGGAAAGAGATACTTATTGATTCTTCCTCTATGATAGCTCTCTCATCTGCCTCCTCTACTCATAGGGGTACCATGCTATTTCAAGCCCTCACCAACCCTTACCTGTTTAGGAAGCAGAGGTGAGAAGAGAGTACATTCCAGGCAAGGGAAACCGTCTGTAACTTTGTAGAGATGCGATGTGGAATGTCATAGATGAAGATTAACAAGAAAGCCAATTTGCTTGATGACAGAGTTTATGGAGGGGAATAATATGTAATAAGCCTACGAAAATAGGTTGGAGCCAGGTAATAAATAGCCTTTAATGCTAGAGAACTTTGTTTTTGATCCTGATTGCTATATGGAACTCTGAGGACTGACACAATCAGAACCATGCTTTAGCAATATTACTTTGGCAACTATGTGAAAGATGAATTGGAGAAGGGGAGAGAATTGAGACAGGGAGAGATGTTGTGATAGTCTACGTAAGAGGTAGCAAGGACCTGAATTAGGGTGGTTTTCATATGAGTGAAGAAAAGGATTTATATGTGAGGGATGCCATGGAAGAAGAATCAAAAAAACTTGGCAGCTGAATGGATATGGGAAAGGGAAAGGGAAAGGTCAAGAATGATAGCTAGGCAGAACCAGGAGCACACTGTACACAGTAACAGCAGCACTGTGTGGTGATTACGAACTTTGATAGACCTAGCTCTTCTCAGCAATACAATGATCTAAGATAGTTCCAAAAGACTCATGATGGAAAATGCTATCCACATCCAGAGAAAGAACTATGAAGTGTGAATGCAGATCAAAGCAGGCTATTTTTCCTTTTTTTTTCTTGTGGTTTTCATCTTTGGTTCTAATTCTTCTCTACAACATGACTAATGTGGAATATGTTTAATAAGAATGTATATGTAGAGCATAGATAGGATTGCATGCCTTCTGGGGAGGGGGAAGGGGAGAGAGGCAGAGAAAATTTAAAACTTACAGAAGTGAATGTTGAAAACGAAAAATAAATACATTTGTAAAAGAAAAATTAGAAGATTTTTTAAAAGACATGTATTTCATATAGTATTTATTTTTAAAGAAAACCTAGTTATACTGCTAAAAATAAATAATTATTTAAGTTAATAAAACTCTTTGAAATATTTAAATCTTTATTTAATGTTGCTATTACAATGAGATAATCATATACTGCATTTGATCCAATGCAATGGATATTGATTACATTCCAAATATATGAAGAACCTTAAGTGCTGAGAGAGGAAAAAAAACCATTTAGATAAAATTTGTTATCTGCTCTTATTGAGCTTATAGTCTAAAACTGTGATATGGAACACATATGGATAGCTAACACAAAATACAACACCCATGTGGTAGAAGAGTTTCATGAAAAAGGTGCTTAAATTGAGTCTTGAAGGAAGTAAGGTATTCAAAGTAGTGGAGGAAAGACTACATTCTTGGAATGAAGGATGATCCAAAAGAAAGGAAAGCAAAGGAAAAGAGATGGAAGGCTGAGTGTTGTGTGTGAGAAATAACAAGAAGGCCAGGGTGGTTAGACAATGAGTGTGAGGAGAGTATAATAATGCTGGAAAAGTTGATTGGGGCCAGGTTGTCAAGTGCTTTCAAGGCTAAACAGAGGAGTTTACACTTTATCCTTGAGATAGTTGAGAGCCATTGGATTTTTTTGTTTGTTTGAGTAAGACAGTGACATGGTGAGACTTTTGTGCTTTAAGATATCACTTTGGCCACTGTGTGAGGGATGGATAGGAGTGGGGAAGACTTGAAGTAGGGAAAACAATTAGGAAAGTGTTGCAACAGTCCAGGTAAGAGGCAATACAGCCCTGAAATGGGTGGTGGGAATGTGAGAAATGGCAAGATCTGGCAATGGATTGAATGCATAAAGTCAGGGGGAATAAACAGGTAAAGATGATGCTGCTGAAAAATTTGAGAGCCTAGAAGTGGTATCCTTAATAGAAATAGAGAAGTTTGGAAATAGAGAAGTTGGAAGAAGGATGGTTTGTAGTGGTGGTGGTAGTGGTGAGATAAGGATTCTGTTTTGAACAGGTTGAATTTGAAATGTTTTGGGGGCATCAGGTTTGAAACACCTAATATGTAGTTGCTGATTCATAACTGGGACTCAGGAGACAGAATAGATTTGGATATATAGAAATATTAGTCATCTGTATGGGGATGATATAATGGTAATTTAAGTTTGAAGATCTTTCTCACCCATTAATAGGCCCATGTGACCAGCTTATGTCACAGGAAGCCTAAGTCACATGTGGTAGGAGGAGCTTGTTGCATGAGAGGAACTGGAATGGTGGAACAGGAAATGCAGAGAGTGGTTAGAGCTCAGGGAGAGAACAGATATGTGCTAGCTGTGCTGTGAGTGCTTGTTGGTGGCAAGGCCTCAGTAGGGGGTGGGAATGGTTTTGAGATGAGTCACTCTCTGCTGTGATAACGGGTATTAATTTCTTTGCTGCTATGATGGATTGGACTTATTGGTTTTAGGATCTGGTTCTCTGGTGTCTGAATAAATGGTTTATTTCTTCTAGCTTCTATATGGAGGGTCTCTTAATATTTTGCGATACAGAACTACATAGGCATATTTACAATTATCATCTATATTGTGATTATTGCCTTGCTAATACAGATGACCATTAAACTTGTGGATGCTGATGAAGCCATTGAGTGAAAGAATGTAGATAAAGCAGTGACAAGGGCCCAGGACAGTGCTTTAAGGTACACTCACAGTTCAGAGTCACAATAGTTCAAGAGTCACAATTCCCACAATCAAGAAGATGACTAGTTAAATGAAACCCAGAAACAAATATAGTAGTGTTCAATAAATAAATAAAATCCATTGGTGAAAGCATTTCCTAATGGAAAAGAACTGCTAAGGAAACTAGAAGGCAGTACAGGAAAAATTAATCTTAGATCAACATCTTATACCAGATACCAAATAAGCTACAAATCACTGAGACCTGATCATAGAATACTACATCATTAACAAATTAAAAATAACCAAAAAGCTCCCAAATGAAATATAAAAAACAAAACCAGAAGAGAATAAAAGGAGTTTCTTTTCAGAGTTGTATTTCTGAGGGAAATTAATAACTCATCAAGGGATAGAGAAGATCAGAAAAGACAAAACAGATGTTTCCTATCATATAAAGTTTAAATGCTTTTGCAAGAATAGATTGATACAATTAGAATAAGGAGAAAAGTTATTCTTTGGGGAAAAATTCTTTACATTAAATATTTCCAATAAAGGGCCAATATCCAAGATGTAGAGGGAATTGATATAATCATACCAAGGCAAAGAACCATTATTCAATAGCCAGTCAAAAGATACAAACAGTTTTCAGAAAAAGAAAGGTAAATTATCAACAATCACATAAAAATGCTCTTAAATGAAAATTAAAGCAATTCTGAGGTTTTACCTCAACCCTACAAATTGGCAAAAGGAATAAAAGATAGATAATAGATAAAAGTATTTTATTAAGCACTTACTATGTGCCAGGCACTGTTCTAAGCCTTGCAGATACAAAAGTAAGAAAATAAGATGGTCCCTGCTCTCAAAGAACTTACATCCTAATAGGAAAGACAAAACATAAAAAAGGAGCAGGAAAGCAGGACATGCGGATAAAGGATGGTACCCATGTGGGCTGCTGGTGATGAGGCAGAACAGACCAGATAATAAGGTCATGGGGGTGAAGCGAGCATCTCTGGAGCTCCTCATGAAATGATGATCCTGGTGAGGGACTCACCAATCAGGAAAGCAGGCCCTATGGCAGATAGAAAAGCAATATTGGTTGGGTTATAAAAAGACAGGCACACTAATGCACGATTGGCATAGCTGTGACATGGTCAAATCTTTCTGGAAAAATTTTGAAATGGTTAGAAAGCGATTAAACTATTTATACCCTTTGACACAGTAAAAATGGGCATATACCCTAAGGAAGTCAAAGACAAAGGAAAAGTTTTACATGTATCAAATTATTTATAGCAGTATTTTTAAAGATATCAATAAACTAGAAACATATCGGGTATCTGTTGAGCAGGGGGAAAGCTGAACAAATTGTGGCATATGAATAAAATGGAATATTATGGCTGTATGAAATTATGAATATGAAGATTCAGAGCAATTGGTGAATATTTGTATAAATTGATACAGAGTGAAGCGAACAGAACCAAAATTACAATAGACACAATGGCCACCATGTTGCAAAAGCAATATGGGAAACTTGAGAAGAGAAAGCTTGAAACAGCTGCTGTTAGAAATTCAACAGAGTCATTTAGGGAAGAATAAGGGGACTTCCCTGTACTAATGAGAGCCCAGTTGCAATCATATAATATATACTGAAACAGGGAGTTATCAAAGAAGTTCCTGGTCAATTTTATGCGTTCCTCAATTAGCTTGATGGCATTACAGGGCAAAAGCCATCATTTGGAAGTTTCTGAAGGACACTTCCCAATGGGGTATGTCATATCAACTACAGTCTTACTGTGGGGACAGAGGGAATTCCTTGTGATTGCTTGAATAGGAGTTAAGAGCATAGTCTCTTGCTAGTAGAGGTTTTTTTCTCTGTGGTCTTAAAAAAGAAGCTGAAAGATGAGTTCATTCTCCCATACTTCCTTTTCTCCTTCTATTATTCAGAAAGATCAGTGTGCAGCAGAGCTGACTAGCATGCTTTCTGTGGAGAGAGAAAGGACCTATATGTGAAATCCTTCTTGTAGATGACTTCCTCCAGCAACATTCAATAGCATGAGAATAGGAAGAGAGAAATAAGATGGTGGTAATCTAGGGCTGGGAGTTGGTAAGTCGTAAGTGCTAACAAGATGGGGTGGGGGGGGGCAAGTGACACAAGAGGTAGAAAACCGTATATAGTTCCTATACTTCTCTTTATTCACACAACTACCACCTATTTCAGGTGCTTATTATCTCTTGGGTAGATAATTGCGAAATCCTCCTAATTGGTTTCCCTGCTTCAAGTCTCTTACTTTCTAATTCATCCTCCACATAGCTGCCAAAGTGATTTTCCTATAGCATAGGTCTCTAAGGGAAGAAAGCAAGGCTAGAGCAGGGGTGATGGATTTAGAGAGCAGGGAGGGATTGACAGACATGATATTATGTTGAAGACATAGAGCAGGTATGGAAGAATGAGGCAGAGGGAGAGGGAAGGCCAGGACATTGTGACAGGACAGAGGAATTCCTGAGTTCTGAATCATTGATATTGAGCAATGTAAGTGATGGTGAAATGAAGGATGTAATGATTTTTATGTGTTAAGTGAAATAGTTATGTGTCTTGAAGGCCAGGGAGTTTTAAGGAGGTATCACTGTATTCACTGATGTGCCAGAGTATGATGTCAGAGGTAGTGGTGAAGGGAAATGCTGGGTCAGGGCTTGAACTTCTTGAGAAAGGAGATAAGAAGGATCTGAGGACTAGTAGATGACTTCAAAAAAGATGGATAGGGTGATAAAGATAGATGAAATGAACCTCAAAGGAGGAGAGGCTGCTAAGTGATGGTAGAAGAAAGACCAGAAATGGTAATGAGGAACAAGGTTTATGTCTACTCCTTGCCCCACCCCAATGTGTCAAGGGCAGAGCACTATGATCTCATAGTGGAGAGAAGCATTAAAACCAAGCTCCTGAGCATCCATTTCCAAACATCAGGAACCTGTGATGCTGTCCAGGTTCCTACTCTGGGTGGGGTAATAGCAGCCCTCAGGGGTAGATAAACCCATATATGCCCCGCTATGATGGCTGTGGGGTGCAGGCTGTAAGCAGGTATTGTGGTCAGGGAAGAAAACAAGCACAAGTAAAAAATTAAATAAGCTTAAAAAATTGGCTTGGCCATTATAGACATGGATGTGTAATGAAAAGTAGGATATCTTCTTGCAACTGAGTCCAAAATTTAAGGCCTTGATATAATTTCAGAATTCCTTAACCTCATATGTTCCTCTCAGTATGGAAGAAAGACGGCAAGAAGGCCATATCCAAAATATGTGACCCATCTATGAATAAAAATGGCAGTTGTTTATGTCAGAGAGTCAATAAGCATTTATTAATCATCTACTATGTGCCAAGCACTATGTCAAGTGCTGAGAATAAAAAAAAGTAGCAAAAATATTTCCTGTCCTCACAGAGCTCACATTCTAATGGGAAAAACAATATGTAAATAACCATGCACATACAAGATCTGTAGAGAGTAGAAGGAAAGTAATTTCAGAGGGAAGACACTAACAGGGGTATGGGAAGGAGGGGAAACCTGGAAAGGTCTTCAACCGAATGTGATATTTGAACTCAGTCTATTAGAAAGCTAGAAAGTCAAAGAGATGCAGGTGAGGAGGAAGTGTTCCAGGCATGGAAGATAATCGAAAAGCAAAGATTTAGTAGTTGGAATGTGTGTTTTGTTACAGGCAGAGAGAAGGATGGTGTTGATGGAATGTAGAGTACTGAACTGATAATTAATTTATGAAATTATGAAATGAGGGTGGGCATGCCTAGTTCTTTGGATACTCACTTGGAAATACCACGATGCCAGTGGGAAATAAGCCTGAAATCATACTTTAATAACTCCAAAGGCTGTGGGGCAAATAGCGCAGAAAGTAGAGATAAGTGGTTAAAGGGGTACAGAAGCAGATGGCATGGAGATGGGGATAGGATCATGAAAGAGAGCAGATAGTGATGGGGAAGAGAATGGCGAGGGGGAGTGGCATAGAGTAATGCTCATATAACTGTCAATTAAATAGAATTGGGAGCACCAGCTAGCATAGACCCTGATGGAGATGAAAGGTGGGGAGAGAGCAGGAGTTTGAGGACTCATTTTTATGTTTTTTTCGGGGGGTGGGACAGACTCTTATCTGTGCCGCCTGAATAACAGTTCATTAAAATATCCAAATAGTTTCAAAACTGTCAGTAAAACTTCAGAATTAACATGTCAATATCATCTCAAAATTATCAATACCATTTGGTGATCTGCTGGTCTTTACTGTGGAAGTTTGGAATTTATCTACGATTTACACTTTATAAGTCCAAAAGACTGACAGCAGTGCCTAACCTGGCTTCCCCTGATTCAATACCTATTAACACGACTTGAATTTTGATTAATATATGATACAATTTGTAAAATATGTCCTTTTGATCTTTTGGATGGTTTGTGTGTGACTTCCAGGTTCACCTTTGCAATGTGACTTCCTGCTATTGCCCCTTTATACTAGCTACTTATAAACTTACTATACTTATTAGGTGGGGTGGTCAGGAGGCCCAGAACAAGGCACAATTTTAACACAAGTCCAATGCATGGAAAGGAGTAAAGTGTAAGAAGACAGGAAAGATAGGAAGTGATCCTGGAGAAAATAGGGAACCACTGTAAGTTGTTAAGGGGAAAATATGATCAGTTCTGCGATTTAGGAAAATCACTTTGGCAACTCAGTGAAGGATGGATTAGGGTGAGAAAATATTTGCAACAGGGAGGCTAACCAGAAGGCTATTATAATTGTCCAAGCATGAAATGATGAGGGTCTGAGACGCTTTACTGCCTTCTTTTTTACCTGCTATGACTAGGACCAGAAATACCAAACATGTGGCCAGGAGGCTACATGCAGCCTACAATACTCTGGGTGTGGCCTGAACCAGATTAAAATGTAATTGGGAAATATTTAATAAAATAAATAAAACTGCAGTAAAACATAGATAACACTACATTTTTAAACCAGGTCTATATGCAGCCTACAGGAATCCTAATGTTAGTGGCCCCCGTTTCTATTTGAGTTTGACATCACTGAGACTATCCCACGATTTGATGAGATATGTAGGAGACTGGGGAAGAATGAAAGAGCTGATTTGGTTAGGAATAATTAATTGAAACAATTTAAATTTCATGAAGTCAGTGAGAGCTAATGTATATAATTTTAAAGAGATGGAGGAGAACAAAGCCAAAGTTGCCTTTAAACAAATAAGTTAATGGCATTGATTGGCGTGCAAATACAAATTTAGTAAGTTATGGTAGTATGTTAGCAAGATGAAATAGCTTAAAAGCAGGAGTTTGCTTGCTGGAATGAAAAAAAAAGTATTCTAAAAGTCTTAGTGTGGTTTTAAGCTCTTTGGCTTAAAATTGCTGTTAAAATTGCGCTAACATTTTTGGGATAGCCTGTATATATGTAATATCAGCAACGTAAAGATAGAATACTAGGAAGCAATTATGTGAAGAGAGTTGTGAGTGAATCATTGAATATGAATGAGAGGGAGAGGGAGATAGGACACTTGGACAGGATAAAGGAATTTCTGAGTTCTGAATAATGGACGTAGAGCAGTTGTAGGACAAGATAGGTGCTATGATTTTTAATGAATTGATGTGGTAATAGATGTTAAAGAGGTTTGTGATCTTGAAGGCTACGATATTTGAGAGGGCATCAATCTATACATTGAATTTCCAGGGTATGATATCAGGGGTTCAGGTGGAGAGGAAGATTGAGATAGGGACTGAACTCCCATATCTGATACCAGGAGAAATGAAAATGTTGTTACAAAGAAATTGTTAGAAAAAGGGCTTATAGAAAAAAAAAATGTAAAGTTCTTTATGTGGTGTGTTTAGTTTGAAGTGGTAGCCAAATATTGAGTTCAGAATGTCAGCAGCAGGTGCTGTTAGATATGTACAAGGTGGCCAAAACAGAAAGGAAGACCTGAATGTAACTCACATTTACAAAGTTGTTGGAGTAATAGGACATAGATGAAATGCAGCAGGGAAAGAAAGCAGAATGGAATGAAATGGTACTTCATGATCATCTAATCCAACTCTTGACCACAAAGTATCTCCACTACAACATACCTGAGAAGTGCCCATGTAGCCTCTTCTTGAAGACTTCCAACGAGGAAGAACCTTTTGAAATAGCACATTCCACTTTTAGAAAGCTCTAATTGTTGGGAATTTTTTCCTAAAATTAAGCTAAATTTGTCCCTTTGCAACATTGCCCATTGTTCTTGGCTCTGACTTTGATGATGAGTTCAATCCTTTTTCCCATGTGACAGTACTTTAAATACTTGAAGACAGTAATCATGTCTCCACAGCCTTCCATTCTCCAGGTTAAACATCCCCATTTCCTTGTGTTGATACTTGTATGACATGAACTCAAGGTCCTTTGAGTGATTATAGTTTTTTATACTTACTAAACATTTGTAATTATTTTACTCTTTCGTCTGATTTTGATTTTGATTTTTGTGAACTTTCTTGAGTATAAATGTGGTTGAAAAGATTCATAAGAAGCTCAAAATCCCTTCTATATCACATATGAGTTTTATTGTATACTGATATTCTGGTGAATTTTAATGTCTTTTTTTTTCCTGGGTAGAAGGGAGCAGAAAGCAGCAATATGAAAGAGATAACACTCCAAAAAAGACTTGTCTTAAGAGAAAAGTGCTGCCAGATTGAAACTAGTCAGAAGAGACTACAAGACTCATTTAGTTTTGCTTCTGAAGGAACAGAGATTCTGTCCATGAAGTCTGAATGCTATAAATAATTACATAATAAAAAAAAAAACAACAAAAGTTCCTGGTAGTTGGTAAATGGATGAATCATTTGGTCAGGTCAGATTTTTAATTAGACTAGGTTTTTTTTTTTTTTTTAAAGTTCAGCAATTCAAAATGATTAGGTCAAATGTCTTGCCACATCTCCTGAAGGTACAAGCAAAACAAGATTTTCTTTACAGCTGATCAGCCTTCAGTTATGGGTGGTTGAATTTCAGTTTCAATGACTTTAAAGGCCATGCATTGTGATAAATAATATTGTTTCCTACATTTCTTTTCTATGTAATGATTTGTTGAATTAAGGTTAAACACTGATATTTGGATTTAAACATGTAACACTGGCCAGGTAAAAATGAGATAACAACAGCTGAGGAAACTAAGTACTTAAGTACCATGAAATGAATTGAAAGGGATAAAAAGCCCAATATTAGCGAATTAAAATTCTACTATCATTGAGCTTGGAAAAATGGAAATATCAGAGCAACATTTTAAAAACAAAATTGTAAGGTTGATTTTATAATTCATTTTCAAGTATGTCCTTTAGTTTAAAAGTTTTAACTTAAAGAAGACAGCCTCATTGTTTGATAGAGTAATATCTTGATTTAGACTCAAAAGCTTTCATTAGAAACATGGGATGGATTTGGCTTCTTTAGACTAATGCAAGACTTGGAGGGAATGTACTTGTCTTTTGATGCCAAAGCAATAATGATCTTCGAAAGTGTAACCCATGGCGAAGTTCCCCCAAGGACTCTGGGCTCAGATGGACTGAGTCCAATCCTAGGAGATAGCCCCCAAGAGGTGAATTTATCTTCTTTTGGTTTGTGGTTCCCCCCTGAAAAGTTAAAAAAAAAAGGCCTTAAGTGTGTGTGTGTGTGTGTGTGTGTGTGTGTGTGTGTGTGTGTGTGTAGTGTCAAGGGCAGCCTAGATAGCCCAAGAGAAAGTGTTGTAAGATGGTAAGGATTCACAAGTAGCTCATGAATAAGTACAGAATAATAAAGCACCCCAAGTAGTCTATGAGTTCTGCCCCAGCAGGGAATTCTACTTGGAGCTGATGTCTGGGCAGCCCTCTGTCATTCTGCTGGGTGTCTTTTACCCACAGAATCCTACATGGTATCCTCTAAGACTTGTAATATCTCCCTGTAGTTTAGACCCCCTTTCCTCCCTCAAACAACAAAAAAAGATACACATGCTTTGGAGCTTGCTGAGCAAGCAAACCCCATCTCATCAGACCACTCTGTCTCCTGGCTTCCCTCAAATCTCAGAGTCCTACCTTCTTTAAGAAGCCTTTCCTGATCCCCCTTAATGCCAGCACCTTCCCTCTGTTGATAAGTTCCAATTTACCACGAACACCTATATTTTTCACACATGGTTGTTTACATGTTGTCTCACCAGGCGGCTGGTGGTACAGGGGATAAAGTCTGGAGTCATGAAGACCTGAGTTCAAATTTGGCCTCAGACGCTTGACATGCTTCCTAGCTGTGTGAGCTTGGGCAAGTCACTTAACCCGAATTGCCCTGCCTACCCCCCTCCAAAATATATATATACATATACATACATATACTATATATACATACATACATATATATATATATATATATATACACACACACACACACACACACACACACATATATACATAAAAGGATTATAGAGTATCTAGGCGGCCTGGGATGGGCCAGATGCCTTGGACAAGAGGCCAGGGACTAGGTTGTATGGGAAAATTCAGGGTCCAGTTCCCACCACCCCATCAAAAAGACATAACAACAGTAACAACAACAACCACCTCAATTGTAAAAAGGGGGTAATGGTAACATCTACCTCACAGGATTGTGAGGATCAAGCGATATAATATTTATGAAAAGTGCATAACACATTACCTTGTACGTAGTAGTGCTATATAAATATGTATTCTTTGCTTCCATCAGAATACACAATCCTTGAGAGCAGGGCCTGACTTTTGCCTATCTTTATATCCCTAATGCTTAACACAGTGCCTAGCATAGTAGGTACTCAATAATAGTTGACTATTCTCTGAGTAAGTCACTGGCTGTATTCTAAAATTCAAATGCTACACAGGAACCAGAAAGACTGTCTTCTTCCTTCTTTAAGGAGCAAGAATGAAATCAAGAAATCTATCTCTAGAAATTGTAGAACTCGAGAATTCTTGAACTTGAAGATACTCATGAGGCAGTTGGCATTGTTCAGGATATTTCCCTGAAAGCTAGAAGGCTAGATTCCAGAATAATTTGTTTAGGAAATTCAAAATCTTTCCTCTTCTACAAGCAAGGTTGGGATTCAAGAAGCCCAAGAGAAATTTAAGAAATGGGAGTCTTTGAATTTCCTTTCAGGCTGCATGCAAGTACATGTCTCCTACTGATATGTACTTCTACTTGAAGTCTTCATTGCTAATCCTGATTGGAAGATGGGCAGAAAAAAAAAAAACAACCCTTCTCCCACCTTGGTATACTGTGGAAGAGGGAACAAGGGAAAAAGTTGAATAAGTCAAAAGTTTGAGAGCTCCAGAGAGTGGTGTTATAATAATAGCTAAAATTTATAAACTGCTTATTCTAGTTCGTTATGATTTTATTAATTTTTTTTGAGGGGGGAAGGCAGGGCAATTGGGGTTAAGTGACTTGTCCAAGGTCACACAGCTAGTAAGCATGTCAAGTGTTTAAGGCCACATTTGAACTCAGGTCCTCCTGACTCCAGGGCTGGTGCTCTACTCACTGCACCACCTAGCTGCCCCTGATTTTATAAATTTTAGCTAATATTATTGATAGGGTGATGGAACCAGGACCCCTAAAAGGAAAAGACCATGTCTTTGAAAGCAACCCAGTCCCTGAATTTTTCCTATACATTTCAGCAGCCCAGATCACTGGTCTCTGCCCAAGGCATCTGGCTCACCCCAGCCCATCTAGATCACCTAATTAGCCTACTTGATAGTCCTTTCAGTATTTCACCTGGCCCACCTCAGACTACTTACCACTCCTTAATTCCATCCAGCACCCAGATCCTTTCACTGTTGTTTTGTATATAGGCATCAATCTCACTCTCATTAAGGTGCAGATTCACTAAGAATCTTGCCTGCACCTATTGGCCTTACGATAAAACCTTGCCACTTTGACTGAAAGAAGGCTTGAGTGCTTTAGTTCTTTCCAGACAGACTTGGCCTGTACCCTAACATTTTGGGGTTCCCAGAAACCCCCAAACTGCATCATTATAACTGATCATCTCTTCCTTAAAACTTCTTCCTTCTTTGGCCTCTGTGGCATCATACTTATTTTCACTCTTCTATATTTCAGATTACTCCTCAGCTTTCTTCCCTAGCTTTCTCATGCATGTCTCTTCTGACCTTGGTATTGAGGGTCTCCACCATTTAGTCTTAAACTGTCTTCTCATCCATGTCTTTCATTAGTCTGCCTCACACTATGTTTCAGGCAACGTTCTAAGCATTTGGGATACAAAGAAAGGCAAAAAAAAAGTCCCTATCCTAAAGAAGGACACAAATTTTGACCCTGCTAGATTAGTAGGCAGGAAGGTGGCAAGTGAGGTGAGAATGTTCATACTGATTTTACATATATATCCAATGTTATTACTGCAACAACTAAGAATTTACAATCTTCAGAATCCCCTCTCCCTGCCCCTCACAGAGGAGCCCACTCTGGGTTACTGACTCCACCCTTAGATAGAAAGTGACTAGATTTGTAGCTAAGTACATGGAAAAGGTATTCAAACTCTATCAGCTCTGCTTAAGAACATGAGTTCATAACTACAGCCTAGACTGGGACACATATGGGTCCTTTTGGCATTTGTAAAAGAAGCAAATGAGACCATTAGAGAAAGAATTGGCTAAAGAGATCTAGATAGCAGAATTTGCTTCAGGGTATCAGCAGAGCATACTAGGGTGAGCTGAAAGGGCAAGAAGCTTCCAGAATGGCCGGAGTGTAGACATCTTCACTTAAGGTAAGGTAGGTAACAAGGTTTGAAAACTCAGGTGAGCTAGTTTGGGGATCTACAGAAGAAAACATTTCTTCTTACTAGAATGTATAATGGACAGGTAAAGAGATTAGGTGGTGGTGGTGGTGCAGGACTGAAGTTTGGAGGGCAGGTTAAACTTCCCCAGTCCACAGCCAGTGGATCAAGGGTGAGGAATCCCAAGAATGACCAAACTAGGAAAAGAGGAACACAGATTTAGAACTGAATGGGACCTTAGAGACCATTTAGCTCTAGGGCTCCTTAACCTTTTGTGCATGTGTATATGTGTGTGTGTGGGTATGTGATAGATTATGTTGGCAGTCTGGTGAAGTTTACCCAAAGGAGGCAGACCTCGTAGTTAGATCAGTAGAGCATATAGTGGACAAGCTAAGAGAGAGAATGACTTTTTTTGTTAACCAAATGAAGAAAGTTGACCCCTTTATCACTGACCCAGTTGAAAGAGTGAGTTCTTAGAAGGAGAAGCTAGTTCCACAAAGAATTTGGCATTGATCTTTTTTATTTAGAAATTCTAAAAACAAAAAGTATGCCCTTTTGTTTTACCATAGCTGTGGAATTTCTTTTGTTTTACAGTGACTAGAAGGAGGTCTTTTTTTGAGTTAGCCAGAAGAACTTGACTGATTAGAATCTCCAAAAAGATCTTTGTATATTTAATAAATAATGTGTCTGGTAGATTTGGCTAAAATGTAAGAGTTGGTTGTTTTAATTCCACAATGATTAATGTTTGTTGAATAAATGAATTATACAGTGGGAAAATTATCACATTCTTTCAATTGGTACTTCCTATGTAAACTCCTTGAGAAGAGGGATGTTTCATTCTCTGTATTTGTTTACAGAATGCCTAGCACAGTTCCTGGCAAGTAGAGTGTAGATGTTCAATAAATGTTTGAATGATTGATTGTCTACATATCTGGTGTTGAAAAATCTTTTTACCTTTCTCAATTAATTTTCATCTTAAACTAAGTTTAGGTACCTAAAAAAATAATGCTTAGTCAAAAGTTAATGGAGCTGAAATTAAGAGCCAAAAAAAAAAGAAAAAAAAGAAACCTGAAGGTGACCTGTTTATCTCTATGAAGGGCTATTGTGCTGATCACACAATGCCTCCTAGTCATTTAAAGTTCTGCATAACCTAGACTCGATTTACCTTTCAAGACTTATGATACATTACTCCCTTTTATGCAAATGGACATTCCTATTTTTTCTTAAACTAGACACTTTGTCTCCCATTTTCCTGTTTTTGCAGTACTGTACAAGATGGCTGGAATAAACTCCCTCTTTATGTCTGCCTTTTGGAATCCCATGTTTCCTTTAAACTCAATTCAAGCACCACTTTCTATATGAAACCCTACCTGAGTACCCAGAGTTGCTAGTGCTTCAAAAAACTATCTTGTATTTGTTATTCACATATATTAACATAAATACACAATATGTATACATATATATCCTTACACATCCGCATGTTGTTTCTCCTGATAGAATGCAAGTTCCTTGAGGTTAAGACTGCTTCCCTTCTGTCTTTGTAACCTCAGTACCCAGGGCCGTGCCTGCCATATTTATTAAAATGGTTGTTTATTAATCACAACAATGATGCTTCCATCACAAGAGATAAATGGAGATGACCGAATTTTTTTTAATTGAGTCTCTGGCTATTTTAAGGATCTTTGTATTAACCTTAATATATTAATTAAGCACAACTTTAAAGACATCACCACCATCATCAACAAGTATTTAAGAGTTTATTATGGGCCAGGCACTGTGCCAAGCACCTGGGATACAAAAAATTCAAGAGACGACAGCCTCTGTCTTCAAGGAGCAAAAACTACTATGGACATAGAAAATACTTTAAGTGTAAATGGGAGGTAAATCTCAGAGGGAAGTTACTAAGCAGTCATTGAATCATAGATTTAAGAACCGAAGTCAACAACTGAGGTCTCGAATCTAACTCCTTCATTTTAGAGACAGATAATAAAGGTCATTTAAAACCAACTCCCTCATTTTGCAGATGTGAGGACGCTGAGGCCTGGAGAGGTTGGTAACTAAGATTATATATTAAGCATATGCATGGATATGTGTACACATACAGTCCATGCATGTGTATAATATATACATATATATATATATATACACATATGAACATATAGCACTGTGCCTGGCACAAAGTAGGCACTTAATAATAAAAGTTTATTGAATTGAATCGAATATATTGCACAGTGGCAGAGTTTGAATCCAGGTCTTCTGATCCCAAATGTAGCACTCTATCATGCTGCCTCTTCTCTACGATATTAGCTGGAAGAGAGGAGTCCGCGTCGAACGGTACAAGAGGTTCCAGTAATTTATTTTAAATGCCACGAAAGCCTGGCTATTTAACCTAACTAGCCTGGTGCCCACAGTGCGCGTCCTAAGATAAAAATACCAGGCGGCCCTGGGTCTAAGGAAGGCTCCCCCGGGAGGAGCCGGGGCTCCGAGAGTTCTCAGGGGAGCCAGTCCAGCCTGTCTCGCACCCCAATCTTCTCCTCTGGCTTCCTTTGTAGGTCACCTTCCGTCCTCCCTTAGTAAGGCAATATCGCGAAACTGGGGCAAGGAAGGCTCAGTTTTCCTGCCCGCAGCAACTCCCCCGAGCCCCGTCACACTGCATGGGGCGGGGTGGGGGAAACAATCCCGGCCGTCGTCACCATCCCCACCCCCCCTTCCCTTTCAAAAGGTCCTGAGACGTCCAGAGCCGAGCCGGCGTTGGGGAGGGGGCTCCCAGGCCCGACGTCATCGATTGTCACGTCGCCCCCGCCCCTCCAATGGCCAACCTCCCTCCACGCCGCGCGGGGACCCTCCCCCTCACCTCGCGGACGCAGGTCTGGAGCCTCGGGGATGTGACGTCATCTCACCTGGCAACTGCCGGGCGGGCGGTAGTAGTAACCCAGGAGGTGGGGCGGGGGTGGGGGTTTCGGAGAGAGGAGGGGGGGGAGGGAAAAAAGAGTTCTCGCGAGATTTCCCCCACCTTCCACAAGTCCCGGACCCCCTTCTCCCGGCGGCCGCGTCCCGGCTCTCGAGTCAGCGGAGCTCGAGCGCGCGCTCCTCTCCACCGCACTTGGAGAGGGGAGGGGTTGGCTGACGCCGGCGGCGGCGGCGGCAGCCTCGGGCTTGGGACCGGTTACCTCCCCACCTACCCGCCAGAGGGGGCCGGGAGGGGGAAAGGAGCTGGCTGGGTGGGGGGAGGGACAGCAGGGCGTTTGGTCGCCGCCGCCGCTGCCCCGGCTCAGGGTGTGGAATAGCAGGATCCACCACCACCACCACACCACCACCTCGGACACACCACCACCACCACCACCCCATCACACCACCACTACCGCCACCGCCACCACCACTACTACTACCGCCACCACCTCCACCTCTACCACCGCCGCCGCCTCTTCCTCCTCCTCAGGTTCTTTAACTGACTGGACCGGCTGGAGGGAGGCGCGGGCGGATGGACTCCGCGCCTCGCCCCGCCTGAGCCCCCGCACACCGCCCGCCCGCTGGGGCTGAAGCCCGGCTCCAGCTGCACGAAGCCTCTACCCGAAGAAGAGAAGGAGGAGCCGCCACTGTCTGGCTTCTCCGCGCCGGAGCCCGCAGCATGGGTAAGAGACCACCCCCTGCCCTTCGCCCCAAGCCTCTCACCCTTCCCCCTTCTCAGGGACGGCGCGCGGGAGTGGGGGTGGGGGGGCGGACACGCTTCTCTGCCCTCGCTCCCAGCTCTGCTGGGGTGGGGGCGAGTTTGGAAGGAAAGAGGGAGTTACAGCCCTCCCCCAACCCTTTTGACACCCCCTCCCCAATCGGACACAGTTGTAGGGGTGAGGGAACCAGGCGTCCTGGCCTCGGCACTGATTTGGGATAAGAAGGCACCCTTCCCCTCCCCCCACGGACTCCTCTTTATCCTTTCTTGGAATGAGAAGCATTTAAATAACTCCTTGGCTTCTCCCATTTTTACTAGTTTCATTCAGTCTCCTTGGTCTTTCTGTTCCCCAGAAATCGTGCTCCTCAAATAGGAATTTCTAGTGCTAGATGTGGCCCCGTCCCTTTTCTCATTCTTTTTTTTTTCCCTCCCCTCTACACTTCTTGGAAATATAACCTTTTTCCCTACGCGCATCTAGAGGGGTTTAGGAATGGTTGAGCGTGGCTCACCCCTTGTTCCATCTCCCACCACCCAAATGAAACAAACTCGAACCCTTTGAGGATTTTACTTTTCCTTCTCTTCCTTCTCCCTCCCTGCACCTACACGACTACTCCGCCCCTTTACCTCCTCCCTTCCCAGTCCACGTAGTATAAGGGAGGGCGATTGAAAAAAAAAAAAAAACAACCCAAACTAGATATCTTTCCATGGTCCCTCATTTAAGATAATTCACCAACAGATCTGAGCTATCCCTTAGAACAGAGATTCTTAACCTTTTTTCATGGGTGACATGGGAGTTTGGTGAAGTCTCTGGACCCTTTCACAAAAATGTTTTAAAATACACAAAGTAAAGTACATAAGATTACAAAAATTACTAAAATTATATTGAATTACAGTTATCAAAACATTAAAAAGAAAAAATCTAAGTCGCGGACGCTAATTTAATTTAATTTAAGAACTCTTGCTTTAGAAAACGATTTTGGAAAACATGTATTGACCGGTAAAATGCCCATTAATTATTCAGAATTGGGTTTCTCTATGGAGGTGGTGTATGTAGGGCTTGAGGATTTAAGCGTCTACTTCGGTTTTTTGACGTAGACTTTAGCCAATTGTTGGCAGTTAATTATCAGATATTCTCTTGAGGGTTCTACTGGGGTTTGATGTGATTTAAATTTTGAACCTTTTGAGAAGAGATTTCCTGTTTGGTATTGAGCTTCCTTACTAGAGAGACAAAGTTCTAGTTCTACTTTGTTTTTCATAATATTTTCAAGTTTGATAGGGACTACAGGCGTCAGGGTGCTTGGTAGGTTGGACTAGATTGCACTTTCCTTTAAATAGTGTATTTGATAAGAAAAAAAAGTTTTATAAATATTAAGAACATCCATAACTCATTCAAGTACCTAAGAAGTTTTTAAGAGGTAAGAGGATGTTGCTTTTTTTTTATTGCTATGATACAAAGTATAACAAAATCTCAGGAATAAACTGAGTCTTCAGTTTGAATGGTGTGAAGATAAGACTAACTGTTAAATATTCAGAAGAGATAAATTGCTTTTTGTTTTTAAAAGGTACAAAACATTAACAAACTGTCCTTTGTACTTGTTAAAGATATTGATCCAAACCAATAAATTTTGGAAATAATGAGTGATTTTGTAAGAGTTAAGAATAAAAAGTAGTGCTGTTTTGGCATCCTGTCCCTCCACCTCCTCTTTTTGAAAGATGTTTTTTAAGCATAGCAATCACTGACTTTCTTTGCATGCCTGGTTAGAAGTTTTGTTTATTTTCATGTTAATATTTGGCTTGTTCTTTTGCTTTAGAAAGTAACTTTTAATATCAACCACATATTGAGGTGAGGCACTTAAAAATTTTTTTTTGAATGGAAATTTTTCAAAAATGTTTTTTATATTCCCCTGATTTCTTAAACAGAATTCACTGAAAGTAGTTTGAATTTTTAAAGATGACTTAAGGTCTTAATTATGAACATTTATTTACTTTGTTATAATATAGTGGTGACCCTAGGACATAATATTAAGGTTTGTAGGGCAGATAGTTAGTTGACTTACTTAATCCTCAGACTTTTTCTCTTTGTTTTGTTTTTGAATAGTTTTGCTATCTCTTCTGGTGTTACTTCTGTTACTTCTGGTGCTGTCCCTGTTGCTGATTGTAGAACTCCACCCACTTTTCTAATTTGTTTTTGACTTTGAAGTCATATAACTTTCTTCTGAAAGTCTTTATTCAAATAATGTGCCAAGTAAGAGTAAATAGGTTTTGAGTGAGGGCCTGAGCAGGGCTTTAATGTGAGAATAAGCATTATTTAGTGCATGGAATTTATGAAAAATGTTTTCACTCTTTAGAGACATTTTCTGCTTAGTTTCATATTTCTTGATCCTTTTCTGGATTGGTGAGATTGAAGGAGAGCTGAGATAATAGATGAAGTGATACTGTGTCATGAATTTGACTGTCGTATCAGAAAAAAAATATTTTGAAGTTATAATAGTACTTACCAAGTTAAGTTTTGAAAATTCGAGCTCAGTTTTTGCCAGTTTACACAGAAATGTACAGTTATAATTTTATGTTCCTATATGAAGTTTTGTTAAACTTCCAAAATGAAATAACCTGCATCTAAAGTAGTAAGTATTTGCCTTTTAACAATGTGTGTGAACTTGGGGAAATCTCCTAATCTCCCTGGACTTTGGTTTTTTTTTTTTCCTTTTCTAAATATGGGGTTTGGATCAGATGGCCTGTGAGATCCCTTCCAGTTCAACATCTATGATGAAATTGTCTTTACTTTGAAAATGTGTAATTTAATGTAATTATTTTAGTTAATTGGAAAAATTGTTAGTACTGAAGACTTTAACTTAAAATATTTTAAATTTTCTTCATCTATTTTATAACTTAAATGTAAGTATCTTAAATTCTTCCTATGCTAAAGTTGTCAGAGACATTTTACTCCTGAATGTCAAGTACTAGGTACTTTCTTCCTTATTTGCCCCAAAGAAAGTCAATAGTTTTCGGTTTCAGTTCTTATCTGTCAGTGGAAAAAAAGAATGACTTCTTGATAGTAGGATATTGGTTGTTCGTTTGATGTGATTTTATAATAAAAAAGTTAATTTTCAGAAATTAATTGGGAAATAAGGTAATAGTCATATCAGTGCATTTTAGCTATTTTGCTGATAGCAAGCAAAAATGACAAGACAAAGTTTGCAGAAAAGAATTTCCAACAGGTATAAGGTCTTGGAATAAATTAATGAAAAATTATTCATTCTATATTACTATTTATGTAAAGGGAAACCACCATCTTTCCACTACCTTATATTTATTTTACATTTATTCATTCTTTTATATTCTTCATTGTGTACATATTCTCCCTTTCTAGAAAGCAGGAGTACCTCTTTGAGGAGAGGGACTCTGATTTTGTTTTTGTACAAGTTTTGAAGCATGCAGAAAAGCATCTGCAGCACTTAAAGCTCCTTGAACCGCACATAGTAGATACTTTTAATAAATGCTTTTTGATTAAGAAGCAGTGAGGAAGTAGGATTTTTATAGTTATGTAAAATTTTAAATAGTTTTATGCTACACTCTCATCTAAATTACTATCATTTGAAATGGGATTGGACTGGGTTACCTTAGCTGTTTATAAAAAAAGAGTTTATTAAGTAAATTAATACCATGTTGAACTGAATATATACAACTTTGAATGGAAGGTGACCCTTTCACAGAAGGAAAATTTTTAAAATTGTAAAAAATACTCTTTAGCATCTAAAATGCCAAATATTTTTATCAATATTAAATCACAGAATGCAAATATTTTCATAGTTGGAGGAACTCCATAGTTGGTGTGTTTCTGATAGACAACATAAAACTAGCATGGAAGAAAGAGATTATTGTGGGGTATCCCACTTTATGAGTTTATGATCTCTCATGAGTCATTTCTCTCTTTACAGATGATGCCCAGATCTCTATATCTAGCCTTAGTTTCTCTCCTGAGCTTTAGTCTCGTATTTCCAAATGTCCCTTGGACATCGCTAACTGATTGACCTGTAGACATCTCAAGCTTAAAGTATCCCAAACTCACTGTCTTTGCCTTTGGATTCTCCCATTTTCTCAACTTCCATATTACTGTGGAGGGCACTACCATCTTCTCAGGCACCCTGGTGTCATTCTTGACTCCTTTTGAGCTTACTCCATATATCTAGTTTCTTGTCAGGTCCTATTGTTTCTGTCTGCATAACATCTCATATACATACCCATCTCTCCAATTTCAAAGCCACTATCTTAGTGCAGGCTCTCATCACCTCATACCTGGATTGTTCTTCTGCCAGGCCTTCCTGCCTGAAGTCTCTTGAGAGTCCAGTCTGTCAAAGTGATTTTCTTGGGTCACAGCTGACCAGGTCAGACCACTCCCCTCCCTTACTTAGTGAGTTCCTATGGCACTCTTTTGCCTCCAGGATTAAATATAAATTGCTCTGTTTAGCATTTAAAGCCCTTCAGTCAGTCATTAAACCTTTATTAAGCTATCCTGCCAGGCCCTGTGCTGTAGATAAATAGAAGGGTGATAGTGGGTTCTTAAGGAGCTCATACTCTTGGTTGGGGTAGGGGTGGGGGGGGAGACAATAGATAAATAACTGTAAAAACAAACTACATCCAAAATAGGTTTCAAATAATCAATAGAGAAAACACACTAAAATTAAGAGGAGTCAGGAAAGGCTAACTATAGAATGTGGAATTTTATCTGGGACTTGAAGGAAGCCAGGAGGAAGAGATGAGGGGGACAGCCAGTGAAAATACCCAAAGTTGGAGATGTAAAACTTGCTCAAAGAACAGCAAGGAAGCCCAGTATAGCTGGTGGGGTATAAGATGTTAGAAAGTGTGGGTAGGTTGTGAAGGTCTTTGGATGCCAAATAGAGGATTTTATATTCTCTCCTGTAGGTGATAGGGAGCCACTGGAATTTATTGAGGGAGATAGAGGGTTGATATGGGAAGACCTGGGCTTTGGGAGGATTGCTTTGACAACTGACTGGAGAATGGATTGCAGTGGGGAGAAACTTGTGTCAGGCAGACCAACTGGCTAGGCTATTGCAGTGATCCAGGAATGAGATGATGAGGCCACCTTCAGCAGGGTGGTGGCAGTGTCAAAGGGAGAGAGGAAAGTGGGATTGTATTGAGAGATATGAAGGTCAAAGTGGCAGGCATTGGCAGTAGATTGGATATGGGGTTGTGTGAAGGAGGATGAAGAATTAAGGTTTACACCTGAATTGCAATCCTGGGTGACTGGAGGATGCTGGTGCCCTTGACAGTAATAGATGAGGTTGGGGGAGAATATGGAAGGAAAGATAGTTCAGGTCACAGAGCAAGAAGGATGAGGATTGAGATAAGGTCATTGGATTCAGCAATTAAAAGATCATTACTAACTTCAGAGAGAGCAGCTTCGGTTGTATAATGAGGTTGGATGCCAGTCTGCAGAGTTGAGAAGAGAGAGGAGGAGAGGAAGTGGAGGCACCTGTGGACTTCCTCAAGAATGTTAGCCACGAAAGGTGGGAGAGTATGGCTGGCTGGATCAAGTGAGGATTTTTTTTGAAGATGATAGGGACATGGGCATATTTGTAGGCAGTAGGAAAGCAGTCAGTAGACCAGAGAGATTGGAGATAAATGAGAGAGTGGGGATGGTAGGGGAGGCAGGTTGGAATGAGATCACTTGTGCAGGTTAGAGGGATTAATTTTGACAAGGAGATGGGCAACTTTTACCTGTGGAATGAGTGAAAGAGGAGAAGGGAGAAGACGGAGCTCTCAGTGAATGGCCTCAGTTTCTTCAGTAAAATAGATTAGACAACATTCTGGCAGCCAAGGAAAGTTTGAGGAGTGATGAAAAGATTTGGAAGAGTTGTTGTGTCTATATTTGAAAGCTTCTTACCCTTTATTCCCCCCTTTTTTTTTATTCACCTTCATGTATTCTATGATCCAGTGACACCCTACTTGTTGCTGACCCTTGAACATATAACAATTCCTTGGTTTCCTTCAAGTCTCTTTTCATATCCCACGATATGCAGGAGACCTTTCCTGGTCTTTTAGTTCAGAACTCATACCTGTATCCTGTTAAACTCCTACTCATGTCCTCTTGTAAGTTCGTCACATGAGGGTGTCTGCCAAATGTGGGTGACTTTTTTTTTTCGATATTGTAAAAATACCAGTGAAGCATGAATGCTGTCATTTGGATGGATAGCTCTTGTCATGTGACCTGCCTATCCTCTTATTTGCTCATAAAGTTTTTGATCTGATCACATCCTTTACAATTCTTCACATTTCCTGGGTTGTAATGTGTTGCAACCTTCTGGTGCCCATCAGTGCCCCTTTCCATTGCTCTTGGGGTGGTCCTCAACTTTTATTCTCTGGGTCTGACTTGCAGCTATATGTCCTTTAGAAAATATTGGTGTTTAAAAGATAAGACCTCTGTTTCAGGGAGAGCTTGAGGTTATTAAAAGAACTTTAAAATTTTCCAAAGTCAGTGCTGCCCATTCTCCTCTTCATTTCTGGACCCCATTGTCCATTTGCGTTGTATGTAAAAAATATATCCTGTTGCCTAAGAAATAGGGGCCAGAAGATGGTAAGATCTGTTGTGAGGCTAGGTCCAGACCACTCAGGTTCATTGTTAACACAAGTTTTGAAAAAGCTTAGAACTTGATGGGAGAGAAAAGCAGACCGATATCTAGATGGATGTGATTGAGGTTTTTGAGTGTCTGGCATCATTTTTCTCAATGAAAAGGGTAGGATTATTCTATAGGAGGTGTATGTAAAGCTATAACAGATTTGAAACAGAAGTTATATGCTCAGAACAGGGCAGATTGGTTCAGGAAATTTTTGTGAGGAGAGTTGTATACATAGTCCTTTTTTTCTTTTTTATTATGAATTTAAACATCGAGAAGCATGGACTGTTTTAATACACGAAGAGCGGAACAAGAGGATTATATATGAAACAGAACTTTACTCTTTGTATTTTTAAATATTTCTTTGATGTGATTTTTTGGTTTTTCTTTTTGCATCAGCATTATTCAACTTCTACAATTCCTCCCCTCACCTGGAATACTCCTTTGTATGAAGTAAGTATAGTGAAGTGAAGCAAATTTGCACATTCATTGTGTTCTGGAGTCATAATTGGTCATTGCATTGATCAGAGGTTTTAAGTCCTTAAAAATTATTTTCTTTACAATATTGTAGTAGTTGTATAAGTTGTTCTCCTCATTCTACTTATACCTTACCAGTATTCTCTGCCCTTGTCAGCCCTCTGGAAGTTGGATAGGAGAGCTCCTGTCAAAACCCTCATGTAATGAGAGTATGCAGGCCAGCCATCTCTTAATTTACCATCTGGCGATACTCCTTTGGACTTCTCTATTAATGCCCTCCTTTCATCATTTTGTTGTTGTTATTTTTGAGTCTTTGTGACCTCATTTGGGGTTTTCTTGGTGAGGATATTGGAATTGTTTGCCATTTCCTTTTCCAGCTTATTTTACAGATAAGGAACTGAGGCAAAGTTAAGTGACTAGCCTAGAGGCAAGAGTGGGGAGCCTTCAGCCTCAAGGTCACATGTAGCCCTCTAGGTTCTCCAGTGTGTCTCTCTGATTGAATACAAACTTGAGGCCGCAGGTTTCCCATGCGTGGTAAAGTCATACAGCTAGTAAGTGTCTGCCTCTTCCATCATGCCCCTTCATTAAGCACCTTCCCCGTCCTCCTTCAGTTTCCTTTTGAGTGCTACCCTCCCCCTTTAGAGTGTATGCTACCTTTTTTTTTTTTTTTTTTTGTATTTATATCTCCAGCACTTAGCACAGTGTCTGGCATGTAGTAGGTGCTTAATAAATGTTTATTGAATGACTTGATCATGCATGATCAGACAGCAGTTGTATTTTAAAATTCTTCCTATTTTCTTGTCTCACCCTTTTCTTCACAGCCCTACTTTTTGTTTGGCCCCTATGCTTTTAGTATTAAGAAGTAAAACAAACTTCCTAAGCATTAATATAAGCAACCAATAATATATAGTTTATTATAAATCTTACTCTATAAAGGTTCCATAAGGAACCATAGGGTACTTTTTTGTGTAATTGCAGGTTTAAAAAAAAATTACTAGGCTTAAATACCATAAAGAACATTTCCATAGATGAAGCAAAACATGCAAAAAAAAAATAGGATTCTATATGAAATAATGAACTCTACTTCATTACCATTTGCTTTAAGTATATAATTCTGTGGTTTCATTTCAAAACAGTTTTGCTTGTTGTGCTACAATTTGAACTTCCATCTATTCCCTTATGTGAATTTAAAATATCACAATGTCCCTTTAAGGCATCATTGTTGCTAACCTCCCCCCCCCCCCCCCACTAACTTCCCCACTAAAAACACAAAGATGGGGGTGGAGGAGACAGGACTTTGTAACACAAACAAAATTAATCCACAGTGTGGCCATGTCAAAAAATGTATGATCCTTTCCCCGACTTGAGTCCACCCCTTCTGTCTGGAGGAGGGTAATAACTCTGGAGTATTTCCAGGTCTTCTAGAGTATTGCTTGTTCAATTTTATTCATTATTTTCATTTCTTTTCTTTTTTGTTTGTATTTAGGTAGTATTTAATTTTTCCCCAGTTACATGTAAAAACAACCTTTAACATTCGTTTTTAAAATTTTGCGTTGTAAACTCTCTCCTTTCCTCCCTCCCCACCTCCCCTTATTGAGAAGGCAAGCAATTCCATATAGGTTATATATGTGTGGTCATGCAAAACACATCCACAATAGTCACACTGTGAAAGAAAACATAGACAAAAAAGCTAAAAAAAAAATAAAGTGAAAAAAAAAGTTGCTTCAATCTGTATTCAGACACTATCAGTTCTTTATCTGGGAATAGATAGCATTTTTCATCCTAAGTCCTTCAGAATTGTCATGGATTGTTGTATTGCTGAGAATAGCTAAGTCATTCACAGCTGATCATCTTGCAAAATTGCTGTTATTTTGTACCCAGTACATTTCACTTTGTATCAACCTACGTAAGTTTTTTTCAGGTTTTTCTGAGAGCATCCTGCTCATCATTTCTTATAATACAATAGTATTCCATCATAATCACATACCACAACTTATTCAACCATTCCCCGATTGATGTGCATCCCCTTTATCCCCAGACAAGAGCTACTATAAATGTTTTTGTACATATAGGTCCTTTTCCTTTTTGTTTTTTCTCTCTTTTGGAATACAGACCTAGTAGTGGTATTGCTATGTCAAAGGGTATGAATGGTTTATAGCCCTTTGGACATAGTTCCAAATTGCTCTATAGAATAGTTTAATAAGTTCACAGCTCAGACAGCAGTACATTAATGTCTCATTTTTCCCACATCCCATCAACATTTGTCATTTACCTTTTCTGTCCTGTTATCCAATCTAATAGGTATGAAGTAGTGCCTCAGAATTGTTTTAACTTGCATTTCTCCAATCAGTAGTGATTTAGAATATTTTTTCGTGTGGCTATGGATAGCTTTAATTACTTCATCTGAAAACTGATTGTATCTTTTGATTATCTATTGGGGAATGGCTCTTATTTTTATAAATTTGACACAGTCCTTTATGTTAGAGAATGAGGCTTTTATCAGAGAAACTTGTTTCAAAAATTTTTTTCAGTTACTATTGCTATTTCCCTCTATCCTATCCTCCCTACCACCATTTATTCTATTCTCTCTCTCCTTTCACCCTGTACCTCCTCAAAAGTGTTTTGCTTCTGATTATCCCTTCCCCCAATCTGCCCTCCCTTCTATCATCCCCTCCCTCTCATTCCCTTCCCCTTTTATTTTCCTGTAGGGTAAGATAGATTTCTGTATCCCATAGGCCGTGTATCTTATTTCCCAATTACATGGAAAAAGAATTTTTTAACATTCTTTTTGAAACCTTTGAGTTCCAAATTCTCTCCCTTCCTCCCTCCCCAGCCACCCTCATTGAGAAGGCAAGCAATTCAATGTAGGTTATACATATGTAGTCATGCAAAACACTTCCATAATAGTCATGTTGTGAAAGACCAACTCTGTTTTCCTCCATCCTAGGTCCTGCTCCCCTTGTATTCATTAGTTTCAAAGGTATTTCTCTTTATGTTATTGTTATACTGGTTTAGATTCTTCTGATCCTGTTCATTTCACTCTATCAGTTCATATTACCCAGGATTCTATGAAATCATCTCTCAGCATTTCTTATAGTGGAATAATATTCCATTACATTCGTATGTCCCTATTTGTTCAACCATTTCCCAGTTGTGTAAGAGGCCATATAAAACACCTTATTTTCTAGTTCTTTGACTTTTAATCCCTACTTCAGGATCAGGAAATATGTTTTTCTTGTGACTCTTCCTTCCCCCAAATTTCCCCCCTCTTAATAACCTCCTCTCTGTTCCCAGTATTTCTTATTTGAGTTTGGTATATTTCTTTTTTCTCCATTAATTAATTTATTTTTAGTTTTCAGAATTCACTTCCACAAGATTTTGAGCTCCAAATTTTCTCCCCATCTCTTCCCTCCCCCCACCCCAAGACTATGTGCATTCTGATTATCCCTTCCCCCAATCTGCTCTCACTTCTATCATCCCCCCCTCTTCCTTCATCCCCTTTCCCTCTATTTCCTTATAGGGCAGGATAGATTTCTGCCCTATTGCTTGTATGTCTTATTTCCCAGTTGCATGTAAAAACAATTTTTAACATTCATTTTTAAAACTTTGAGTTCCACATTCTCTCCCTCCCTCTCCCTCCACCCCGCCACTGAGAAGTCAAACAATTTGATATAGGTTAGACATGTGTAGTCATGCAAAACACTTCCATAATAGTCATATTGTGAAAGATTTAACTATATTTCCCTCCATCCTATCCCCCTCATTTATTCTATTCTCTCCTTTGACCCCATCCCTCCTCAAAAGTGTTTGCTTCTGATTATTCCCTCCCCCCATTTGCCTTCCCTTCTATCATCTCCCCTCTCTTATCCCCTTCCCCCTACTTTACTGTAGGGTAAGATAGATTTTCATACCCAATTGAGTGTGTATGTTATTCCCTCCTTAAGCCAAATCCGATGAGAGTAAGGTTCACTTGCTCTCACCTCACCTATCTTGCCTTCCATTGTAAAAGCTCTTTTTCTTGCCTCTTTTATGTGAGGTAGTTTACCCCATTCTACCTCTCCTTTTCTCCCAATACATTCCTCTCTTACCCCTTTATTTTTTAGATAAGAGGTCGATGTATTTCTGATTCAAAACTTTGTGTGTCTTCAGTTCAGTCCCCTTTGTTCATTTATAAATACGCTTCTCATGTACCCTAATTATGAGAAAAATCAAGCCTCACCCCCTCTTTCTTTTTACCCTACCTTGTTCCTGTCTCTCTCCAAACCCTACGACTAGAACCAGTCTACCTCCAGAACTGGTTTTTCCCCGCTCAACTCCCAGTATCCTATGAACACATTAAGGTTCTAGGGGCTACTTAAAAATTTCTGCTCTGCCCCCCTCCCCCCAAAAAAGTTAGCACAACATCATACAGTAGTTACTTTCAATTGTTCTAATAAATGTACCTTTTTAGATATCTCTGAATTCATGTATTTATATTCCAAACTTCCTACTTTTTCCATCAAAAATTCTTGAAAATCTTCTGTTGCATTAAGTACCCATTTGTTCCCACATAGGATCATACTGAGTTTTGCAGGGTAGCTTGTTCTTGGTTGTAAGCCCATCTCTTTTGCATTTCTAAATATTGCATTCTAAGATCTCTCATTGAGAGTTGAAGCTGCCAAGTATTGTGTGATCGTGACTGTATCCTAGGTACTTGAACTGCTTAATTCTGGATTCTTGTAATACTTTCTCTTTGACATGGGAGTTCTGAATTTTACTGACATTCCTGGGAGTTTTCATTTGGGGATGTATTTCATGAGGTGACCTATGTATTCTTTCTTTCTTTACTCTGCCTTTTGGTCTTAATAAATCTGGACAGTTTTCATTTATGATTTCTTGTATTATAGTATCCAAGCTTTTTACTGTATAAGCATTTTCAGGGTGTCTGTAATTTTTTATTATCTCTTCTTAACCAGTTTTCTAAGTCAGTTGTTTTTGTTACCAGATATCTTCTTCTAGTTTTTCAATCTTTTTATTTTGTTCTAATAGTTCTTACTGTCTCATGGAATCATTGATTTCTGTTTGGTCTATTCTTGTTTTTAAGGACTCCCCTTCATGGGCAAGGTTTACTACTTTGTCTTCTAAGCTGTTCATTCTACTTCCATTTCTTTTCTCCAGGGCTTTCATTTCATTTTTTAAAAATCTCTTTATTATATCTAGGAATTAATTTATTTAATTTATTTATATCTAGGAATTCACATAGTCCTTGTGGAAAATCTATTTTTTCCTTTGAGTCTATGTTTACAATTGTTAAAGTGTTGCTTTGCTCTTTCTTCTAGAGGATCGCTAGATATGATAGTGTTTGATGTTTCCATCTTTAATTTATTCACCTCTTCAAGTTTAGTTCCTGAATTAGGGTTTTGTGCTAGTATATCCCTTAATGAGTTTCTGAGTGGGTTGGTTGACTATGCAGGGTAAATCACATTAGTTCTTGCACTAACCTCCACATCCTGGAATTAGGCTTCTTTGGATATCTGAAGTTCAGAGCTGGATCTTCAGGGCCCTCCCTGGAATCGCAGGGCATGTTAGAAACCTCAGAGCACTTGGGCTAGCGTTGTCCTGGTGTGAGGCTGTGGGTGCTTGCTACCTTGGCACTGTAGCACTTCCAAGCTCTCCACCCCAGGGTTTTGCAGTGGAAAAGGTACTTGTGATGCTTTGCTTTTGCAGGCTGAAGTCAACTTTTACTGCTTGGTTGGACTGGGAAGTATAGATCCTGGTTTTGTTTCCAGGCCGCCTCTGCGCCCCCCCCCCCCCCCCCCCTCCTTTTCTATAGCCTGGCTGACTTTTTGTGCATTACTCAGGTGGAAAAATCACTGACTGTGGTTTCTCACTGGATTTCAGTGTGATGAGGACTTCAGGGTTTGTTGGAGTAGATATGCAGGAGCTAGGTGGTCTGCCTTGAGTCTCAAAATCCAGACAGCCGATTCTAGATGCTTACTTGTTGGAGATACTATAGAAGGAATTCTTGTCCAGAAATGAGTTGGCTTAGATGACCTCTTCCAACTGTGAAACTCTTTACTATTCAAAAGGAATCACACTCATAATAGTTTTTCTTTTCTCTGGTGTCACAGGAATTCTTATTCCTGAGTTTGGTTTGCTCAAGGAGTCAGTCTGGTGATTTTTCTGAGACCAGAGGAAATCACATAACTATGGCAACACTTGACCAAGCCGGTATTTACCTCCCAGCCTTACTTTGATGAGGTATCCATAACTCTGTATTTATCAGAAAAGGCTTCCCTTTACTTCTCTCTAAACAACTTCTTTCTCTAAAACCTTACTTGCTGGTCAATCTAGTTGCTTTTTCTTAATGGAAGCTCCTAATTTGTTTTCTGTAGGAGTGGTCAAGTCCTTAGTAGCTTCATTCACTGACTTTATGTGATTGTATGGCTAATTTTATGTGATAAGGCCACTGGTTGTCATCAGTCAAGAAATTTTGAGGATCTAGCTGACATATAAAAGAACAGAACACAATACAGATTCTCAGTGAAATTGTTATAGAAATAAAACATCCAGCTGTAAACTGAAAGACTGAAATGGACCTGTGATCTCATCAATTTGGGTATTCTTTTCTGTGAAACAGATAATGGCCTGTCCATACCTATCTTTTTTATGCATCTCTTGCCGCCTGTACTCCCATGAGTTCATGGGAGTTTCTACTTGTGTACCTTCCTCACTTTCTGTTAACATCAGAAAATACCAGTGGAGCATGAAGGCTGTCTCTCAATTGTCCGTATTCTTACTGTGACCAGGTCATTTTTTTTTACTCGTTTTTCTTTTCTGTTCTTTATACCATTTATCCTTTATAATTCTTTATTAGTAATGTGTTGCAGCTTGCTCTTGATTATTAGGGACCTCTCTTGTTCTTAGGGTAATCTTCAACTTTAGTTCTTCAGAGACCATGGTATTCCAGATTTCCCACCATACAAAATCACAACAATAATATTGGTATTGAAAATATGGGCCTTTGTTTTAGAGAGAAGCTTGGACATTTGCTATTTTCTCAAAGGGATCTACCTTGCTCTCCTCTTCCTGTAGGACAGACCTACACAACTTGGCAGTAGGTAGGGGCCAAAATTAAAATAGGCTAAACTTCATGCCGTAGATGGTTTTTTTTTTTTTTTTGTTTTTTTTTTTTTTTGGTTTTTGGAGGGGCGAAGGCAGGGCAATTGGGGCTAAGTGACTTGCCCAAGGTCACACAGCTAGTAAGTGTGTCAAGTGTCTGAGGCCAGATTTGAACTCAGGTCTTCCTGACTCCAGGGCCGGAGCTCTACTCACTGCGACACTGTAGATAGGTTTTTAATGGCTCCTTTTACACGTAAAGGTGTAGTTAATGCTTAAACTGTTTTGCAAATAAACCATATTAAAAAAGGGAAATTTCAATTAATTCAATTAATTACACTTATTACTAGATTTTTATTATGAAATTGCACCTCTCACACTAGAGGCAGACTGATGATGATTGGTTGCCGTGGGTCACATGACAAACAGGCAAGCGTATGCAGTGGCAACCTACCTGCTAAGTTTACGTGACTAGTGGAAGGTGGGGCATGGTCAAAGCACTCATTATATCTTTACTTTCTTTTATATCCTCTATATTTTTCATGGGCCACCTGAAATCCTTTGGTGGGTTGCAGGTGGCCTGTGGCCCATATGTTGTGCAGGCCTGCTGTAGGAGGTGACCTAACTCATTGCCCATTTTTATTGTCTGCACAATTAGTCAATCAAAAGTGCTTATGAGGCACTGGGGATATAGAAATACAATTAACAGAATGGCCCCCACTGCAGGGGTTTACATTCTAATTGGCGACAACAAGAATATACACACTTATATACCCAGAATACATATAAATAGAACAAATACAAAGTAGTTGAATCCTTGGTAGTTTGAGGGGGAGTGCATTAGCAGTTGAGTACTTCAGGAAGGGCTTCATGTCAAATGTGCTTGAGCTGCACCTTGAAGCTCCTAATTTTATCATATTCATAGCAAACATTTATGTATTATAATATATGTTACATATGTTACCTCTTTTGATCCTTACAATAACCCTGTAAGGTAGGTCCTATTAATCTACTCACTTTACAGATGAGGAAATATTCACAGAGGTGTTAGAGGACTTACCTAGGATCATTACAGCTAAAACATGTGAGGCAGGATTTAAACTCTGGTCTTCCAAACTACAAGTTCAGCATTGTGCCCACTGCACCATCTAGCTAGTTCCCTCTTCTGTGGGGTGAGATGAGGTGAGGAGGAAGTACAGTCTAGGCATGGGGGTCAGTCAGTATAAAGGCATAGAGATGGAATATCAGGTGTTGTGTGTGATGACCGAACAGAAAGCAAATTTAGGGTTAGCTTGAAGAACGCAGGAGGGAGAGTAATGTACAATAATGAAGCTGGAAAGATAGGTTCAGGAAAGTATGTGAAGGGCTTTAAATGTTAAACAGAAGAGTTTAGATTCTAGATTCTAGAGGCCCCTGAGGTTACTTATGGATGTGTTCCACTGAACTTCATCTGTAATAATCTCAACATCAAGCATTCACAGATTTACAATCAACAGATTCTTAGAGTTAGAATGGATCTTAGCAACCAAATGGAATCCATCTGGTCCCTTATCAAAGACCTCCAATAAGGAAGAATCCATTGCTTCTGAGGTAGCTCATTCCAGTTTTGAATAACTCCCAATTGTTTGGAAGTTTTTCCTGACATCAAGCCTGAATAAGTCTTTCAGTATCTTTAGCTCATCGCTCTTGGTTTTGCTGGTGCCAAACATACGGTTTAATCCCTCTGTGTCTTGACGGATTTTTGAAGACAGCAGTTCATCTTTGCCCCTTCCTCCCAGTCTTTTCTTCTCTAGGTTTCTCCAGCTCTCATGCCAAGAATACTTAACCTTTCTTGTGTCATTTACACAAGTTGGCTATCTGGTGAAGCCTTTGGATCCCTTATTATTATTATCATCAGCAGCAGCAGCAGCAACAGCAGCAGCAACAAATTAATGATTTGTTGCCTACATTCAACTGAAGGAAATATTAAATTTCAGTTAATTGGTAGTGAGAAAAAAGATAAATTTTTTTTTGCCATTTGAGTTCCTGAGCTCTTATCTATGGATCTCAGGTTAACCTTATGTGACATGAAGTCAAGGCTCTCTGTGACAATTCTGGTTGTTCTCATCTGGATATTCTGCAGCTTAGTATTGTTTTTCCTGAACTGAACACACAATATTCCAGATATAGTCTGATCAGAGTAACAGAGGGACTGGCTTTTCTTGTAAACAAGGCCTTAATGCAGCCCAAGAAAGCCTGTTTGACTGCCACTTAACACTGCTGACTCATATGTAGCTTAACATCTTTTGCTAACAAACGACAATTCTAACTATGCCTCTTTCCTCCAGTACTTCTGAGGTTGATTTTTTTAAAATTATGTTATAGGACTTGTAAAACTCAATTTAATTTTGTCATATATTCAACCAACTCTTGAACATATCAGGGTCTTTTGGGATGGTGCTTCTGTCATACCTTGTGTTAACTATCTCTTATCTGCAGTTTTTGATAAGCATGCTAAGACTTAATATCTAAGTCATTGGTGACAATGTTAAACAGAATTCTAGGGCATTGGCACTAGAGACTTCCTGCCAAATTGACAATGAACCCTTTGAGACTAGCATTTCAATTAGTTTGAATCTATCTAATTGTATTATCATCTAGCCCACATCTTTCCATCAGAATAATAATGAAATACTTCCGCAAATTCTTTGTCAAAATCAAGGTATTCAATATCTATAGAAGTTCCCTGATCAACCGGTTCAGTATTTCTGTGGGAAAAAAAAAAGAGTAAGAATGGTTTTTGTTACTTTGTATCTGGTCCATAATTTCTTTTTTTTTTCTGAGAGTTTTTTGTATTGGAGAATTTTGTTTTCCATCTTGCTCCTCATGCCATGATATATTATATGTTGGTTGGTCAGTTCCTTCAGATAATTGCTTTTTCATTATGTTTTGCCTTTGCCTTCAACATTTTGTTCTTGAGATTTTCCCTTTTCTGGGTTACTTGGGATCCCACTTTTTATTATAGCTCTGAAATCTGATCTAAAATCTAGGGCACATGTCAGACTTCGGAAGGCTGCTGTTCTTGTCTTTCTTCTATCACAAGATTGAGGGAGACTGATCACTTCTCCCTAATATCCCCATTATTTTGATTCTAGTAACCAGTTCTTCCCTGATAATGAGTATCATAACCAGAATAGAATTTGTTTATTACTATGTTTTTTGAAATATAAAATTAGTATTAAGGCAAATGAAGAATTTATTAGTTTTTGGCAGAGAGAGCCATGTTTTTTTTTTTTTTTTGAAGTTTAGTTTTTATTTCATAATCATAAACTTAAGTCTGTTGTCTAGCCAGACTTGTGGAAGGAAAAAGGAAAATGAAATCCAAAGAGAATTGCAGCAAGTGAGAGCACAAGGATTACAGGGTATAAGAGCAGATGGAGTTTGGGGGTGCTCTCTCCAGAGGAATGGTTTGATGGTTAAGACAAAAAACAGAACAAAAAATCTTCTGAGAGTTGTCCACAGTCAGCGATAGTGATCTTGCTGGTCTTGCCATCCTGAGACCCGAAATGCTCCCTGGCTTCCACAATGTTCATGCCTTCTTTCACTTGGCCAAAGACCACATGCTTGCCATCCAACCAATCAGTCTTAGCAGTACAGATGAAAAACTGGGAGCCATTTGTGTTGGGTCCAGCATTTGCCATGGACAAAATGCCAGGACCAGTATGCTTCAGGATGAAGTTCTCATCAGCAAATTTCTCCCCATAGATGGACTTGCCACTAGTGCCATTATGGCGTGTGAAGTCACCACCCTGGCACATGAACCCAGGAATGATTCTGTGGAAGCAGGATCCCTTGTAACCAAATCCCTTCTCTCCAGTGCTCAGAGCACGGAAGTTTTCTGCTGTCTTTGGAACCTTGTCTGCAAAGAGCTCGAAAGTAATCTGGCCCAGGGGCTTGTTATTGACGGTGATGTCGAAGTACACGCTGGGGTTGGCCATGGCCACAGATGCCTGGGCTGGGTGCGATGGCAGAGAAATAGGCGGCAGGGATTGGCGTCCGGCAATGGGAACCCAGACGAGGTCTCCCAGAGGCGGCGTCTGCAAAGCGGCTGAGAGCCATGTTTTAAGAGAGCGTGTTTTAACAATGAAAGTCTCTCATCACTACTATATCATGCTACTGTGCCAAGCTTGATTGTTTTCCAAGCTCATCATCTATTTCTTCTTCATTCTAGGTGGTCTCTAGTCTCTTTTGAATATGATAAACCATAACCAAGTATGGATTTCATCTCGTAAAGTTTCAGTGATACTATAAGGTCAAATATGTCTCCTTGCTTTTGGACTTCTAGTTCTTGCATTTTGCCTAGACTTTGGGCACCTGTTTATAAACATTCGAGGCTCTAGTTTTACTACTGGCTGTTTTTTTGGATTTTGTTTTCTTTTTATTCATCTACTATTTATCTTACTTCATTGTAGCTACTCTCTATAGTGTCTAGCTTGTTTTATATGATACATACACAGTGTTTGCTTGTTTTTTTCCCCTACCCTTATCACTTTTAAAGCTTGGAGAAGAAAAGATTTAGGGGGAGGTGATGACCATTTTCAAGTATTTGAAGGGTTGTCACATAGAAGAGAGATTGATTTTAATTGGCTCAAAAGAGCAAAATTACAATCAGTATTTTAAAGTTCTTTTAATTAGATTTGCACGTTACTAGGAAAATGCTTTTCCAAGGAATAAAAACTGGTGAGAAAGTGGTAAGTGTGGGGAAAACAACCCAACCATCTTGGCCAAGAATCCTTACGTTTTAAGCCATAAACCAGAAGCTAAAATGACCAAATTTTTATTCAGCTGTTTGCCTACCCAAATAATTTTTTTCTGTTCTGGATCCCTTGTCTTCCCTGCTTCACTGTGCAACAGTCAGAGAAAATACAATCCATGTCTCAGTGGTGTTTTAACAGTCCAGCTAGCAGCTTCCTGTGGGGGCATAAGATCCCCCCACAGCCAGCACCCAGGAGGCTGCTGGCACGCTGGGAAAGCACAGGTTCTTTTTATCTGCTTAAACAAGGAAAGCACGGTGAAGGGGTTGACCAGCTTACTTTAATCCAGCATTCAGTTAGCATACAGACAACATTTGTTTAGTTCAGGGGAAAAAACGCCAGCATTCAGTTAGTTCATGGGGGTATACAGGCAAGCATCAAGAGACAGACCAAATACAGGTTCATTCACTTACTTCAGGGGAAAAAGCCAGCACCCTGAGGTTCAGAACATTCATTTAGTTCGGGGGAAATAAACTAGCACCCTGAACTTCAAAACAAAATACAAATTACAAATATCAACAGACAGACCCAATACAATTCATAGCTACCAACATCTGGGCCCAGCCTGAGAGCAAGGGCTGGCCCAGAGTTATGCTTGCCACTGCTCCCACGCCAACCGGAAAAGGAAAGAGAGCTCTTCAAGCTGTCCTCTCCCCTCTTACAGAGTTTTTGACATCATCAAGCGCCGCCTGAATGACCAGGGCCGATTGGTTCTTGAGTTGGCCCCTCCCCCTAGCGTAGACTAGGCTAACACCCAACAGGGCATGGCTCTGGAGTTAACACCTCCCCTCAGCCAGCCCCATGACTCATCACACAGGAAGTTCTCTTCTTCTTGGCATGGTCTCTGGGCTTCCTGCCCCAGAAGAGAAGCCCCAGCGCCCAGCGAGGCTCAATGAGGTAAGCTGAGTCACTCAAAGAAAACAAAGGCCATTCTGGCCACAAGTGTTCTTCATTTTCTTGTCTAAAACATTGTAATCCGTAGTAAT
Source organism: Trichosurus vulpecula (assembly GCF_011100635.1). Lineage (NCBI taxonomy): Eukaryota > Metazoa > Chordata > Mammalia > Diprotodontia > Phalangeridae > Trichosurus > Trichosurus vulpecula. Next base: position 235,537,688 of record NC_050579.1, on the reverse strand, counting down.
ACTTTCTTTCTCTTTTTTAAAAATTTTAAATAGTATTTCATATTTTCCAATTATATATAAAGACATTTTAAAACATTTTTAAATAAAATTTTGGGTTCCAAATATTCCCCCTCCTCCTCTCCCCCCTCAAGTTGGTAAGGAATTTGATATAGGTTATATATGTGTAATCATGTAAAGTGTATTTCCATATTAGTCATGTTGTGAAAGAAGAAACAGAACAAAAGGGGGAAAAAAACATGAAAAAAATAAAGTGAAAATGTTTTGATCCGCATTCAGATTCCATCAATTATTTTTCCTCTGGATGTGGATAACATTTTCCATCATGAGTGTTTTGGAGTTGTCTTAGTTCCTTACTTTGCTGAGAAGAGCTAAGTCTATGAAAATTAGTCATCACACAAGTGGCCGTTACCATGTACAGTGTTCTCCTGGTCTGCTCACTTCATTCAGCATCAGTTCATGTTAAGTCTTTTCAGGTTTTTCTGAAATCTGTTATTTCTTATTGCATAATAGTTTTCCATTCCATTACACACCACAACTTGTTCAACCTTTCCCCAATTGATGGGCATCTTCTCAATTTCAAATTCTTGGCCACCACAAGAAGAGCTGCTAAAAATATTTCTGTACAGGCTCTTTTCCCTTTTTTATGATTTCTTTGGGATTCAGACCTAGTAGTAATATTGCTGCAACAAAAGGTTTTGCAGTTTGATTGCCTTTTGGGCATAATTCCAAATTGTTCTTCAGTATGGTTGGATCAGTTCAAAATTCCAACAAGTGCATTAGTGTCCCCATTTTTCCATGTCCTTCCCAATATTTATCATTTTCCTTTTCTGTCATATTAGCTAATCTATTAGGTATGAAGTGGTACTTCAGAGTTATTCTAATTTGTATTCCCTAATCAATAGTGCTTTAGAGCATTTTTTTATATGACTATATATAGTTTTCATTTCTTCATCTGAAAACTGCCTTTTCATATCCTTTGACCAGTTATCAATTGGGGGATGACTTGTATTTTTATAAATTTGACTTAGTTCTTTATGTATTTGGGAAATGAGGCCTTTATGAGAGATACTTGCTTTAAAAATTGTTTCCCAGCTTTCTGCTTTGCTTCTAATCTTGGTGGCATTCATTGGTTTTGTTTGTGTAAAACCTTTCAAATTTAATATAATCAAAATTATCCATTTTGCATTTCGTAATACATTTTATCTCTTGGTCAAAAATTCTTCCCTTCTCCACAGATCTGAAAGTTACGCTATTCCTTACTCTCCTAATTTGCTTGTGGCATCACCCTTTTCATCTAAATTATGTACCTGTTGGCAATGCTTCGTAGATTTCTTTTGATTATATCATTGGTGCTCACACGAATCACCTGAAGGGGGTAGTTATCAGGGCTGACAAACATTGGGAGGGTCTCTGCTGTTCCTTAGATGTATCGGTGCTCTGGGAAGACAGCGGACTTCTTTATTGCTCATGCTCTTATTGGTTGCTTTTAATCAGGCAGATGCATAATTGCTTTGAGTGGAGAGTTATCCGCCGTCACTACTGTTCTTTGTGCTTTGACTCTTATTGTATGATCTCTCATCCGATAGTTCCTGCGACTCCATTTTCTTTTTGTGTAGGACAAGTAGACACTGAAGTATCCACCTTTTTCCTCTTTAAGGAAGAGCCTCAGTATATAATAGATCAGGGGACTGCTGATGATTGAATTGCAAACTGTTATTCTATGGTGGCAGGTTATGGTTTTGAGAATCTGAGTGCAAATAGTAGACACATAAGGGAACATTTGCCTTAATTACATGTGGAAACAGTCAAAGGTATGCTGAGAAATCTAGGATTCATCTTGCTTGCATAAATATGCTTAGTTCTAATTGATGTATTTAAGGGAGAGTATTGACAAGCAGCAGCATGTTCACAAGAGAGTGAACAGCATGATGGAAGATTGGAAACCATCTGAAAGGAGGAGTTAGTTGGACCAATTTTAGATGGTTTCCTGGAGAAGAGAAAATTTGAGGGGGAAATGATAACTTTTCAAGTATTTAAAGGGTTGTCACATGGAAGAAAGATCAATTTTATTTTAGTTGGCTCTGAAGAGCAGAATTAAAATCAGCACATTTATTAAGTGTGCTAGGCACTGGAGAGACAAAGATAGGAATGAAATAGTTCCTGCTCTAATTGAAATTCTGTTTTGTTGGGGCAGGGGAAATACAAGGTAGTTTGGGGTGCCGGGTGCAGCTGCTTACTTGGGTGGATTGAGGAGGACCTTATGTAAAAAGTGGCACTTGAATTATATATGGGATTCTGGGGTTTCTAAGCTGCTTTCCAGGAATGGGGGACAGCCTGTGCAAAAACCTGGAGACAGGAGACATAGTGTTATGTATGGGGAACAGGAAGACCAGTTTGAACAGAATAAACTGTTGAATATGAGAATAGGCTGAATATGTTAGTTGGAACCAAGTTTTGAAAGACTTTAAATGCCAAACAAAGGAGTTTGTATTTCATCTTAGAGGTGATAGGGAGCCAGTAGAGTTCATTGAACAGGAGAGTGATATAGGTAGACCTGCCAAGTCACTTTGGTAGTTATGTCAGGGACACATCAGAGAGGGGAGAGATTGGAGCAGGAAGACCAATTAGGAGGGCATATTAGTTTTCAGGCAAAAGGTGAGAAAGGCCTGAACTGGGGTGGTGGCTGTGTTAGTAGAGAGAAGGGGATAGATGCAAGAACTGTTCTAAAGATAGAATTGACAATATTTGGCAACTGATTTGATATCTATGTTGAAAGAGTGGGGAATTGAGGATAATGTTGAGATTGTAGATCTGGCTGCCTAGAAGGAGATGGGTACCCTTGACAAAAACAGGAAGCTTTAAAAGAGAGATGGGCTGGTGAGGGGAGAGAGTAAGAATGAGTTCTGTTTTGGATGTGATGAGTTTGTGAAGCCTATATAAGACATCAGTTCAAAATATCAAATAGGTAGTTGGTGATGTGGACCTGGAACTCAGGAGAGAGACCAGTGCTGAGCACATAGGTCTTAGAATCTATTGGAGTTGATGAATTCATCAACAAAGAATATAGAGAAGAGAAGAGGGTGCAGGACAGAGCCTTGAAAGAGAGGAGAAATATAGGGTGGACATTTGAGGGGACGGTGTGGTAGAATGAGATCTATTTGTGGATGAAGGTGACCTGAGCATGTTTGTGGACAGCAGGGAAGAAGCAAGTGGAAAGGGAGAAATTGAAAAACAGAAAGAGTGAATAATTGTGGTGGCAATTTACTAGAGCCTTGCTAAGGAGAAGGGCCATTTTTTTATCCAAAGAGCTCATGGTGAATGGCCTCTCTTTTTATAGTGTTAATGAGAGTTGTACACATACATATTTAGGCTCCTTATGAGGATAAGCTTTTTTAAAAGAATCAATTAATTTAATTTTTAGTTTTCAACATTCACTTTCTTAAGATTTTGAGTTCTATGTTTTCTCCGCCTGCCTTTCCACCCACCTCCCCAAGATGGCATGCAGTCTATGGCTCTCCATATATATTCATATTAAACATATTTCCACATTAGTCATGTAGTAAAGAAGAATTAGAACTAATGGGAGAAACCATGAAAAAGAATAAACAAAAAAAAAAGAGAGAGAGAGCAAATAGTATGCTTTGATCGTCATTCAGACTCCATAGTTCTTTTTTTGGATGTGGATAGCATTTTCCATCATAAGTCTTTTGGAGTTCTCTTAGATTGAGTTGCTGAGAAAAGCTAAGTCTATCAAAGTTAGTCATTACACAATGTTGCTGTTGCTGTGTAAAATGTTCTTTTGGTTCTGCTCACTTCACTTAGCATCAGTTTATGTAAGTCTTTCCAGGTTTTTCTGAAATCTGCCTGCTCATCATTTCTTCCATTATATTGATAATACCACAACTTGTTCAGCCATTCCCCGATTAATGGACATCCCATCAATTTCCAATTCTTGGCCACCACAAAAAGAGCTGCTATAAATACTTTTGTACATGTGGGTTCTTTTCCCATTTTTCTGATCTCTTTGGGATACAGTCCTAGAAGTGATATTGCTGAGTCAAAAGGCATGCACAGTTTTATAGCTGGGGTTACGCTTCTTAGTAAGTAGAGTGATCCAAAAGTGGAATGTAGGAGGTAGTGGATTCTCCTTTACTGGAGGCCCTCAAGTGAAGGCTGGCTGATCACTTGTTGGGTATGTTGTACTTGGGATATTGATTAGGTATTGGTTGGGCTACATGAATTTTGAAGTTCTTATAATTCTGAAATAATGTGGTGATGTTTTGGGAATCCTGTAACTTCTATGTCGTGATGAGACATTGGAAGAATAGTTTTTGTGAAAGGATTGCTTGAACTTCAGTGGATATATATATCTGTGTACATCAAAACTTATAACCCTATTTATTGTAGCCATTCATTTATTATGTTTTTTTTCCCATAAAAAAAATTCTAAACTTAATCATCAGCTGAGTACTGGAATTTATAAAGGAGAACAGAAAGGTGATTCTACATGAAACCGAAACTATGAATGTGCATCTTGCTTTTCTTTTGAAGTGTAAAACTCAGCTTGTAACTTTCAAAGCTGTACTGCTGGACTGTGATTCCTTCCAGTCTTCTTTCTGTTCTTGTCTGTGCATTTCATAAACATATTTAATGACCCTCTATTCTTTTTTCTTTTTTTCTGTAACTCTATCCCTCAGTTCATTCTCTTTCCCCTTCTCCATTGAGAAATAAAACAAAAACCAGAAAACATCATTGTAACAAATATGTAGTTAAGCAAAACAGCTTCCCATATTGTCTGTATCTAAAAATTTTATGTAAATTTTATGCAAATATTGTCTGTCACCTCTCTGTCAGCAGATGGGTAGCATGCTTCATAATCTGTCCTCTCGAATCATGATTGGTCATTACATTGCAGAACTCTTTAAGTCTTTCAGAATTGTTACAATCCTACTGTATAGGTTGTTTCACCTCACTCAGTATTAGTTCTTGCAAGTCCTCACAGCTTTCTCCAAAACCAGTCCTTATGTTATCTCTTATGGTGTAATAATAATCCATTATTATGCCATAGTTTTTTTGGAGGGGCATTCCCTAACCGTTGGTACTCCCTTAACTTCTGGTTCTTTAGTATAACAGAGAGAACTGCTGATATAACTGTTTTTATACCAGTTTCTTTGAGATACAGGCCTTGTAAGTGATGTTGCTGGATCAAAGGGGTATGCACAGATGAGTGACTTTTTGAGTGAACTGCTTTCCAGAATGGCTAGATTGATTACATAGCTTCATGAACATTGCATATTAGTGTCCCTGTTTTCCAGTAAACCTTCCAGCAATTGGCATTTGCCTTTTTTGGTCATCTTTACTACTTTCATAAGTATGAGATAGAACCTAGGAGTTGCTTTCATTTGCATTCCTTCAGTTATTAGTGATTTGGTATGTTTTTTCGTGTGGTTGTTGTTTCTTTTGAAAATTGCTTATTATATCCTTGGACTGTTTATCTATTGGGTAATGGCTTTTGTTCTTGTAAATTTGATTCATTTCCTTACATATCTTGGAATGAAATCTTTATCGGAGGAGTTTTTTTCAAATATTTTCCGCCCTAGTTATCTGTTTCTCTTCTAATTTTAACTGCCTTGATTTTGTTTGTGCAAAAACTTTTAAGTTTTAGTTAATCAAACATCCATTTTATCCTCTTTATCATTCCCTTGCCTTTATTTATGAAAGGTATTTTCTTCCTTACTCCTAATTGCTTTGTGATAACTGTCTGACATGTATCCATTTGGAGCTTATCTTCCTATATGACAAGAGACATCTGCCTAATGTCTTCTAGATTGCTTTTCAGTTTTCCTGGCAGTTTTTGTTGAATGGAGTTCTTACCCCAGTAGTTGGGGGTCTTTGGCTTTATTAAACATTGCTCCTATGTTCATTTGCATCTGTATGTTGTGTGCACAATCTGTTCCACTGTTCATCTCCACAATTTTTTAATCAGCACTAAATAGTTTCGATGATTACTGACTACTTTGTGAATGTAGCTGGTGTTCTTAGGCCCCCTTCCCACTTTTTTTTTTTAATTTCCCATAAGATTCTTGACCTTTTTCTTCCTCTAGGGGAATTTTGTTTTTTCTAGCTCAGTAAAGTAATCATTTGGTAGTTTGGTATAGTACTGAATTAGTTAAGAATAGGTGGTGTTATTTATATTATAATTGGAATGGTATACCTATGGGCAAAATTAATGTTTCTCTAATTACTTAGGTCTTCCTTTCGGTAAAGAGTGTTTTGTATTTTTGTATTATGTATCATGCATTTTTGTATAGTTCCTGTGTATCTTGGTATGTAGATTACTGAGTATTTTGTATATTGTCTAGTTATTTTGAAAACAATTTTTCCTTGCTGTTGGGCTTTGTTGATCACATACAGAAATGCTGTTGGTTTTTGTGGGCTTATTTTGTATTATGCAACTTTGTTGAAATTATTTCAAGCTCTTATTGACTCAGGTTCTCTGGATAGACCATTATATATCATTTGTCCAAAGAGGTAGTTTTGTTTCCTCTTTTTCTGTATTTTCTACAATTTCTTTTTCTTGTTGCTATTGTTATAACTAGCATTTCTACACTAATAGCTGACATTTGTATAACATTTTAAGGTTTGCAAAATACTTTTATCTCATTTGATATTCAAAACAACTCTATGAAGTAGATGATCTTATCCCCATTTTACAGGTGAGGGAGTTGAGGCTGAGAGGTTAAATTTCTTGCCGTGGATCATTAAGGTAGTGTCTGAGGAAGGAGTTACTCACTCTACCACCTAACTGTATTCTAGAACTATATTAATTATAGTGTTGATGATGGATAACCTTGCTTATATTCTGACCTTATTGGAAAATCTTCCAGCCTTTCTTTATTACATATAATGTTTAATTAGATACTGCTAATATTAAGAAAATATCAAGGAAAAAAAATTGTCCATTGATTCCTATTTTCCAGTGTTTTTTTTTTTTAAACAGGAACTGATATTGGATTTTGTCAGATTTTTCAGTTGTTCTTGTTCAGCAGTCATGTTTTTAAATTAGTTTTCTTATTATTTTGGTCATTTTATGATCATAGTTTTCCTTAGAGTTAACGAACTCTGAATTCTTGGTATAAATGTATACCAGGTATAAAAGTAACCAAGTCATAACGTATAATCTTTTAAATAACTTGTTGTAGTTTCTGACAAAATTTTATTTAATATGTATTGTCATTGTTCATTAGGGATATTGTTCTGTAATTTTAGTATGATGATTTTGAAAAAGAAACATAAGGTGACTGCATTTTTATTTTATTTTATTTTTTTCTTTTCTTTTTTTATTTATTTAATATATTTAGTTTTCAGCATTGATTTTCACAAGAGTTTGAATTACGAATTTTCTCCCCATTTCTACCCTCCTGCCCACTCCAAGATGGCATGTATTCTGGTTGCCCCATTTCCCAGTCAGCCCTCCCTTCTGTCACCCCACTCCTGTCTCATCACCTTTTCCCTTCCTTTCTTGTAGGGCAAGATAAATTTTTACACCCCATTGCCTGTGTATTTTATTTCCTAGTTGCATGCAAATTTTTTTTTTTTGTTTTTGAACATCTTTGAGTTCCAAATTCTCTCCTCTCTTCCCACACCACCCACCCTCCCTAAGAAGGCAAGCAATTCAACATATCATTATGTTTCATTATGTAAAACGCTTCCACAATACTCATGTTGTGAAAGACTAACTGTATTTTGCTCCTTCCTAACCTATCCCCCTTTATTGAATTTTCTCCCTTGACCTGTCCCTTTTTGAAAGTGTTTGTTTTTGATTACCTCCTCCCCCATCTGCCCTCCCTTCTATCATCCCCCCTTTTTTAACTTCTTCCTCCTTCTTTCCTGTGGGGTAAGAAACCCAATTGAGTATGTATGGTATTCCCTCCTCAGGTCAAATCCAATGAGAGCAAGATTCACTCATTCCCTCTCACCTGCCCCCTCTTGCCTTCCTACAGAACTGCTTTTTCTTGCCACTTTTATGTGAGATAATTTACCCCATTCTATCTCTCCATTTCTCCCTTTCTCAATATATTCCTCTCTCATCCCTTAATTTGATTTTATTTTTTTAGATATCATCCCTTCATATTCAATTCACCCTGTGCCCTCTGTCTATATATATATATATACACATACATATATACATACATACACATACACACACACACACACACACACACACATATATATATATATATATATGCATATTCCCTTCAGCTATCTGAATACTGAGGTCTCATGAATCATACACATCATCTTTCCATGTAGGAATGTAAACAAAACAGTTCAACTTTAGTAAGTCCCTTGTGATTTCTTTTTCTTGTTTACCTTTTCGTGCTTCTCTTGATTCTTGTGTTTGAAAGTCAAATTTTCTGTTCAGCTTTGGTTTTTTCACTGAGAAAGCTTGAAAGTCCTCTATTTTGTTGAAAATCCATATTTTGCCTTGGAGCCTGATACTCAGTTTTGCTGGGTAGGTGATTCTTGGTTTTAATCCTAGCTCCATTGACCTCCGGAATATCGTATTCCAAGCCCTTCGATCTCTTAATGTAGAAGCTGCTAGATCTTGTGTTATTCTGATTGCGTTTCCACTGTACTCAAATTGTTTCTTTCTGGCTGCTTGCAGTATTTTCTCCTTGATCTGGGAGCTCTGGAATTTGGCAACAATATTCCTAGGAGTTTTCTTTTTGGGATCTATTTGAGGAGGCAATTGGTGGATTCTTTCAATTTCTATTTTACGCTCTGACTCTAGAATATCAGGGTAGTTCTCCTTGATAATTTCTTAAAAGATGATGTCTAGGTTCTTTTTTTGATCATGGCTTTCAGGTAGTCCAATAATTTTTAAATTATCTCTCCTGGATCTATTTTCCAGGTCAGTGGTTTTTCCAATGAGATAGTTCACATTGTCTTCTACTTTTTCATTCCTTTGGTTCTGTTTTATAATATCTTGATTTCTCATAAAGTCACTAGCTTCCACTTGCTCCAACCTAATTTTTAAGGCAGTGTTTTTTTCAGTGGTCTTTTGGACTGCCTTTTCCATTTGGCTAATTCTGCCTTTCAAGGCATTTTTTTCCTCATTGGCTTTTTGGAGCTCTTTTGCCATTTGAGTTAGTCTATTTCTTAAGGTGGTGTTTTCTTCAGTATTTTTTTCAGTATTTTTTTGGGTCTTCTTTAGCAAGTCATTGACTTGTTTTTCATGGTTTTCTTGCATCATTCTCATTTCTCTTCCTAATTTTTCCTCTACTTCTCTAACTTGCTTTTCCAAATCCTTTTTGAGGTGTTCCATGGCCTGAGATCAGTTCGTATTTTTCTTGGAGGCTTTTGATGTAGGCTCTTTGACTTTGTTGACTTCTTCTGGCTGTATGTTTTGGTCTTCTTTGTCACCAAAGAAAGATTCCAAAGTCTGAGATTGAATCTGAGTGTATTTTCGCTGCCTGGCCATGTTCCCAGCCAACATACTTGACCCTTGAGTTTTTCGTTGGGGTATGACTGCTTGTAGAGTAAAGAGTACTTTGTTCCAAGCTTGAGGGGTTGCGCTTTTGTTTTCCGAGCTATTTTTATACAGCCAGCTCTGCCTCGCCAGCACTCCTCCTTCCCCAAGAACTGCTAACCCATACTGGACTCAGATCTTAAGCAGGCTCTGCACTCCTGCTCTGATCCACCACTTAATTCCTCCCACCAGGTGGGCCTGGGCCCAGAAGCAACTGCAGCTGTAGTTCTTTGGCTGCACCACTTGTGCTGCTGCTGGGGTGGTGGCCGAACCTTGAACTCCTTTCACTCTATCCCCCGCAGCTTTTCCCACTAACCTTCTCTGTTGTCTTTGGTGTTTGTGGGTTGAGAAGTCTGGTAACTGCCACAGCTCACTGATTCAGGGCGCTAGTGCCTGTTCCACCTGGCTCCCCATCTGATTGGTCTGGGGGCAGCCCACACTGGGCTCTGCTCTGCCCCCAGCTCTGTGGGATAGACCTCACCCAGTGACCATCCAGGCTGTCCTGGGCTGGAGCCCTGCTTCCCTCTGCTGTTTTGTGGTTTCTGCAGTTCTAGAATTGGTTCTGAGACATTTTTTATAGGTTTTTGGAGGGACTTGGCAGGGAGCTTATGCAAGTCCCAGCTTTCCAGCCTCCGTCTTGGCTCTCGTAACTGCATTTTTGAAGCTTGGATAGAAACATCCACAGATTGCCTTTTCAAAGAATTTTAGTAATCGATATGATTTCATACAAAAGGGTATCATAAGTTTGTTGACCTTCAAGGGACCTTGGGGAATATTAAGGCCAATTGCCTTATTCTATAGATGAGGTAATTGAAATTCTGTAACAGTAAAGTGAGTTGCCTAAGGCCTACATATATATGTGTGTGTGTGTGTGTGTGTGTGTGTGTATGTATATATATATGTGTGTGTATATATATACATATATATATATATATATATAGTAGCTCACCCAACATTTGAACTCAGCTCTCAGATTCCAAATCTAGTTCTTCATCTTCTACAGTGACATAAAAATATTTTACTCTTCAGAAAGATACTTTCTCTACTTGTTAATTAATGCTTTTTGACTACTTGCTGTGCATGTCATAGAAGGGATTCCTGTTCATGTTTGAGTTGACGTGCATTCCATACAGCTCTTGTTAACCTTATTTTGTGATTCAAGTCAGGACAGTTTTTTTTGTCTTGTGCTATTTGAATTATGTCTTTTTGATCTTGAAACTTTATTGATAAAACAGAAGGAAACTGAATATTATATAAAAAGTTGATTTTATCATACCTGCTATACTAGTATAGTCAAAGAAAATTTGCCTACCAAATTTTAAAAAGCAGAGCAGTATCTTGGGTGCTGTTATTATTCATTTGTGCGCGCTTTCGTGTGTGTGTGTGCGCGCATGCACGTCCTTTACTACCCCTCTTAGAGTCTTTGACCAAATTTTAGCTGTACTTTGTGATCTTTAGTTTGATATGGTATTGAAAATAAGTCTTGTGTCTTGAAGACATTTATAAATACTTCTATTTATAAAATTTCTAAAGAACAATTTGCGTGTTGTCAGTCTTAAACCCTCGTGAGAATACTTTCATTTCCCCAAGGATGAAAAATTCAAGTCTCTACCTAGGCCCTAATGCTTTATATAAAACTTCAAAATCCAATTCTTTTCCAGGGCACTGTAGTCAAGAAGACCTGGATTTTAATCCTGGTCTTGGCCATTTTATGACCTTGGGCAAGTCATTTAACCTCCATGCATCTCAGTTTTCTCATCTGCAAAATGAGATGGCTTCCAAGGTCTGTCTTAGTTCTAATCTGTGTTGCTATGATATTTCTAGAATTTTAAAAAGTTTTATGAATATTAATTATTACTAGCCACTTTCTGTTCAAAATAATGTAAATTTTTTTTGGATTAATTTTGAATAAAGCTCATATAATCAGTATGTCAGGAGAGAGGTGATTTAGGAGTCAGGAAGACCTGGATTCAATTGTACTTCAGATGGAGATATGTTGCCTGTGAGTTACTGGGGAAGACACTTTAATTTTCACTGCTGCAGGCAACTTTCAGTCTGCAAAAATAGTCGTATATCTGAAGATATTTTCCTCACCAGAGTTCCCATACCAGTGAAATTACAGGACTTGTCAAAAAAAAAAAAAAAAAACATTTGCCATGACCAGTTTCAACAGGATAACTTTTATCATGTGGTCAAGCTCTTTGAGGGTGGGGACTATTTTATTTTTGTATTTGTAGCCCTAATGCCAGGCACAGAGTAGGTGCTTAATAAATGCTTGTGCAGTGTTGCCATGTTAAGAATGAACTCGCTAGATTCTACAGCAGTGCCTAACTACCAGAAAAATATACATTGTTTGAGAATGTGTAAGAAATGCTGCTTATCAAAGAGCTTAAATATTTAACAAGCCCGAAGATGTTGGCAGCTATTCTGGCCTTATTTTTGGTAAAAGGACCTCAGGTGTAGCCTTATTTATATTGAATTCAATTCATCAAACATTTATGAATGCCATTTATGGTCAAAGCACTGTGTTAGGGAGGATGAATGCTATGGGCAGTTGTAAATACTATCATATCACTTTTGGTTTTACAAACCTTTGTGAATTATAGTGTCAGTATTTTCCCCATTTTACTTAAGTTGAAACTGAGCCTCAGAGCTTAAATTACTTGTTGGAGTAGATATTAGAGCATAGACTAATAATACCTCTAGATCTTTTGACTCATAAATCTATTGTTCTTCCCATTAAGATAGGTCCAGTGCTCAATTTCTTACTTTTTATGACTATAGCAACTGTATCATGGGCCACTTAAGATGCTTTGTCCATAGAGCTTTCTTGCAAATGACTTTTAAAATAAAGTCTAAAAATGTTATATTCAGTTTTGTAAATGTTCATAATGAAGACTGTTGATTTCCATTGTTACCTCTCTGAATTCCTTTCACATGAGTTGTTGAAATGCCTCCATTATCTTACTGTATTATTATTGTTGTTTTTATTGTAATCATAGTGATATTTGTGTCTCTGGGACTTGGAATTTTGATTAACAGCAGTGCTGTTTGTTCTCAAACAGCTGATTATTTTGGAACTATTAGATTCATTTTGTCACTGAATATAAAAGGTAAATTTTTTTGGAATTCAGGTGGAGATTGAGCTATCAGCTTTCCTATTAATACTGTTTATTCTGTGGCTAGAGAAATAGAGAATGTTTTGATCTAGGTTTTATTTTAATTTCAATGTAAATTTGTAGGGTACAGTATTTAGACTTAGTTCATATTTTTAAGAGCATTTTTCATCATAGAAGTTTGTTTACTTCAGAGTTGTGAATATGAGCCAGAGATTTGAATATATAGAACATTATGAATATATTAAGAACATTTGAATATACAAGAATAAAAAGAACATTATCCCGTTATAGTATATGGTGACAACAAAAATATTTAGTCTTTGATTTGAGGTCTGCAGTAATACTGCTTGTTTGATTGCCTTACAATGAAATTTACAAGTGATAATGGAGTGTATCTTCTAGACTTCTGTTTTTTTGTATCAGCTTAAAGTGTAAAAGGATAATTGTAAGAGGTAGGCTCAAGGAGATGGCATCATGAGATGGTGTTACCTCTGTTGTGGAAGAATATTCCTTTATGACATGAGAACAAGTGCCAAAGGCCTTATTAAAAGCCTGCATGTTGTGAATATTAACGAAGTTGCTTAGGCTAGAGTTTGAGTTCGAACTCGGTAAATTTTTGTAAAATTTCAAAGAATTTGGACCTCATCATCTTTATTTGCACTTCATTTGGTGTTTGATCTGTATTGTAACAACTTTCCCCACTTAAGACACAGAATGATCTTCCAGGTTATAAATAAAACAGGATTGGAAAGGTGAGCTGCATGTCCGAAATAGGAACTTTCTATGGTGCTTTTAGTCCTCTACAACTCTTGTATGGTTTTCAGAGATTCTGTGACTGTCATCTATATCAGAAGCTTTTATTCCAGGTCTTTATGTCTCTAATGCTCAGATAACTTGTGGTCCAGCTTTTCTTGTCTCCTCAGAGTAGTGAATTCTTACCAATTAAATTTTTTTTTCTTTGGTAATCTCTGACTCTTATCTGTTTTGGTCATCATTTCTGCTGTGAGCTCAAGGATATTCGAGGGTCCTATATAGCCTACTTAGAATAAATGAGGGTATTGCTACTGTGCTTTCTATGGAAATAACAGTAACAGACCTGATCAGATAAAACAACAGCAACAAAAAACATAAACATCTGTTGGTGACTTCCTGATATTAGTTGTCTTTTTGATCACTTGACAGGAATATCATGGGGTCATAAATCTAGAACTAAAAGAGACCTCACAGGTGGTATCTTGCTATTAGCATAGGAGAATAGAGAGAGCACTGGACTATGAATCAGTTAATGTAGTCCTGCTACATAGATTCAACCTTAGGCAAAAGACTTCAGCTTTGTGTGCCTCAGCTTCCTCCTTTGTAAAATGAAGGGAGTGGCATAGTTAGCATGCGTCATCATTACCCCTCTGGAATCATGTGTGATCATTTTATCAGAGTTCTTAATTCTTTCAGAATTGTTTGCTTTGTAGTGTTGCTTTACATCAGTTGTTCTTGTTCTGCTCACTTCATTTTATTTTTATCAGTCAGTTTATATAAGCCCTTCTAGCTTTTCTTAACCTTCCCTTTCATCATTTCTTGTAGCACAGTAGTATTCCATTACATTCATATATGATATTTTGTTCAGTAATTTCTCAGTTGATGGCTACCCTCTTAATTTCTGTTTCTTTGTTACTACAAAAATAGTTTGTGTATAATGGGCCCTTTTCCTTGTGCTTTGATCTTTTTTATGTTGTAGGTTATCTTTTAGGTTATCTTTAAAAAGGTCCCTTCTTAAAATAAAATATTGTGATATAACTGGGATAGACTTATAGTTGATAAGCCTCTATTTCAGTGCCTTCATGAATATTTGTCTTAATTAGTTTTGGTGAGTAAAATAAGTTATCATTGCCTTCTGATTTGGCTTCATAATTTAAAGAAAAAATTCAATATGCTTTACTACATATAGTATTGTTTTTCTTTTCTTTTTTTCTAGGAGGCATTACCTCTGAGCTATCAAGAATGGGTATAATTGGATGCAAATTACTTGAGACAAGTAATTATTTTGATATGGTTTCATTTTGTAGACAGAAATTGTCATGTGTCTACTGATATTGTTATGTGTCATGTCTTCTGATCCTAGGCTGAGTCTGAACCACTGTCTTGATTGAGCTGGTTTTCCATCCTATAGTTAGTTCTTAGTTCAGTGCTGGATTTCATGCCATTCACGGTTTTTCATTGCTCTTTTTTGTTGTGATTTTAAGTCTTTAATTTTTAAGAAGGAATATTACAACAAATGTTCAGAAGTTGTAGCACTTAAACAGCAGTCTTGAATGAGTATTAGAAATATTTCATTGGTTCTTGGAATAAGGAAAAGTAAAGTATTTCAGAGATCATTCAAAGTCACAATGAAATAGGATCATTTGCACTAACATGCACAGGAAACTGCAGTCAAAACTGGAGGAAAAAAACCCCACACCAAGAACTGACAACGTATTTAGATATCAAAAAATAAGCAAATAGCTGGCAACTGTAGGGATTGTTATTGAGTCCTCTTCAAAAAATTGTAATCAAAAATGGAAAAAGAACACTAAGAACTCATAGCTTGTTGCTGTGATACAACCCATTTAAGCATCAGAAAATAAGTAAATATTTGACAGCTGAAGGGTGCTGTTATTATTAACTCTTCAGTGTGGATCTGAAGTTGGAAGAACAGTGAGAATAGTTAAAATATAGATGTTAACTATTGGTATGAAGAAAAAAGATTGTTATAGTTAAAACAGTACAAAGAGTGGAGTACAGATAATTTTTACGGATAAAACTCACTTTTTCTTTCAAAGCTATATTGAAATGATTTAGAAGAAGTTGAAGTGAGCCTGTAGGATTTGGGCATCTTCACCAGACTGCAAAACATCCATCTAAAAAAAATGTTTTGTAAGTTCCAGTAGACCTAGCTAGAGGTCTTGTCCTCATTGAGAAAATAACATAGAGAAAATAACTCTGATAAATGTATTGTCATACTGAGAGGCAGGATTACCATCAACAATTACATGTCAACAAAGACTAAGTGCTTGCTATGAGTTAGACACTGGGCAAGCGCTTGGGAATACAAGTACAAGCAAAAAGGAAGATAATCCTTGCCCTCAAAGAACTGACATCCTAATGGGAGAAGACAACACAGAAGATGAAAATTGGGGAATGGAGGGAAATGAAGTCTGAAGAGTCATGAGTGGGGCCTGGGGAGCAATGTAGGAGTGAACATAGCTAGCCAGATCAATTTCCATAAAATGTAGGTTTTGGGAGGAACTGATCAATTATGGGAAGGGGCAGGGTGGAGTGATGTTCCAGGTTGATAAGGCTGTTAGGTGGGTGGGTGGAGAAAGAAGTCTGGAGAGTTAGGAGTGGGGCCTGGAGAGGAAAGAAGGCATGAATAGAAATCCCCAAATGGATATGGAATGAAGCACCATGCCACATGTCATGAAAGATTAAGATATTTATACAAGGGATACTTCAGTGGCATGACAGCTTGCCTGATTTTTAAGCCCCATTGAAAAATCTGTAGTATTAAATTTGGAAGAAGTGACTGTCAAAAATAAAAGTATATCCAAAGTGATAAATGTTTGGTTCATAATGAATTAAAGAATGTATGTCAAAATCTTGCAAACTCAGTGACAAATTGTATAAAAGAATGGAAGATACTCCATATTAAGCCAGGAAAACCAGGAGACAGAGATTAGGAAAGACAGAATTCTAGGCCTAAGGGTCAGTCAGTGTGTTTTAGGAATATAATTCTGACAACTCTGTGGAGAATGGGTTGGAAAAGGAATAGACTCGAGGCAGGGAGATTAATTAGTATTTAAGAAAGGAGTTAATGAGGACCTAAACTAGGCTGCTGTCTGTAATCTGTTAGTAGAAAGAATGGAATAGATGTGAGAGATGTGGAAGTAGAATTGACACAAAAATTGTCAAACTGTTTTTGTGGGTTAGGCAGAGGGAAGAGTTGTAGATGAATCCAGTTGTGTTTGTCCTTCATTCTAGAAGAGGACCATGACATCAGGGAAATGATGACATGACTTGCAATTGACTGATTTGAGTGAGGGAGGGCTGTGCAAGGTCACCAGCCTCACTTTCTCCTCCAGAGCCATCTGGGTTCAGTGGCATGGTATTCACCAGGATGACTGGAGATGATCCAGGATGCATTAGGAGACCCTGGCCTTTCCAGGCTAAGGTCTTTCAGGCTCTTAACTTTGAATGAGATGAATCTAGTGCTGTACAGTTGAATGTCTAAAAGGATTATGATCTACTTAGCAGAAATAAGAAAGTTGAGTAAGAGGGGTTGGGCTTGGGGGACTGGAGAATGAGGGTTTTTATTTATTTATTTATTTTTGGAGAAATCCTGAGTTTAAAATGCCTAGAGAACATACAATTTGAAGTATCCAATAGGCAGTTGGTAGTGTGGGACTAGTGCAGAAGAGAGACTAGGCATGGATATATGGAATTTAGCTGTCATCTACATAGAGATGATAATTTAACCTGTAGAATCTTACGAGGTTACCAAGAGAGAAGAGAATATGATTCATGATGGAGACTTAGAGTATATCCACAGTTAAGGAATGGGATATGAATGAAGATCCAGCAGAGAAGACTGAGAAAGAACAGTCAGATAGGGAAAGACTATCCTAACTAGGAGTAAAAAGGTGATCTAGAGAATAGAAAGTATCTCCAGGAGGAGAGAGAGGGTGATCAAACATGTTTTATGTTCAGGAATTATGAGAACTGAGAGAAGACCATTATATTTGGCAATTAAGAGATACTTTCAGCTTTCAAAGGAGCAGTTTATAATGCCAAATAATACTCATTCATATGCCACATTTCATTGACTAAAAATTGGACATAGAGTCAATTGATCATCTTTACACTAATTGCTGTTATTGAACATACTAGCTCTTCTTTTTTTCTTCTTTTTTTTTGGGGGGGCATGTGTGTCATTTTTTCTCTTCCAATAAGATCTTTATGGTTTGGCAGCAGATTATATGTCTGTCATCCAAGGGCCTTTATTTTTTTTAATTCGATTTTATTTTATTTTCGTTTCTGAATTCTCTCTACCTCCCCCCTTTCCCACTCACTGAGAAGGCAAGTAATACAAAATCCATTACAAGTATGTATAGATGTGCAAAATAAATTCCCAAATTAGAAAGTGAAAGAGAAGAAAATGTGCTGTATAATCCCTTTCCCTTCTCCTTTTGGGTAAGATGAATTTCTGACTCCAACTGTGTATTTTTCCCTCCTTTAACCATTTCAGATAAGAGTGAGGTTCAAGCCTTGTTACCCCCCCCCCCCCCAGCCTAGTCACGTCCAGTTGTTGAATAAACTCTTCTTATCCATTCCGTTTATGTAAAATAATTTTTGCATTCTTCCTCTCCTTTCTCTCCCCTGTTATATTCCATTTCCCCATCCTTCCATTCTTCTTTTGAGATCATCCAAACACAGTAGAATTACATTCAGGCTCTCTGTTTAATTGGATTCCCACTAATACCTTTGGTGATGATAAAGTTCAGAGGAATTACATGTATCATCTCTGTATATAAGAATATAAATAGTTTAACTTTGTTTAGGCTCTTTTTATTTCTCAGTTATGTTTACCTTTTTATGCTTCTCTTTTAAAAAAATAATTTATTTTTAACATTCATTTAAGAAAAATTCTGAGTTCCATATTCTCTCCTGCCTTTTAGCCCCTTTCCTGCCCATTGAGAGAGCAAGTAATAAATATATCAGTTAAACATGCAAAATCAAATGAAACATTTTCATATTAGCCATGTTGCAAAAACAAAAAAAGCAAAAAAAAATCCTAAAAAGTGACAAATATACTTTAGTTTGCACTCAGAGATCATCAATTCTCTCTCTTAAAGGTGGATAGCATTTTTAGCATAAATCCTTTGAATTGTATTGTTAAGAGTAACTCAGTCTTTCACAGTTGTTCGTCTTTGTAGTATTGCTGTTACTGTGTACAGTGTTATCCTGGTTCTGCCCATTTCCCTTTGCTTCAGTATGTAACTTCCAGGTTTTTCTGAAACCATTCTGTTCATTTTCCTGCTCATCACAGTAGTGTTCCATCACAGTCACATACCACAGCTTGTTCAACTATTCCTTAATTGATGGACATTTCTTCAATTTCCAATTGCTTGCACCCATGAAAAAAGCTGATATAAATATTTTTATACATAAAAGTCATTTTCCTTTTTGATTCTTTGGGATATATACCTAGTAGTAATATTGTTTTTGTTTCTCTTGAGTCTTGTATTTGTATGTCGGATTTTTCACTTGTCTTTGGTCTTTTCATCAAGATTGCTTTAAAGTCCATTGTTTTATTAAGGGTCCATTTTTTTTTTCTCCTCTACAAATATACTCAGTTTGCTGGGTAAGTTTTTCTTGATTCCAAACTAAATCTTTTTCCTTCTGGAATATCACATTCCAAGCTCTTCACTCCCATTTAGGGATGGCTGCTAAATCTTATGTGAGCTTAACTCTGCTCTGAGGTACTTGACTTCTGTTTGTGTTATTTTTTCCTTAACTGGAAATTCTGGATTTTGGCTGTGATATTTCTGGGAGTTTTCACCTTGGGGTTTCTTTCTGGAGATTGGTTGGTGGATTTTTTCAGTTTCTACTTTGCTCTCTGAGTTCAAGATATGTGGGGAGTTTTCTCTTTTGATTCTTGAAATATGTCTAAGTTTTTTTTTTTTTCCTTTATGGCTTTTAGGTAGTCCAGTGGTTCTTAAATATTTCTCCTTGATCTGTTTTTCAGGTCAGTTGTTTTTCCTATGAGATAATTCACATTTTCTTTCTTTTTTTTTTTTTTAAGTCTTTTGACTTTGTTTTATTATTTCTTAATGTCTCATGGAGTAATCATTAGCTTTTGTTTGGCCTGTTCTAATAGTCAAAGAGCTTTTTATTTTCTACAGTGCCTCTTCCTCATTTGTTAATTTCCTTTTCATATCTTTCTTTTGGAGTTTTCATTTTTATTTTGATTTCTCACTTTTTTAAAAAAAATTGTTTAATTCTTCTAGAATTTCTTATTTGTCTGTATTTTTTACTTTGAAGCTTTGCTAGTAAGTATTTTCAAATCATTGTCATTTTCTTTTTCTGTGTTTGTGTTTTGTGCCTCACTGTCAACATAGTAGCTCCTTAATGGTTGAGTTCTTTTTTCTCTTTGCTCATTCTTCCAACCTACTTCTTGTCTTGGGACTTTATGTTAGTTCAGGATTCTGAGCAATTGGGTAGGTAAGAGATTGTCCTCCCTGAGTTTCTGTCCTTTTATATCCTCTGCTGTATTCATAGCTCTCTGGTACCTCTACCTTTTCAGTACTCCCAAATTAGTATAATCTTAGGAGAACTTTGTTTATTGTCTTCCTGGTCTGAGCTCTTCAAGTTTCCTGTCCCAGGTTGCGTTCTCTTGCTTGAATTTCAGTAGACTGCTATTGGACTAACACCATTAGTCCACTGGGAGGTGCTCTATAGCTTTAGACAGTGACTGAACTGCTGGCTCTTCTTTGGTATAGTACTTTTGACCTGACTGTTTCATTGTAGGCTTAGTTAAGTTAAAGGCTGTAATTGAGTCCTTGCTGCTCAGGTCCTAGGTTCAAAACCATACTGTTCTGTTTCCAGAAGTTGTTCCTTGCTCATTACACACCTGAAGTGAACTTATGCTATCTTGTGACTGCTCTTCTCCACCTTGGACTGTGACCTGGAACTGGGTAATGTGTGACAGAGCTGCCAGATGGCACCCATTCCTTTGTGCAGTGTTAGTTCATAGATTCCATGGGATCTCTCTTTGTCTTGGTACTTTCTGTACTAGTGTTCTGTCTCAACTCTCTTTCTTTGGGCACTGAAATGCTGCCCTCTCTTGTTATTGTTGTGTCCTGGGCTCCTGGCTAGTCCCCTTCTTAGTGTCTACAGAACTCTGTCTTCCTAAGCTGCTCTGGGCTGGAAAAATGACTCACTGTGATTTTTTTTTTCCTTGGCTTTTCTGTGCATTTTCTAGATTTTTATGGAGGTGGTGTGCTGGATGAGCTAGGCAAAAATGCTTTGCCCTCCTTCCCAACTCCACCCCGGCCAATTTATCAAGTTCTCAGTATAGTAGTTCATCACCAGGTTCCATATAGGATGTTGAATTTTTCTAACCATAGAAACTCTAGAACATCATCTCTTATAGTGGAGAAGAGTCTCATATATACTGTTGGAAGTGTTAGAAATACGCTTGACACTGAAATTCAGGTACCAAGGGCAATTTATTATTATCAAGGAATTCAAAGGAATTGGTAACGGACTGCACCCTTCTTTAGGAAGAGGGAATGGAGTGTACAGGAGTGAGACCAACTTTATTCTGTTAGACTGACTTAGATTGATGCACCCATCAGCTCAGTACCTCCCTTCAGAGAATGGATTGGTCTGCTCCCTTCTAGGTCACAATCTTCCCTATACGCCCCCAACATGCAACTGCTTGGCATGTTCTCCCCACCTCATCATACGTCCCATGTTCAAAAATGGTGGAAAACTCCTCCCTGTGGGTGTGTAAGGTAATATTCAATTAGGCAATTAAGCATGTAATAGCCATTTGACCCAGTTTTCTCTTCAACCCTGACCGTTATCTGGCCAGTTTAGACCAGTTTTCCTAACATCCTAGATCTGCAGTTTCTGCAAAAATCACAAACTCTATTCCCATTGACTGGGGAACTTCATCCTGGTTAATCTTTACTTCTTCTTTGTTCAAGCTGACAATTAATTATTCTGTGGAATTCAATTAATTCTTCGGTGGAAACCTAACTTTCCCTAGCTTTTACCCATCTCTCACAGAAGGAATGGCCATACTGACAAAAGTCATAGGTAACTGAAAATGGTCAAACATAGGGAGATACAATTCTTTTAGTGGTAGAATCTCTGGCTCAAAAGTGAGTTCAGTTTTTAACTATTAATTTTTTTTATTTCCTGATTGTTATCCAAGAAGATTGCCTCAAGTTAACAGTTCTAACAGCAGTACACTAATAGCTAGCCTGTTTCCCCACAAATCTGGCAACATTGTCTTTGGAGGTCAGGACCTGTGATTTCAACAGTCTAGGCAGCTTTCTGATTTGGAAACTTGCTTAAGCAGATTAGCAACCCATTGTCAACTTAGGCACTTAGGTAGTTCCATGGGGGCACTGAGAGTTTTAAACAGCTTGTACATTATGCAAACTTTGTTTTAAATGTTGGATGTTAGTCTCAACTTCCTGTTTCCTAGGCCTTCCCTTTATTCCCTTCTACAACTATCTTTGCCAATTTGGTGGGTGGAAAGTGATACCTCAAAGTATTTTTATTTTCTTCTTAGTTGTAATTAGGAAAATATAAATAATATTCAGTTGATTATTAACAATGGCTTTCCTTGAGAACTGCCTATTAATTTTTTTTAACCATTTAGTTATTGGGAAGTGTCTGTTGGTCTGTTTAAATAGTTATTACATACCTACTGGGAGAGGTAGTATGGTGTATTGTAGAGGTGTCAAACATGCAGGCTGCTTGTAGCCTATAACACCACCAAGTGGAGCCCTGAACTACAGTAAACTGTATTTGGGAAATATTTTACAAAATAAATAAAAATATGATAAAACATGGATAATATTTTTTATTTCATTAAATACTTACCAATTATATTTAAAAATTTTTCACATTTCTTTAAAAAAATTTTAGCTTCAAATTTTCTCCCTCTTGCCACACCCTTGAGATGGTAAGCAGTATATCAGTTATGTAAAACATTGTGTTGCAAAAGAAAACACAAAGAAGCAAGAAAAATAAAGTGAAAAAAGAATGCTTTAATCTGAGTTTTACTGAACTTAAGTCCAAGTTTTACAGAACAAATCCTTTATTATAAGGGGATTTGTTCTGTGAAGCTTGGATTCAAAGGGCTGCACTTGGGGTCTTGGGCCGCCACATGTGGTGGCTGCTAGTTCACCGTCCCTGTCATGGGTCCTTTGAAATTGCCCTGGTTCATTGTTTTGATCAGAGTAGCTGAGTCTTTGATCATTGTTACAATTTTACTATAACATTACATTTTAAAAGAAAGCAACACGTGACTGTTGGGGTTTTTTGGTGTTTGTCCTTCGTTCTCAAAAGACCATGACATTAGGGAGGTGATGCCATGATTTGCAAGAGAATTGGATTTAAATAAGGGAGGGCTGTGCAAAGTCACTTTCTCCTCTAGAACCATCTGGGTCCAGTGGCAAGATATAGATCAGGATGACTGGAGATGGCCTAGGATGCATTGGGGCCCTTGGCCTTTTCAAGCTAAGGTCTTTACCAAGTCTCAGTTTGACTGAGGCAAAGCCCATTCAGTGATTAAAGCTAGGTAAGAAAAGAGGCAGAGAATGGCTTCTCTTCCAAAAACAAATAAACAAATCCATTTGGGACTGGCAGACCCTTAGGGTTTCTGGCTATTTACATTCATTACGTTATTGGCCCATCTATGAGAGCTGGAGTGATTTGTGATTTAAAAAAAAAGGTTTCAGACATTAAGATTTATATATAGATTAGTGGGCCTATTTCTATTTTAGTGTGACACCCATTTCTCTTTTAGTTTGAAACCACTGGCATAGTGTCTCCCTCTCCCTTTGCATCTCTCTCTGTCCCTCTGGCTGTCTCTTCCACTCTTTCTCCCTTTTCCTCTTCTATTCCCCTTCCCCCTCCGTCTCCTTTTCCTCTTGCCTCCTCTCTCCCTCTCCTTCCTTTCTTTCCTTTTATCTTCCTATCTTTCCTCCTTATCTATCCTCTTTTTTCTTCCTCTCCTCATTCTCTCCTGTCTGTCTCTGTCTCTCTCCCTCTCCCCTCCCCCCTTCCCTCTCTCCCTTTCCCTCCCCCTCTCCCTCTCTGAATTGGAGCTCTGTTTCATTAATTTTATTGGAATGGATTTTGTGATTAACAGTGTGGTTTTCTTGTGCTGGCTGGTAGAGTTTGAGTGTCACTTATTAAAGGTAGAGTACACAGTTTGTTCTTTTTCTCAGATTATTCTCATTCCTTCCACAACACAGACCATAAAACTGTCCAGAAAGTTACTGTATCTGAATGGAAAAACTCAGCATCCACAAGGTAGAGCTGAATGAAATTCCTCAATTTAGGAGTTCCCTCCTGAACATTTTGAGTGGTGCTTGGAAGAGGAGAGGGTAACCTTCAGGCAGATAGTCATTTTCTTTTTTTTAATAATTAATTTTTAGTTTTCATCATTCACTTCCATAAGATTTTGAGTTTTGAATTTTCCCCCCTCCCCAAGACAGTGTGCAGTCTGATATAGCAGCTACTTATACATTCATATTAAACATATTTTCACATTAGTCATGATGTAAAGAAGAATCAAAACTAATGGGAGGAACCACGAGGAAGAAGAAACAAAACAAGAAAAGGAGAGCAAATAGTATGCTTCCATCTGCATTCAGACTCCAAAGTTGTTTTCTCTGGATGTGGGTAGCATTTTCCATCTTGAATCTTTTGGAGTTGTCTTAGATCTTTGCATTGCTGAGAAGAGCTAAGTCTATCAAGGTCAGTCATTGCACGGTGTGGCTGTTACTGTGTGCAGTGTTCTGGTTCTGCTTATTTGGTTCTGCTTATTTCACTCAGCATCAGTTCACATAAGTCTTTCCAGGTTTTTCTGAATTCTGGCTGCTTATCATTTCTTATAGCCCAATAGTATTCCATTACATTGATATGCCACAGCTTGTTTAGCCATTCCTCAATTGATGGACCTCCCCTCAATGTCCCGTTCTTTGCTATCTGAAGAGTTGCTATAAATATTTTTGTACATGTGGGTCCTTTTCTTGTTTCTATAATTTGGGATACAGACCTAGAAGTGGTATTACTGGGTCAAAGATATGCACAGTTTTAGAGCCCTTTGAGTATAGTTCCAAATTGCCCTCTGGAATGGTTGGATCAGGTCACAACTCCACCAACAGTGCATTAATATTCCAGTTTTCTCATATCTTCTCCAACATTTATCATTTTCCTATTTTGTCCTATTAGCCAATCTGATAGGTGTGATGTGGTACCTCAGAATTGTTTTGATTTTCATTTCTTTAATCAATAGCGACTTAGAGCGTTTTTTCATATGCCTATAGATACCTTTAAATCCTTCCTCTGAAAACTGCCTGCTCATATCCTTTGACCATTTATCAGTTGGGGAATGACTTGTATTCTTATAAATTTTACTCAGTTCTCTATATATTTTAGAAATGAGGCCTTTATCAGGGACACTGGTTGTAAAAATTGTTTCCCAGCTTTCTGCTTGCCTTCTAATCTTGGTTGCATTGGCTTTGTTTTGTGCAAGAACTTTTCAATTTAATGTAATCAAAATCATCTGTTTTGCGTTTCATAATGTTCCCTATCCTTTGGTGATAAATTCTTCCCTTCTCCATATATCTGACAGGTAAACTATTCCTTGCTCTCCTAGTTCGATTACAGTATCAGCTTTTGTATCTAAATCATGTACTGTGTGCTTCCATTTAATGGGAGAGTTCATCCCATTCACATTCACAGTTATGATTGCTATCTTTGTCTTTCTCTCCATCCTGCCCCCCCCATTTATGTTTTTCTCTCTCCTTTCTCCCTTTCCTTCCTCACTAGAGTTTTGCTTTCGACTGCTACCTCCCTCAGTTTGCTCTCCCTTCTGTCAGCCCCCTCCTTTTTCTTCCCCTTTCCCCTTACTACTTCTTCCCTCCCTTGTATCCACTCCCTCCCTTTTCTTTCCCCTTTCCCCTCCTACTTCCTGTAGGGTAATTTAGACTTCTGTACCTAACTGATTATTTTATTCCCTCTGAACCAAATCTGATGAGAGCAGGGTTCAAATAATCTTATCTCCCTCCCTTTTTTCCCTCTACTGTAATAGGTTTTTGTGCCTTTTCTTGTGATGTAATCTACCCTTGTCAGCCTCCTCCTTTCCTGTCTTCTTAGTACAAGTACTTAGTTTTCACCATTCAGTTAGATTTTTTTTTATCATCACATCAAAGTCAGTTTATACCCACACCCTTTGTCTATGCATATCGTTTTTAAATGGCATAATAACAATACAGTTCTCAAGAGTGCTCAAGTATCATCTTCCCTTGTAGGCATGTTGTTGTTTTTTTCTGTTTACCTTTTATGCCTCTCTTGGATCTTGTATTTGAAGATCAAATTTTCTGTTGAACTCTGGTCTTTTCATCAGGAAATTTTGGAAGTCTCCTATTTTGTTGAATATCCACCTTGTATCCTGAAAGATTATGCTCAGTTTTGCTGGATAGTTGATCCTTGGTTCTTATCCAAGCTCCTTTGCTATGCCAAGCCTTCCAGTTTTTTAATTGTAGAAGCTGCAAGTTCCTACATACTCCTGACTGTGGTTCCATGATATTTAAATTGTTTCTTTCTGGCTGCTTGCAGTATTTTCTCTTTGACCTGGTAATTTTGGAATTTCGTTACCATATTTTCGGCATTTTCAGTTTAGGGTCTCTTTCAGGAGGTGATGGTTGGAATCTTTTGATGACTATTTTACCTTCTGGCTCTAGGACCTCGGGGCAATTTTCCTTGATGATTTGCTGAAAGATGCTGCCCAGGTTCATTTTTTCATCATGGTTTTCAGGTAGACCAATAATTTTTACATTTTCTCTCCTGGATCTGTTTTTTAGGTCAGTTCTTTTACCAGTGAGGTATTTTATGTTTTCTTCTATTTTTTCGTTCTTTTGTTTCTGCTTGACTGATTCTTGATATCTCATAGTCATTAGCTTCCACTTGTCCAGTTCTCATTTTTAACAAATTGTTTTCTTCAGTTAGCTTTTGTACCTCCTTTTCCAAAATTTGGCGAGTTCTACTTTTTAAGGACTTGTTTTCAGCAGTCAATTTTTGTTCTTCCTTTTCCAAGCTATTGACTCTGTTGCATTCCTTTCATTTCTTTTCCCCATTTTTCTTCTATCTCTCTTATTTGACTTTTAAAATCCTTCTTGAGCTCTTCCAAGAAGGCTTTTTGGACTTGAGACCAGTTCATATTCCCGTTTGAGGTTGGTTACAGATATATTGGCAATGTTGTCCTCTTAAGGATTCGTGCCTTGATTTTCCCTGTCCCCATAATAAGAATCTATGGTCATTGTCTGTTTCTGCTTTTTGCTCATGGTGTTTGCCTAATTTTTGGCTTTTAGAATTGAGGTCTCCTGCTAGAGTGCAGGAGTCACTATCCCAAGCTTCTTGTGCTAGGAGCCTGGGACCTGGTCACTGGCTTTGTGTGCTGGAGCCTCAGGTGCTGGCACCTACAGGCTGTAGGTTTCGCCACCTTACCTGGTGCTGAGCTGTGGTCAGCAATACTGGAACTCTTGGGATGGGGGTAGGGAGTCTGGCCCCTAGGGGATGCTTGCTAACCCAGGTCTTGTACTTGAATGTTTGGCTGCTGGAGGATGTCTGCCAGCCTGGAGCTGTGCCTCCTGGAGTCCTGCTTGCTGAGGTTGTGCTGAAGCACCAGGAGGTTTGGCTGCTGGAGAACGCCAGAGGACATAGTGTTCTCCAAGCTGGTGTCTACCGGTTTCTCTGCCTGTGCTGAAGCACTGGTTGGGGATCCTGATATTGGTGCTTGCCTGCTCCACCACCCTGGGGCTTTGAATCTCCCCTTGGTTTGCTGAGGTGCCCTTGCTGCTGGCTTACCGGGATGCCTCCTGTCCTGTACTGCTCCCCCTCCCCCAGATCCAGAGGGGCTTTTCCTGTTAATCTCCCAAGCTTCCTGTGCTACAAGACTGCTGCACACTGTCTTTCTGCTGGGTTCCAGGGTTTTTCCTGGGGTGATATTTTCTGGGTTTACAGAGGTCATTAAGGGAGGATGAGAGCAATTTACTTCTTGACTTCTTATTCTACCATCTTGGCTCAGATACACAATTTCTAGCTAGGATCTCCCACTAACAACTTAGGGAGGAGGGGGGAAAATAACTTCCCTTGACCCTGGCATGACTGCTTCCTTCGTTCAGTGCCCATCAGGCACTGACTGGCTGGCTGTTACATAAATGTTAATCCTGGAGCCAGAGAGCTGGTAAGCATTGTCTTTTTCTGTTTCTGTACAACATAGTCCAACCAGACCTTCATCTCCCTGCTGTGGTTAATGAAGTAACACTCAGCTCAGTTGCTTTGGGAGTCACTCTCCAGAGGTGTAGCTTTTTCTGTTGCTCTGCTTTTTTCACTACAAATCTAGTTCCTTTTGCTACCTGAGGAGTCTGTTTAGATTCTATAGTCTTTGTGAACTTTTCCTGAGGCGAGGTCTGTCAAAGACATGTCATCTGGAAAGATTGCAGAGTTTTGTTGTTCTTTCTGAAGTTATCATTTATGTGCCTGAGGACTAGCTCTGAATGATTAAATTTCCACTAATAAAGGGAGCTACCACTAACTTGAAGATCTCTGTGCCTGTGGATGGAGCACCCACTGTCTTAGTCCTTGCCAGTGTTGGTGACGATTTGAAGCATGTGGTTGGCAACAGTCTAGAAGAGAATATGTGGTCATATTGACATTCTGAAAGCCTGCTACCAGTTACTGGAATGTTTCATGGCTGGGAATAACAGTTAAAAATAATTGATTTCTCTCCCCAGAGGATAAGAAAATTATTTCCTTTCTCTACAACATTATCTTAGACACAATGGAACCTGTCTAAAATGACAGCTCTTTGGCTTGTGTCTACTTTATATAAGGCAGAATTGACAACTCCTACAAACAGCTCCAGGCCAGGCCAAAACTTGCTTAAGCATTTTATTTATTTTTTATTAAACATTTTATACCAAACATCTCTCCTTGATGGTCCTGATTTTTCTGCCCTCCCAGACCCTTTCCCTGTTGAAAAAGGATGATCAGTGAGATATTAATTTCTTTCTCTTTTGCTATACTGATATCCAGATTAAAAAATGATTTTGAATGATGATTTATTTCCCCAGTGTTTCTAATCTTGATCTTATTGTATAGTAAGCAATCTGTTATGGGCCTTGGTTTTAATGTTTGAGGGAATTAGTCCATGTAGGGGAAAAAGCTTTTGATGAGATAAGACCTAAATTCTAGTTCCCTTTGGCTCTGCTGCTGACTAGCTGTATAACCTTGGACAAGTTACTTTTTTTTAAGGTCTCATATTTTTCACCTGTAAATCAAGGTGATTGGACTGGATTGTCTCAAAGGGTCCCTTTCAGGTTCAGACTTCTACAATTGTAACAGTTGAATTATTTGCCATAAAGTATTTCTGACAAAAATGCAGCATTCTCTATGGGATCATAGCAAGAATAAAAGGTTCAAAGCTTGTTGGCTGATGAAACAGCACATTGAAATGAGGCCACCCATCTTTCCGTTGCTGAATATTTAGTGATCAGCATTGTCTGTTCCTAAGATGGGGGGTAGTTTGATCCCAAAACTTATAGATCATTTTCAGACTAGAAACTGCCATATCTATCTATGAATTTTTCAGACTTAAAATTCGTTACTAATTTTGCTTTGGAATTTTCGTTGAACATATTACTTATTTCAATTGTATGACATCTTTTCATTATTTAAGTTTGTAATTTAGTCTAGGATGTACTATACTGTTGCCTAGGGTAATAGATTTTCCATTTCTCTTGTTTTCGTGAAACCAGTGCCCTTATAAGTCATTGAAATCTAAAAGTCATTGAATCTCTGAGCTCCATTTTCGTCAGTGTAAAATACGTTTATCAATATCCTATCCAGTCTACCTTATACTATTAAAAGGAACAAATAAAATAGGGCACTGGCAGTTCTTGCTTTACATAAATTTGCATTATGCAAATTTGACTCTCTGGGCCAGTTAGGGTCAGGTACTAAAGTTGCTCTAGCTAGAGGGCATGGGAACCCTTGCAGAGCCATGGAGGGGTTAGGGCCACCCTAGGCCTAGGAAGGGTTAAGAACTGGCTGTACTTGAAACTGTTTGCATTCATCAGAGCTCTTGAGTCTTTCAGAATTGTTTTCTTTTATGTCGTTATAGTCACTGTATAAATTATTATCTTGGTCTGCTCAATTCAGTGTGCATCAGTATTGTTTTTCTCAAGTTTTTCTTCATTCTTTTTGTCATTTTTTATGATACAATGTTATTTTATTACATTCATATACTAAAATTTGTTCATCCATTTCCCACTTGATGAGAACATTGTTTCTATTTCTTGGTTGAAAAAATGATTTGATACATATTTTTGTGGATATAGATCCTGTTCTTTATCCTCTTTTTAGTGTCTTTGGGTATGGTTTTTAAATTGCTTTCCAGAATGGTTAGATGGATTCATTTCTTCCCCAACAATGAATTGCTGTTCCTTTTCTCCCAGAACTGCTCCAACAATTGTCATTTTTCCTTTTTGTCATCTTTAACAATCAGATTTGTTTGAAGTGTTTATTGAAAAATGAGAAATTATAAGGAGGGAGAAAAGGAGTCTGCATCTGGTTAAGGTTTTCAAGGTACTGGTGTCGATTCATTTGGGGTAGACAGGCTTCTTCATAAGGATGTTACTAAGGTCTTATTATAAAATATCTCTCTCCCCTCTGGGAATGTTCTTCAGCAGAAACCCCTCCCACCACTGAACCAAGATTGCCCTTTCCCCCACTTTATTTTCAGTCCTTTGTTACTTCACTCATTCTCTCCTATAGACCTTTTTCTTTGAGATGTTAGGAGTTACTTTTCCTTCTAGGGAGCCTAGCAGTATATGAAGGACACTGCTCTGGTCCCCCTTTCTTTATACTGTCTTGGTGACCTCATTAACTCCAATAATTTTGTCATCCTTATGCAAATAGATCCATAAATCAAGACTCCTTGAGCTCCTGTTTAGAAGCGTAAATTGTTTATTAAATTATTTCAAACTAGATGTGTTCCAGAGACATTTTAAGCTTATCATGTCCATAACAGAACTGATTCTCTTCTCTGCCCCCTATTTGAACCTATCAAATTTTCTTCTAAAATCTTCTAAATTTTTCTGTTTATGTCCAGTAACCCGGTTCATAACCATAATCTTTATTTCTCATTCTCCCTCACCTCACATACCCACTCAGTTGCCAAATACTGCTTTTTCTACCTCCGTAACATCTCTTACAACCGACCCCTTCTGGATATTAAAATATTCTCCTAATTTGTCTTCATGCCTTAAGTACTTCCCCATTCCAGTCCATCCTTTATACAACTGCCCACATTTCATTATGTCACTTCCCTTCTAAGTAAACTTCATTGTGTCCCTATGTCTCTGGGATAAAATATAAACTCTTTAAAAATATTTTTTAATATTTTTTCTTTTACTTTTAAATTTTTTTATTTTTTATTTTATTTTATTTTTTATTTTTGGTTTTCAACATTCATTTCCCCAAGATTTTGAGTTACAAATTTTAACCCTCCCCCTCACCCTAAGATAGCATGTATTCTGATTGTCCCTTTCCCCATTCTGTCCTCCCTTCTATCACCCCATTCCCCCCGCCCCCATCTCTTTCCCCTTACTTTATTGTAGGGCAAGATAGATTTCTATACCCCACTGCCTGTATATCTTATTTTCCAGTTGCATGTAAAAACAATTTTTTTTAAACATTTGTTTTTAGAACTTTGATTTCCAAATTCTCTCCCTTCTTCCTTCTCCACCCACTCTCTTTGAGAAGGCAAGCAATTCAATATAGGTTATGCATGTATCATTATGCAAAACACTTCCATAATAGTCATGTTGTGAAAGACTATTTTCCCTCTATCCTATCCTTGTTCCTCTTTATTCAATTTTCTCCTTTGACCCTGTCCCTTTTAAAAAGTGTTTGCTTTTGACTACCTCCTCCCCCAATCTGCCCTCCCTTTTATCACCCCCCTCTCTTATTCCTTTCCCCCTTACTTAACTGTAGGGTAAGATACCCAGTTGGATGTGTATGTTATTTCATCCTTAAAACAAATCTGATGAGAGCAAGGTTCACTCATTCCCTTTCACCTACCTCTTCTTCCCTTCCGTTATAAAAGCTTTTTCATGCCACTTTTATGTGAGGTAATTTACCCCATTCTATCTCTCTCTTTCTCCTTTTCCCAATATGTTCCTCTCTCACCCCTTAATTTTATTCTTTTAGATATCTTCCCTTCATATTCAACTCGCCGTATGCCACCCCTCCCCCCGTCTGTCTCTCTGTCTCTCTTTCTTTCTATGTGTGTGTGTATACATTTGTATACATGTGTGTGTGTGTGTGTGTGTGTATACATTTGTATATTCCCTTCAACTAATACTGAGAAAGGTCTCATGAGTTATAAATATTATCTTTACATGTAGGAATATAAACAGTTCAACCTTAGTAAGTCCTTTATGATTTCTCTTATTTACCTTTTTATGCTTCTCTTGATTCTTGTATTTGAAAGTCAGATTTTCTATTCAGCTATGGTCTTTTCATCAAGAATGGTTGAAAGTCAGTATTTTGCTCTGAAATATTATACTCAGTTTTGCTGGGTAGATGATTCTTGGTTTTAATCCTAGCTCCATTGACCTCCGGAATATCGTATTCCAAGCCCTTCCATCCCTTAGTGTAGAAGCTGCTAGATCTTGTGTTATCCTACTTGTGTTTCCTTAAGACTTGAATTGTTTCTTTCTGGTTACTTGCAATATTTTCTCCTTGACCTGGGAACTCTGGAATTTGGTTGCAATATTCCTAGGAGTTTTCTTTTTGAGATCTTTTTCAAGAGGTGATTGGTGGATTCTTTCAGTTTCTATTTTACCCTCTGGTTCTAGAATATCAGGGCAGTTTTCATTGATAATTTTTTGAAAGATGGTTTCTAGGCTCTTTTTTTGATCATGGCTTTCAGGTAGTCCAGTAATTTTAAAATTATCTCTCCTGGATCTATTTTCCAGGTCAGTGGTTTTTCCAATGAAATATTTCACATTGTCTTCCATTTTTTCCATTCTTTTGGTTTTGTTTTATAATATCTTGATTTCTCATAAAGTCACTAGCTTCCACTTGCTCCGTTCTGGGCATTGTTTTCTTCAGTGGTCTTTTGGACCTCCTTTTCCATTTGGCTAATTCTGCCTTTTAAGGCATTCTCCTCACTGGCTTTTTGGACCTTTTTTTTTGCCATTTGAGTTAGTCTATCTTTTAAGATGTTGTTTTCTTCAGTGTTTTTTTTGCATCTCCTTTAGCAAGCTGTTGACTCATTTTTCATGATTTTCTTGCATCACTCTCATTTCTCTTCCCAATTTCCCCCTCTACTTCTTTTACTTGCTTTTCCAAATCCTTTTTGAGCACTTCCATGGCCTGAGACCAATTCATATTTTTCTTGTAGGCTTTTGATGTAGGCTCTTTGACTTTGTTGACCTCTTCTTGCTCTATGTTTTGATTTTCTTTGTCACCAAAGTATCTATAGTCCGAGTCCTTTTATGCTGCCTGCTTATTTTCTCAGCCAATTACTTGACTTTTGAGCTCTTTGTCAGGGCATGACTATTTTCAGAGTAGAGAGTGCTCTGTTCCAAGCTTCAGGGATTTTTGCCCTGCTGTTTTCAGAGCTACTTCTATGCCAAGGTGGTATGATACTCCTCTCCTGGCCTGTGCTCTAGTTTGTGAGTACAAGCACTCTTTTCTGCTATGTAACTACCAGGAGGGCTCTCTCTCCACATCCACTATGAGCTCTGCCACACTAGCACTCCTCCTTCCCCCAAGGACCACCAACCAGGACTGTGACCCAGATCCAAGCAGGGCAAAGCAAGAGAACGCTGCCTCAGCACCTGCAGAGAGATCCCTGCACTCCTGCTCTGATCAGCCGCCTGATTTCCTCCACTGTCTGTGGGCCTGGAGCTCCGGAAGCAGCTGCCACCTCCACTGCTCTTGGCCTGTGGCTGGACTGCGCAGACTTCTCTCACCAAGGTCCAACAGTTTTCCCACTGACCTGCTCTGTTGTCTTTGGCGTTTGTGGGTTGAGAAGTCTGGAAACTACCACAGCTGCCAGTGATTCAGTGTCCTGAGGCCTGCTCTGCCTGCCTGGTCTGTCCTGGTAGGGCCCATGCTGGGCTGTGCTCTGCTCCCAGCAAGGTGCGATAGACCCTTCCCAGTGACCATCCAGGCTATCTTGGGCTAGAGACTTGTTTCACTCTGTCATTTTGTGGGTTTTGTAGCTCTGGAATTTGTTTAGAGTCATTTTTTACAGGTTTTTGGAGGAATTTGGGGGAGAGCTCAAGAAAGTCCCTGTTTTTACACTACCATCTTTGAAATATAAACTCTTATTAGGCTTATAAAAGGTATAAAACCCTTCACGACTTTACCCCAACCAATCTTTCCACTGTCACTGTATATTGTACAGTATTCCCCATAAAAGTGATCCTGCCAAACTGGCTTCTCTATTCTATTATATATACACTGTACTCTGACTCTTGTATCTGTGACTTTTCACTACCTCCCACCCCCATGCCTGTAAAGCATATGTTTCCTCCTCGTCTCTCCCTAATAGAATCTTTCTTCATTCAAGATGGAGTTCAGGCACCATGTCTGACATGAAGTCTTTCCTTTTCCCTCTAATTTTTGTTGTCCTCCCTCCCAGAGAGATGTAAATTAAAACAACTTTAAGCTTCTACCTCACTCTTGTCAAATTAGCAAAAATAATTAAAAATAATTAAATTCATTGTTGTGTGACGTATAGAGAACTGTTAATTTTTGGGTGAATTGTAAACTTTTAGAATCTTTTTGGGGTAATAGGAGAATAATCAGACAATATTATCAAAAACCACAAGAGCTGTCTTTTCAGAGATCTTTGTAGCAGTATTGCTTTCTTCAAGAGTTTTGCAATTTCAGTGTAAAGGTCCTACAATAGGGAAATGATCAGATAAGTTGTGATATACTAATTAATAAAATATTGTGATGAAATTAAAATAGATAAGTATGAGAGACATAATGTAAACATAAATGATAAAATTTTCTTGGAAAAAAGAAACAGAAGGTCATAGCACATGCTAATTATGACCACATAAGGCTGAGGTTTATAATCTTTTTTTCTTACATGTAGTTAATCTAATTCTTCTCTGCTTGCCCCTTCAGTTAAGTAGCAAGATAAAATTGCACTTTCTTTCTTCCCCTTCAGTCTGTCTTGTTTTTTTTTTTTAATTTTTTGCATCTTTTTCCTAAAAGGGATTTCTTTCCCTCATTCTCATTTTCTTCATTATAACGAAGGGTCCATGGAACCTTAAGTGAACTTGGAGAAAAAAATAAACATAATTAGTTTGCTATGTAATCCCATGTATTTTACATTATGCACATAAAAACATTTTTTCTGAGAAGTCCATAAGTTTCATGAAACTTCCAGAGGACCATGACTCGAAAAAGGTTCTCAACCCCATATATAAGAGTATAATTCAATAGGAATGAATGGACAAAAAAAATTTACATGGAACTTATAGAGACTTATGAGGATATGAATAAAAGTTTTGACGTTTTATGCGTTGGAATTTAATTTTTTGGTCAGGTAATCCTATTTTTATGGATATACTTTTATACCATTGTTTTTGCCAAATCTATTTGTTCTTTCCTGCCCCAGAATACTATCACTTGTAAAAAGGATTTTTTCTTTTAGAAGATTAAAAAAGACTATATAATATAGCAAGTCAATTACCATATTGCTTGTGACTGCCAGTATAGGTGATATTTTACACCATAGACTTCTGCCTTTACAAAGAGGAGAGGGGATTGCATTTTCTGAACTATTCTGTAATGCAAAACTTAGTCATTATATTTATACAATGTTCAGTTTTTTTTTTCTTTCCATGTACATTTCTATAGTTGTGTAAATATGTTTGTGGTTTTCCTGATTCTTACTGCTTTACTTTAATCAGTTCATTTGTCTTTCCATGCTTTTTTGAATTCTGCATTTTGTTCTTCTGGCTTGGCAATATTACATTACATTCATGAACCAATTTGCTCAATATTTATATAATTCTTTAAGATTTGCAAAGGGCAGGGGAAAGGGAGGGAGGGAGAAAAAAATTTGGAGCTCAAAGTCTTATAAAAGTGAATATTAAAAATTATCTTTGGATGTAATTGGAAAAAATAACATACTATTAAGTGGGGGGAAAAAGATTTGCAAAGGGCTTTAATGTATTGTACCTCATTTGACCCTCACCTAACAACTGTAAGGCAAGTGATATTTTTATTTCCAATTTTACAGATAAGGGAACTGGGGCTGTAAGTTATGCAACTTGTCTGAGATCCATAGGCGTAGTAAATGTGACTGAGGTGTAGAACTTGAACTTGAGTTTCCTGAAATTGTCTGGCACTCTACATATATATGTGTAGGACCTTTCTAGTTTTGAGCTCATTAGGATGTATATGCAGAAGTGGCAAAGGTTATGTTGTCACTTAAAAAAAAAACACATTTACAAATTGCTTTCCTGAATGGTTAAACCAATTCACAGTCTCACTAACTATATATTAAGGTGCATATCTTCTTTATAGCCCTTCCAACATTGACTAATTCCATCTGTTGTTATCTTTTCCAGTTTCCTGACTGTGAAGAATTGTTTTAATTTACTTTTATCTTAGTAGTGATTTGGAGTATTCTTTCATAATCGACTCATTCATTTTTGGAGAACTGTATGTAGAATGAAGTAGAAAAACAAAGAAACATAAAATAAAACACTTCAAAGCTTCTGACCACTCATCTGTGAGAATGGTTATAGGTCTTAAGTATTTGTGCTATTTCCTTATATATTTTGAATTGAGAGAGGGACTGCAACATTTCCTTGATATAAGAACTCTGGTGATTACCTCCCTCTTTCTTTTTGTCAACTTTTAGAGTTCTGATGGGTTTAAGTGGTTTGTGTAGGATTACATAGCTAGTATATATCAGAGACCAAACTCGAATCCAGGTCTTCTTGGCTTCCAGGCCAGCTCTCCTCTCTATGTACTTGATCTAGTGCTCTTGTAATTTTTTTTATGGTGTTAACATTTTATGTCTAGTTTGTATATCCATCTTAACTTTGTTGTTGCATATGATAAAACTGATTTCTGCCAATGTACTTTTCACTTTTTCTCAGCAGTTGTCAAATAAGAGTTTTTTCTTAAATAATTTATGTCCTTTACTTTATTGAACAAAGACTTAAGGAGTCTGAGCAAAGTCACTAATTGTGTTGATCAATATTCTTTTTAGTAAATTATAAGAAAATTAAAACAATTTTTGAAAAACTGCATAGCAGAGCTAACAGGGGCCTTAAAGACTTATTCTCTCTCTTCCTCACCAAACACACATGCCAACTAAAAAAATAATAAAAGCTTATAAAAATTGAAACTTATTTTCCCCAATAGAAAAAGATGAGAGATTTCTAATAGGTTAGAGACTTCAGATTCCTCCAAAAGGAACTTTTTTGTTGGGTTTATTAATTTTAGGTGATTGGAATAAATTTTAATTTCTTAGTGGTTAAGTAATAACATCATCTAGCATCTAGTATTTTGATTATTTTATAAATCATTACTGATTGTTGTCACTTGCTTTTTTCCCTCTTTCAGTTGACTATATTGTGGAGTATGACTATGATGCAGTACATGATGATGAATTGACCATTCGAGTTGGGGATATCATCAGAAATGTGAAAAAGCTAGAAGAGGAAGGATGGTTAGAAGGGGAATTAAATGGAAGAAGGGGGATGTTTCCTGATAATTTTGTTAAGGTAAGGAGTCTTTGATAACTTTTTCCCATTTCTTCTGGGAATTTGGAGCTTTATGTTAAGAAAATGTAGTAGGAAAAATTCTGTGGTGTTATCTTTTAAAATAGAGTTCATACCACTTTGGAGTAGGTTATTTACTTAGCTGAGTTTTTGTCCTGTGATGGATAGCAGTAACAATGCTTTTGTATACTTGCTGTGATGATGTCTTTATAAAGAGTAATAGCATGTTTCAAATGTTTTCTTTTGTCTCTGTATCCACGTAGCAGTTATGCTTTAATGATGACTGATGTTTATGTAACTTTTTAAGTTTTGCAAAGTGTTTTACATATATTATTTCATTTGATCCACATAACGACCCTTTAAATAAATACTATTATCCTCATTTTACAGGTGAGGGAACTGAGGTTGAGAGAAGTTAAATCACTTACCCAGTGTCATCAGCTAAGTAATTGTCTGAGGAAGGATTCAAATTCAGATTTTCTTGACTTAAAGTTCAGCGCACTATTCACTACATCAAACTTCCTATTGACAAGATTTTATATATTGTTAATATTTTTAATGAGAAAGTGCCTCGTTATATGCTTTTTGCATTATAGAACTGATCTATTTTGTTTTGTCTTGTTTTTTTTTTTAACCTTGGGATAGTTTTTGTACCTATCAGCATTGCATTAAAAAGCAGTATTTCTACAAGAACTCTTAATGCTCACAATAATTATAAAAATGGTGTTAGTTAGATTAATCTTATATAACCCAAATACTACAGTACTTCATATTTCTTTTCTACTTAAATACTCAAGTTTTGATTTTCAAGAAAGAATCCAGTATAGACCAGTGAACCTGCTGATAGAACTCAGAAAAATTTCAGGATTATTATTATCATTAATTATAGTGACTACCATATTCTAGGCCCTGTGCGAAGTCATTTACAAATGTTACCTCATCTGATCCTCACAACAACTCTTGGATTTTAGGTGCTCTTATCATCCCCATTTTACAGTTGAGGTAACTGAGAAAAACAGGTTAAGTGATTTGCCCAGTCATACAGCTACTAAGAGTCCGAGGCCAGTTTTTTTTTAATTAAATTAATTTACTGTTGTTACCTTTTGAGTTCCAAAATGTCTTCCTTTCTCCCTCCCCACTATAGAAGGCTTTCACACAGTTAGAGTGTGTGTGTGTGTGTGTGTGTGTGTGCGCGCGCGTGTGTGCGTGTGTGCGTGTGAGAGAGAGAGAGAACCATACCATGCATACTTTTATTCTGAGGCACAGTGCTCTTGCCATAGCACCACCTAGAATCGGTTATTAAATAGATCACCTGTGAACATTTAGAATGCGAGATAAGTCTATAGGAGTCAGCAGGTGTTTTATCCAGGCCTGGTAGACTTTCTCATCTCTTCTTTTGATAGAATTACTGTATTGCTAGATTAAGAAATAATATAGCTAGATATTATCATGGTACTTTTGAAGTAGTATTGAAACAAGTATTGGTATGTAGAAGTTATTAGATGACAGATTTTGGTACATTGTCAACCATGATTTTATAAAACTCTAAAAATGGAATGAAAAAGTGCCTTGTCAGTCTCTGTGTCAGTGGGGATATTCAAGCAAACACTAGAAGATCACTTGTTTGTACTTTGATGGAAGGATCCTAGAATCATAAATTTTAGAGCTGGAAGGGACATTGTAGGCCATTCAGTGTAAGTACTTCATTTTATGTATGAGGAAACTGAGGCACTCAGTGTGGTAAATGACTTGTCCAGGGTCATATAGTGACAGAGCCAAGATTTGAACTGATCCATCTAGGGCTCCTTTCTTCTGAAAGTCTAAAACCTTTCCTCACTTTCCTTCCATAAATGGGATATCAGGTCAACTACAGGGTAAAATGCGTTCAGGAAACCCTACTACAGCTAGCCCCAGGGACGAAATTCCTGGCTGTAGAGAGTATGACTAGAAAAAAGGGGGCTTTACTATTGACTACTGGGCTGCAGGGCTCCCTAAGGCAGTGTCGACACCTCCCATCCAGGGCATAATTTGAGGTATGTAGTAAGTGCTTAGTAAATCCTGATTAAATTGGGTAGTTTTAGCTTCTAGATTCTTAGTAGTGCATACCAGAAAAACATGCTGTGTGACTCACTTTATTGTGATGGTTGCTTTATTGCTGTGATCTGGAAGAGGACCCACATTATCTCCAAGGTGCCTGTAACTGCTGTCATTCATAAGTCAACAGGTGCCAAAGCCAGAATTAAATGTTGATTCTACATATACTCAAATAGCCAAAACTTAAGTTGTAACCTCCTTTGTTTTATATTAAGGGTTATATTTATTTACCACCAAGAGAAGACAAAGTCCACCTGGTTGTATGTACTCCTTACTAATAAATAGAGAACATTATTACTTTACCCTGTGTTTTTCTGGTATGCATAAATTTTTTGGTTTTTCGGTGCATATAAAAATTATGTTTACACTATACCCTAGACTACTAAGTATACAATAGAATTATGATTTTAAAAATGTACATACCTTAATTAAAAATGTTAGTCAAAAACTGTTAACTATCATCTGAGCCTTAGTGAATTGTAATCTTTTTGCTGGTGGAGAGTCTTGCCTCAATGTTGATGGCTACTGACTGATGAAGATGGATGGTTGCTGAAGGTGGGGTGGCTGTGGCAGTTTTTTAAAATAAGACAACAATAAAGTGTGCTACATTGATTGACTCTTTCACTTAGACACTTAGAAGTCGTTGTAGAATTATTAATTGGCCTAATTTCAATATTGTTGTGTCTTGGGATTGGGAGATCCAGGGAGAGAGAGAGAGATGGGGATATCCCATGGACAGAGCAGTCAGAACACACATAACATATACTGATTAAGTTCACTGTCTTACATGGGTATGGTTTGTGGAGCCCCAAAACAATTACAATTGTAACATCAAACACAGATCACCAGATGTAATGATGAAAAAGTTTGAAATATTGTGAGCATTACCAAAATGTGACACAGGGAAATGATGGGGCAGTTACTTGGAACAGTAGATAGAGTGCTTGGTCTGGAGTCAGAAAGATCTGGGTTCAAAATCCAGCCTCAGACATTTGCCATGTGACCCTGGGCAAGTCATTTAACCCTGTTTACCTCATTTTCCTCATCTATAAAATGAGCTAGAGATAGAAATGTCAAACCTTTCCAGTATCTCTGCCAAGAAAACCCCAGAAAGGGGTCATGAAGAGTCGGGCATGACTGAGATAATTGAACAATAATAGTAAAGACATGATGAGAGCACACACTATTGGAAAAATGGCACTGATAGACTTGTATTTGACACAGGGTTGCCACAAACCTTCAGTTTGTAAAAAATGCAATTATCGTTGAAGTCCAGTAAAGCAAAATTCAGTAAAACAAGGTGCCTGTACTAATATTTTCTGATTTAAACTTCTGGAAAGTAGTAGCTGCACTTCTTACAGAGATTTTCTCCTGATAACTGTATACTTTCAATTTTTAAAAATTTTCCTCATTGTCATTTTTAAAAATTTTTTTAAATTTTTAAAATTTTTTTCTCATTGTCATGTTTTAGTTATCTATAAGTAGCTTGAGTACTTGATAGCTAAGAGTTTGATAATTAGATACATGTTTAAGTATCTCTTCTTTCAGTTGTATAGCAAAAAGATTAAAAAGAAAACACTGTTCAGTGGTTAGATTTTTGGATGTATTTGTAACCTCTGTTTTTAATGAAATAGAATCATAGACAAAAATAAAAATACCGTAGCTGGCAATGACATAGATGGGTAGTGAGATATTCTTGGAATAAAGTATACCTGTGTCGAAGTCCTGCCTTCTGACATATGGTACTAGCTGTGTGATCTTGAGCAAGTTATTCAACCTTTCTGAGCTAGGGACAATTCTCTAAGATAATAAATTGTGGAGAATGTGCTGATATAAATCAGTAGAAGGAGTTTCCTCATCTGAAATTCCCCGAAGAAATTAAATCACAAGTCTCTGTCCACCAGAGAGAAAACTTGTATCAAAATAAGCACAGTAAAAGTGAATCCATACAATGGACAAAATGTATAACTCTTTCTGCTCTTAGAGACTATCACTTCTGTCAGGAAGTTGATAACAGATTTCATCATGGGTCCTCTGGAGATGTGTCATTGCATTGATCAGACTTGTTAAGTTTTTCAGAGTTGTTTGTCTTGACAGTGTGCTTATGTAAATTGTTCTCTAGGCCACACATATTGTTGTACTGTGACATTTTTTATTACTAGTACATACTCATCATTTCAAAAGAGAAGAGGGGGAAAAAGTTTTATTATGAATTTTCTTATTAAACTGAAGGTTGAGATTGAAATTTTGTTGAACAAGAACTATCCTCAACCACTATTGTTGAACCCTGAATGGCTTTGGAAGTTATTTTTTGCTGTAGATTTAATAACATTTCTTAAATTACTAGGCAAAACTTTACTTATACACTGCAGCAAAGTCCTGCTAGCAATTTGATTACAAGTAATGTCAAGGTTGCTATATACATTCCATGGTGTCTGAAGTCAAAACAGTAAATGAGAACTGTATTCCCACACAAATGTTCAGCAGATACATTTTCTGAGCTCACACTGCAGTTCCAACAGAATGTTTTGGACATTGATGCAGG
This sequence comes from Trichosurus vulpecula, assembly GCF_011100635.1. Lineage (NCBI taxonomy): Eukaryota > Metazoa > Chordata > Mammalia > Diprotodontia > Phalangeridae > Trichosurus > Trichosurus vulpecula. The sequence continues at coordinate 235,495,787 of NC_050579.1, read as the reverse complement.
TGCAAAAGAAATTTTCACATTCACATTCACGTTTGAGCAGCTTTCACCTGGTCTTCAATTGGAAATGATTAGTCTACAACATAATAACATGCTCGAAGACAAATATCAAGAGAAGATTTTGATGTAATTCTATAAATGCCTTGCTAGGTGGCTCAGTGGATGTAGAGTGCTGGGCCTGAGGTCAGGAAGACTCATCTTCCTAAGTTTAAATCCAGCCTCAGACATTTACTAGCAGTGTGACCCTGGGCAAGTCATTTAACAATGTTTGTCTCAGTTTGTCATCTATAAAATGATCTGGAGAAGGAAATGGCAAACCCTCTAGTATCTTTGCCAAGAAAACCCCAAATGGGGTCACGAAGAGTCAGACACGACTGAAACGATTGAACAACAACAATATATGCCTTCTGAGCAATGAACATAACCAAAATGAAAATCATATGCTTATGGATTGATATCAGTATTTGGTAGCACCTATCCTTGTGAAATGACATTTTTAAAAATGAAGTAAAATACATAAAATCTCATTATGAATCAGTATTAACAAAGGCATGTTTGTGGTTGATTTTGATGACAAGGAACACAAACTTTAAACTCCATGAGTGAAATGTCACCTTAAAAAAGACTTTCATTCTTCTTATTAGTAGACCTACATTTTAAAAACTTTAAAACAGCACATTTTTGTGCATATTAAATGGTTAAAAATAATTCCTACAGTAAGTAGTGGCACTTGTGGCATCCATGGCCTCGGGCTACTTGGTCTTCATCTGGATTCTCGTGGTTAGGCTAGTCATGTCTCTTGGCAGTGGTCCAGTCAGCCTGAGGTCAAGAGGCTCCCTCCAAAATAGATTATGGTATGGTGGTGGTTCCGATCAGCCCTTCTCTGTCCAGAGCTGCTACTGCATCAGAAGAACAACAATAAATGTGATGAGTTACCTTGACAAAGACCAAAGTTTCCTTGTGGAAGTGAGTGTGAGAAGGGCTGCAGCTTGTGAGTTATTGTTAAGTGGTAGTTCTTGGAGCAGAAGCAAACTGAAAATTCAAGTTATACTAAAAGTGTTCCCTAATATATAAATCGCATTGGAAAAACTCTACATTTTTGAAATATGCATTATAGCTTAACTGACTGTACCCATATAATATCCTTGACTTTGGCTCTTGGTCCACAAAGTTTAAAATATTAGCTTTTAGGCTATTCACAGAAAAAGTTTACTGATCTTTAGACTAGAACAGGGTGGGGAACCTGTATCCTTGAAGCCACTTGTGGCCCTCTGCCTCCCCAAGTGCAACCCTTTGACTGAATCCCAACTTCGCTGATAAAGGGATAATAAAAGTATTTGTTCTATAAAACTTGGACTCAAAAGGTCACACCCATAGGCCCTAGAAGGCCACGTGTAGCATCTAGAATTCAGGTTCCCCACCCCTGGGCTAGAACACTGATTTAAAAAGAGACAAAAACCAATCCTGGAACATAAGGCCAGGCATAGCTAGAGTAGCATTTTACTTGGAGAAAAGTTAGAGGTTTTAGTGGATTGCAAGCCAAATATGATTCTGTAACAGTGTGCTATTGTAGATAAGAAAATGTAATGAAATCTGTGACTTCTTTAAGAGGAGCCAAAAAGCATTGTGGCTTACAGGATTGAGAGCTAGCTGAGAAGGCTAACTTTTCAGTGCAAGTGAAGAGAAGGATCTGCATTGGTAGAGGGAGGTTCTTTTTCAGAACGTGCCTAAATGAAAGAAATCACAGGTGCACTTGTGCTTCATTTTTCCCTCAGTCTCCTAGTGACCTAGAATGAGTGCATGCCTCAGCTGTGTCTCAGTCTCTGCACAATCCCCACCCTAAGTTGGCTCAGTCCATCCCCCTTTTGGGACTCCAGTTGAATGTAAGGGATTGTATTGGTCTCAGGACTCCAGGAAGATTCTCTTGAAACAGCTGACCATATTTCCTGTTGTGATTCAGAGGGAAGCATCATGAACTTAAATCTTGAATTATTCCAGGTGATATCTTTATGGGCATTGAGTTTTATGGAACTGCCAGGACTTAGATCCCACTGATTTCGGGGACTGTTTTCTAGATCCCTGGTTCTTTACATCTCAAATAGGTACCTTCAAGTTTCTGGCAATCTTGTGTAGTCTTGGAATGGAAGGAAGAGCTTTAATAGTGTTTGTATTTGATAATCTTGGTCATCATTGTATTGGGACATATTTTGAATTTGTTATGGTTGCTTTGTACACAGGCAACCAAGGATTAATGTCAGCAGCCTGATCCTCTGGCCTGCTCAGCCAACCAAATCTTGAACATGATTGTAATACTTTTTAAGGAAAAATTAGCCCGATTTGAATTGAGGGGAGAAAAGCGGAGGGATATTGGTCCTACTACACCCTGGGTATATAGCACTGCATGGGCATCTATTGTACATCACAATACTCTTTGCATAACCATGACCCTGAATTTTCCATAGATAGTTAAAATATATTTAGCATACTCTTTATTTTGAAAGACTTCTATTAAAAATATTAAAAATATAATTTAAATTATTAACTTAGATACACTGAAAATAGTGGTATCCAGTGTGTCTCTTTTCTCCAGGGTTCTTTTATAGAGGAAGTTTAAATGGCAATGTGCTTTTTCTGAAAGGGTTCATAGAGGTCATCTAATCTAATACTCTCATTTTACAGTAAGAAAAAAGAGGCATAGAAAGTGACTTGCCTAAGGTTACAGCCAGATCTGCTTACTAAATCTCTCTAGTGATCTTTTCACTATACTTAGATCACTTTTTGCATCTACAACTTTTTAGCTTCTGTTTTGATAAAACTGAAACCCAGCAAAATGATGCCTCAGTCCTTTTGTTAGAAATATCTTTCAAAATGTGGCTTGATTTGGTACAAAATTTTCTCATTTTATTTTATTTCATTAGTTTATGTAATCAATCTCCTTTTCTTATTTATAATTGTTAGCTAAACATGCAAAATATTTTTCAATATTCTTGAGTGTTTTTCAAGTTAAGCATAGATTTTAAACCTTCAGATGTTACTTTTGAAACACCACAGTTCCCAGTAGCTTCAAAAGTACTTTCATATTAAGAATTTAAATGATACTTAGGAACATCAATCAGACATCATGGATAATAAAATAAGAAAATGTTATTGATCTCACTTTATATTGTAGCAGTAGGGAAGCCAAAATGTAAATGCCTGCTTGCTGCCCTGCAAATTAGCCCTGTGATTTCTGTATTGCAACTGGGTATTTAGGGTAGTGTGTAAAGTGGAAGATTAATTGAAGCAGATGAAGTGGAAGAAATGTGAAGGTGGAGAAGGGGAGGATAATGAGATAGGGTATCAGAGGTTATATGGGTACTGTTCACATTTTTCATCCAGGCACTGTTCTGCAACTATTTACCTCTCACATAATCCTCTAACCATTGTGATAATCTTTTACCTCCCCCTGAAATTCAGGGAACTTGTATTAGAAATAGGCATTCCTTGATGTGCTATTGGTCTTTTCTGCATAGTTTTGCTACATAAAAATATTTTCCGCATAACTGTCATTAACAAATATTGTGATTTGATTTTGTATTAGAGAATTTAATAATTTAAAATCTCGAGGACTTACTTTGCTTTATTCTTTTTATTTCCCCTCTTTGTAGGAAATTAAGAGAGAGATTGAACCCAAGGAGGAAAATTTTCCTTTCAAACGGGATAAGCCTGGAAATGTAGCCAATCTTGTACAACGCATAAGCACTTATGGACTTCCAGCAGGAGGAATTCAGCCACATCCCCTAACCAAAAATGTTAAAAAGAGTATGTAAAAACTTTCTTCTTTTTCTTCCTTTTAAAATAATGTCTGAATGATTTAAGAGAGCAGCATTCAAATTGTTCTTTTCTATTTAGGTGGCTGGATCATTTGTGGTTCAGGGCTGTCATTTAAACTAGTTACTTATTTTCTGATTCATCCAGCTAGAAGTGACCTCCCCTTCTTCTCATCTCCTAGTTCTTAGTTTTTATGTTTTTTAGGCGTACTTAGATTCGGTTTTGTCGTCATTACATTTGGTTGAGTATACTGATAAGAACGCTAATTTTAGAATTTTGAATTCCTGACACTGCTGCTGTGACTTGAGGCAAGTTTCTGAACCCCTAATTTCTTTATCTGTAAACTAGGACTAATAATACTTTTACCTTCAATAAAGGCTGTCCATCTAAAGTGCTATTTTAAGGATGAAGGTGAGAGACAGCAGCTTATTCAGAGAGAGGACTGTTTTTGAGTCAGGAACATCTTTGTTGAAATCCTGCCTCTGATCCATATTATTTGCATGATTGTGAGCAAGTGACAACCTTTTAGTGCCCCAGGTCACTACCAAAGATTATAAATTGGAAAAGAATTACAGAACCTTTCTGGATGGAGAGAATTTCCTATACTGATGAAATCGCAGGTTACAGATTTGAACTAGAAAAAAAAATTCTCTTTCTATCTATTCTAAGTTTCTTGAGCAGGTGTATATTTATCTTTGCATCAGCTTCAGGCTCTGTCTACTTAGTGTTTTTCCACGTATTAGGCACTTAATTATTTTTTTGGTTATTCATTAATCTCAGAGAATTCAACCCAGCCTCCACCTTCACTCTTCTTTTTTCCTACTCTTACGCTATAGACTTTAGAAACTCTTGTCCTGAACTTTTACCTAGATAAGCATTGTATCTACTGCCTATAATTTGTTAAAAGGATCTGACCAGGTAGTCCATTGAGTATTTCCATAATGAACTCACAGTCACCTAAAAGAATTTAATAGAATCTATGAGATGAAATAATTCTTTTCCTTCCCAAATCTTAGATGTACTGTGTGCTCTTAAAGATAATTCTTAGTATGTCATATCATCTTTGCTTGAAAACTGATATAGATGATCAAGGTATTGACAAGAATCTTGCTAAACAAATTTGGCCTTTAAAGACAAGAGTGACAACATTTATACCTATTAGGCATTCAGTAGAGTAAATAAATGAAAGTGGTTAAGAGATCACAATATGTTAGTCTAGTCATGAGTACTAAATTAGTATGATGACATACTCTTAATTATTGTGGAGGATTGAAAGCTATATAAGAAAATCAAAGCCACAGGCAGATAACTGAATTTTATAGTCATTAGGTTTTTTTAAAAATTGACTTCTTACATATTCCTTGTATTTCAGCATGACAAAAAGAATAGTCCTTAAGACCATTTGTAGTACGGTATAGAGGGAAGTCTGCATTGTGCTAATAACTCTCACCTTTTACTTTTGATGTATTTATTTGGGGATTATTTCTGCACATTATTTACAAATGGGGTGGGGAACCTGCATCCTTGAGGCCACATGTGGCCATCTCAGTCCTCAAGTGAAGCCCTTTGACTGAATCCAAACTTCTCAGAACAGATCCCCTTAATAAAACAATTTGTTCTGTAAAACTTGTACTCAGTCAGAAAGCTGTACCAAAGGACTTAGAAGGCCTTGAGGCCTCAGGTTCCCCACCTCTAGCCCCTAGAACATAGAATAGTAATATAGTATATTGAGCCTTTTGCTTTACAGTTTATTAAGTGTCATCACATACCTTTTTTTGATTCTCTTCACAGGCCTTTGGCATATCAGCAGGGTAGGTGATGGAGGTAGTATCTTCATTTTCTTTAAGTGATAGCTCAGAGAGTGTTAAATGACTTGCTAAAGGTCACATGTTAGGTGGTGGAACTGGGCTCAAACTGTTTCTTTTCTCATCAAGCCCCCACATTAGTGTCCCTCATCTCCTTTCTTGGTTTATTAAAGAACAAGAAAATGCATAAAAAAGCATGTTAAAATTAAAATTTATTTTTAAAGACTTCAACATGAAAGCTGTTGTTGTTTAGCTTTAATAAAAATATTAAATTGGTGGCCTTTGACAGTATAACACATGTCATATTATACATTAAATCGATTTCAATTTCGTTGGATGGTTACAAATGTTGAAATTTCCAGTGTGTTAATATATGTTGATGCAAATGGAATGAAAACTTCCAAAGCTTGCTTTTATGTGTCTAGAATAATTTCAAAATAATGATGAATGTAAATGATATTTTGAGATCTGCAAATGGCTGTGATTTTTATTGGTGCCAAAGTTGCTGCTACTGTGGTTGCCTACGTTCCATGACTGAAGGAAATGATGCTAAATTTCAGTTAGAGATTAGTGAAAATAAAGATGCAGGTTTTTTTTTTCCCAACCAAACTCATAGATCCTTGGAAGTCTTAGATTTCTTAGAGTTTTTATCCTTTCTCTGAGCCAATGATTTATGTTTCTATTTTGCTCAGAAGATAAAAGTCATCTTCTCTGTACCCCCCCAACTTCTCTTTTTTCAGGTACTATTTTTTCTTCCCACTTCCCACTTCCCTTATCTTCATTCTTTTTATCTCTTTTGGTTCCTTTCCTTCTGCCTATAAATATGTTTAACTCTCCTCTGTTTTGAAAACACCTGCAGATCCTACAATCCTTTCTTTCTTTGACACTATCATGCTCTTTTTTTCTGTCAAAATTCCAAGAGAGGAATTTATACTTATTCTTTCTTTGCCTGTACTACTTACTCATTAACTCCCCATTGTATTTTTGCTTCTGTTCCACTACTTTGCTGAATATGTTCCCTTGTTTCTACTTTCCTACTAGGGTGTCTTCTACTATGTGTTTCTGAAAATCAGCATATCTGAAACCATACTCATCATCTTCTATCTAGAACAAGTGCTTATCTTTCCTTAGTGTTTCCTAGTATTGATGACACTGCAATTCTTCCATTCATGTAGGCTTAAAAGCTGGGAGTCCTTCTCCCTGAACTTCCCTGCCCAATCAAATGCTAAAGGCAATAAATTCTACTTACGCAATACTTCTTATATCTGTTCTCTCTTTTTCATTTCTACTGCCACCACCCTAATTCAGGCTCTTATCTTTCTTGAATTTATGTAATAACCTCCTAGCTGGTCTTCCTACCTGTGAATGTCCTTCTTCTCCGAACTATTATTTACATAAAAACAAAAGTGTTCTTCCAAATATACAGGTCTGAACAATTTCTGCAGAACCTTCTGGGCTTCTCTTGGTGTACTAAGTACAATGTTATCCCAGTATTTAGGGTTTTTCACAATCTGGCATCAACCTTCCCTTTCAGCCTGATTTCATGGTACTCCCTTGGAGTATTCATTGTTTCCTCTTCCTCTTCCCTGCACCTTTATCCTTTGTCCCATTAACTGTGAGCAATTCTTCTATGAAGTCTTTTGATATTTCCAGTTATAAGAGATAGTAAATTGGTGCGCCTTTGATTGTGGCTTCTTTAGACCTGGTATGGCAGCTTGCTTTAAAGACTGAAAGTAATTTTGTAAATAGCTTTGAAAGAATATCAAGCAGTGTAGTCAAATGTGTACACTGTGTAGTGTTACTTTCTTTCAAATGTGACTAAAAGAGGTAAACAGATCTCATTGATTTGTAGATAGCTCTTCTCCAAGTGAATTAGAACTTTATCACAATTAATTTGTAACTACTTTTCTTTTTATTTAAAAAAAAATTTTTTTTTTTTTGCTTTTTGGCAGGGCATTTGGGGTTAAGTGACTTGCCCAGGGTCACACAGCTAGTACATGTGTCAAGTGTCAGAGGCCCCATTTGAACTCAGGTCCTCCTGACTCCAGGGCTGATGCTCTACTCACTGCGCCACCTAGCTGCCCCTACTTTTCTTTTTATATGCCTGTGAAAGTTATTCACCAAGTATTTTTATATGCCTATTGTGTACCAGGCACTGTAGTAAGCTCTGGGGATACAAATAAAGGCAAAAACTGCCCCCAATCACAAGGAGCTCAGGCATCTAATTGAGGGAGACAGCATGCAAACAAGAATGTACAAATGAGGTATATAAAAGATAAATTGGAGAAAATCTCAGGGGGAAGGCACGGACAATAAGGAAGACTGGGAAGGGCTTCTTGCAGAAGGTGGGAGTTTAGCTTAGACTTGAAGAAAACTAGGGAAGCCAAAAGGTGTAGAGGGAATGAGCTGCAGGCTTGAGGGCCAGCCAGTGAAAATGTATGGAGTTGGGAGATGGGAGTAATTTGTGGGGGCAGTAGCAAAGAGGGGAGTGTCACTGGATCACAGAATATGTGAAAGGAGAGGAGTGAAAATTAAGAAGACTGGGAAGTTAGGAAGGGGCCAGATTATAAAAAGCCAAACGGAAGATTTTATATTTGACCTTGCAGGTAATTGGGGGCCTCTGGAATTTAATGATTTGGGGGAGATATGGTCAGACCTTCACTTTTTAGGAAGATCACTTTGACAGCTGAGTTGGAGGACTGACTGGGAGTGGAGAGAAAATTGAGGCAGGCATTCCAACCAGCAGGCTCTTGCAGTAGTCAGGTGTGAGGTAACGAGAGCCATCCACATAAAAATGGGATAACTGAGTGGAAAAGGGAGGTTTGTATGTATAAGAGATGTTGCAAAGGTGGAACTTGGTAACAGATTGGATAGAAGGGGTGAAGAGTCAAAGCTGACTTTTATAATGTGAGTCTGGGGGAGGATGATGGTGCCTTGAATCGTAATAGGGAAATTTAGATGTGGGAAGGGTTTTTGGGGAAGGATTTTGAGTTCAGTTTTGGACGCGCTGTGTTCTAATGTCTGTTGGATATCTATCCTGAAGTGTCCAGTAGGCAAGTGGATGTGTGACACTGGAGGTGAAGAAGTTTGGACTGGATAAATAGATCAGAAAATCATCTGCATAGAGATAAAAATTGAATCTACTGTTGTTTTTTATCCTTCATTCTTGAAGAGGACCATCACATTACGGAGGTGTTGCTGTGACATGCAAATAAATTGGATTGAAGTGAGGGAGGGCTTTGTGAAGTCACCAGCCTCACTGTCTCCTCCAGAGCCATCTGGGTCCATTGGCAAGATATAAATCAGGACAATTGGAGATGGCCCTGGATGCAGTTGGAGACCTTGGTCTTTTTAAGCTAAGGTCTTTTACAGGTCTCAGTTTGACTTTGCACAACCCTCCCTCAGTTAATTCCAGTATGCTTGCATGTCCATGTCATGGCATCACAAACAACGACTTTGAGTAGAAATAGGAGCTGACCTACTGGGGACCCCACTGGAACTGGCCAGTTGGGCAACACAGCTCCTTCCTTCTTCCTTCCCTCCTGCCTTCCTGCCTTCCTTTCTTCCTTCCCCCTCTCCCCACTGCCCCTTTTTCTTAAGGACCATGCCTTTAGTCCAAATCACTTTGGCTCTAATTGGTTGGCCCACAGTACATCCCAGGCCAAGCTCCACTTGGTCTTTCTTTGGTCCCTGCTTGCTGTTTGGGCCATAAACCCTGAGGGTCTTCCCCTCCCATAGTGATTTTTTTTTTTGACTAGGTGAAGAGGCTGTCCTCTGCCTCATTTCTTACCTAGTTTTAACCACTGAATTCAATCTATTGGAGCTGATGAGTTCACCAATAAAAGTATAAAAGTTCACTCTTCACCCCTTATATCCAATCTGTTATCTGTTATCATGAGAAAATAAGAGGGTAGAGGACAGCGCCCTGAGGGACACTCAGGGATAGCAGCCATGACCTGTATAAAGATCCAGTAAAAGACACTGAGGATGAGAGGTCAGACAGGGAGATGGAGAACTCAGAGAGAGCAGTGACAGGAAAACCTAGAGAGAAGAAAGTACTGAGAAGAGGGTAATTGATAGTGCCAAAGGCTACAGAGAGGTCAAGAAAGTTCAATATAGATTTTTTGAAAGACATATGTGTACAGATAGAAGAATAGATCTGTGCCTGCGACTGAAGAAAATTTCATCAGGGCTCTAAATAGATAGTACTAAAAAATTTCACGGGAGTACAGAGAGGTTAAATGACTTGCCTGTAGTCACACATTGAGTAGTGGGGTAATCAAAACTTATTCCACATCTTACTGACTTTCAAACAGACCCTTACTCCACTGTGCTGCATAAATACTTTTAGATCAAAGCTAATAACATTTTTTAATATATTTTTTCAAGTTACATGTAAATTTTTTTTACAGCTTTTTAAAAATTGAGTTTAAAATTCTCTCCTTCCCTCCTACTCCCACCCCTATTGAGAAGCCAAGCAATTTTATATAGAATATGTATGTACAGCCATGCAAAACAAATTTTCATATTAGCCATGTTGCAAAAGAAAACACAGGTAAAAAAAAGAAAAAGTTTTTTTAAAAACATACTTTGATCTGCATTCAGACTCCATCAATTCTTTCTCTGGAGGTAGAGAACATTTTTCATCAAATTGGATCATTGTATTACTTAGATTAGAGAAGTCATTCACGGTTGATTGTCTTACAATAATTTTAAAAATTTATTTTTAGTTTTCAACATTCACTTCCATAAGATTTTGAGTTTTACATTTTCTCCCCCTCCCTCTCCTCTCCTGTCCCCAAGATGGTGTGCAATCTGAAATAGCAGCTTACTTACATTCATATTAAACATTGTCACATTAGTCATGATGTAAAGAAAAATAAGAACTAATGGGAGGAACCACAAGAAGAAACAAAACAACAAAAGAAAAGGAGAACAAATAGTATATTTCCATCTGCATTCAGACTCCAGAGTGCTTTCTCTGGATGTGGATAGCATTTTCCATCTTGAATCTTTTGGAGTTGTCTTAGATCCTTGCATTGCTGAGAAGAGCTAAGTCTATCAAGGTCAGTCATTGCACAGTGTGGCTGTTACTGTGTACAGCGTTCTGGTTCTGCTTATTTGGTTCTGCTCATTTCACTCAGCTTCAGTTCATATAAGTCTTCCCGGGTTTTTCTGAAGTTCAGCTGCTTATCATTTCTTATAGCACAATAGTATTCCATTACATTGATATGCTACAGCTTGTTTAGCCATTCCCCAGTGGATGGATATCCCCTCAATGTCCAATTCTTTGCCACCACAAAAAGAACTTCTATAAATATTTTTGTACATGTGGGTCCTTTTTTCATTTTTATGATCTCTTTAGGATACAGACCTAGGAGTGGTATTGTTGGGTCAAAGGGTATATGCACAGTTTTATAGCCCCTTGGGCATAGTTCTGAATTGCTTTCCAGAATGGTTGGATCAGTTCACAACTCTACCAACAATGCATTACAATTTTCTCACATTTTTTCCAACATATATCATTTTCCTGTTTTGTAATTTTAGCCAACCTAATAGGTGTGATACAGTACCTCAGAGTTATTTGATTTGCTTTTCTCTAAACAATAGTGATTTAGAGCATTTTTTCGTATGACTATAGATAGCTTTAATTTCTTCCTCTGAAAACTGCCTGTTCATATCCTTTGACCATTTATCAATTGGGGACATCATACAATATTGCTGTTAACAGAGTACAATGTTCTCCTGGTTCTGTTCACTTCATCCTGCTCATATAGGTCTTTCCATATTTTTCTGAAAGCATCTTGTCTGTCTTTTCCTATTTCCACCACAATTGAAGTGCATTCTCTCAATTTTCAATTCTTTGCCACCACTAAAAGAAATGCTATAAATATTTTTGTACATATAGTGTCCCCCCACCCCCTTTTAGGATACAGACGTAGTAGTAGTATTGCTGGGTCAAATGATAGGCACAGTTGTATGGCCCTTTGGGCATAGTTCCAAATTGCTCTTCAGAGTGGTTGGATCAGTTCACAGGTCCACCAGTAGTACGTTAGTGTCCCAATTTTCCCACATTTCCTGTAACATTTGTCATTTTTCTTTTCTGTAATATTAGGCAATCTGCTAGATGTGAGGTGGTACCTCAGAATCGTTTTAATTTGCATTTCTCTAATCAGTAGTGATTTAGAGCATTTTTCCCAATTACTACAGATAGCTTTGATTTCTTCATCTGAAAACTGCCTGTTTATACACTTTGACGATTTATCAATTGAAGGATGACTTAATATTCTTACAGATTTGACTCGATTCTCTATATATTTGAGAAATGAGGCCTTTATCAGAGAAACTTCCTGTAAACACTTTCCCCCAGTTTTCTTCTTTCCTTCTAATCTGGCTTGTATTGGTTTTGTTTGTGCAGAACCTTTTTAATTTCATGTAATCAAAATCACCCATTTTACCTCCCATAATATTCTCTGTCTCTTGTTTGGTTATAAATTCTTCCATTTTCCATAGATCTGACAGGTAGACTATTCATAGCTCTCCTAATTTGCTTATGATGTCACCCTTTGTGTCTAAATCATGTACCCATCTTGTCCTTATCTTGGTATATGGTGCGAGATGTTGGTCTATACCTATGCCCTATTGTTTTCCAGTTTTCCTAGCAGTTTTTGTCCTTTCTGTTTCTATTCAGATTTGTTTGGTAACTTTGGGGAGAACAATTTCAATTGAATGTATGAGATCTGAAGTTAAATTCAGAGGATTTGGAATCAGTGAGAGAACTGGAGGTAGTGAGTTTAGATGGTTTCTCTAAGAGTTTAACCAAAGGGAAGAGTGATAGAGGACAACAGCTGGTGTGGATGATAGGGTTAAGTTAGGGTTTTTCTAGGATTCTGGAGATATGGGTATATTCAGAAATGGGGGCAAAGGAGTAGAATAGTGCAGGAAAGACATTTGCATAATATAAAATGAGGAGACGGGAGCTTTTTGGCAAATGAACTCAGTTTTTTCAGTAAATGATGAAACAAGGTCCTTAGCTGAGAGGGTCATTGAAAGGAGTGTTAAAGAAGAGTTGAGGAGGGAAGAAAAGTTTTGGAAAAGCCACTGTATTAAGTGGCATAGTGAATGCATTGGTGTAGTGGGTGTCCAGTTGAGAATATGTAACATATTTTTAGTGGACCCAGTCAGCATGGATTTGAGATTTTCTCCAGTTCCATTCAGTATCACGTGAATAAGAACAAAGGCAGTGAATGATGAGAGGATTCCAAGGTTAGAGTTTGGTAAGATGTGATTGGTCATAGGAAAAATATTTCGAGAAAAGAGGATGGTATAGAGTTGAACTGATCGACCCAGCAGTCAAAACAGGGAGGAGGAAATGAGAGTTTAGCCAGTGTAGGGCTGATGGTCTGGGAAAAGAACTGAGGGGTTGAAGAATTGCATATCATAGTGAGGAGGATGAACAAGGTTAAGGATTGAAATGCAGAGAAAGAGGAAATAATAAGGAAATTTCATATTTTGTAACCATGAAAGTTGAACACTTGTGGGTGATAAGATAAAAGGGTTTATCCAAATCTTTGTGTAGCTCAGATAGAGTAGGAGTACAGGAAGAGTAGGTTATGAGAACTGAGTAAACAGGGAGCTGGGAACTTAAGGTCTTTGAGGCAGTATCAATATGTAGTTGAAGTGTCCTCATATGAAGGCAGGAGTTTGGGCAAAGAGAAAAGACTGGGAGCCAGAAACTGAACTAACTGAACTGACTTATCTTAGGCTCAGATAGATAATGGCCTTTAGGATGTTGATTGGGTGGTACATTTGAATAGCATGCACTTTCTTTTTTTTTTTTTTTTAATCCAATTTAAAAGTTCCTAGTTTTTTTTAAAAAACAAAAGTTTTCTTGATATCTTTTTGTTCTTAACATTACCTACCCTTCCCAATGTAACCTTCTTCTCCCTCTCTCTGAGAGCTATGCCTCTTAACCAAGAATAAAACGGAAAATGACCGAACTGAACTAACAAACCTAATGAACACATTGTAAAAGTGTCTGACATTCTTTGAAGCATCCACAACCACAGTTCCTGGATTTTACGAAGAAGGAGGGGGAGGCCAGTCTTGTCATTATGATTTCTTAGTGTTCACTTTCAGCTTTTGGTTGCTTTTCTTTCCATTTACATCGTTGCAGTCATTTAGCTGAGCTTTCAATCGTAATAATTTATGAGTGAAAGTACAATCAGTACTAGATGGGGTGCAGTGTCATCAGGTGGTGATGAGGGAGCTAAGTCTTGGTGAATGTGATAAGATCAAAAGAATGAGAAAGTAAAAGGTTTACAATGAAAGCAAGCTGGTTAACCATGGAGCAGGGGTTAATTATGGAAAGCATGATGGAAGGGGGTAGGTAGATTGGGAGTGTGATATTTAAAGGATAGGGTTGAGGATGTTGGGAATAAGGGAATGGGCAGTTGGGAATAAGGGAATGGGCAGTTGGGAATGAGTTGGCATTTGTACGTCATCTAGAGATTCAAAATCTTTAAGGGGTTAGGAGTATGGCAGAATGAGTTCAGGTAGAGTATGAGTGGTTGGAGAGAGATCTGTTGAGGGCAGTGGGGGGTGATTTGACTTTTCAGTACCTCCTCAGTGACATATGGTGATGAGAAATTCTTTTTGGCCCAAGGAGCAATACCTCACAGTTAGTAGGAACTGGGATGGCCTGGGAGTGTCTGTACAGAAGGCACAAATTTTGCTATGGGAGGATAGTCTGGTGAAGATGATGGCCTCTGGAGCATTGGAGAAGGCCTTAGAAAAAAAAGATGCTGGAGGTGGTTATCTGGCTCAGGGCTGATAATGGGCTTAGTGGGTATATTCTAGAGTAAAGAGGTAGACTGACTGTCTCATGCTGCCTTTGCATAAATCATATTGCCTCGTCATTGTGGGTCCCAGTAGGGCATCTAATTTAAGATGCAAAATTATCAGCCCTGAGCCAGACACCCTCTTCAGGACCTCATCTTTTACTTGCACTATTGGAATAACCTACTAACTGGTCCTCTTGTCTCCAGTCTCTCTCCTGCAGTACTTTCTTCACAAACCTGTCAAAATTACCTTCCTGAGGTATTTTAGCGATGTTATCCCCATATCAGAGGGCTTCAGTAGCTCTTGTTTCCTAAGATAAAATACAAACTCCTTATTTTACATTTTGTTGAAGCATAGGCATGCAGCATGTAAGCAGATTAATAAATAGTAAATTAGTAAAGATAATTTGAGGAGGAGGAAAGCTCAATTGAAAAGAACAAGAAAAGAGTAATAGGGGTACTTGTGTTGGCCTGAAGGAAGCTAGAGTCTAAGAGTTTAAAGGTATAAGACAAATGTTGCTTGAAAAAAAAATCACTCTGTAGCTTAATTGCTGACATTCCTTTGTATAAAGATTCAAGTGTATGTAAGGTTTTAATAATAGTAACTTCAGTAGTCTTCAATAAATTATAAAGTTCACCTGTTTGAGCAACTAAAATAGTAATCTGCTTAAAAGTACACATAGAAGATAGAGAATCTAAGAAGGTACGGAGATGCTATCAGAAAACAGCCTTTGCAAAAGCGGGGGTGGAAGATGAAAGTCCAGATTTCGAGAAGAGCTAATAGGCTAGCTTGTCTGGAATAGAGAATGCATGAAGGGGAGTGATGTGAAGTACATTTGGAAGGTTAGGTAACAGCCAGATTGTGGAGTACTTTAAATGCAAGCTGGGTAAGGAATTGATAACAAAGGTAGTAGGACTTCACTAAATCTTTTTTGAACATTTGCTCTAGGGTTATTGATTGGACAGCTGTGTAGAAGACAGAATAGAGAGAAATTTGGCAACTGATTGGATGTGGAGGGTAAGGGGAAAGAGTAAAGAAATCACATTTTCTCATGTTATTATATTCTAGAGTTTTGCAGAAGTTTTTTTTTTCTTTAACAGTTGATACTTAAAAAAACACTACTCTTAGACTTTGATCAGGAAATAATCAGACACTTATTGAACTGGAGTACTGTTGTGACTCAGCTGGTGTGCCAATATAGCCTTTAAGAGTCTGTTTTTTTAGTCTTGTAATTGGCAGTGCAATGTTTGCTTCCATGTAATTGGTGTATTCTGGTGTACAAATAGAAATTGCCATTGCCCGGAAGGGTGTGTCTGACTTGTTACTTTGCACTGAAATTGGACTAACTAGGCTGGGGTTTGAGCCTAGAATGTAGGCCATAAAATTAAATGTGGTTAGCTCCTTTGTGTGCATAAAAAGGTCCAGTTTTATAAAAATAACTTGCTAAATTTAAATACATAAACAGAAAGGTGCTTTTCTTATTTTAATGCTACTTTAAAACTTAATTTTCTGTCATGTCTTTTTCTTTAGAAGTAAGGAAGCGGCAGTGTAAAGTTCTCTATGAGTATATTCCACAAAATGAAGATGAATTAGAGCTCAGACTGGGAGATATTATCGATATTAACGAAGAGGTAAGCAAAATAGATGTTAAAGATAGGTATTTGATCTACCTTTTTTAGTGCTTTGTTTAAAGGTATAAGAAAAATGTGCTTTTTAAAAAAATTACTGTGTAACTTAATTGCTGCCTAATTCCTTTGTATAAGATTCAAGTGTATGTATGCGTTTAATGACAGTAAATCCAATAGACTTCAGTTTTTTTACGAGGTTTACTTATTTGGACAACTAAAATAGTACTCTGCTTGAGAGTATGCATAAATGATCACTTATACATATCTATTTCTGAATATATTCTTTTAACTGAAATTGATATGTGCAATCTGTAGACTTTGGATTATAACTCTGTTATAGTGTTAATTACATATGACACTATTACAAAAATTTTTCTGTGTTTCAATTTACTTTAACTAAAAATTTCAACAGAAAACATGTATAAACTCTTTAATTCTGAGTTTAACACAGGCCTGAGGTTGGGGGGAATAAGGTTTTTTTTTTTTCTCTTAATAGAATTCAATGGTAAAAACTTTTTTTAGAATTCTAAAATTTTCAAAACACCAAATAAAATGATCTTTTCCACATATGAGGTTAAACAGAAAAAGGATTATATATGAAACAAAATCTGTTTCCCTTTTAACTTTATAATAAATTCAACATGTGACTTTCAGAGTTTTCCTGCATTTTTCTGTTTCCTTCTAGTCCTCCTTTTGTTCTCTTCTGTGCATTTTAAAAAATGTTTGATCAATTCTCTTCTCTTCTTGGCCACTCTAATGTTAGTCTTCCTTTCTTCTACCCTGCTCTTCCAATTTAAAACAAAACAATCCCTTCCCCACCCCCCCCCTTTTTAAAAAAAATATTCATAGTTAAGCAAAGCCAAATTCCCACACTGGCAGTTTTTGAAATTTGAGTAATTTTTGAGTAAATTTCATTCTGCAAATTGAATGAGTTGTGCTATGGCATAGATTCTTAACTTTTTTTTTTTTTTATTTTGTGGCATTTCTTGGCATTCTGATGAATGATGCCTCTGGACTCCTCAGAATAAGATTTTTAAATACATAAAATATATAATACTACAAAGGAATGCAACTATGTTGAAATATGGTTATCAAAATATTTAAAATACTAGGTCATGGATCCCAAGTTAAGAATTCCTTAGCCTTTGGCATTTTGGATATTCATGAAAACATTTATGCTAACTAAACCCTTCCCTCTCTCCCAGCAGGCATCATAACCAGTTAGAAATGGTTTTTAAATATTCCCAACTTCTCTCCACCTTTAGTGTAGGATTTTTTTGTTTTTAAAGAGAGAGCATTATTTTATAAATTTTCTTGGTAGTTATGTGTAGTAAAGATTCTTTTCTCCAAGTATAAATTTGAAGAATAAAAAGCTACCATATATTCTGGTGGGGAGTCAGATCCATATGATTGTTGCCACTTTATTTCTCTGTTTAGGTTTATTTGCTTAAATTTCAAAGAGGCTTTTTATATTAATCTTTGAATAATTAAACCAGCAATATATCTTGTATGTTATATACAGTATAACTATATTACTGCCAAATGCCCCAAAATTCCTTGATCAAGTAGTCCCAACTATTAGTCTGAAACTAGAGGTGTGATATGAGATTTGTATAAAAAAAAGAATTTTCCAGAATTAAAATGATTTTTAAAAATGTCTCCGTAAAATAGCTGACATTAATCGGTGTTATCAAATCATCTATGAAGTAGCATAATATTGTAGCTAGATAGCTGGCTTATGATCTAGGAAGACCTGGGTTGGATACCCATCTCAGACACATTCTGGGCAAGTCACTTAGTTTCTCAGTGCTTTATAGGCAGTTTTCTAAAACAATACATTAAAGAGAAGGTGCTGACCTGTAGTAGTAAAGGTAATTGGCTCCTCTGGAGTTTCCTTTATCAATGAAATCACAATTCTGTCCTCTTTCTCTCCCTATTTTTTCCCCTAAAGAAGATTAGCAGGGAGCATTTAAAATTTTTTTTTTCATTCTAAATTTTATTGCGTTTTTTTTTTTTTTTAATTAACAGAACTCTATTTTCTCTCTTACCTCCTCCCAAATGGAAAACAAAAGTCTTTGTAACATATATGCATAGTCAAGCAAAATAGATTCCAGCATTGCCTATGGCCAAAAAAATGCCTCATTCTGTACCCTGAGTTCATCACCTCTCTGTCAGGAGGTGGGTAGCATGCTTTATCATCAGTCCTCTTCAATTGTGGTTAATCATTGTATATTTATTTATAAACTATAATTTGTTCAGCCTTTTCTTAATTTATTGACATCCCTTAGTTTCTAACTCTTTGCCATCACAAAAAGACCTACTATAAATATTTTTATATACATGAGGCCTCTTTTTCTGTTATATCTTTGAATTATAGGCCTAGTAGTAATATTATAGGGTCAAAGAGTAGGCCTAATTTAGTGAGGGCATAGTTAGTATGGGCTTAGTTCCAAATTGTTTTCCAGAATGGCTGAACCAGTTCAAAGCTTCATCAACAGTGCATTAATGTGCTTCTTCTCCACTTCCTCAAGCCTCTGCAGCATTTTTCTTTTTCTCATTTTTGACACTGTTGAGTATGAGGTGGAACCTCAGAGTTATTTTAATTTGCCTTTCCTTAACAGTGATTTGGAGCAGTTTCCCCCCCACCCCCCGATATGACTATTGATATCTTGAATTTATCCCTTTGAAAACTGCTTATTCATATCCATTAACCATTTGGACAATAGCTCTAATTCTTATATATATTGGAAATAAGACCTTTATCAAAGAAACTTGCTACAAAGATCCCCCCCCGCCCCGGTCACTTGCTTCCCTTGTAAATTTTAGCTGCATTGGTTTCATTTGCACAAAAACTTTAATTTTATCTAATTAGAATTTGGGTAGGTAGTTAGATAGAACACCAGGCCTGGTGTCAGGAAGAATTGAGTTCAAATCGGACCTTAGACATTTACTAGCTGTGTGACCCCGTTTACCTCAGTTTCCATATCTGTAAAATGAACAAAGGAAATGGCAAACTAGTCCAGTATCTTTGCCAAGAAAACCCCAAATGTGGGGTCATGAAGAATTGGACATGATTGACAATGACTGAATAACAACAACAACAAATCAAAATTACGTATTTTATTTTCCATGACCCTTTCTATCTCTTTTTCGGTCAAGTTTTAAATAAAACTAAAGCCTAATGCATAATTTGGTACCTTTCTAATTCTAATTTAATAATGATAACATAAAATAACTCTGACTTGATAATAGTATATGCTCAGTCTTGATTTGCTTATTCTTTTCCATTTTACCTTGGAATCTTATGCCTCCTGGACTTGTTCATGGGTCTGCAGCTTTGTACCAGTTTCTCAAAGATTTATATAATTTCTTACAACTTTGGAGGTGGAGTACTCCAGTTTTAGGGATTTTCCACAAGTTTTCATCTTTCTCAGGGTGTATTTTCTCCCACCCCCCACTTTGAGATAGTATACAGAAAAGACTTAAGTGGGGAGAAGGTTATTTACCTACCTGGAAAAAAAATTGAATATGCCATGCTTACTAATTGATTAGAGTATAACAGCTTTAGATCCCATGTTGTAGTCTGAAAACAAATGCCTCAAGTTGCTCTGGTGAATTGAAAATGGTTAAAAAAAAAAAAAAGAAAAAAAGAAAAAGAAAAAAAAAAGAAAAGAAAAGAAAAATAACTGTAATTATTGTTCACTAATTAGTCATAGAAGTGAAATATCAACAAGTAGTGAGTCAAATAATATAGCTAATTATTAGAATTGCTAGTATTAGCAAATAACAATTTTATTTATTAACATTCTTATTATTGATCCTTCTTAATGAGCAATAATTATAGAGAGCTGGTTAGCAGTCTTCTTTTTTAACATTTTCTAGTTATTTGCATGTAAGAAATTTTTCTTGTTTTTGGATCACTACATAGGACTTAGGACTGGAAGAGACTCATCATCTAGTTCAATCTTTAATCTTTTTATTTTACAGAGGGGGAAACAGAGGCCTAGAGAAAGGAAGTGATCTGCCTATAATAATATAAGAAACAGAGCTAGGACTTGAACCCAGCCCCTCTGACTGTAAATTCAGTTCATATGAGGCTATGTTAAGATATAGGATAATAAAATTGAAAGAATGCTGGATTTGGAGTTGAAAGATATAGATTTGAATCTCTTGACTTCTTTGGGCCTCAGTAAGGTGAAGGGTGAGACTATATGGTCTCCATTGTCCTCTTCAACTTCAGATTAAGATGTCTCTCACATGTGCCTGTTGTAGACGTTCCAGGCCTGTTGGACCTTTATGACAGCAAATCTTCTACCTGGTTTCTTTACCATCAGTCTGTTATATGTAACTAAAGAGAGCTTCCTATAATACCATTTGCCTTGTCTCTGTGTTGCTTGCTTTTCAGGTTATTCTTTACTCAAAGTCTCAGCTCTGTTCCCTGTTACTCTTTAACATCTAGAGTCTGCTCCATTTTAATTGGTTTTCTCATTGCACTTACCCTTCATACATCACGCCACTTCTGGCCTCTGATTTTGCTTTTACTGTTTTACCTGCATAAGATGCCTTTGTTCTTATCTATCGAGGTAATTTATCCAGGCTTCATCATGACTGGGAGGTGGAATGCTCTCGATCAAAGTTCTTTCTAAACCTCAGAAATTAGTTCAAATTCCATTTCTGCTGTTACATGATCTGACTACTCCAGTTCTTATTAATTTTTCCCTTCTCTCAATTCCTTTTTCTTTTTACTATTAAGACCATTCAGTTTTGCATGTAAGGTATGACAGAACTTCCTATCTTTCAGCTTCTATAGAAATTATCCAATCGTATTACTTTAGAGCTAGATGAAATTTGATGAAATATCACAATGTTTTTAGAGATGGAAGGGACATTGGCTTTTGTAATCAAGACCAATTACTGGGTGACCATAGTAAAATCACTTCCTTTCTCCTGGTTTTGGTTTCCTCATGTCTAAAGTGGGGATAAAATAATGCTTTTACTGTCTATTTCACAGTGTTTAAGGAAAGTTCATTGCAAATATTAATGTGCTATATAAGTGAGTTACTTTTAGTGTCCTCTCTTCCCCTTATTTTACACATAAAGATATAAAGTCAAGGTGATTTGCTCAGTGTCCAACAAGTCTCTCCTGACTCAGTTATCATAGGACTTTTATAACTCGTGTCTCCCTGGCACTCTCATTTTATATGAGAGAAAATTTGGTCCCATAGAAGGAAAATGAGTTGCCCCAAATCACACAGGTAGTAAGTAAAAAGCCAAGATTTGAACCTAGGTACTTATGACTGCGAGCATGGTGTATTTTCCATAATATCATTCAGTTGGCTCCTGTCAAAGACCTTCTCCTACCAGTGCTAGTTGGTACGTGATTATCTGCATATTTTGGATATTTTGTAGGCAACTTGAACTCAGAATGTCCAAAACAGAACTTTTTATCTTTTCTCCTAAACCCTTTACTCCATTTTTGTCAAGGGGGCCGCAATCCAGCTTGTCACACAGGTTCACAGTCTTGGAGTTATCTTTGAATTTTTTTCTTCATCCTATTCCCTTCATACCTAGTCAATTGCCATGTCTTTTTAATGCAAATGTCACAACATTGCTTTAATTCATCCCCTTTTCTTAATTCTTGCTCACTACTCTAGCTCAGGCATTCACTACCTCTTACCTAGACTGTTACAGTATGGTAGTAATTTTTCTCACTGCTTCCAATCTCTGTAATGTATTCTTCCTGTATTATAATTTTTTGGTTAAATGGAAAAGACAGTTAATTTGAACTCCAGCTATGTTGTCAAATTATTACTGGAAACTCATTTAATTTGCCTTTTTTAACTATTAAATGTTTATTCGTAAATTTACATACTCTTTTCTATGCATTTATTAACTTGTAAAATAACATTTTGTAATGTTCAATGAATGCTAGGCACTTGTGTGAGATACATTGTGCTAGGCGCTAGGGAAACATTTAATAAAAATTAAGATGTAGTTAGAAGCTCAATGCTTTGAGATCAGGTGAGGCAGAAATTATTTCTATTTGAGAGGATCAGAGAAGATTTCATGAAAGAGTTAGCATTTGACCTGGTCTTTGAAGATGAGTAAAGTATAAACAGATGGCGGGTCAGCAGGAAGGAAAGTATAAAATTTATAGCATGAATACCACATTTCTGGCAAAACTCACATGTACAAAAGCGCGTGGGAAGTGTTTAGAGTATGGCAAATAGTTTTCTTTAGTTAGAAGCATAGAGTAAGAAGATATGTTATGAAAAAAAGATAGAAAGGTTGTTTGGAACCATGTTTTAAAGGATTTTGCAATGCCAGACTAAGTGGTTTGTTAGACATTGAGAAGCTTTTAAAGGTTTTTGAATGTGGAATGATTAGAATAGGCTTGTACATTAGGAAAATTAATCTGGCAAAGGTGTGTAGAATGTGGAAAGGGAAGAGTAGGTGGGTAACCTTTTAGATAAAGTAGTATTAGGATAATGATATGAAAGGAGATACCAGGTGTACCAGGTAATTGTAATATTGGCAACCAGGGAAAGTCAAGATTCAAAGATCACAATTGTAGAACTGGAATAGACCTTAGAGGTCATCTAGTACAATTCACTCATTTTATAGATGAGGAAACTGAGGACTAGAGAGGTTAAATGACTTTTTCAAGGTGTCCCAAGTGTAGTAAGTTGCAAATCTAGGAGTTGAACTCAAGTCTTCTGACTCCAAATTTATCCTCTTTCCACCATAACATGTCGCCTTTCTGAGATGACTATGATGATTTTAACATGTATGATTAGGAAGAATTATGGAGTGTTAGTGTTAGTAGACATAGATCAAGAAGGGAAGTTCTTTGTGGGGGGGATGCATAGATTTTTATGTGCTGTCATCTTTTGTGTTTGTATAAACATTCAGTTTAGGACTTTGCTTCAGACTTCATAGAAAAAAAAATTGAGGGCATTATCTGAGAGCTCTCTCTTTACCCCTGCCCTCCTCATCCCTTCATTCTTCTGAGGAGGGAGCCCTTCAGCTTGCCATAGTTAATTCCTCTACATGTACCCTTGATCCCACAACCTCTTGTCTTCTCAAAGAAATTGCTTACACTCAAATCTCTCTCCTTCCATGTCATTAGACTCTACCAAGCCTACAAGCTATCATTATATATCTCTTTCCCTTTTTAACTTAAATTCTTTGAAAAATCTGTTGGTATTTATTATCTCTACTTCCCCTCTTCTCCGGTCTTCCAAATCCTCTGCAGTCTGGCTTCCTATCTCATTCAGCTGAAGCTGATCTCTCCAAGATTATAAGTGATCTCTTAATTGCCAGATCTGTAAGTTTATTATTGATAGTAGTTTGTTGTCTATGGTTCCTTCAACTCACAGTTTCCTGTTTATCCCTTATTATTTTGTCAATGTCTATTTTTGCTTTGTCAGCATAATTACAATGCTTGGGGCTTCATTTATTATTAATTTGATGCATATAGTAAATTTTTCACATCCCCTCAGTTTTATTGTGTGTATGTCTTCGTTTTTAAATGTATTTCTTATGAGCAACAGATGGTAGGGTTTTATTTATCCAATCTATCACTTTTTAATTTTATTGTTTTGTAAATTTTATTGGATTGTTTAACCCATTCACATTTAAAGTCATGTGAATTAGTTTTATATTTTCTGCATTTGTCACTAATACTCTTTTTTCTCCCCAGGCTATAATTTTTTTTTCCCTTTCTTCTGCTATAAACGTAGTATTGTGTCTCTTCTTACTTTTGCTTAATCTTTTTTAAGATGGCCTTATTCCCACTGACTCTCATCCCTGATCCTCTTTCCCTTTGGAATTTTGCTTATTAATTCCTTTATTCTTTCCTGCAAGTCTGTGGGTCAGGTCTTGGGGTTGGTTAGTGCAGGCTTGCTGCCTGTAGTATGATGAATGATAGGGAAGAGGATGCTGAGTGAGCTCAAAGTAGGCTTTTTAAAATTTTTTTTTTAATTTTAGTTTACAATGCTCGGTTCTACATAATTTTGAGTTCTAGATTTTCTTCCCCACTTCCCCCACTCCCTCCCCAAGACGGCATGGAATCCCATATAGCTTCCACGTACAACTTTGCCTTGAATTAATTTACACACTAGTCAAGTTGTGGAGAAGAATTATGACCAATGGAATGAATCATGAGAAAGAAGAAACAGAACCAAAAAAAAAACCAAGCCAAAAATAAAAACAAAAGAGAGGGAAAAAAAAAGGGGGTGGGGGGGAAGGCGAGCATGAAGTGTGCCTCAATCTGCATTCAAACTTCATAGTTCTTTCTCTGGATGTAGATAGCATTCTCCATCATGAGTCCTTTGGAGTTGTCTTTGCACCTTGTGTTGCTGAGAAGAGCAAAGTCTGTCAGGGTTAGTCCTCACAGAATCCATGTATCTGTGGTTGTGTACAATGTTCTCCTGGCTCTGCTCCGCTCACTCAGCATTATGTCATGTAGGTTTTTCCAGGTTGTTATGAAGTCCGTTATCATCCCCATTTCTTGTAGCACAGTAGTATTCCATTAGATTCATATACCACAACTTGTTCAGCCATTCCCCAATTGATGGGCATCCCTTTGATTTCCAGTTCTTAGCTACCACAAAAAGAGCCACTATAAATATTTTTGTACATATGGGTCCTTTTCCCACTTGTGTGATCTCTTTGGGATACAACCCTAGAAGTGGTGTTGCTGGGTCAAAGGGTATGAACATTTTTATATCCCTTTGGACATAGTTCCAAATTGCTCTCCAAAATGGCTGGATCAATTCACAACTCCACCAGCAATGTAACAATGTTCCAATTTTCCCACATCCTCTCTAGCATTTATCATTTTCCTGTTTTGTTATTTTAGCCAATCTGACAGGAGAGATGTGGTATCTAAGAGTTGTTTTGATTTGCATTTCTCTAATCAGTAGTGATTTTGAGCATTTTTTCATATGCCTATAGGTATCTTTAATTTCTTCCTCTGAAAACTACCTGTTCATATCCTTTGGCCAGTTCTCAATTAGAGAATGACTTGTATTCCTGTATGTTTGGCTCAGTTCCCTGTATATTTTAGAAATGAGACCTTTATCAGAGACACTAGTTGTAAAGATTTTCTCCCAATTTTCTGCCTCCCTCATTGTTGCATCGGCTTTTTTTGTATAAAAACATTTCAATTTAACATAATCAAAATTATCCATTTTGCATTTTGTAATGCTCTCTATCTCTTGTTGTGTCATAAATTCTTTTCTTTTCCATAAGTCTGATAGGTAAACTATTCCTTGCTCTCCCAAATTGCTTATAGTATCAGCCTTTATTCCTAAATCATGAACCCATTTTTACTTTATTTTGGTTTATGGTGTAATATACTGGTCTATGCCCAGTTTCTGCCCTACCATTTTCCAATTTTCCTAGCAGTTTTTGTGAAATAGTGAATTATTAGCCCAGAAGCTGGATTCTTTGGGTTTATCAAAGAGTAGATTGCTGTAGTCATTGACTTCACCATCTTGTGTACCTATCCTATTCCACTGAACCACAACTCTGTTTCTTAGCCAGTACCAGGTAGTTTTGATAACTGCTGCTCTATAGTACAGTTTAGTATCTGGTATGGCTAGGCCACCTTCTCTAGCACTTCTTTTCATTGATACCCTAGATATTCTAGACCTCTTGTTCTTCCAGATGAATTTTGTTATTATTTTATCCAGCTCTGTAAAATAATTTTTTGGTAGTTCAGTTGGTATGGCACTGAATAGATATCTATTTTTATTATATTAGCTTGGCCTAACCATGAGCAACTGATATTTTTCCATTTATTTAGATCTGACTTTATTCGCGTGAAAAGTGTTTCATAGTTATGTTCATATAGGCCCTGGGTTTGTCTTGGCAGATAGACTCCCAAATATTTTATAGTGTCTACCTTAACCTTGAAGGGAATTTCTCTTTCTGTCTCTTGCTGTTGGGCTTTGTTAGTAATGTATAGAAGTGCTGAGGATTTATGTGGGTTTATTTTATATCCTGCAACTTTGCTAAAATTGTTTATTATTTCAAGTAGTTTTTTACTTGATTCTCTAGGATTCTCTAAGTAAATCATCTTATCATCTGCAAGAAGTGATAATTTAGCTTCTTCTTTGCCTATTCTAATTCCTTCAATTTCTTTTTCTTCTCTTATTGCTACAGCTAACATTTCTATACCAAATTGAATAGTAGGGGTGATAATGGACATCCTTGTTTCACCCCTGATCTTATTATTATTATTTGGTTATTTTTTTTAAAAAAATTTAAACCTGTTGAGTTACTGAGTGTCCTAGATCATGGAGAAATTTGAAGTTACTTTATCTTTTATGCATAATTTCTGTCTCTTTCTCTCCTTCCCATCTCTCTTCTCTTCCTCACCTATAGCCAATCAATTGACACATTTTATAATTTCAGTTTCTCTCTCTGCAGTATCCTTTAGGCATGTTCCCCTCTCATACAGCTGCCATCCTGGTTCAGTCTCTCATTACTTTTTGTGTTGACTATTGTAATAGCCTTCTAATTCAATTCCCTGCCTCAAGTATCTTTTCACTTTAAATTCCTTCTCCACATATCTACCAAAGTGATTTTCTTAAAGTGTAAGCCTGATCCTATCAACCCCTTCCCATTCAGTGATTGCTATAAGCCAGTGATTCCCTATCACCTGTAACAACAGTTAGAAGCTCATATCTTTGACATTCAAGGTTCTTTACAACCTGGCTTTTTCTGTATTTACAAGCTTTTAAATTAATCAGTCACTTAATCTACTTCACATGGTCTGTGGTACAGCCGTACTGGCCTACTTGCTGTTCTTCACATGAGATGCTTCATGTTCTTTGCATCAGCCTTTATATTTGTAATACTCTTCCTTCCTCACCTTTGCCTCTTGAACTCTCTGGCTTCTTCTAAGACTCAGGTCAAGTGCCAACTTCTGTAGGAGTACTTTGTTGTCCCCATCCCCCCAGTGGATAGTGCTTTCCCCTCTAATGGTACCTTACATTTACTCTATTAGTTTTGTGTATACTGATTTATGTATATGTTTTTCTCCTTCAATTGAAGAGCAGGGTCATTTTGGCCTTTTTTTTTATCATTTAGGGCGTAGCACAGTGATTGGCATACAATAAACACTTAATAAATACTTGATTAATCATTGCTCAGTTAGTATTTTCTTTTTAAAAAAACAAAACTGAATTATGAACTCTCTTAGGTAGAAGAAGGATGGTGGAGTGGAACTTTGAACAACAAATCAGGATTGTTTCCTTCAAATTTTGTGAAAGAAATAGAAATAGCTGATGATGGAGAAGCCCATGAAGCTCAAGAGGAATCAGGTAAATCATGTTGACATTGAAATGTAGTTTAATATTTTGTTGATTGACTAAGTGATCAATGTAGAGGGGTAGCATTGAAAAAAACCTCATACACCTGATAGGGAAATAATATGTATTATTCTATAATTTTTACGAGCTCCTTCTGGTATCCCTCTTAAAGATGTCATCAGTAATGTACTAGTCTTCTTGATGGCCATTTGTGAACCTTCTAGCTAATTCTCACATGATTTCAGACTTAATGAAATTATGGAAGGATCCCAATGATAGAATGAAATGAGAAAATATTTGTAAAGTTGCTTAGCACAGTACCTGTCATATAGTAGGAGCTTTGTAAATTCATATCCCTTTACTTCTCCTTCTCTTTTTTCCTCCTCTTCCCTTCCCTTTACCTCTCTTTCCCTTTCCTCCACTCTCGAATAAAGAGTAGAGAATCAAATAACCAAGAAAGAGAAACTGAATTAGGAACATGATAGATTGCGAATTTATAAAGATTATGACTATTTAGTCAATACTCTTTCCATTGTACCATGCTTCTCCCATAAGGACTAGCCTCATGTAGAAAATGGTAAGAAAGGAGTTCTCTGACCAGGGAAATTTATAAGTAAGGTAGTCTCCCAAGGATTATTGATGATGATAATTTAATTTAATTTTTTTTGTAACTGTAGACTTCCCTGGAAACATCAACAATATTTATCAATCACTAATGACTGATGAAATCAGCTAATCAGTTCTTCATTACGATTGGTGGGGGGAGTAGGGCTGAAATCTAGACTCTAATCCATCCTTTTGGAAATGGGAAATGATTGAGGTAGTAATACCAAGGAAAAATATATCTTTCAACAGATACATACAGACAGTTTACAAACTCTTTAGGAAGAATTCAAAAAGTACAGGTAATAGCCATTGTGATATCATACTTGAATTGTGAATTACTTCCAACCAATTTGCTTGTGATAGGCCTTGATGTTGCTTATCATTTTTATTCTATCACTGGTCTTTTCCAACTTTTCCCTAGGACTGAATTGAGTTTAAGTTTTAGATGAAGTAGTTTTTATTGGTGAAGATATGAGCTAGACTCTAAAGTTATGTAGGGATCCTGACGTCTTGAATAAAACAGTATCTAGGTGTAATTTTTCCTTTGGTTTCTTTGCAAAGAGATTGGGACTAATATTACAGTTTTAAATGCTAAGACTTTTGAATTCTAACTCTTAGCTTAGCTTGATTTTTTTTAGTAACTTTGAAGAATTGCCAGGATAAAAATGAAAACTTACCAATATAGAGCTAGAAGGGACTTGATCATTTATTTATCATATATTCAGCTTCCTCAAATGGAAGCCCAGGGAGGTTTAAATGACTTGTCCAAGGTCACATAGATAGAAATTGTCAGAGGCAGGATTTAACCTCAAATCACTGACCCCACGGACTGTGACTTTTACACTGTGCCATGCTTTTTCTCTAGACCTCTCAGTCCCAATCTGGACTTTGTGTTTATGGGTTTTGGAGCCAGTGGTTGGAAATAAGTTCTGATTCTCAGATGTGGATGAATGCTTTATGTAGAGCAATTATAAAGAAATTAAGTGATTAAATATGTAGTTTAAATTGTAATTTGAAGATACTCATCTTTTGATTTCTGAATAGAAGGATTAGAAGTCTCCCTCTTGCCTCATCAAACATAGTAAACTTTGCTGGATAATGGTCGTGTGCAAACTGTAGTAATCAAAACAGAAAGTGCTTTCAAATTTAAAAAAAAAGCACATTTTCTCCCTTGTGTGTTTGTTACATATACACATATGTATGCACATGTATACATATATTAAATTTTTTTGTCTTTGTATATGAATACTATTATTATCTATGCATTATATACATAAAATCAATTATAGCACACTACATATTGGCAGATCACATTTGTTATGTACAGAATGTACATGCCACATTTGCATTGTTTCCTCTCCTTTTTCTGCTTTCCCTTTTCCTCCTTCCTTTTTTGTTTAACCACTGTATTCTCTCTAGAGCATTAAAATTGCTTAGTGTTTGGCATAAAAAAGTGTATATGGTTATTTGAATCTCTTGCATTGGCCTCACAAAATCTGAACTGTGATTATTTTTAACCCTTCCTTTAAAATGGCATAGTGATGAATTGGACCAAAGACTTACTATTACAAAATTATTTATTGGTTATGTGTCAGTCAATATTTTTACTCAAGGACCTTCTTTTATCTTAAAAAAATTTTTTTAAATGAGCACTTAACTGGGAGACAAAAGATCTTAATTCTATTGTCATTTTACCACCTATTAGCCATGTGACCTTGATGCAACCTTTATGAAATGGGGATATATCTTCCTTGCTTTCCTCGCGAGCTGTCCTAAGGAACGAAGGAAATAACTCATGTGGAATTACTTCTAAACCTAAATTGTTTTACATTATGGAGAAATATCATCTTTATTACTTATTCTTTGTTCTGCAAGTCTTTGACCTAAAAGCAATGAAATTTTAATTTAACTTTGTTGGAGAGGTTAAGAGAAGCACGTAACTGTATCTGATGAATGGTTACAGTTTTGCTTTTTATTTGTCTTTCAGTTTGGGAAGCAAGACACAGAGAGACATAAACTTGTTAAGTCATACTTTTAGTAGTAGATCATTGTTGAAATATGTGGTAGATACAGTTAATTATGTTGGAGTTCAGAATTGGTAAAGAGATCATTGTAGCCTGCAATGTTCAGATAAGCTTTCCCATGTGGAGTGAAATTCAAGTTTTTTTGGTATAGTATGTTTTTTGTACTAAATTTTCTTAAACAAAATTTTTCTTTCAGAAGCTGTTTTTACTAGCCCTACCTCACCTTTAGCCTCTCTAGGAATTGAGAGTGAAACTGCAGCTGGATCAGTTGCACAGCCAAAGAAAATTCGGGGAGTTGGATTTGGAGATATTTTTAAAGAAGGTTCAGTGAAACTCCGGACAAGAATGTCTGGTAATGAAGTAGATGAAAAAAAACCAGACAAGGTACAAAAACTGAACTTAAATTTGTTGTATGCACAGAGCACATCAAAGTGTAAAGTTCACTTCACTTTTGTTTCATTTGATTTTTTTTTGATGTGATGAATAAGCTACTGATTGTTTTACGCAAAATTCTGAGGTATTTTCTCCAAAATAATTTGAATTAGCTCAAGCTGCATATTTTCTAATTTCTCTTTCTTTTCTACTAAAATGTAATACTAAGCAGTGGGGGTCTCTTTTTATAATTAGTCTATAAGATAGATAGCAATAATAAAGTGGGGGAAAATGTTTTCATTTCTGACATGGATTACCTTCTTACTGTTCAAGAAATGATTTTTATGATGTACTTTACAATCAGGTAATTAATCACCATCAGAATTATTTGTGATTTGACAATAAAAGACACACATTGGGATCTTTTTTACTAGGGTAACCCTTGGCTGTTGTTTGCACATTTCAGTTGTATCTGATTCTTTGTGACCATATTTGAGATTTTCTTGGCAAAGATACTGGAATGGTTTGCCATTTCCTTCTTCAGTCCATTTTACAGATGAGAAAACTGAATCACATGGGGTGAAGTGACTTGCCCAGGGTCATACAGCTAGGAAGTGTCTGAGGCTAAATTCAAACTCTGTGCTCTATCTACTATGCTACCTAGATGCCCTAAGAAAGGTGACCATAAGAAATAATAAATTGTAATGCCACAGAAACAAATCAATAGTGAAACGTTTTTCAAAAGAATAGAAACCTTTAAATATGGTTAACTCTTGGAAACAAACAGTTAACCACAAGTTTAATACCTTTTACAAAAATTGTCAGGTGAACTATAATACCTTGGAGTTTTAGAAGTATTCATTTTCTCTTTTTGTTCTGAAAGATTAACAGGGGATTTTTTTCTGGCTATTAATTAAATGGATTTTTTTGCTTAGTTGATCTTTTATTTATGTCCGTAGCTTTTTTTCTTTGTAAGTAAAATAAATTCTGATGTTTCCTTCCAAGAGTTTGACCCCCATGTGATCCTTGGCATTAAGTAGATTTAGGTGGAGTTTGTCGTCCTCTGAGTTTTTTGGACACTTTCTGAATGAATCATATTAATCGCTTTATTGTAGTAGTTTTGATGGGAAGTTGTAGAATTCAAGCTCTCTGAGAGTGAGGACTGTTTTTCCATTGTCTTCTTATTCTAGCAAGGCACAGTATATTTGAATTGCACATAGAAGACATTTAAGAAATGTTTGTCAAATTGGACATTTTATTATAGAACTGTCATTTGATTAGTGGGAACAATCCTAGTATTTTATGATTATGTTAGGTAGTAGTGCCAGTGTTAATTATTTTCCCTACCCAAAGAGAAGAAATACTTCACAAAGCTTTAGTCATTTGTCATATTTTTATTGCTTACCTACTAGATAGAAGGCTTAGGTGTCTCAAAGGGCCCTTTAAAGTATTAGTTAAAGACCTGCTTTGAGGTAAGATGATGATATGAAAATTTAAATAAAGGAGCCTAGGTGTCTTATATCTGCAACAGCAAAGATCTAAAAAAGGCATCAAGCCATTAGTAATCAAGAAATTTAGTTAGAGAAGCAACACTAACTTCCTTCAAACAGTACAAAACTTAAAAAAAGACAACCTGTATACACTAGAGAGGGGTCCCTGCCAGGGACGTTAGCACACATTAAGGCAAATAGGCTTGAATCCTGCCGGTTTAGTAGCTAAGGATGTTCTAATGAGATCAGAAACCCATAGCCCTCTCTCTGAGAATGTTTTAGGAAGGTCAAAAATCATATCTCGTTCTGACTGGAGTCACTTTGGGAAGTGGAGGAGAGAAGCTGATAGAAAAGCCAGGGGAAGTTTAATCTCTTGTAAGAACCTCAGAAATTGTGGACAGGACCAAGCGAGGCTTAAATATTCTACCTAAAAATACAGAAGTAGAGGTAGAGACTGGTCAGAGTACAAAGTCCCATGTCAGAAATTGAGGCTGGAAATATGAATAAACAAGAAAATATTGGACCCAGTGAAGAAGTTCTGTGGGTTAAGAAATGACCAAGAGAGGATTCTGGGAAGATGGTGGAGTAGGTCAGAAAATTCTGTGCTTTCCAAATTTCCTCTACAAATAAGACAAAATAGTGCCTCAGGGCAAATGGGGGGGCAGTAAAAATAAATAAGAGTTGGGGCAGAACTGTGGTAGTCCTGGGACAACCAAAGAAAATCTGAGGTTTGAATCTGGTGAATTGTAAATAAC
Organism: Trichosurus vulpecula; assembly: GCF_011100635.1. Lineage (NCBI taxonomy): Eukaryota > Metazoa > Chordata > Mammalia > Diprotodontia > Phalangeridae > Trichosurus > Trichosurus vulpecula. The sequence goes on along the minus strand of NC_050579.1, from coordinate 235,463,138 downwards.
TCCAGGCTAATTCCTCTGAAACAGCAAGTGGTAAGCCCTGGGGCTGCCTGGGTTGGGAGGTAGCCTTGACCCCAGCCACAGGAATTTTCACCTCCTGGACAGTGTGGGGACTTGGGTGTCTAAGCAGGAGAAGATTGAGGGAACCTCTGCTGATAAGAGACACCAAGCCCAGCTGTGCTGGGGAGAAGTGGCCCTGGGCAGGAAGGAACCAGCACAGGCCTGTGAATGTGTAAGCAGTAGGGTGGGGAATGCCATTGGCTCTGGACACTTACAGGAGGGCATAGTTCTTGGTTTCAGTTCCAAGCCAGAGGGGAGAACTGAAGGAAGATCTGAGCCCAGAGCCACCATCCGCCATATCCCAGGACTAGACGTGATTACAATAACAAGCTACTATAAATTAAAAAAAAAAAATGATCAGGCAAAGAAGAACCCAGCCATAGAAAGTTACTGTGGAAATAGAGACCAGGGCTTTTCTTCAGAGGAGGAGACTGAAGTAAAAATAGCCTCTTCTACCCCAAAGAGCAATGTCAAATGGTCACCTGCTGTGTCAGCAAGGTAGTAATCACAGTAAAGATGATAATCGTCAAAATGCCTGTGGGGTTCTGTATCATAAAATATATGAGACTCTCCACATAGAAGGTAGAAGAAGTAAACCATTTATTCAGACATCAAATAACCAGATCCCGTAACCAATATGCCCAATCCATCACAGCAGCAAAGAATTCAATAACACAGTACCACAGCAAAGAACCGCTCCATCCCAAAACCATCCGCCCTCCTTCTGGGGCCTTCCCATGAACAAACAGCCACTACACGTCTGCGCTTTCTGTCAGCTCTAACTGTAGTAACTGCTTTCTCAGCATTTCCTATGACACACTTTCTTTTTCCTCTCAGCAAGCTCCTCCCACCACATTTGACTTAGGCTTCCTGTAATTGAAGCAGGTCACATGGCCCATTAATGGGTGGTAAAGATCTTCAAATCTAAATTGCTATTGCACCTGCCCCCAAAAAATTCATTGCCGAACTTAAAAGACTTTAAGAATAAAATGAGAGAAATTGAGGAACAATTTTAAAAAATGAGAACAATTCAAGATGATTATGAAAAGAAAGTCAGTCAACTAGAAAAGGAGATCTGGAATCTTAAGGAAGAAAACGACTCCTTGAAAATTAAAATTGGGCAAAGGGAAGCCAGTGAAGTTATAAGAGACCAAGAAATAACAAAACAAAATATAAAGAATGAAAAAATAGAAGAGAAAGTGAAACATCTCATAAGAAAACTGACTGATCGGGACAACAGATCAAGAAGAGAAAACATAATAATCAGACTACCTGAAAGCTATGATCAGAAAAATAATCTTCATATAATAATACAAGAAATAATTAAAGAAAATTGTCCTGAAGTGTTACAAAAAGAGGGAAAAGTAGAAATGGAAAAAATCCACTGATCAGCAACTGAAAGAGATCCTGTGAGGAAAACATATAGGAATAGCTTAGCTAGATTCTGGAACACCCAGCTCAAGGAGAAAATAATACATGTTACAAGAAAAAAAACAATTCAAGTATGGCAAAGCCACAATTAGAATCAGCATAGCAGTGGCTACATTAAAAGATAGCCGGTCTTGGAATACTATATATCAAAGAACAAAAGACCTGAGCTTATGGCCAAAAATATCATACCCAGCAAAGTTAAGCATAATCCTGAATGAAAAGAAAAATGGATATTCAATGAATTGCCAGGCTTTCAGGATTTTGTTGCAAAAAGACCTTGAAATAATAGAAAATTTGACATACAGTATCCAAGAGAAATATAAGGTGGGTAAACATTAAAGACTAATTACAAGGGAGTTAATAAGGATAGACTATCTGCTTTTTATATAAGGAAATGCAAATTGTATGTCTAATTGTTATTATTAATTAGATGGTTTGAAAGGAAGATGGGGTAGAGTCAAGTATGATGTGATAACTGAAAAGTAAACCATCCAGGAAAAGGTAAAACAAGTAATTATCTTAGACAAATGAGGTGTGAGAGGAAGAACTGACACAAAGAAATTAGATGGCAGAGGAGGGCTAGTAGTTCTGGATCCCTACTCTCAATGGAAATGGGTTAAAGAGGGAACAATACATACATATGTGTATATATATATTTAAAAGGGCATAAAAGCGCTCTAAATTCAGAAAGAAATAAAAGGCTAAGAAGATAGGGAGGGGAGGGAGGATAAGGGAGGGATTTTAGGATGGGGAAGAGGATAAGGGAGGCATCTTTTGGGGCATAGGTTAAGTAATAGGACAAGGTAGCGTGGTTGAAGTAAAGCAGAGGAGTCAGGAGGGATAGGAAATAAGTGACACACAGAAACAAAATAAAGATCAGGAGTAGAATTTATTAGGAGAGAAAAAAAGCTGATAGTAATCATGATCTCAGACAAAGTTAGCTAAAATAGATTTAATCAAAAGAGAAAAACGGGAAAATTACACTATATGTCAGACAATGTTGTTTTAGACTATTTAAAATAACTAGACAGTATAAGGTTGGAATATTGCTGTGGTATAGGAAAGATGAGTTGGTGGACTTAGAATTATATGGAAAGACTTGGACCTACGAAGGAAGGTATTATCCACCCTCAGAGAAATAGAGGACAAACAACTATGGTGTGGTCTTGCATACATGCCTATGAATGTATATATCTATAATGAGTATGATTCTATAATCCAAGTATCTAACTATATCTTCTTCTCTAAGTATGTGCGTATTCATGTGCATATGGATGTAGATATGTTGATATGTATATGTGTGTATATATGCATATATACATACACATCTATAATGTCATATAATATATGTATATATCTATGTATCTACACACAGACATGTATTCACATATACGCATACATACACACACACATACCCACATATCCGTACTTAATTGTAGCCTTCTTGGGAGAGAGGGGGAGGGAGGGTGAAAAAAGATCAAAGTAAAATGTGCGCAGCAGAGAACAAAAGAAAACGTACACCAAAGCAAATAAACAAAAGAAAAGATGGATAGCTTGGAACACAATGTGTATTATATATTATATAGACTTTCTTGAAATAGAAATTTATTGCTGTATATTTTGAATCTTCTCATGTTCTGCTCTGCACATGGCAATACTTTTCTTATTTTGCATTTAAGTTTATAATGTTTCTTTTTCTTTTCTTATTGTATATTTAAGTTTAAAATAAATTAATTTTAAAAAAATAAGATGACCAAGAAATAAACCCAGAAGAAGAGAATGACTCTACAAGTATAAACAAAGAACCTCAGAGGAAAAAAAATGACCAAACTACAGGGATTCTAGGAGTGACTAAAGAAATGAAGGAAGAGATAGAAAATGAATATAAGTGAAATGAGAATTGCTGAGGATAAAATTGGAATGAGTATAAATAGAATAGAAGGCAGAAAAGCTTACCTTTTATATCATATTTTTATATAAAGAGATAAAAATAATAAATGAAGGAAAATGAAGGAAAACAATGTATTACCTGAAAAACAAAGTGGAGCAAATAGAATTCAGTTACTTGGAAGCAAGAAGTAATTTTAGAACAATATCAGAAGATTGAAAAGCATGAGAAAATGTCATATACCCACGATCAAGAACAATTGACTGGGAAAACAGATCAAAGAAAGACAGTTTAAGAAACATCAGACTCCCTGAAAACCATATGATGAAACAAAAAACCTAGATGCAGTATTTCAATATGTCATAAACCAATGTTGTCCAGATCTTTTGAATCAGACTTTAGAGTGAAAATGGCATCCAATAGTCACATCCCAAGAGAAATTCCAAATTGAAAATACTTAAGAATGTCAGTCAAAATCCAGAACTTCAGGTTAAATGAAAGTACTGCAAGCAAGACAGTGATAGCAGATCGTTTCAATGATAGATTATTAGTTTTGTCATATTCCTTCTCTTCCTCCACATTCTTCTTTGTAAAAATGAAGACGGAGTAAAGAGAAGAAAAAGTATGATAGACTAAGGGAAATAACTAATATTTGTAACTATAAAGGCTAATGGGATGAACTAAACCATAACATTGAAGACAGAGGGAGATTGTATTAGAAAGCAGAATCCATGACTGGATTGTGTGGAGCTGTGAGTGAAAATGAAACCAGACTGGACTGGGGGATCAGGGATACAGTGTCATCAGGAATAAACTAAGTCTCAGTGAGTTCCAGAAAATGGAAGGACTGAGAAAGGAAGAGGATTAAAATGAATGGAAGTTTGTTGATTATAAAGCAGACCTTGGATAGGGCATAATTGAAGGGGAGGGCATATCTGGAGTGGTTCATTGTAGGGTGCAGTTGAGAGCATATGGGAATGAATTGAGTAGACAGTTGATACTGGTGATGGTGGGTGTTTTTTTTTTTTTTGCACAGGAGTTCGGTTTTATAGGGATGGGAAGCATAGAATGTGGTGAAAACTTGTTAGCAATTGGAAAATGAATGTAGATAGTAAGTTCTGCATATTAAGGTAGGTGAGTAGAAGAGTCAGAGTGGACATTTTGTGTTGGCATGGCCCTTGAATGTGACTTGCTCTGTTGTGGTGAATTGGGACAAGCCTGGTGGTGTTGTGACCCTCAGAGCATTTCAGAATGGTTTGTCTCTGCCCTGATGTTTTTAAAAGGTTTAAATTTTAAACTGTATATCCAGTTCATTTTATGTATATCATATGGAAAGTAATGTTCCTGTTTTCACTTAGTCACTGTTGCATCAATAACGATCACCTTCAGTAATGTTATTTTAAAGTAGTGGATTTAGTTCTGTATCTAAATACAGTGATTGATCCTTTGATTGAATCCTTTGGAAATAAGTTAATTTATGGGATATATTTAATTACACCAAAATTATGAATTCAGGAAGTAGAGCTAATTTTACTTTTAGAAAGTGACAGAAGAGCTTTATTTATCCTTTGTATCATTACCCAGTTAAAAGTGTACAGGCTGAACTTAGCTTAAGTTTTGAACTCTGGAATTGATTCTCCTTATAGACTTTTTTTCCTCCTCTTTTTCTAGTGCAGGTGTTAGTGAGATTAGTGGAGAGAATAAATAGATAAATGGTCAGGATCTTGGGATAGGAGTAGAATGCAAAGTAAATCTGGTAAAATGGGAAAATGAACCAAATGCCAAATAAAAAGAGTTCAGTAAGGTTAAATGTAGGGTGTAGAAAGGTTTTGAACATATGAGCAGGTCAAGAACTCTTATCGTATTTTCTTCCCTAGACTAAAGAATGGCTTAATTCTGACCTTAGATCAGTCTCTACTTCAGTTTCTCATTGATAGAGAAAAGATAGAATACTCCTAGGGCCTTTTGATACTGAGCACACCTACCTCACAGGGTGTTATGAGGATCAAATGAGATAATATTTATAAAATACTTAGCACAGCACCTAGCACATAGCAGGTGCTTAATAAATCCCTTCCTTCGTTAGTTTCTTCCTTTGTTCCTTCCTTCCTCTTTCTTCTTCACCCCTCACCCCCCTTTCCCTTCCCTCTCTTCACCTCACTTTATCTCTAGGAAAAGATTCCAATTTATATCTAAAACAGAACATATTCATCAAGATATCATACCCAACTCTTCCTACTCTTAGGAATATAAAGAGGCAACATCATAGTATAATTAACTGGTTGTGAACCAGTACCACAAAAAGATCCAGTAATCATGGAAAATTAACAATAACCTACTACCATCTGAATGGAAAATATTTGCACAACAATGAAAGTATAAATAATTTCTTCTAGTTCACTCATCTCATCTATTAAAGATTTTCTTTTGGTTTTAAAGATTTAGTAAGCTTTATACTGTAGATAGACTCTTAAGTCAGCTCTGAACAGTTGTTATACTCTTATACTGTAATTTAATTTATACCTTATTTTTGACCAGTGTTTTTGAATGATTAGAATTACCTCTTGTAAGAGATTGTCTAGAAGTCTCTTTTATTTATTTGCTTATTCTATTACTTTTATAAATTTCCACATAGAGAAAAAATACGAGTTATTTTAAAGGGGTAGGTAGAATAACTTTAAATGGAATGTTTTACAGTCTAATTTTATTGGCTTTATTATATTAAATCATTAATATATTTTGTGTTCTCTAGCTTTTAATTACACATACACTAGGATTCAGACCAACACAGTATCTGAGTATAGAAGTAGCAAAGGCAGAAATTGAAGGCAGATATAAAGGTAAGGCTAATGTGTTAATTTTTTTGTCCTTAAATTTTCCATAAACTGTGGAAATATAACTAAATATTCTAGCTCTTGATCATCAGTATTTGACATATTGTATCCATATGACTAGAATTATTGGATATCATTTAAGAAAAAAGTTAAATAATTATAGAAATGTAGACATATCATCAGCTTATTTATTTGTAGCATTTACTGCTGTGCCTTTCACATTAACAGGCACTCAACAAATATTTGTTGAATGAATGAATTAATATAATGAACCATGAGCCTGATGTTCCCCTGCCTGCCAATTTTCTTTTTCAGCTAAGGAATATTGTAGAACGTTATTTGCCTACGAAGGTGCTAATGACGATGAACTTTCTTTTAAAGAAGGGGAAATCATCCATTTGATAAGTAAGGTATGACATTTCAGTTACATCAGTTATTTAGGTGTATCTAGCCTAGTTTTCACAATAGACTAGGTTTTCCTCCAATTTTCAAATATTTGACTTTAGAGATGACATAATTTCACATGCTCATGGTTCTTATAACTCTTCTTATGATATCTTAGAACCATCTCTTGCAGGATTCTGTAATTTTATAGGGCTTAATTAAAGAATAGCTATTTTTTGTACAAGTGAAGTATAGTTAAAGAACTTGGAAACATTCCATTCAGCAGTTACTTATTAAAGAATGACTTTGTTCAAGGTTCAGTGCTAATCGTTGGGGACACAAAGAGAAAAAGAAAGTCTTTACCCTCAGATACCTTACCTTGTACTTGATGGGATGTTGCATTTATAGAAACACACACAGTAGAATGTTAGGGCAGCAAAGTAGTGATACAGGCAGTGTGTTTTATGAAAATTTGGGTGAGACAGAGACTACATAGATGTGTGGTGAGCAGGAAGGGCTTCATGGAGATGATGACACTTGTATTGAGCCACCTTTAGAAAAGGTTTCTAAAAGACAAATATGAGGAGTTGCTGAATTTCAGTTATCAGGATGGCTTTTATGAATGTGCAGAGATAGAGGTAAAAGATGGTTTGTCAGCTTTATGAAATGAGTCCAGTTTGGCTGAAAGCTGAAGTATATGAAGAGAAGTGCTATGAAAGAAGATGAGAAAAGTAGACTGGAGCCAGAATATGGAGGATGTTAAACACTGACCAGGGGGTTTGTGTTTTATCAGATAAGGGAGTAGGGTGGAGTTGGACTAGATGGTCTCTAAGGGGCCTTCCTAGCTCTAACTCAGGGATGCTATGTATTCTTTTCCTTATAAGTTTCATCAATCTCTCACTCATTTTACATTTCAGAAATCTCAGGAACAAAGAATTGAACTGATTTGTTCAAGCTTACAAAGGTAGAGAATGACAGAGTCAGGAGTGGAACCAGAATGTCTTCTGACTCCAAATGCTTCTTTTACCATACTAGATACCTCTGTTGTTCCTGGTTATTTTACCACATAACAATCTCTGATATCTTAGGCATAGATCCCACTTCTGCTTTTTCCTCCAATCAGAATCAGATCAGTCCTTTGTTAATCCATAAGTCCTCCTCAGTCTTGTCTTCCTCTGCTCACGCCTTTAATTATGCTCCTTGCAGTTACCGTTGTATTTTTTAACCAGTTCCCCATTGTTAGTCATCTATGTTCCTTTCATGTCCTCATACTCACTAAAACCTAGCTTTTTCCTGAAAAGTCCACATATGTGGCAAGCATTTCTGGTATTTAGTGTTCCTTTTTCTACTTCTCCTCTTTCAGTAACTGTGAGGACATGGAAGAGTATAGATTAATGATGATTGAAAATTGGTTGGAAAAAAAAACATAACTGAAACTGCAAAGAACATACTGGAGTGGCTTGGATATAGTTTTAGTATACTCTTTGCTTATCATTTTGAAATCCTTTGCCACTCTTACTAAAAGCCTTTGTTCCTTTAGGTTTACATATTCCAGACTTTTCCTGATCATTGTTGCTGCCTTGTATGGACTTGAAGCACACAATTCTTCCATCTTCCATTGTGACTGAGGCATTTTGTTTATAGACTTTCTCTTACTCATCCCTCTCCATTTATTCCCATAGATTTTCAGTATCCATGTTAGTGATCCCTTTTAACGCCCTTTCTTATTATGAACTTTTATTAATAAACACCAACAAGTACTAACATTTCAATATATAAAACTCAAGGAAGTTATATATAAGAAACTAGTAAATGTTTATATTTATTTTTTAAGTTATTAAATCTTTTACAATAATAGCAACTGCCCTACTGGTCTTTATCTCTCTCTGAACTTCCTTCCCCTCTTTTCTGTATATTTTAAAATAAATTTTTGATAACTCCAAATATCCTTCCCCTTTCCTCCTCCCAGAGAGCTTTCCTATATAACAAATATTTTTTTAAAAAAAAGGAAGAGGGGAAAAAATATGCAAAGCCAGTAAGTCTGAAAACATGTGCAATGAACCTGCATAAGGAGTAGCGGTGAAGGTGTCCTCTCATTTCTTTGTAATTTTGCAGCATTCACTTTTTAGTGTTTTGTGGTTGTTCTTTTGCATTTAATTATTATAGTCAATGTACATATTGATTCTACTTACTTTACTCTGCTTCTGTTTATGTAAATTTTTCATGCTGCTCTGTATTCATAATAGTCATCATTTCTTACTTTAATACTATACTTTGTATTAAAGGCCTTGATGTACCACAGTTTATTTAGCCACATTCCAATTGACAGGCATCAACCTTGTTTCTAATTCTTTCCTATCAGAAAGAAAACTGCTATCAATATTTTTGTGTAATGCTGTTAGTAGTTTTCATGGTGCGGTAGGGCAAGTTTTATATCACATCAAAGCTCTGGGGCCCCATGGGTGCTGGGTTAGCCATCACATTCATCAGGGAGACCCTGACCCATGGATAGTCCTCCCATTACCAAGGTTGCAAAGGTAGTCTCCAAGTCATTATGGGTGGGGGTGGGAAATAATACCCTTTAACTTGAGGGCTCCTTTACCCACTTCCTATTGGCTAGGTGTTTTATTATATACCTAGAGAAAACTCTCAAATGGAGAGCCTCTCAGCCTAACACCTTTTCTGAACTGGGAGACAACAGGTTCTTTGTGACATTCAGTGATTCTACCACTGCCTATGAGAGTAGGGTGAACATTCCAGTTATGTATTACAAGGGATTAATGTTACTATAAACCTGGGATAGGTAGAGAATTGTACTTGAATTAGTTTCCCAGTATTTGCCTTAGGTGATCTTTTCTTGTGTGCAACTGTACAGGTTTATAGCACCACCTTTGATAACAAAACCATCCCCATTTATGTTTTCCTTGGCAACCTGACATAAAATGGCAAATCAGCTGGCACTTATAAAAACAACCTTTGGTTTGTCAGCAACAGCCCTCCCCCAGACGGGGTTGTCTTGTCCTCTTACACTATCTGTAGAGTGGCTTTCTTCCCCTTTTGAAGCCCCTTGGCGACTAATAGTCCCAGGATAATTTTTTGTTTGTGGCAATAATCATCCGTAACTGGTTTGGAACATGTGGAATCACTTATTTGGCCCCACCTGTATCTGTCTTTAATCATACTGTAGGTACGGTTGGGGTGGTGGTGGTGGGGAATGTACCAGAAATTTGGGAGTGTGGTGATAGCTTCTGGAGATGTGATTACCATACAGAATCCTGTGAAACAACATGGAAAGGGGATAAAGTTCCTCTCATCCCTGATGCCCTGATGCCTTTTATTAGCATTTCTGCATTGGAGCAGGCTGCTTAGAAACCCTTACTTGAAACTTGTCCAAGCCATGAGCTAGTCCCTTCTCCCTCCAAATTGATGTAGATTTTTTTAGCTCACTAGACTTAGAAAATTTTTTGTATGAGACCTTATTTCAGCTTAGCTAGGAGGGGCCTATGCTATGATCAGTCGGTCTTGTTCCTACATTAATGCATCAAGGGAAATAGTAACTAGCCTTTAGAAGATCCAGCACATTATAGCAGAAAATCGTTTACCTAAACCAAGTGACCCTTGGTGGAATCCTTCTTCCTGGTTTACTCTATTGCAGGAAAATGGCTTATTAGCCACCATAGGTAAATAGGCTGTCTTTGCTCAGTGCTGCTTTATTGTTCTTAGACTTCTCATCAGTTGTTGTGTTAAATTATGCAAAGGGATGTTTCCCAGTGGTCTTTTCTTGATGTGCAGTGCCAATAATGATCACATAAAGAACCTTATAGATGTAGTTTATACATTATGATTTTTTTTTCAGAGGCCTCTTTGTGGTTAGGTATAAGCCTTTTAGCAAACTATCTAGATATGGACATTTTATTTTCCTCATTTGTATAATCCCAAATTCTTTCCACAATGGTTATGCTGATTCACTAGTACACCAACAATATCCATAGCCCCTCCAACATGGTTTATTTCCGTTTTTTCTCATCTTTGCCAATTTTCAAAGCCTAAGGTGAAACCTCAGGGTTGTTTTGATTAGCATTTCTTCTTATAAGTGATTTGGTACATTGTTTCATACAGTTGTTAATAGTTTGCAATTCTTCTCTTTGAAAATTTGCCCATAACCTTTGACCACTTATCTCTTTGTGAAATAGCTTTTGGTGTGGGTGTGGATATACACATACCGTATACCCGCACCCACATACATATATACGTATGTGTTTACATATATGTGTATGTGTGTTTGCCTGTGTCTACCAAACCTTTATCTGAGAAATCTGATAACTTGTTTAGTCTGTTCCACTGGCTTTCTTCTCTGTTTTTTAACTAATACCAAATAATTTTGATAATTGTAGTTTGAGGTCTAGAAATACTCCTCTTTTATCCCCTTTTTTCCCATCATTTTCCTAGATCTTTTGTTTCTCCAGATGAATTTGCTGTCATTTTATTGAGTTTTATAAAATAAATAGCCCTTTGATAGTTTGGTATAGCATTAAAAGTGTAAATTAACTTTGGGAGTATTGTTATGTATATTATATTGGCATGGCTTAGCCATGAGTACTGAATGTTCGTCCAAATTATTTAAGTTATTCTTTATTACTTTAAGGAGTACTTTGTAGTTGATCTATAAAATTATTTTGTATACTTTGGTAACTCCCTAAATGTTTTATGTATTTTGTAGTTAGTTTGAATGGGGCATTTCCATTTCTGTTTTTGCTTCTTAGATTTTTAAATTATTGTTTCTGTAGAATTGCTTTTGATTTTTGAGGATTGATTTTGTAACCTGCAATTTTACTGAAGCTTTCTTAATATCTTTGCTGAGTTCCTAGCAATTGTTTCTGTTTTGGCCAGAAATCCTGAGGGTTTTCTCCTCCCAGGTTGACTTTTTTTTTTTAACTATGCAAAAGACTCCATTCTTTGCCTCATTTCTTACCTAGCCTTAATCACTGAATGGGCATTGCCTCAGTCAAACTGAAACGTGGGAAAGACCTTTTTATAAGGCCAAAATCTCCCATTGCATCCAGGGCCGCCTTCAGTCATCCTGATCTATACCTTGCCACTGGACCCAGATGGGCTCTAGAGGAGAGAGTGAGGCTGAGGACTTTGCACAGCCCTCCCTCCCTCACTTAAATCCAGTTTACTTGTAAGTCATGGTATCGCCTTCCCAATATCATGGTCCTCTTTGAGAATGAAGGACAAGCAACAGGACCCAAGTATACCATTATATTGTCAGCAAATATCTTTATGGCTCTTCTGCATATTTCATAATTTTTTCTTTGAGTTTTTCTTTTTCATTACTATCACTATTTGCTGACTTTCAAAACATGAAACAACTACTTTTAAGTCCCAGCTAAAATCCCACCTTCTGCTAGAAGCTTTTCTTGATCTCCCATAAAGCCTTTCCTTTGTAGTTATCTCTAATTTATCCTGTATCTATCTTGTTGGTACCAAGTTGGTTGAATGTGTCTCCCTCCACTGGACTGTGAGTACCTTGAGAGCTGAGATTGTTTTTTTTTTTTTAACCTTTATTTGTATCCTCAGGGCTTACTTAACAAAGTTCTTGGCACTTAGTAGGCGCTTAGTATATGTTTATTGACTTGATTTGTAACATCATGTGTCTCCAGTTAGGATGTAAGCTTGAGTGCCTGGCGTGTTGCTTAAAATGCTTGTTGATTCATTAATTCATTTACTTCTACTCTTTATAGTCTGCCATGCTTAATCTACTTTTAACTATCAGCCAATAAATATTTATTAAGCACCCAGTATATGCTATGTGCTAAGAAAAGGGGGTAAGAAGAGAGTCTTGCTCTCAAGAAGCTCAGGAATCTAATGGGGAAAATAACATGCAAACTCTATACAAAATAAATTGGAAATTATCAACAGTGGAAACAGAAGGAGCTAGAATTAAGGGGAATTGGGAAATGCTTTCTGTTGAAGATGGGATTTTAACTGAAAGTGGAGTTGGAGATGAGGAAGGAGAGCATTCCAGGCATAGGGGACAGTCAGTAAAAATACCTGATGTTGGAAGAATGTGTGTCTTGTTCAAGGAATAGCAAGGAGACTTGTGTCACTGGATCTCAGACTGAAAAGGCAAGGGAAACAAGTTATGAAGGCCCTGGAATGCCAAACAGCATTTGATCATGGAGGTAATAGGGAGCCACTGGAGTTTATTAAAGAGAAAACAAGTGACATAATCAGACCTGGGCTTTAAGAAGATCACTTTGACAGTGAGTGGAGGATAGACTGAAATGGGAAGAGACTTGTGGCAGTTACACCAACCAGCAAACTATTGCAATAATCCAGGTGTGAGGTAATGAGGGTCTGTACCAGGATAGTGGCAATATTCAAGGAGAAAATGGAAGAGATTTGAGGGATATTAGGAAGGTAGAATTGATAAGTCTTTGTTGTTAAGATTGGATGAACAGATTAAGAAAGAATGAGGAGTATGAAAATTGAGAAAAAAGGAACAGGAAGGGGAGCCTGTGCCCAGATCCAAGAATGGAGTCCAAAGTTCCTATGAGGAGAAAATGAAGATGTTGGTTGGAGTACAGGCTGCTGCATTGTTTGAAATTGGTGACTAGAAAGTGAGGTGGAAAACTGGTTTCAGGCAACAAAAGGTGGAAAGTTCGTCATTCAGAATCTAGAGTGTTTTCAGGAATGGGACCCAAGTTCTCATTGGAAGAAGGTGAGAAAGATGGCCTGGGTGGGGGTCCCATGGCTTGGAACTCAAAGAACCATAAGGGCAAAATGTCACCAAAGTCAAAGGACAAAAGAGTTTCAGGAGGGGGTGGGAGTGGGCCTGTCAGGAGTGAAATGGTAAATGGTTAAGAGAAGACAAGGAGGATCAGGTTTAAGCTTCTGTTTGATCATTTGATCTGGTGTTAAGAAAGTCCATTCCAAACTTGGAGTTCAACTGGTAAGTGATAAGGAAATAAGGCTATGACAATGAGTCTTCTCTTTCTAGAAATTGAGTATTGACATACTGAAGGAGAGGACAGCCTGAAGGAGAAAATCAGAAAAAGGTTCTTGTTCTTTTTATTGATAAATCCTGAACACATTTGTAAGTGCAGGGAAAAGAACTAGTAGAGAGTTTGGATATTCATTGGAGAGGATGTGATTGAAGAAACAATGTCATGAAAGACATGACAGAGAGGGTGACATCAAGATATAAATAGAGAAGTTTAGCCATGAAGGAAGAAGGAACAGAGGAAGACAAAAAATCTTTGGAGGGGCAATAAGAAGAGAGTACAAAAAGCCATATATTTTAGACCTTGGAGGGAACATTTTAAAAGTGAGGAAATTAAGGTCTAAAGGAAATCTAAACAAACTGACCGAAGTCAAGAAAATATTAATTGGCAGATTTGGGATTTGAACCCAGTTTTTTTCATTCCAAGTCCAGCAACCCTTCAAGTGCACTATGTTGACTCATCATGAGTTAACCTGGGTGAGATGGTCTCAAATTTCTCAGTAAAGTAGGAGATGAGCTAATCTCTTGAAAGCAAGGGGCTGAGAAAAAAGGTTTAAGACAGCAGCAACTGTGGAGAGAGATGCAAGAGAAAATTAATCAAGGATTGCTACCAAGAAGAGAAGTCCCAAATGAGGGAAAAGAACATATATTTGTACCAAATTAGTTAGAATGACTCAATGATTTCCTCTTGGTATCACAGATTTAGAAATGAAAGAGTCTTCTGAGGTCATCTAATCTAAAACTCCCCATTTTACAGATTAGAAAACAAAAATTTAAGACAGACTATAACTTGCTCAAGGGCATATGTTTTTCCTTCTGTATATAAGCTCCTTGAGGGCAGGGACTGTTTTGTTTGCTTGTATTCCCAGTGCTTAGCATAGTACCTGAAACATAGGAAGTGCTTAATAAATTCTCCCTTTCCCTCTTCCCCATCCTTTCCTCTTTCTTTCTCTCCTATTTGCCCTAGCCATCTCATCCATTCCTATGATTTTATTGATTTGCCTTTATATGGATTCTTTCAAACTCCACTTTTCACCTCTACCTTGAGCTCTCATTCTATATTTCAACTGTTCAATATATATCTCCACCTCAATGTCCCACTATTACCTTAAACTTTCCATATCCCAAAACAAACTGATTTATCCCTAAAACTCACCTTTCTGTCTGACTTCTTAATACTGGTGACAGCACAGTCCTTCCAGTAACCCAGGTTCAAAACCTCAAAATCATTTTTGACTTTTAACCTTCCTGCTTTCCCACTTCTTTTCATTAGTCATTTTCTAAGTCCTATTTCCTCTCATATTTGTGCCTTCTCCATAAAGTGCAACCATTTTACTTCATTGCCTCAGTAGTTCTCAACTGAACATTTGCCTCTTACTTGGTTTGCTTGCTCCATAAAAATTTCTGATTCTGCTACTCAAAGCTGGCTACAAACTCCAGCATACTTCTCCAACCTTAACTTGCATTACTACTCTTCATGTAGCAACATTCCAAACAGACTGGACTATTGTTGCCAGTTCTTGTCTCACCTTTGCTCACACATTCTGAAATAGACTTTCCTCCTGATTGAATTCCTAGCTGATTGAATCACTGCCCTTCCTTCAAGGCCCAACTCAGGTGCTATCTCCTTCATGTTCCCTGTACATTCCAGCTGAAAGTGCTTTTTCTGATCTCAAATTTCTGAGAGGACTGTGGATTCTCTCCCTTGGTGTTGTTACATGCTACTATTTATCTTGCTAATGTACATGTTGCCCTGCTTTATATTAGCTTATAAGCTGTTTGTTATAAAGGTCTCTGTTATTTAATTGTATCTGTGTTGCTTACTATTCATAGTACAATACTGTTCATATCATAAACACCTAAGTGTTTACTGAATTGACTATTGGACCTGGCTCTTTTGGAAATTACATAGACATGTGATGATATTAAGGCAGCTAGGTGGCCCAATGGATAAATCACTGGGCTTGGAATTAGGAAGACTCATCTTCATGAGTTCAAGTCCAGCCTTAGACACTTACTAGCTGTTTGTCCCTGGACAAGTCCCTTAATCCTGGTTACCTTTAATCCTGGTTACCTCAGTTCCTCTTCTATAAAATGAGCTGGTAAAGGAAATGGCAAACCACTTAAGTATCTTTGTCAAGAAACCTGAATGGGGTTGTGCGGGGTGAGACCACCTGCCAGCAATTAATTAAAAAAAATCAGAGGTCTCTCAAATTTAGAAACAGAAAAACTTCTTTATTGGGAAACCTATAGACAAGTGGTAGGGAGAGCAGGGCCCAGAGTGCAGAACTTAGCTTTATATGCTAACGTAAACAACCCCCACCACCACTGGCCTTTTACTCTCATTGGTGGAGTTCAAGCTTACAATCTTAACACATTTTAGCCAATGCCAAACTCTTAAAAATACTTTTTTCCTTATTTGCTGAGGTTCGTGGAGGGGGGGGAGGTGGGGTGGTTCAGGCTGCTCTAAGTTTCTGATTCCTATGGATCGGGTGATTCGAAACTTAGGCCTAACTGACAGTCAAAAGCCCTGAGCCATGCTAAAAAGTCCCCACTCCCATTCATTCCACTCAAGTCACAGAAAGACCTAGATCTAGATTCCATGAGAGGGCTTCACCATCCCATTCAGGGTCATGAAGACTCAGACTCAGACATGACAACTTATGATCTTTCCTGCATAACATAGCTGGTTATTTGATAGAATCTGATAGCTGTGGTGGTCTTAATCCAAAATTATGGATAATGAAAATACTGTTTGTATTTGGCTTTGGATAATTTCTTAGTTTAAATATGAGTTTTTCTGAAATTCACAATATTTTAAAAGAAATAAGGGCTTGGTGGCACAAAGCTGTTATCCCTGCTACCAGAGAGAACTGAGGCTGGTGGATAGCTTAAGCTTAGGGACTATGATCTGCAGTAGGCTAAACTGATTTGGAGTCTCTGCACAGCATCAATAATGGTGAGCCCCCAGGAGTAGGAGTGGAGATGGCAGGCACCAGGCTGCCTTAGGAAAGACAACCCACTCAGGTTGGAAACAGTCAGAGCTCCCAGGCTAACCATATTGGATTGGGCCCATGAGTAGACACCACACCATACTTTGCATTTGGATGAGATAGAGAGATCTAGTCTCTCTCACCCTCTAGCTTTTTGGGAAAAAAAAAAAAAAGAAGAAAAAAGATGGAATGAATCAGTGGATTGAACAAACCATATTATAAACAAACTGTGTTATAATGGAAAAATTACCATTTTTTTGTTTCTTCATATTGTGGACTTCCTCTATATTCTGGATTTTGCCTGCCTTATCGCTTGATTGATACAAAGCAGAGCTAAGCCTTCTAACTAATCCATCCTTGGTGGCTGGAGTGGAGGCAATTATTTGTCTTTTCCACCTTCTGAATCAAAGTGAACATGAACCCTGTATGTCATCAATGCCTTGTTTTGTTTAAGAGAAACATTCTTAGAAAGTCACATATAAAGGAATTGATTGCCAATATAATTGAAGTGAATTTTTAAATACTGTGAAATTTACCTGCTTGGGCGATTAGAAGACCACTCCATGTATTGTTGAGTTTTCTGGGGCAGTCATTCCATGTCCTTGCTATGAAAGGAAAGTGTCCTATAGATTTACTTTTTTCAGTTATATCATTTGGTAGTTTCATGTCTCTTTTAGTCTTTTTGGGTTTGTCTTACTCTATTTGTTTTTCAGCCCCCTTTCTACTCATTTGTATCTATTGTCTGATCAGCCTTCAACTTTAGTAAGTTCTTATCACCTATTTTTGCTAGCTCCCAACACTTCTTCACCACTGTACCCTCTAATACCACTGTCAAAGGAAGACAATTTACTACTAGAAACAAAAAGTTGGTATTTTTAAAGAATGTTCCCCCTCATAGCAACATCCCTGTAATAATCATCCTCTTCATTCGCGCTGTGGCCAGAATATTCTGCTTGCCTCTTGACTCCATTTCTCTCCTCCTGCCCTGGTAACCTTTATATCGCCATCATTGCTGATTAGTTTTACCTGAGATTTAAACTTCTTTCCTGACTGTTGACTCATGAAATCACTTTTAGTTTGCAGTAGAGTCATTTCTCTCCCACTCTGTACTTGTCTATTAACACCACTAGTGTTCTTGCCTCCTTGCTTACTAGACTTCTCTTTTCCATTGAACTTAATGATTATCTCTTCTCACCTGCTTATCTCCTTTTAATTTCTCTGCATCTATGTTTTAGAGTTTTGTGATTGACTTTGATTCAGAGTACATAATTTTGTCACTGGTACCATGTACTCAGAGCATAGTGTAATATAATCATGCCATTCGTTAGGATCTACGACATGGCTGAGAATGTGCCACAAGAAGGTACATATTTAAGATGCAACATTAAAAAGGAACATGTTGGAACTGTTTAAGTCTTTGCTATTTATAGCTAGTTATAATTTTTGTGCTTGTTGTTTGTCAATAAGATTCTTTTTAGATTATTTTAAAAACACAATTTTAGGCAAACAGATAACTGTCAAATATGAGTTGTTATCACCACATACAGTGTATTTACATTTTGTTGCAAAATAATTGTGTCAAAATGCTTTCACATGTTTTTGATTTGGTTTTCTGTTATCTAGATAAACTATTAATATTTCTTAGTGATGCACACAGCATTGAAATCCTGGGTTATTTCTTTTTCCTGATCTCTCAGTAATCTAATTCTTTAGAAGTTTAACATGTATTTTCTTAGTTTTTTTTTTAATTGCTATTATGTAACATTAATATTGTCTCCTTACCTGCTATCATCCAAAGCTCTTAAATGTATTATTGGAATAGTCTGGTCAGAAATCCTAGTCTTTACTTATTTCCTCCTTCTAGTCACTCCCAATTTTGGTGCCTTTCCAGTGGTTTTGATTGTGAATTGGGAAGTGAAGATACAATATCTGGATTTGTATTTTATTGGATTGGATTTTTTTTTTCACATCATCCTGATCACATCTTGCGGGCAGTGGTTAATGGTAAACAAATGAGAAATCGCCCTTTAATATTACATATATTCCCTCTTGGACTTAAGACAACATTGTATACTTAAGGTTATGTTCCTTTATATATACACACCACATGCTAGCTGTGTCTTCTTCTATACAGAAATGAACAATAGTGAGGTGTAGCGGAAAGGGAGAGTACTGGACTTGAAGTGGAGAGAGTTGGATTAGAATATTACTCCCAAAACTTAGTAGCTATGTGACTGTGAACAAATCACTTAGGGTAACATCCATAACGTCCTCACCTGTAAAACGAGGACTTATCGTAATTGTTTCAAGGTCTTTTTTTGAGGTGCCAATCAAGTAATGTTTGAATAACACTTTTTGTATCTTAGAGGGACATATAAATGTTAGCTATTATTAGTATATTGAAAAACTAAAATGGCAAAATTAATGGACTTTTAAGACTAGTCTAAGTAATCCTATTGAATATTTGCCTATTCAATTTGCTATAATGCTTCCTCTCGTATTTCGTATATTCTTATGAAGAGGTTAAAGAAAAAATGAAGATAATAGGGAACCATAGGTTTCTAGAGGTGCCCAAGACTCCAAAATACCTACACGCCAGGTCCTGCCGAAAGAATTCGACTCAAGCCTTCTCAGCCAAGGGAAAAGACAAAGTTTATTAGGGATTCACCATAATGGGTTGTCTTAAGAAGTCCCACCCTTTGTGATGCCTGTTTTCACAAGCTAGCCAGATTCAGTCTACTGAGCTAGGTTGAATCTGAGCACCTTCATGGAGGCGAGATGGAGATTATATACGCAAAAATTGTGGGAGGGATCAAGGAATGGTCTGGGGTGAGTAGAGGAGGGGTTTAGGGAGGGTCTTGAGGAGGAGTCTAAGGAGGAGCTTGATGGGACCTGGATGAGGTCAGACTCCAGCAACCAGGAAAATGGGATTAAGGGTGGGAAGTAGCTGAAGACATGGATATTGATAGTATCAAGGGTGGGAAGTAGCTGGATAATAAAGGGCAAGGCTAGGTAGAGATTTGGGCCTAATGATAATGTAAGGCAGATCTAGTTGGAAGATTCAAGGAGAGTTCAAGGGGGTTCCCAGAGACTGTGCCCTCATCACTTATATATTGTTTTATTTCTCATTTACTTTCCTACAGCAGTTGTTGCTAATCCATTTTAAAATATCACTTTGTCTAGAATAATGGATTATGTGTAGTGAACAGGAATGCTGTTGACATAGTATGTTGGAAGTGAGAGTTTTCAAGTGTACAGGCATTTAAACTTTTTCAAATGTTTCTTTTCCTTTTAAAATAACTTTTTCCCCATCTGTCTGGAATGTGTTAGGTATGGGGATAATGGAGTCCCTGAGGAGAACTTTTGGGATTTCTTAATGACCTCTATTCTAAGATTTTTTTTAGAATTTTAATCTTAAAAGGGACTTTAAAGGAAGACAAGTCTTACAGATTGTTAAAGCTACTTAATAGTTCTTAATTCCTACATTTGAAAAAAATGTTCTTGAGTATTTGGTCTGTGGAAATATTTTAGCAATTTGAATAATAGAAAATAAATCAAACTTTGTTTTTAGAGTAACTCTTTTTCACTTGACTCTTAAATAGGCGATGGTTTCTTTTAGTCTGGTGAATTTATTATTTATCATCATTTGCCCTATTAAATAACAACAGAAACAGATAACTCTTATTTTAGTTAGGCTATAAGTACCATCTATAGTAATACTAATAATTTTTAGAAGTTTCAGATTTGATCATTTTCTGTGAAGGATGTGTTCAATTATTTGTAAAAACTTGATAGAATTGAATAAAAATACTGAATTACTAAGTTGTATATATTCTTTTTCAGTTCAATTCAGTCAGGTATTATTGTCCTGAGTAATAAGTAACCTTTACTTTAATTTTAGGACACTGGAGAAGTAGGATGGTGGAAAGGTGAACTTAATGGTAAAGAAGGAGTGTTTCCAGACAACTTTGCTATTCAGATACACGAACAAGATAAGGACTATCCAGTAAGTAAAATGTTTTTGGTTGACTATAATTCTTCAGTTAAAGCACAGATATTTTGCCAGCATTTTTAAAAGAATATGATGTTGTATTGTCATTGAATCATGATAATGCAAAGCTGCCAGGTTTATATATTTGTTTAAAATTATGTTTTAAAATGGTAGAGTGACAGTCAACATTTGTAAAAATGCATCAGTTGAATGTGCTTCACACCATCATCCCTAATTTGTCCGAAAAAGTGTAGCTGACTCTTAAGTGCTTTTATGCGCGTGCTCCTGCACTCACGCTCTCTCTCTCTCTCTCTCTCTCTGTCTCTCTCTCTCACTCTTTCTCTCTCTCTGTCACTCGAGCTCTCCCCCCGCTTCCCTCTCTCCTTTCCTCCCCCCCCCCCTTTCAGGCATACATATAAGTATATTGGAAAGAGTATTCAATTTGCAATCTAATGACCTGTATTTGAATTCAGACTCTACTTGCTTGCTACCTTTGGGGAAGGTCCTTTAAAATCTTGCTTCAATTTCTTTTGTAAAGTAAGGAATTATACTGGATTCTTGTCTTTCCTAATTCTAATTCCTATGCAGTGGTTTCTTGTTGCCTCTAGGAAAAAACACAAATGCTTCCGTTTAGCTTTTTTGAAGCCTTGTACAACCTGGTCCCACCCTTTTTAAAAATCTTCCTTGGACTTTAATCCCCCTCTCACACTCTTCAGTCCAGCCCAAGGGGTTTTCTCAGTTCATTACACACAGCACTTTATATCCTGGCTCCAAGCCTTTGCATTGATCCTCCACCATGCCTAGAGTGCACTCCCTCCTTACCCCCACCTTACCCCCATTACTCGTGTTTTAATAGTCTGTTCCCTTAGGTTACAGCTCAGGTACCATCATCTATATGAAGCCTTTCCTGATACCCCCAATTTCCAGTGCTCTCCCCAAACTATCTCTTTTTGTCTACTTTGTATATATTTATTAACTTTGTTTTTATATGTGTTTATTTCCCCCATTCCATTAGATTATAAGCTCTTGATGAATAGGGATTGTTTTATTCATTGCATTATATGCTCAGTGCCTAGCATAGTGTCTGGCACATAGGCACATAATAAATATTTGTTGATTGATTAATCTGATACTCTTATTTTTTAAGCTTATTTTTCTTATTTTCTGTGAACTAATAATCTATGCAGCATATTATTTCTTGAAATGCTTAAAGTGTTTTGTTATAAAGTCTCAACTCAGAAGTCTAAAAATTTAAAGATACTTACGAATTTTTAGTAAATATTGATTATATAGTAAAATTGCAAGGAGAATGCATATCATAAAACTTCAAATTTCTGTGTTATGTAGCAATTTCAAAATTATTTTGACAGCATGCTTTGTGTTAATAATTACGTTATTTTTTCCCTAGTTGTACTATTTTTTAAAACCTCCAAGACTTCTGTGGCATTTTCTTTATTAAATCCTTTTGAAAAACTACTTCTTTTCCCCTCCCTAGTAATAATCTTTCTACTAAGAGGCAGTTCGACTAAGAATTTAGGTGCTATTTTTCTTTTGTTCTCCCTCTTTTTTAACAAAATATTTTTAATGTTATTTTTTAAAAATTTCATTCCATATTCTCTCCCCCCTCTTGCTTCTCCTGTATCCATTGAGAAGCAAAAACAATATGATATCAATTATACATGTGAAATTATGGAAAATATTTCCATATTACCCCGCCCCCTAAAAAAAGGCGAGAAAAATAAAGGGAAAAAATTTTACTTCAATTTGAAATTACATCACTTCTGTCTCTGGAGGTAGATAGCATTTTTCTTCATGAGTCCTTTGGAATTGCCTTGGATAATCACCAAGTCTTTCACAGTTGATCTTTTAACAACATTGCTCTTACTGTGCACAATGATCTCCTGGTTCTTCTCTCTTGATTTTGCATCATTTCACATAGGTATTGCCAGGTTTCTCTGAAACTACCCTCCAGCCCCTTTGTCATTTCCCTTAGCACAATAGTACTCTTCTCACAATCATATGCTACAACTTATTCAGACATTCCCTGATTGATGTGCAATCCCCTCAATTTCCAGTTTTTTGCCACCATTTATCTTGTATGTGTAGTTCCTTTTCCTTTTTCTTTTATTATCTGTAGGGTGCAGACTGACCTAGTAGTGGTATTGTTGGGTCAAAGGGTATGCACAGTTTTATAGACCTTTGGACAAAGTTCCAAATTACTCTTCAGAATGGTTGGACCAGTTCACAACTCCACAAACAGTTCATATAATTTTTTTCAAAATTTGTTATTAATTTTAAAGTTTTTTTTCTTTTTGAATTTTGAGTTCCTTCCTCCCATGCTACACCCACCTACTTAGAAGGCAAGCAATATGATATCAACTATATATATAAGATCATGCAAAACATTTCCATATTAGCCATGTAAGAAATGGGAGGAGGAGTTTTGTTTCCACAGAACTAAAGGTGTGCTTCCGTCCCCCACCCCAGCTTTAGCAGAAACCAGGCCTCAAGGTCAGTCAGGTGAGAGGTCAGAGGCTTGTAGGAATGCGAATGCTTTTTGAGAAGGCAGTCGGGGGTGGGGGGGGGGGGTTAGAGAGGCCAAACCAACTTGAACCAGTTCAAGTTTATCTAGGGTCTGGTCTTGGTCAAGAATCCAGGCCCACTGATTTGCATAATTTGCATATGTTAAAGAGGGAAAGTAGGAGAAGTAAAAGAATGTAGTTTAATCCTAAACTAAGACAAGGAAAATCTAATTAACTTCACTTTTGCTTCTGTATCCTTATTATCCTACCTATATAAACTGTATAACATAGGAAAACTAAAAATAAAGATTGTAAACTAACCATAACTCTAGCAGGAGTGGAGGGAATGGTTACCCCTGCTCCTGCAGTTGCATCAGTGTGAATGTTCCAGTGAGCACTACACCCGCTCTCTTGAGAAGCGTAAAAATGCCTTGCTCTGCCCACTCTGGTCCTGAGTTCTTTGGGTGAGAATGGACAAATCACATGGATTTTCCTAAGGTTAGGGAAAGCAATGAGCAGCGGAAGCTCGTCTCAGGCTTACTTCCTGATCCGGCCTTGGGGAGCCCTGTGATCCCTACTGCGGTGTTAAGAGGGCTACCACTCAGGATTCTCCTGGGGAACCCTGTGGTCTGCACAGCCTTCTTAAGGGGACATCACTTGGGACTTCCAGCCCTGTCTCAGGAGCCTTGTGATCTTATCGCTGTTCTAAGGGGCCATCACTTGGGTCCTCCTTATGGTCTAACCCTTAGGAGGAGGCCCTGGGATCCCCACAGATTAAGGGGGGGCAACCACTTGGTCTTCCTTGGGGAGTCCTGTGGTCTGCACAGCCTTCCTTAAGGATTATCACAGGGTTCTTCCTTAGGACTTTGGCCCTGCCTAGAAACTCCAGTGGTCCCCAAAACTGCATTTCTCACAATTTGGGGAGGTCCAGTGATCGCCAAAACCACGTTTCTCACAGCTGTATTGCAAAAAAAGCAAGAAAAATCAAGAAAACGAGAACATTATACTTAAGTTTGCACTCAAAAGTTTATGAGATCTCTTTGAAGGTGGATAGCATTTTTTCATCAAGAGTCCTTTGGAATTATCTTGGATCATTGTGTTGATCAGAGTAGCCAATTCTTTCGTAGTTTGTCATTATTACAACTTTGCTGTTACTGTGCACAGTGATCTCCTAGTTTTTTTCACTTCATTTTGCATTAGTTCATATAGTTCTTGCCAGGTTTTTCTGAGACCTACCTCCCTTTTCATTTCCCACAGCACAATAGTACTCCATGGCAATCATATACCACAATTTATTTAGCTGTTTTCCAGTTGATGAGCATCCTCTTGATTTCCAGTTTTTTGCCATCATAAAAAGAACTGCTATAAATATTTTTGTATATATAGTTTCTTTTCCTCTTTCTTTAATCTCTTTAGGGTCCGACCTAATAGTTGTGTTGCTAGGTCAAAGTGTAGCCACGGTTTTATAGCCGGTTGAGCCTAGTTCCAAATTGTTCCTTATAGTGGTTGGACCAGTTCACTACTCCACCAACAATTCATTAATGTACTTGCTTTTCCCTCATTCTCTCCAGCATTTGTCATTTCTTCTAGGTGTGGGTGGCACTTCAGAGTTGTTTTAATTTGCCTTATTTTAATCAATAGTGATTTAGAACATTTTTTTAATATAACTATAGATAGCATGGATTTCTTCTTTCTGAAAACTGCCTTTAAATTCCTTGACCATTTATCAATTGGAGAATGGCTTTTACTTTTAGAAATTTGACTCAGTTCCATATTCAATATATATTTGAGAAATTCAGCCTTTATCAGAGAAACTTGCTACAAAAAAACAAAAGAAAAAGATTTGATGCTATTTCATTGTCTATGCTGCTTTTTCTTTTTAAAGCAAAACATGGTTTTCCTGATTATTCCTTTTAATTAGGTCTATTTTTCCTTTTGCTTTGTCTGAGATCATGATTGCTACCCTTGCCTTTTTTTAGTTTAGCTGTTAGATTGTGTTCTAGCCCTTTATTTTAACTCTTGGTGTGTCTTTCTCTTTCAAATGTATCTCTTATAACCAACATATCACTGGATTTTCACTTGTAATACATTCTGCTCTATGCTTCTTTTTTATGAGTGAGGTCATCCTATTCACATTCACAGTTATGATTACTGTGTATTTCTCTCCATCTCTTTTTCTTCTGTTTCTTTTTCTCTCTCTTTTTATTCTATACCTCCTCCAAAGTCTATTTGTTTCTACCACTGCCTCCCTTAATCTGTCCTCTCTTTTATTATCTTTAAACTGGGTTGGGGGGGGGCTCTTTTTCTTATCCTATTTCCCTTTTGGGTAAGTTATATTTTTCTCTCTTTGAAGCAATTTTGATGAATGAGATTTGACAATTGCCTACCCCTCCAACCCCACTCCCACCTCCCACCCCCATTTTCCCCTCCATTGTAAAAGCTTTTTGGCTACAATATTCCTAGGAGTTTTTCTTTTGGGATCTTTTTCAAGAGGCAATAGGTGGGTTCTTTCAATTTCTATTTTACCCCCTGCATCTAGAATGCTAAGGTATTTTCCTTCTTAATTTCTTGAAATTAGATGTCTAAGCTCTTTTATTGATCATGGCTTTCGGTAATCCAATAATTTTTAAATTATCTCTTTTGGGTCTATTTTCCAGATCAGTTGTTTTTCCAGTGAGATAGTTCACATTTTCCTTTATTTATTTTGACTTTATTGTTTCTTCTCCCCACCCCTCACCCCCATTTATTTATTTACTTTTAGTTTTGCATTTGCTTTTATAAGATTTTGAGTTCTAAATTGTTCCCCCTCCCCGAGACAGCATGCAATCTGATATAGGCTACATATACATTTAAGATCACATTAAATGCATTTCCACATTAGTCATATTGTGAAAGAAGAATCAGATCAAAAGGGAAAATCCAGGAGAAAGAAAAAACAAAAAGCAACAAAAGAAAGAGAAGAAATGCTTTCCTCTGCATTCAGACTCCATAGTTCTTGATCTGGATATGGAGAGCATTTTCCCTCATGAGTCTTTTGGAATTGTCTTAGATCATTGCATTACTCAGGAGAACTAAGTATAACAAAATCGGTCATCACACCAGTGTTACTGGGTATTGTGTACAGTGTTATCCTGGTTCTGCTCACTTCACTCAACATCAGTTCATACAAGTCTTTCCAGGTTTTTCTGAAG
This sequence comes from Trichosurus vulpecula, assembly GCF_011100635.1. Classification (NCBI taxonomy): domain Eukaryota; kingdom Metazoa; phylum Chordata; class Mammalia; order Diprotodontia; family Phalangeridae; genus Trichosurus; species Trichosurus vulpecula. Next base: position 235,436,841 of record NC_050579.1, on the reverse strand, counting down.
TCCACCTGCTCACTATTTCTTATGGCACAATAGTATTCATTACATTCATATACCACAGCTTGTTCAGCCATTTCCCAATTGGTAGGCATCCCTTCAATTTCCATTTCTTTGCCACCACAGAAGAGCTGCTATAAATATGTGGGTCCTTTTCCTTTTTTTATGATGTCTTTGGTACACAGACCTAGTGGTGGTATTGCTGCATCAAAAGGTATGCAGTTTTATAGCCCTTTGGGCAGAGTTCTAAATTGTTCTCCAGAATGGTTGGATCAGTTCACAACTCCATCAACAATGCATTAGTGTTCCAGTTTTCCCCCATCTTTTCCAACATTTATCATTTTTCAGTTCTGTCATGTTAGCTAATCTGATAGGTGTGATATGGTACCTCAGAGTTGTCATTTGCATTTCTCTAATCAGTAGTGATTTAGAACATTTTTTATGTGACTATAGTTAGCTTTAATTTCTTCCTCTGAAAACTGCCTGCTCATATCCTTTGACCATTTATCAGTTGGGGTATTTTATTGTTTCATGGTGTCTCATGGATTCATTAGCTTCTACTTGCTGAATTCTAATTTTTAAAATCTAATTTAGAATTTTAATAACTTTAATTTTTGAGGCATTATTTTCCTCAGTGAGCTTTGTACCTCTTTTTCTATATAGGCCCAATTCTGACTTTTAAGGAGTTCTTTTCTTTAGTAAATTTTTGTGTCTCTTTTACCATTAGGTCAACACTGTTTTTTTAAGGTGTTATTTTCTTCAGTATTTTTTTGTGCCTCTTTTACCAATCTGTTAGTTCTTTATATATCTGTGAGTGTGTGTGTAAATTTTTTTTTTTTTTTTGCTTCACTCCTGTTTCTTTTACTATTTTTTCCTCTACCATTCATTGCTTCTAGGAATTCTTGTTGGACATGTGCCTATTTTGCATTCTCTCCCCCCTCCCTCTTTTGAGGCTTTGTTTGTGGTCATCTTTATCAGTTGTTATCTTCTGAGTTTGTGTCTTGTCCTTCCCTGCCACTATAGTAGCTCTTTATGGTGAAATTCTTTTTTTGTTTCTTACTTATTTTTCCAGCCTGTTTCTTGACTTTAAACTTTATGTTAATGTTGGGCTGTGTTCACTTTGGAGTTAGAAAACACTGTGTGAAGCTACTGTGTGGGCTTTTTCATGCTGCTGTTTTCAGAGCTAGATCTAGGTGTCTTCAAGTTTTTGGTGCCTCCAAGATGATTTGATCTGGGTAGAGGTGTGGTCATTGTTCTCCTGGTCTGTGCTGTGGTCTTTATCCAAGGGCCTTTGCTTTTTAGCACCTGCAAGCTCTAGCACTGCTCTTGGTCCTGGAACTCTTACCAGGTCCCCTGCTCTCCTTTGTCCACAAGTCTTGGTGTTCCTCTCTGCCTTCAAAATGCAACCAAGACCCCTGCTCCCTTTGGATGGACCACAAGCACTCCTTCCTAGAAATATGATGCAGAACTTTCTTATGATCAATAGAGATGCTAAACCTAATGCCAGCAAAGGGTCCCTGTAATTTCTTTCTGACCAGTTGTCTGACCCCCTGAAAACTTCTGTCATTGGTGCTTCTGCTGGGTGAGTTCCAGGCCAGCTCTTGACCCAGTGTCACAGATCTTTCCTACCAGCCTCTATATTGTCTTAGGCTTTAAAAATGTCTTACCCTGACATTCTGTTGACTTTGCCACTCCAAAATTCGATTTGAGGCTTTTTAAAACGTTGCTTGAAGGGGGATGTTGGGAATGTTCATCTGGGTTGCTGCCTCTAATTTACCATCTTGCCTCTGTCTCTTCTGGGTAGTATTTTTTTAGTACCTCACAGCCTTCCAGTAGAATTGAAATTGCTTTACTGCAGGGTCAGCGTTTCACTTTTAAATTTGTTTCCCTAGCACATAGTTTAGAGCCTGGTAATTTAGTGTAGGTCCTTCATAAATGATGAATAATTATTAAGTATCTAATGCTTGCTTGGTTCCATGTATGTTATGTGCTGTGAGGGATACGAAAAAAGTAGACATGGTCCTTTTCACAGAACTTAAAATTTTATTTAGAAATAATGTTAAAAAATGTATTTTAAAAACAAAATAGTAAGTATAAATTTAATGTTCACTATGTACCATATACTGTGCCAAATATTTGTAATACAAAGAAAGGGGGGGAAATAGTCACTTCCATCCAAGAGATAAAGTGTAAACTACTGTAGATTTTATACAAGCTACATACAGAACAGAATAATTTAAGGGAATCTGAAAAGATAAAAGCATTGCCATCAGCAGGGGAACGAGGAAAGGCTTTTTGGAGAAGGTGGGATATGAATTTAGTTTTGAAAGGAGTCAAGTGAAGTTAAGATGTTTCACAATATATATTTCATAGAAAAATTCTTTTTTTAAAACATAATAATGTGTTACACAATAATGTTACACAGCTAATATGTACTGAAAAAGTTATGTGTAGATTAAATTTCTGCAAATCAAAACATTTAAATGCACGAGGTCAGAAATTTTAAACTTTTTTTTGAGTTGTAGATCCTTTTGAGGTCTGGTTAAGCTGACAGACTCCTTCTTAGATTAGTATTTTAAATACATACCATAAAATACATAGGATTACAAAGGAAATCACATGTGTTGAAATATGTATTTCAAGACATTTTAAAAAACAAGTTCATAGACCCTTATGTTAAGAACCCCTGCACTATGCAAATTACTGGTGTTGTCAGGAAAAACACTGAACTTTTAGTTAAGAGGACTTGAGTTAGAATCCCAGCTATGCTGTTTACTATTTATATGACTTTAGGCAAATCACTCACCTTCTTTGGGTTTCAACTTCCTCATCTATGAGTTTAAGTTATTTGGAGTAGGAAATTTGAGGTTCTGTCACGTTCTGAAGTCTCTGATTTCTGTCATTTAATGGAGCCATATGGTTAAATCTTTTGTATAGCAAAGAATCCTTTAACATGAATAATTATCTCCCTCTTGTGGTACTCTCCAGAATTGACTTTAGGATTTACTGTCTTGATGGCTCAATGGCAAATCCAAACGTCAATAATTATAGCTAGCATTTATTTGGCATTTTAATGTTTGCAAAGGACTTTTCAAATAGCTATCATTTGGCCAGCATTTTCACCACCTTGTGTGATTTTTAAACCAGCTCATTTGTTCTCTCTAATACAGATGCCTTAATTAACTAGTTTTTCATAAGTCACAAAGCATTTATTAAGTACTTACTTTATTTGAGGCATCATGCTAAGCTCTGATTATATAAAGAATGGCAAAGGGGCAGCTAGGTGGCACAGTGAGTAGAGCATTGGCCTTGGAGTCAGGAGGACCTGGGTTCAAATTGGGCCTCAGACACTTCATACTTACTGGCTTGTGACCTTGGGCAAGTCACTTAACCCTAATTGCTGGGCCTTCCCCAGCTCTAAAAAAAAAATGGCAAAATCATTGATCTTTGCCTTAGAGGAGCTCTCATTCAAATTGGGAAGATAACATGTAAACAACTACATGCAGATAAGATATATACAAAGTAGATGAAAGGTAATCTCAGTGGGATGACACTAATAGTGGAGACAGAAGGACCAGGAAAGGCCTCTTGTGGAAAATTGGATTTGAGCTCACTCTTAAAATAACCCAGAGAAACTTGGGAGACAAAGAAAGGTGAGGAGGGAGAGCATTTCAGGAACAGGGGGAAAGGCAGTAAATTAACAAGGCGTGGGGGAGATGGAATGTCAATCTTTTAAATATATGTGCATGCGTGTGTGTGTGTGTGTGCATGTATACATACATATAATTTTATTTTTATATTATTTTATTTTGTTTTGTTTTATATGTTAAAACAATTTTTTAACATTTTTTAAAAGTTTTGAGTTCCAAATTCTATCCCTCCTTCCCTGCTCTCTCATATTCTAATGGGGGAGATCACTGGTAAGTCTTAAACGTTTAAAATGCAAATGCATGATTAAGGTAACACATTGACAAATTCACTTATGGCCATCAGACCTCACCTGTAAATGACTCATGAGGCATTTTCCAATCTTGATAGTGGATTAGGTTTTAGACCATAGGCTGGCAGTGATTATCAATGAGTGGGGAAAAGAGAATAAGATTTGGTAATAAGACACAGACACGCCAAATGGTTGACTTCCTAATTTGGTCAAGTTCTTGCCTTGTTATTTTAATGAACTCTAAAAGGTGTGATGGGGAAAGCAATGCCCTGCACAGTGATATACTGTTGTAATTTCACTTCCAAATGATTACTGTACTTGGACTTACTGCTCAATGACTAGGATCCTCTTACCTCCTTACTCTCTATATCCCAGTGATTCTGAATCCCCGACTTCTTCATTCTTTTCCCTATACCCAGCTGCACACTTTTTCACTCCTGTCTTTCTTAACCCCCTACCCCACCAATATCGCACTCCAGATCTACATACCCCTTTTACTAAGTTCTCTGGATTTACAGCTTCATAATTAACAAACATGCTTTCATCGTTCTGTTTTCCTTTCTCATTCCTTCAGTCTTCTGATATTCACTGATATCTAGATTCTTCCTGGTGACATTGTACTCCTGTTACCATTTTAGTTGTGGTTGTACTTTCATTCATAATCTTGATTCACTGGTCCTACAGGGGAACTGAAAAATATCCCTTGATCTCCATTGCAACTTCCAGTTTCTGCCTCTATCACCATCATTCAATAATTTCTCTGCTGCTGTTGATGCTATTCATGCCTCATAATACACATCCTGACATCTGTTATCTACCTTGACCCTAGGACATTTCTCTTTTCTACCACCATTTCTTCAGTGTCTGGCTCACAGTCTTTTTAACCAAATTCTTCCCCTCATTAGGACATTTCAGCTACATATTGATATTCCCTCAAATACCTCAACTTCCAGGTTCCACGGTCTACTCAGTTCCCATGATCTGCTTCTTTATTCTGTCTTAGCTACCCACCGGTATAGTCATGCCCTTGAACTTAGTATCACCCACAGGTGCTACCGTTACATAATCATATACTCTGACATTTCTTTATCTGATCGTAACCGTAACTTTTTATCATTCCATGTTTACCTTATGATCTCTAGTCCTTTTCTTCATTTTCATTGTGACTCCCAATTTCTAAAGCTCTCAATTCTTTTCCAGACCATCACCTTGCACTGGCTATATCTCTTCCCTTCCCCCTCTTGATGCCTGAATCAATTCAGTTGTTCTCTGTCTCTTTTATGTTGTTTTTTTTTTTAACTTGACACATAATTTCATTGGTTGCAGAAGACTCCCTATTATAGGGAAGCTCATTGTACCTATGAAAATCACAACTCTGCTCCTGAGCTGCACTGGGGCACTGAGAGTTTTGTAGCTATCCCAGGATTATACAGCCAGTTTGAGCCAGAGGCTAGATTTGGGGTTCAGCTCTTCCTGACTCCAAGGCAAGCCATCTATCCTCTATGCCCTGTTGTTTCATAATGTATCGTATGTCTCATTAATCTTCTCTTCCTTTTAAAATCCATTGCTATGTCAAGGTCTGAGAACCAAAAAGGAAAACAGACTGAGGTAGATGGTTAATTCACTTTTTTAGTCATATTATCCCACTTAAGTGCCAAATACTGAAATCTATTCTGGAGGACGACAAGATATAACCCATACAACTTTTTTGAAGGGTGAGGAGAGAAGGAATTGTCAAATGGGCCAGAATTGGGGATTTTTGTCTATGCTTTTTGTAGGTTTGTTTGTTTTTTTTTAATTTAGAGAAGCGCCTATGAAAATGGGTCTGCTTAAGGGCTTCAGGAGATTTGTGTAGACCTAACAGAAATCTTGCCTTTTTCTTTAAGCTTTTTTTGAAAGCATTCTTGGAGCATTTATTTTGAATAAAATTTTTAGTGTTCCATTTTTTAATTTAATTGTTGCTATGATATTGGGGAATCCACTTTTTAAAAATATATAGATTATATTTCATGCTAAAGATAAGATGCTGCCAGTTATTGTTAGAATTCTCGCCCTAGCTGACATCTCAATGATATATATGGCTATTTTAAGAAATGCTATTGTCACCCCAATAGATGAAGCAGTACTTGGGAATTTTAAGAACTCAGAATGCAATGAGTAATAGTATTTTTGCTCCACTATTCTCATGGTTGTTGACTTGAAAGTAACAAGGTCTCATTTCAGTTCTACTCTTTATTATTTTTATTTGCTTATACCGAATAATAACTTTTGAAAGCGTCAACTGATTTTTGACCAGGGATAAAATTGTCCATTTGGCAGGCTCTCACTGTTTCTTTTTTTGGTAATTTTCAGGAGCTTTCCAGTTGAACAAGCTTGTCTTTCACCACTTTATTGCCTCCTCTTTCTCTCTCCCCCCACTTTGGTAATATAGTTCTGACAATAGGTAGAATTGTTCAGACTTTTTATTTAAAAAGGCCATGTTCTAATATTTTTTTTACTAATTTATTTTAACAGAAACCAAAGAAGCCACCACCTCCTTCCAAGGGTCCAGGTATGTAAAAACATTCTGTTTCAACTTATGTAGTATGAAACAATAAAGGGATAGGATGTGAATTTAATAAAAATGTCATTACTTCTGTTCTTGCCATTAAAATGGCATGTTCCCTAGCAGAATCAATGCGTCTCTGAAAAATATTTAGGAAGTTCAAGAATTTTAGTTAGATACTTTCACAATTTGCCTGACCCTCTGCCACCATCAGACTTTCTGGATGTTATTTCTTGGTGATGGATGGTGACTCTTCTGAAGGCCAGTGGTATGTGCTTTTTGCCTCATGGCATTTAGCCTATAATACTTTGTCTTATATCTTTAATATTTACAAATAAGATACCAGACAGAATATGAACTAGTACTAGGCATATCTTCTTTTTGTCCAGGAACACACATTTCCTTCTCAATAACATCTTGTCTGTCCTACTCTGCTCCCCGCTTTAGACATTCTGCCTCTTCTAACCAAACAAGAAAGGTTCTGGTATTGCCCTTTAAATTTTGAAACTTATCTAAGTAGTGTAAGCCATGCTATCTGTATGTAGTTCTTTTCTTTCTTCCCTCTTCACATAGGGTATCTCACCCTTACGTGGGGATGTTCTGCTCAAATGGAATGTAAATTTTAATCTCTGAACCTTTTTTGTTGTTGTTTTGCTTTTTATTCCTTAAAGACCAGCCTGAACCCCAAATTACTCTGGTCCCAGACCAAGCCTTAGTTGGTCACTGTTTGGGTCCTGATTGACTCAGAATGAAGGTAAATGACAATTGTTTCTGTTTTGGTCAGAAACCCTGAGGGTCTTTGCCTCCCAGGTCTATTTTTTTTTTTAATTTAAGAGGCTATTCTTTGCCTCATCTCTTTTTTTTTTAATTTATTATTAAGCTTAATCAGGGAATGGGTGCTGCCTCAGTCAAACTGAGACCTGTTCAAGACCTTAACTTGAAATGGCCAACATCCCCTAATGCATCTTGGGCTATCTCCAGTTGTCCTTATCCATATCTAGCCACTGGACCCAGAGGGCTCTGGAGGAGAAAGTGAGGCTGGTGACTTTGCACAGTCCTCCCTAACTTAAATCCAGTTCATTTTCTTGTCATCACATCACCTCATTGATGTCATGGTCTTCTTCGAGAAAGAAGGACAAACAGCAGCAAATATGTAATAGAGGGAACACTGAATTTGACTGATGGACCTCGGTTTCAATTTCTGCTCTGCTAGTTAATAACACTAACAGATATAGAATGCTTTTTTTGTGACAACTCCATAAAGTTGGCAATGTAAGTACTGTTACTACAATTTTACACATGAGAAAACTGAGACTTGGGGAGGTTAAGTGACTTCTCTATGATCACACATCTTTTAAGTGTCTTTAAAAACCAGGAATCTAACATACATTTCCTGGTTTCAGGTCCTTTGTTCTGTCCACTGTGCCACAAGCCTATGTGATTTTTGACAAATTAATTCACTTCTGAGCCTCTGTTTGCTTCTTTGTGAAAAAAGTGGATTGGACTATGTGACCTCCAACATCTCTTGTAGTTCTAAGATACTGTGATTTGTAAATGTTCAGTGACAGAAATAAGCACAATTACCAAACTTAATAGAAATTCATATATAAATCCGAATGCTAATTTATTAATTTACAGTATGAAATTAGGTACTTCATTTATAAAACAAGGAATTTAGACTTTGAGTCCCCCAATACTGTGATACTATAAACCAGTTAAAAAGGAGGGAAATGGTTTTATAAATTAGGCTTCTAGAATCTAAGGAAATGAAAATGATTGTCATAGTTGGTTTTGAATGCAAACCATATTCTGGAAATCTTTGTGATACATTATTTGAATTATTGAATTGAATTGGATTTCAATTAAATTGTCTCAGTGTTGCTATAGCTGATATTTTAATGAGACCAAAGTTAACCCATTAATTTACAGTTACAAAAACTGAGGTGCATAGAGATGGAACTCTTCAGAAGGTTCTTGTGTGCCCTGATTAGTTAAGTTCTGACTTCAAAGAATGTTTCTTAGAATTGTTGTATATAATTTATTTCTTCATGGGGTATACTGTTAAGAAACATCATTCCTTACATTCCCTCTACATAAACCTCTAATAATGTATATGCATAGTGAAACTCAGTTTTAAAGAACAAGTTTTGAATCCAAAGTCACTTTCATGGAAACAGAGCGCTAAAAAACTGGAAGAGGATTTAGTGATCAGCTAGTTCGATTTTATTGTATGGATAAGGAACTAAGACCTAGAGAGAAAAGTGACTTGTTAAATGATAGAGCCAATATTCGATAGAACCCAGGTGTTCTGGCTTGTTGGTTTAGTGATATTCCCTTATGCCTTCTATCTATCCTTAGTTATTTAGAAGCTCAACTTTCATTTTTCATTATAAAGTATAAAAAGAATTATTAATATGTTTTACAATTATAAAAAGCCAGTGAAATGTCTGGTGCTTTTGTTTTTTCTTTTAGCTCCCAAGCCTGAACCTACAATTTTAGAGAAGAAGTATTTTACTTCTAGGCTTGAAGAAAAGGGTAAGGTTTTATTTGTTTGTTTGTTTTGGGAAAAAGTAGCTTACTACTACAAGAATGTTTAATTAGTGTGGGAATTTTTAGGATGATTGGGAAAGCTTGAACTAGTTTAAGAGAATAGAACACTATCTAATCGATTTCCAATTTTGACCTCTTGGTGAACCAGTTCGGCACTATACTATCGTTTACTCTTGAATGTCTTGTTCTCTTGTCCAAACCCTAACTCTGGATTACTTTGCCTCCTTTGCTTCTGTTTGAATCCTGTTGAGTGGAACTGGAAGAAGTCACAAACCTGGGCTGCCTGAGTCCACTACAAAATTATGCTACTTCATCTCACTTGCCTTAAACAAGATAGTTCTCCTGCTGCCTAACTGCATCTTTACTCTATGCACCATAGCAGTATCAAACCTTCTTTACTTATGCCTCTCACAGCACAGCCTTCCCATCCCTACCCACTCAGACAATCTTTTGTAATACTTCACTGAAAAAATTGAAGCCATTCATCTTAAGTTCCTTCTTTCTCCCTCTTTTCTCATTGAAATCATTTTCTCTCTTCTTCGTGACCTTAATCTCTGATGAAGAGATGGCCCTTGTTAAGCCAGCCTCTCTATATCTACCCTTGATCCTATTCCTTCCTGTCTTTTCCAGGAGATTGCACACACTGTCATTTCTACCCCATACCCAGTATTCAATATTTCCTTATGTTCTGGATGTTTTCCTTGCTGCCTGCAACACACTCTATTTTCCTCCATTCCTTAAAAAAGCCCTCATTAGACCTTATCATCCCAGTTGTTATCATCCTATATCTCTCCTCCCCTTCTTAGTTAAAATTCACCTACTCTAACTTCCTTTTAAATTGTCAACAGTATCTTTGACCCTAATTTTATTCAACTAGAAGTACTTTCTCAAAAACTACTACTGATCTCCCAATCACCAAATATAATGGCACTCTCAGTAGAGTTTGATACTGCTGATCACCTCTCCTTTTGAATACTATCTCTCTATATTTTTTATGGTATTCTTCTCTCTTGGTTCTCCTACCTGATTATTCCTTCTCTTTCTCCTTTGCTGGATCTTTATCTGTGTCATTGTAACAACAGTGTTGCTAGCAGCTACTGTGACTGTGTAAGACCAATAACACGAACACACAGAAGGGCTACCAACACAGGTTCTTTGATCTGCTTTTCTAAGGAAAGCAACTTTGAGGGGTTAACAATCTCAGTTTAATTAAACATACATATATCATTCACTTAGTTGGCAGGGGGAGGAGATCAGCCCCCTGATCTTCAGGGCAAATACAAACAGAAATTGCAAGCATACATTATAAACAGAGCAAATAACACAAGCTAGTCTGTCCATAGCAGTACATACTTACCAGAGAAGCAGCACCAACATCTGGGTTATTAAAGGGGGGAGGGCTGTTTCAAGGGCTAGCCCAGTGTCTCATCACTGTTTCAATGAGTGTATCCCCAAAAGCAAAACACCAACCTCAGAGCTGTTACACCCTGCTCAGGGCCCTGAGGGCTTGAGGGTATGGGAGAGTTCTTCAGTCGCTAGTATCACATCATATACAAATCAATGACTCTCTGCTGCCTTGCTGCTGAGAAGCACTCCAAGACAAAAGATCCCACTTTACCTGTCCCATTCAAACAAAGGTGAGACTCATTAAAGTCACTTGGTTGCCTTAGCATACCAAAAGAGAAGAACAGCAAAAAATCCTGCCCTGCTTACCATTACAGTCACATTCACTAACCTGGATATATCACCAGGCCTCTGCCTGACAATCTTTTTTATTTTCACTCTGTACTCTCTCCCTTTTTCCTCTGGGCTAAATTTCACTCAGGTTAGCCAATCCAATGTTCTAGGCTCATAACTAGAACAAAGTATGATATTCCTAGGCCATATAATATTAAAATAAAAAGGAGTTTTATTAATGATAACATGGAAAAGATATTCAGCAGAGTTACAGCATTAGTTTAGGGGACACAGCTTCGCTTGTCTTAAGGATCAGAAGGGTGTGTTGCTGCATGACAGGAAGGAGTTCGTCACTTCTGAGGTGTGTTGTCTCTTTATGACCTAGGCGACAGGGAACTTACATCAATAGTGCACCCTTATTTCCCCGGACCTGTGTCTCTGGGATAGCTTTCTTGATTTTTTTTTTTTTAAGGAAAAACTATCCTAGCCTATGTGAAGCAGATGTACCTCTTATCGTATCCTACCCCTTGATGATAGGTCCTAAAAGTCTCCTAGGAGACTTTCTACTTCTTAAATGGCCTTAGGACCTTTACTCGGCAACCCTGGCCTTGGGCAGGCAAGAAGCCTGGAATAGGAAGCATTGGAGGTAGAAAAGAAAGACCAAAACAGAATGATACCAAGACAAAATATAACACAATTAGTATAGGCAGCACTAGAGAAGCATTGGTATGGGTCGAAGGAAAAAAAAACACAACAAAAATAGCTCCCTACTTCCCCTCCCTCCCATCCTCCCTGCACATGGCCTCCTGAAGACAGAGCTTAAGTGAATATGGAAGACAATGACCAGAACTCCTTGTCTTTGCCTCTTCAGTTTGGAAAGCACCAAATTTTTCTGCCTAACCATCTGGTTCATGTGAAACATCAGAGTCACAGCATAGATAATGTTATTTCCTGCATCCTCACTGATCCTTATCATGGGTCAGCTATAGTTACCAAGAGGTCATTACCCTTTTATATGTGTAACTAGGGTCAGGGTCATTACCAAGATGCACTTTGTACCACTCTAGCTCACTCGTCAGGAAATTCACCTTCTCTGTCTGCTCCACTTTCCCCCTGGGAGTCCTATTGGAAAAGGATACCATATGCTCACATATTTTCCGCTTCTTCTGCAGGAGCCACTATCTAGTTATATAGAGATGATTTCATTTCCTCCTTCTTGTTAGAAAGCAAGGCACTTCCCAGCAATTCAACCTTGGAAGTTACAGAAATTACATCCTCACTCCAGTAGTATGGAGGCCTTATCAGTTCTATTGAGGATATAGTAAACCAGCAGGTTTTGATTAGCCGCCTTGTATCACTACAGTCACTTTTTTGATGTTGCCCTCCTCAACCATCGCCTATGAGGCTGCCGATGCCTGCAGGGCAAACCATCATCAAAAATGGCCTCAGCAACGGATGTGACAACCTTCATCCCTGTAGTCCACTTTAAGCTGCCAGGTGTCATCTTCCTTTCCCCAGTGGCCACACAGTGTATGTAGACTGTTTGAATATGTCCCTTGAGGTAACTAGTTTTGGGCAAGCCAAGCCAGGGCTTAGCTTCCTTTTTCTGTTGTGATCATTTTCTCATTTAGCTGAAGTAACTATATATTTCATGTCATGTAGGTAGTATCACCTGAGGATCTCCCATAGTCCCAATTCACAAGTTCTTACCTCCAAGGTTAGAAACATCCATTGTAAGATTACCATTCATTTATCTCTGTTCATGCAGAAGAGCAAAGAAGAGGGAGCCAGAGAACTAGTGGCCCAGTTTACGAAGCAGCTTGTTTGAAGCCATTTGAACTGCTCCAGAGTGGGGAAGAGGGTTACTTTCTCGCAGTCTCTCCCAGGAGCTTCCAGTGACAAGAGTGTAGTAGGCAGCTAAGTAGTACAGCAAGTGGATAGATAAATGGACCTGGAGTCAGTAAGACTTGAGTTTAAATTTGACCTTAGACACTTTAATAGCATTTAACTTCCATCTGCTTCAGTTTCCTCATCTGTCAAATGGGTATAATAATAGCACCTACCTCCCAGGGTTGTTGTGAAGATCAATGAGCTAATATTTGTAAAGCGCTTTGCAAGTCTTTGGAAGTGCTGCATAAACGCTGGTTATTATTGACATGCCGCACATTCTGGAGTGAGAAGGGAAACTGACTTAGCTCCACCTCATCTCCTTAGTGATCTGTCTTTAAGTCAGACAGGATACACTTGACACTTCTGTCCATATCCCCAATTTTGGAAAGTTCTTTGGGTCCCTGAGGACCCACAGTCATTGGTCCTTCATAGTACATCTCCCAGGATCTTTCACTAAAGGTTTTCAATAAAGTTCATGTACAGTTGTCTCCTAAATGCCATATAAAGTCTCCTACAGACCTTCAGCAGTCAGACAGTCCCCAAATTGATAAGTCTTTAGAGAGGGCCAGGCTTATAAATAGAGCCTGGAGATAAAATCACATCTAAATAGAAAATGATGCAAGTTCAGCAAACAACTTATGTCCATTATTTGCCCCTTTGCCTTAAGGGTATGCCTTGTAACGACCAGAGCATATTCATCTCCTATTGATCTATGGTAGTGATATTAGCTGTCCAAAGCTGTTAGCGGCATCTTTACTCTCCCTATTCTATCAAGACCACGTGCTCTATACATTGAGAAGCATTGTGCCACAGGGAGCCATGCTCTCTGTAGTAATAATCACCGGGATTCCCTCTTCTCCCAGATCTTTCTCCACTTCAGTCCTTCCATACCAATCTTTCTGACTACTATGCATGTTCCTGGTCAGGCGAGATTCAGGTTAGTCCAATGGTTTAGGTTCAGGATTAGAATGAAATGAAAATTTCTAGGCCACATAACATTATTTAAGAGGAATTAATATCGTGGAGTGGATGGGATATTCAGTAAAGTTATAGCACGTATTCAGATAGTCCACTCTCCTTGTCTCCATTGGAAGTTGGACCTGGTCAGGAGTTTTAGTCATGTGTTGTCTCAAATAGCCATAGGGATTCTGTGAAGGCTGAGGAACACTGACTCCTGATGGGCTGGATTCTTTATCTTAAGTGACCAGTAAACTACATCCATGATTCAAGCCTTATCTTTGAACCAGTTAAGTCTCTAAAATGATTTTCTTTTCTTGCCTTTTGAAGGAGAAACAGGTCTACTCCGTGTAGTAGATGTTGCTCTTACTCTATAGTTATCTCTTCTACACAGGGACTTTCTCCATCATGGTTTCAGTGTATTGAGTATCTGCATAAGAAATTAAATGGGAATTCTGGGGGAGTTTTGCAGAAGCTGCAGATGACACACAAAGGCCAGCAGACTACACAGAAAAAGCTTAGGAAGACAGAAATACACAAAATACATGTATAGTATTGTGTAATATCAATATCTCTTAGGGAAATATTCCAACTTTTGGTACAAATGGAGGGCCAAAAAATTTATGCTTATTTTTCAGATCGTGGGAACTGCTGTGATGTGGAAGGGGTTGAATTTGATGATCTTATCACCTCCCATAGATTCAGTTATCTCTAAGCAGATAAACTGTTGCAGCTAGATGGCACAATAGACATAAAGTGCTGGACTTGGTGTCAGGATGACTCATCTTCCTGAGTTCAGATCAGGCCTTACATACTTACTAGCTGTGTGACCCTGGACAGGTCACTTAATCCTGTTTGCCCCAGTTTACTTTTCTGTGAAATGAGCTGGAAAAGGGAATGGCAGACTACTCCAGTATCTTTGCCAAGAAAACTACAAACGGGGTCACAAAGAACCAAACGTGATGAAAAATGACTGAACAACAAGAAGCAGTTAACTTCTAGACTTTGATATCCAATCTTAGATTCTCTTCTGATTGCCAGTCCCATATCATATACTGCCTAACATACACTTCAAGCTCTTGTGTCCTATAGTCTTCTCAAACCCATCCTATTCAAAACTATTCATTCTCCTTATTCCTTTAAAACCTATTTTTCTTTTAAACTCCCTAGTTACTGTTGAAGGCACCACCTTCTTTCTAGTCACTCAGGATCACAACCTTGGCATCAATCCAGTCTTCTTATTCTCACTCCACATATCCAGTCACCAAAGGCTTTGAAGGTATTTCTGTCTCTGCAATATCTGCTGTATGTTTCTATTTACCCAGTCATGCACTGCAGTTCAGGCTGTGATCAACTCTTTCCTAGATCATTAAATCATCTGTATTTCCTGCCTCAAGTCTGTCCCAACTCTAATCCATTCTCTATACAGCCACTAAAGAGATTTGCACCTTAGAGGATTAGAACTACTAGCTCTCTCTTAGTCCACTGAACATTTTAGTAACTTTAACCAATGTCACTCAACCAGTAGGTGTCACAAGTGGGACTTGAATGCTATTCTTACTGGTTTCAAGGTTTGCTGTCTACTACATTATGCTGCCTGACGTATATTTGTTTCAGGAATGAAGTCAGCACTTCCCAGTGGTTATTAGACATTTAATTCATATTCATTTAACATCATTTTTTTTACCTGCAGATGACAAAAAATGTTCCCTAGTTAAATTTTTAAAAGGAGTATGTGAGAATGTAAGACTGGAGCACCATAATTTTGCTACAACTTAAATCTCTGTTTAACTGATTTATTTTTAAAATTAGAATGTATAGTTGAAAAGTGCTTTGTAAATTTGTAGCATTATGCTAAATGACTTGCAATAATTGAAACATGAAAACATTCTTGATTTTTAGTTCTTTTATGATTTTGATTAATTTCTCAATCAGTTGTCTATAATGAGGCACCATAGCTTAATTAAAATAAAGATCAGATTTGATAGAAAACTAGAAGTTCAAACTGACCTATTTAAGTAAGTTACTAAGGTTGATAAATGGAAAACAAATGGAGGAAAGAATATCAACACCACATACAAATTTCTCACAGATAAATCAGTTGTTCTAATGAGGAAACTGAAACAGCCCCAAAACACCTTAGTTAGCAAACACTTGATCTCTATGGCAGCTAAAAGCGGTACCAGTTTAGAATAAAAACTTAGCTATAAAATTTTACCAAAAAATGGCAGAAAATTACAAGCAGTGTTATGTCATAAAAGATCAAAAAACAATGGAAAGACTTGTTTAAAAAAAGGTTAGTAAGCTACCCAACTAAACAAAGTTATTCGATGAAAGTAGGAGGAGGACAACAAATGGACAAAAGATGAATAAAGTATATGAAATTTGTAAAGTAAGCTCTTTTCACCATGAAGGACAATGGAGTCATTGCGTTTGAACTCCTAACAGTCCTGATTTTACATCTGAGGAAATAGAAATAACATTGAAGAAAATGAAGATGTGAAAAGATGCTTAGGTTAGATCGAGCATATACAGAAGTCTATGCTGGAGGTAACAATATTGAGCACAATAAGGGTTTGATTTTAGGGTATCAGAGAGGATAATACCAGAGGCATGGTAGAATATTGGACTTGCTATATTATCTCCCAAAAGTTTGAAAGAAAAAATTGGTGACTAGTGATTAATAATGTCTGTTTTACTACCTATATGATTTTTTTTTATGAGAATCATCCATACTTACATTAAGGATGTCTTTGTTAAGTGTAGAAGCATTAATTAAGCTTTCAAAAGTGATATTCCACAGTAAACCACATATTTACCATCACATATGACTAAAAGATGTTGAGAATACAAGATTCCCTCTGTGCTTATTGTTTTTTAACTCTTTAAAAAACATTTGATTCAGTAAAGCAAGATAAAACTTTAATGGTTATCAATCCTTCAAGAAAGTGCATATGTCAAAATTATGGTAGATTTCTTTCAAAGGAAGGGGGGAACTAGAGAGCTCTTACTTTGATAACACTCTGGTCATTCATATCAAGTGAAGTATAAAAAGGGGAGACACATTTTATAAAGGTACTCATCACTGTGATTAAGGAGATCCAACACAGAATCCAGGCTAAAGGGGGAATTCCTATCATTGAATGAATGTTTGAGAAAGCATTTGTAATGTGCCAAGTTTGTGAAGTTCTGGGCATACAAATAACTAGTTCTTGTTGTGAGGGAGCCGACATTCTAATTGGGGATAACTGCACATGAAGGATGATAAGGTGAGGTCTTCCAGCTATTCCTCTTAGCAGATGAAATAATTTTGATAATATTATAATATCAAACACTAAGGTATTGCAGAGCCTCCCAAATTAAATTTATGACCCATCTAAAGAATTTGGACTATTGGCTCAGGAAAAATTATGTCTGTGTGTATATGTGTATATGTATAAATTGTGTATAACTTGTATATCACATAAGTTATATGTATGTGTATCTATGCACACATATATATTTATATAGATAATTAAGTAAACACTTGTTGTTTGTCCTCTATTTTTAAGAGTACTAATGACATAAAAATTCTCTCTCTCTTTCTCTCAGAAAACCTAAATAGTTTTGATTATGCTTACTTTCTTTTTTTTTTTTTTTAATTTTGTGTAGATGAAAAGTCAGCTTTGGAACAGAAGCCTTCAAAGCCAGCGGCTCCCCAGGTACCACCCAAGAAACCTACTCCTCCTAATAAAGCCAACAATTTATCAAGATCCTCAGGGATGATATATCCAAAGCGACCGGAAAAACCAATTCCACCACCACCACCTCCTAACTCTAAGTAAGTCATTTCATTTTGTATTAATTTTTCTGCCATCAAAAAATGATTTACATTACTAAGAGTTATAATATTTTTTAAAGTAACCCTCCTGACCTTATTTTCTGTTTCTTGGAAAAATGCTAATCTTACTGTGTGTATCTCCCAAATTATAATGGAAATATTATTGCTTTTGTGATATTATTTACCAGATTTAGACTTGTTAGTTTTATAGAATAGAAAGAATAAAATTAATTCTCAATTTTTTAATTTTTATAAGTTGCCAGTATGTTTAAATTTTTTATCTTATTTTTAAACTTAGGACCAAAAAGAGCAAATTATTACACATCAATTCCATATTATTTACCTTTTAAAGGTTTATATTAACTTTATGAAAATAAAATCACTTTGATTTTTTTTATTTTGCACATGTTAAATGATCACTCTTTGGTTCTTCATTTTAGGCTCAATGGGGAAGTTCCTACCTTCCCCTCAAAGACAGAAAATGAGCCAGTATTGAAACCAAAGCTAGATCCTGAACAAGCACCTCCTAGACCAAAATCAGTAGACCTAGATTCATTTGTAATAAGGAGCTCTAAAGAGATAGGTAAGTTAATAAATAGAATAATCTGTTATAATTTTTAAATCTGTGAATATATTTCTCATTAAACTTCTGATATATATATGTATACATACATACATACATACAGACAGACAGACATACACACACACACACATACATATATATATTTATCTTTGCCTGTGATTTTAGTGTGAAAAGTAAAGTGGTGCAAAGGCTTTAAACATTCATATTATATGTAGTTTGATTGAAAAGTGAAACTAAACTGCAGATGATTGACTTCGGTGATTTTAGATGATGTGCTATGTTTCTAATCATAAGGCTACAAGAGATTTTGAGAGAACATCTGCCTTAAACTACTCAAACTGTCTCAGACAGAATAGAATTCATCTTATTTTTAAATCATCCATAGAAATTCCACAATTTTATTGGTCATTTCTTGCAGTGCTAAACAACACTATTTGGCTTAAGAAATAACTACTTTGATTCCTCCCTGCTTTATTTTAAGATAGTTTCTTTTTTGCACTCTTATCTTTGATTAAATAGACTGTATAAAGACAGTTATATATTTGAATAACCTTTCATAACTTTTTCTCATAAGCTGACTGATATTCATGTTTATTTATTTTAGACACAGATCTTCAACTCTTATTCATCTTTGTGATTATGCTCTATATCTTTTCCCATTCCCTCCTGTTTAGTTGTGAGGTGCAGAATTGGAAAGTAAACTCTGGGATTTATATTTCACTAGTATACAATATCTTGTGAAGATTATCTTATAATTCTATCGGTAATATCACTACTGCCACTTTTTGTTGCACTTTGCCCTTTTATGTTACTATTTATTTTTTTAAACACATTTATAGATAATATACTTTTTTCTTCATTCCAGTCTAAATTAAAGTGATGATGCTTTCATTTTTCACATAAAACAGCAAAGGTATAGGTTGATTTAGTGACTTAACCAGTGTCATACAATAGTGGTTTAAAATAGCCTGCATCCAACTCAATGCCTTCCCACTACTGCTCTACCAACCTTTATATTTACTTGTCTTAGTACTATACTTTTTTAAAACTATCATGATATATTACTGTTTTGTTTGGGAATTTTTACACTTTATTTTTCCTTTTTAAGTTAATACCATGCTGTACTGTCATCATTTCTTTTTAACTTTCTAAATTCTTAGACTATTCTCAAACAGTATCCTGGTCCCTTTCTTTTAGTAGCTATACCCTACAATGTGTTAAATGCTTGAAACTTTTGAATACTCCTAAGTTTGAATCTTAGGCTAGGCAAGACATATTAAGAATAGATACTATATGTGATTTTGTTAATGTAGGAGCTTGAGTAAGGAAACTGCATCTACCAATGAAGATTGGCATGGTCTCTGCTATTTATAATCTTTAGAGAATTACCTAGAACACTCAGATTTTAGAGACTGAAACTTGGGGTATTTTCTAACAAGAATTTCCTTGCCTACTAGCTGTTGATTTAAATAAAAGGAACTGCTTTCATTTTTTTTTCTTTTTATAAATATTTTTACCTTAGCTTTTGTGTTCGTTTATGTAAGCAAACCTTAATCATTTATAATTTTGAAGTGCATTGAAAAATTCATTTTTAGAGTTTTGGTACTAAAGTCATAATCTGATTTTAAAAGTCAAGGAAGTAGTTAATAGTTAAGGGATTTTGTTTGGCTCTGGTTCCTAGAAGTGCATTTGAGTCTTTGAGCATCCTTATTTCTAATTTACAATTTTTTTCTATTACTCTTCTCAGATTCTGATGACACTTGTTTGAGGAAAGTGTTCAGGGACCATGTAAGATTTTCTGATTCATTCTACCAAGATATTTCACAGTATACTTAATCAACAGTGCCTTTGCTTTTTAATTCCATTGCCTCTCTGTTGAGAATGTGATCATCTATTTCTCAAGGCAGTAATTCATTTTCCTCTCTGTCTCTGTTTCTGTCTCTTTAAATGACCTTAGGTTTTCAGGCATCTTTTGTCTTTACATTCTTGCCTTTAAACCTTTTTGTTTTTTAAAAAAAGTATTCATTTGTTACATAGTATGATTTGTTTTTGAGAAATTTCTAGTTGAAGTAAAACATATACTTAATACCATATGAACCAAATTAATAAGTAATAGAAAAAAACTTTATTCTTGACTTTTTAAAAAATCCTTTCCCATTCTATCTTAATATCTAGATGGATAATATTTTAATATAATGCAGTAAAATTTTGAGTGGTTATTAGGCCATTTGAACTTTACTGGGTATCTCTTCACTATAACTAAAATTTAGAATAGAAATGAATATGCAATAATATAGAACAGCAGATGACTAAATCCTTGCTTTAATTAATGTGGCCAAAATAGAGATTGCAGATAAGGGGTTTGTTGATATAAAAACACAGCAATTGTAATTACTAAAGTAAATTGATATGCTCAATCACCCCATAGCTCACGGCTATGGAATTAAGGAAACAACTCTTATAATATATGTAAATATTGGAGAGTTGATTAATATGTAGTTAAGTCTATAAGTAGTTATTGCCCGTGCACACACACACACACACGCATGTATAGGCACAATGAGATACAAAACCTGCTTGAGTATAACTTCATCTTTTCCAAATATCTTAGGTTCTGCTTGTTTGTATTTTTCATTTAGGTTATAGAGTTATATTTAAAACTAGAGGAGAACTTAATGTCAGTCTTACGTAGTAATGCTCTTAATTTCAATTTATTTGGCCCTTTTCCTGACATGACATTTTGAAAAGTATGGTCCCATATACACACTCATATGGAGCCTTAGTTAGCAATGAAAGCCTATAATAGTAAATGAGTTAAATAATGTATCATAGAAGTAATGCATATGGGAAGGAAAAATTATAATGATGAAACAACAAAATTTCTGGGATGCAGCTGAAGCAGTCCTTAGGGGAAAATTGTATCCCTTAAAACATACATTAACATAATAGAAGCAGAGAATTTATTGATTAATTGTGCATTTTTTGAAATTAAAAAGCCCTCCCCCAAAATGTCTAAAGTTAGCAAAAAAGAAGAGATACTAAAAAATTAGAAGAGAAATATATAAATTAGGAACAAAAAGTCTAGAGAAATGATAGATAAAACCAAAAGCTGATTTTTTGAAATGACTAACAAAAGTGATAAATCATAAAAAATATGATTAAAAAGAAAAGGGCAGAAAACCAAATCAACAACAAAAATAGATGAAATTCAACAAAACCAGAAGAAATAAAAACTATCAGAACCTGCTATACACAACTATATACTACCATAACTGTGAACACAAAGAAGAACTAGAGAAATTCCTTCACAAATGTAAAGTAACCGAATTAACCAAGGACCAAATAGAAATCTTAATCCAGTCTTGGAAGAAGAAATAGAAGTAACTGTAAGGGAACTATGTCATATCCATCACCACCTCTCTTTCTCTCACCTCCTCTCCTTCCCCACCTCCCCCCTAACAAGACAAAACCATACAAACAAGAAACTTCTGCTGGATTCATGGAAGAGATATTTCAAATTTTTAAAGTATAATTAGGACCAGTACCAGTAATTAGTACCCATAATTAGTACACAAAGTATTCTTAAAATTTGAGAAAGAAAGCACTGTGTTAAACATCTTTTATGAGACAGATGTAATCTTCATACGTAAACCAGAGAAAGATGACAATATTATTAGAAATATAGGCCAGTATCATTAAGAAATATCAATTAAAATTTTTAAATAAACCTCTGTCAAACAAACTACCTCCAAAACAATATATTCAAGAATTTGTTCATTATGAATAAGATGAATTTATACCAGGAATGTAAGATAGTTCAACATTCATAAAACAACATAATGAATCATACTAAAAAGAAAAAAAAAAACATCTACCTAAAGTCAGTATCATATGCTATGAATGTAGGCTAGAAGCTTTCCCCAACAAAAATAAAGCTAAGATGCAACTTGGTATATTACTTATATGAATTAGTTCTGGAAGTACTAGCAGAGAAGAGAAAGAAATTAAAGTATAATGAAAGGTAAAGTGGAGTTAAAACTGTCCCTATTTGCTGATGACATGATGGTTGACTTAAAAAATCCTAGAGACTTGACATTGAGACAGTTGCTTCAACAGAGTTTCAGGTTGTGAAATAAACCTACAAAAATCAAGAGCATTTCTATACAATAACAAAATCTGAGGGAGATCCCATTGTAAATAATAACACAATGCACAAAATAATCAAGGATCTACAAAAATACCTTTATAGATTTAGTTACAAAGTTCTTAATAAAAAAAATAAAGAAAAGCTTAAATAGCTTATGGTCAACTAGATAGAGCTCTTCTTCCTGAATTCAAATCTGGCCTTAGACATTTACTACCTGTATGACCCTGGGCAAGTCACTTAACCCTGTTTGTCTCAGTTTCCTCATCTGTAAAATGATCTGGAGAAAGAAATGACAAACCACTCCAGTATCTTTGCCAAGACAACCCCAAATGGTGTCACAAAGTCAGACACAACTAAAATGACTAAAGAGCAACAACAAATAATTTAAGAAATATTCATTTTATGTGACTGTGCTGTGCCTACGTAATAAAAATGAGAGTAAGACCAAAGTTAATTTACAGTTTTAATTTTTTTGCCAAACTATCAATGGAATATTTTGCTGAATTCATTTAGAAAAACAAAAAAGAAATGAAAAAAGATAAAGATGAAGATAGAATAGCACTTTTTCCAGACTCCAAGCTTTATTATTAAGCTGTTTGTTAAAAAAAAAAAAAGTAGTATAGTAGAACAGAATAGAAAATGAAGAATCAGAAACAAGGGAACCTGATAACCCAGTGTTTGAGAAACTAGAAAATATAAATACTTAAGAAAAAGACTCCTTATTTGATTCAAAACTACTGGGAAAACCAGAGAGTTCTCCAACAGAAATTAGGCTTAGGTCAACACCTTATGCCATATCCACAATTCTAAATGGATATGTGACCTTAATATTAAAGGTCATACTATAAAAAAATTAGAAAAGAAACAAATAATATACTTTTCACAATTGTGGGTAGAAGATGTATTCTTAACCAAACAAGAGTACAAAAAACAGATAACTTTGATTACATGAAACTGAAAAACTTTTATACTTAAAAAAAATTACTTCTAGAATAAGAAGGAAAACAGTTGTATGGGGAAATAATATTTTTATCAGATTTCTCAGATAAAAGTCTGGTATACAAAATTATAAAAAGTAAAAGTTATATGACCACAGACCATTCCCCAATAGAAAAGTAGCCAAAAGGTATGAACAAAGAGTTTTTTTTTTTTAAATGCAATTTATTTATTTAACATATTTGGTTTTCAGCATTGATTATCGAACAAAGAGTTTTTAAAAGTGAAATTGGATACTATTAGCAACTATGTGAAAGAATGTTCCAGATCACCAGTAACAAGAAAAATGCAAATCAAAACAACTCTGAGGTTT
Source organism: Trichosurus vulpecula (assembly GCF_011100635.1). Classification (NCBI taxonomy): domain Eukaryota; kingdom Metazoa; phylum Chordata; class Mammalia; order Diprotodontia; family Phalangeridae; genus Trichosurus; species Trichosurus vulpecula. Next base: position 235,413,429 of record NC_050579.1, on the reverse strand, counting down.
TACCTCACCCTGTCAACAATCTGTCAAAGGTGATGAAAGATGGGAGTAGTTAAGGTTGGAGGGATCATGGGACAATTAGGCAAGATGGTATATTGTTGATGGAGTTGTGGATCAGTTGAACTGTTTTGCAAAGCAATTTGGAATTATGCAAATGCTAAAATCATCCATACCTTTTGACCCAGCGATTCCACTACAAGACTTATAGCCTCAGAGGTTATTGATGAGAAGAAAGTTTCCATATACACCAAAATATTTATTGCAGCAGTTTTTGTGATAGCAAGGAATTTGAAGTAGATGCCTTTCTTTTGGAAATGGTTACATGACTGTAATGGAATATTACTATATTGTAAGAAATGACAAACATGAACTGATACAGAATAAAGTTAGCAGAGGCAAGAAAACAATACATACAATGACGATAATAATGCAAATGGAAAAAAACCAACCATAAGTAAAACAATCAAAAGTGAATGCTGCAAAATTACAGAGAATAACCCTGATTCAAAGAAGAGACAAGAAGACATTCCCACCCCACTCCTTTGTAGAGGAGGAAGGTTCACTGGTACAGTTCATTGTACATATTTTCAGACTTTTGGTATGGTGATTAGTTTTGCTGACTTTTTTTCTTTTTATTAAAAATATTTGTTATGTGGATAGGGAAGGGGGTGGATACTGGGAGAAATTTGAGTAATGTAAAAAAGTCATATATAAAAATTTATTTTTAAAAAAAGAAAAGCATGGTCTAGATCAAACACAAGTAAAATTTATTTGCATTTTTTAAGGTCACCCAATTTAAGGATATGAGAATTTTTCAAGGTGACTTGTTAAGTTGGGAAATATGCTATACTGGTTTACTTCATAGAGATGTAAAGAGTGCTGGATTTGGAATCACAATCTGGGTTCGAATCCTGGTTCTGGCATTTTCTCCATATTTGAACTTGGTCATTTCACTTAATCTCTCTGGGTCTATTTCCTCACCTTTAAAAATGAGGGAATGTGACTAGAAAGCCTTTTAAGTCTCCTACCACTCTGAATCTTGAAATATGTGCAAAGATTATAACTAATATGTAGAAATTTGCTGTGAAGCAACTAGAAAAAAAATGTTTCTTTATCAAATATATCTTCTTAACAATGAACACAGATAGTAATTAAGCGAATGTATTAGCCCTTGACTCCATGCAAAGATAGACCCCCACATTCATAGTGTATATTACATTGGTATATATCTAAATATAGAAATAAGTTATAGCAAATAGCACACATGTGCACTTATCTTTGATTTCCCAGATAAGAAACTACTGGTGTGTGAACCTCCTCCTCTACCAAAGAAAATCTGTGACTTTATAGATAAAATCCTAGAGAGTTTATCTTCCAGCAAAAGTTCAGTGGCATGCCATGACCCAGGTTTCATTGACTCTAAGCCAACTACTATATCAGCTATTCCATGATTTTTTTTTTATGCTTCATTTCATCCTAGGAAAAATACCATGCTTAATTTTTCTCACATTTCCCCCCCGAAGCACAGTATTTTTCTTAGGGTATTATGAAGTATATAGAGACAGCTTGGCTTAGTACATGGTGTACTGGGCTTGAAGTAAGGAAGATCTGGTTCACATCCTGTGTTTGTTGATTACTAGGTATGTACGTAGGCAAATTACTAAAATTCCCTGTATCCCAGTCAACTTTCCAGTCATAGATGGCTTTCCACATCTTGATTTCCCCATACTGATGAAATCATAGATCTTTTCCTTATTTATTCCCATTTTATATGTTGCTAACAGCATATAAATCTATTCAAACATGTAGTTCCCACTTTCTTTTCAAACACATAGAATATGCCATTTATGGAAGTTTGTTAGATCTCATGGCTCAGATGTTACTAAGAGGTTGTATTTTTTTTTATTGAAGAGTAGTGCTTTCCATTTACTTTATAATAAGAAGGAAAATCTAAAGTTAAAATGATAATGCTGATATTGGTTGCATTGGATGTATTTTTTCATAGTCAGTAGTACTTCATAGTTTTTCCCTCATAAAAAGTCTCCCAGGTTTAAAAGATAGCTTTGAAAGGAAAAAGACAGTATTTCTGTGTTGAGTAAGGGAAATAAATCAATCTCTTGTTCAATCTTATTTGTTCATTTATTGTGATTCCCAAACCCCCCCCCATATGATCATATTACTAAGATGGTAGGTACCATATAAGTTTTTTTAATGCATAAAAGGGAACACTATATAATCTCACAGCACTTAAACCATTACAGGTACACATGAATAGACATTATAACGCTAAAGTTTCTGTATCTAATAGTCATTTGATTTATTTTTGTGAATTTTCTGTTACCGAGATTATCATATGGGACATGAGCATATTTTCATTGAACATATATAACTGACATAGTCCATTTTTCTGTTCAGGTTTTTAGGTCTATTGACAGCAACCTCTAAGAAAAAAAGAAATATATAGCATTAGTCATGCTTTGTAATAACTGTGAAATCTCACAGTCATTGCTTATGGGTATCATATGCCAAGAAATTGATCATACATAATCTAGTAAAAGCCATCAAGCGTTTGTCTGTGTCAGATTGTATTCTTAAATAATAAAGTCAGTGTTTTCAGGCCATCTTTGTTCTCTCTCTAAATTTATATACTTCTGAACCTCTAGCTATACTTTATTGAAGCAGGCTCATTTAGTAATTAAAAGGATAAAACTCAAAAAACAGTTCTTATTTAAGCCTAATATGTAATACCATATATAATTAATATGCTGAATCATTGAAACTATGCTGTTCCTTCTACCAATGTTTCTTTTTCCTGCTTTGTAAAATAATTTTTGGGTTCAGAATCTTTTTTCTAGACATTCCTATCCTTGACTTTTCTTTCCAGATTTTGTTTCCTATCCTGTTTGCCATGTTTCCCTTCTTACGTGTCAGGAAATTACCCTACCCTTCTCCATTTTGGTAAGATGCTATTCTATTAAAAAAAAAAACAAACTGGTATACTCAGTAGAAATAGGTGTGTGTAGACTTGTCTTTTTATGAAATTAATGTCTGTCGATGTTTATGCTCACGTTTTTGGTTTTCATGAAAAAACCAAATCTCTTTGGAAGCGTTTCTATAAGTAGACTAAAAAACACTGTATCAAATAATTTTCAAACATCTATGTATCTTTACAATCTTGAAATCATAGAAGGTTTCTAGTCAATGCTCCTTAAACATTAGTAGTTGTACTTTGAATTACTTTTTACCTTGTCTTCCTGAATAGCCAAACAGAAGTTTAGGTCGTTTGAAAGTCATTAAATGATTGATACTAGCTATATTAATGGACAATCTAATTAAAGCTATTGTTACTCATAAACAAAATTGAAAGATTTAAATATTTTAAAGGATTTTTTTAAAAAGGATTTTATTTAGATGATATGTTTAAGGATTTACATGCTCTCATTAAGTATTTAATGAGTTTAGGGTGTACTAAAAAAAAAACTAACCTAAGAACAAGGAAGTTGCTAAGTTAAGACTATTCGGCTATAGAGAGAGCTCAAGAGTATTATTGTTATTGTTAGTTGTTGGTTATGTGGAAAATGGTTTTTCATGAGTTTGGTATGCAATGTTAAAAATTCATCTTATTTTTTGTTTGTCCTTCCATTTTTCTCTCTTTTATCTTTTACCATTAATTTTTTTCTTTCTGTTAATTGCTTAAATATGCGTTCAAAAATAATACCTACAAATCCAAAATGACTGATTGTAATAGTTACTATGGTTTTACTTAATAAAAAATGTTTACCAGTAGCAAAAGCATTCAAAATAGAGAAAATACTTTTCTTTTTACATACAGTATCTCTATTTGGCAATGGAATTTATAAATATAAATGTTTATATGTTCATCTTGACTGAAGATGTAATTGATGATAAATACCCCTACAAATTGCTGTTTTTTTTTTATAGTATGTAGTCTTATGGCATATGATTGCTTAGATCTGAATGCAGACAGTTATCAAAAGAATCAAAACAAAAATATAAGGAGATATTAAAGTGCCTATTTTATAAAATATTAATGTAGCAGAGTGAGGTACCCAAGGTGGAAAACACAAAATAATCAGAATATAATGTTGGAAAGGTGATAAATATTCAAATGAAAAGTATTACTATTACTATAAAACTGGCATTCTTACATAGTGCTCGCCTCAACTTTTCTACATTCTCCCTTTCTCCCAGATAACACACAAAAAATGGTGAGTGTTAGAGTGGGCTGTGGATATTGGGTTACAATGCAATAAATTATTAGAATGCTTTAGAAAAACAGAATTGAATATATAGAACAAATGCATCTAATGAAAAAATTACCAGTAAAGTTTGTGGTAAATGTTACTTGGGACTTGAGGGGAGAGAAGGTATGGATCCAGATCTGAGAGAACCCAAAGCTATCTACTGCATTATGAGACAGCTTAGCTCTGGGTCACTCAGGTAGGAAAAGTCTAGAAGAATATACAAAATTATCCATACTTGAATGACCCAGGGTTCCCTCAGGATCTTCTACCAACAACATCGGGGGTGAACCACAGGAAAAACAGGCACCTACAAAGTGAGATCAAAGCTTCACCAGCTTTATTAGTGACAAATAAGATGGTGTTCTTGGCTGCCTTTTTCCATATTCTCCTTGTCCTGGAATTTCAGACCCTTGGGTGTAGTAGTATAGCAAGTATAGCAGTTGCTTGGTTAATTTATAATCTTAGTTGAGAGTTTAGTTATAACCCTGGTTGTATCAGATTGAGCAGGAGAACACAGAACAACTTAGGTTTTTTCTTTGTACTAAGAAACAATGTTATGTGGAAGTACACTGTTATATGTAACTACATTTGTAAGTGTCAACACAAAGTTATGATTGGTATTTTAAATGAGTTTCATGTATCCATATTTTCCTTTCTTTTGAGATACATAGTAGTTAATGCTTCACTTTAAAAAATAAACCATGATTTTTTGCGTGTTTTTGTGTTTGTCTTTTGTTTTTTACAAAATAAGGATTTAGTATGTTCCAGATTTTTTTATGCTACTATTTCTAAGTAGCAATGGTTCCATATTTCCCTGACTTGTTCTGTATCTATTTTTTCCCCAAAAGTATCTTTTTGAAGACTACTTACTTCTGTACATGAACTTTATATTATCTTCATTAGAAAAATCTATATTTATTGGGTTAGTTGAATTTTATGGGAGATTAAACTTGTTTTTAGAGATTATTTTGTTTTCCAAATGCGAATGAAAAATACAGTACAACTTTGTTAGTCATTAAATGCAATGTTGTACTTTTAGTTTATAGTTTTGGAAAACAAATTTCATCGGCTTTTTACTAATTTGCTTTTATGTCTAGTAAGATAAATGATCTATATATTTATTTTCATCCTCTAGATGTTGTAAATTTTGATGACATAGCTTCCTCCGAAAACCTTTTGCATCTCACTGCAAATAGACCGAAGATGCCTGGAAGGAGATTACCTGGTCGCTTCAATGGAGGTCATAGTGTGAGTTATTTACTGAGTTTAAACAGCAAATTACTTAGAAAATGTAAAAGTGACAGTAGAAATCAGAGTGAATTCCTTCTACTATAGTCTTCCCATCATCATTCTCCACCCCCCCCCCCCCCTCCCAAAAGGCCAATTACAATTACACCCATGTGAGCAATGGGAGCCAGAGACTTGTGTGTTGAAGGAAGCAAAGCAAGAGTAAGAAGTGATTTAGTTATGGTATAGTGAATAAAGCACTAGTTTTGGAGTTTATCTGAATTTGAATATAAATTTTATGAGGTAATTTTGACTTAGAGTAAGTAGCCAAGCTTTTTAGTTACTTTTTCTTAGTTTCCTTATTTTTAAAATGCATGTACTATTAACCTTCACAAATTTATTGTGAGTACTAAATAACATAATGTGTGTAAGGCAATATGTAAGCCTTAAAGTATCAAATAGATGAATGTTGTTGTTATTTCATTTTTCTCATCTTTCATGTTGCCATCATGCTATTTTTCTTTTATAGTAAAAGTTATACATTTAGGGTTGTCAGGTTGTGCAGGTAGGTGAAATAACCAACAGCTTTGTTTAGTTGAATAAAAGGATTGAAATATAAACTCGTCTTTGAAAGACTTATACGGCAGCATTATTGTCATTATGATCGTCATTCCATTTCCACTAGTCTAGAATGGACTCAGAGTTGTGGAAGCTTCCCTAAAGGATAATACAATCACAATTCTTATAACATCAGGAAGTCTCAGGGTGGGGAAAAGGAGTAAGAAGTCTATTCTGCACATTTAGCCATAAAGAGTATTATTTGTAATTCAGAACTTGTGGTAATGTGCATAATACCTATTTTGCCTTGAGCTTTAAAAGCAGTCACTTCAACTTTGTTCCCTTAGAACAGAGTGAGAGAGAAGCACTATTCCTGAAAACTTCTAAAATGTGTATGTGGTATAACTTTAATGTTAAGGTGCCATTTCTGTGCTGTTTTGCTTCTAGTTCTAAGTCTTTTGAAAATAATCTCCTTATTTCATATAATAATAGCTTGCAATTTTACAGCTCCTTTATACATTCTAGTATACTTAATACATTTTATATCACTTTACTTAACAACCCTATGAGGTAGGTGGTGCAACTGTTACCCCATTTTACAGATAAGGAAACTGAGGGTAAGAAAAGTAAAATGATTTGCACATTAGACATCTAGAAAGTGTTGAAAATCAGACTCAAATATACATCTCTCTATTTTTAGTCCGTTGTTCCATCCATTACACCATGATCCGTTTTCAGTCTGGTGTCTTGTTTTTATGTGTGTGTGTGTGTGTATATATATATATATATATATATATATATATATATGTGTGTGTGTGTGTATATATATGTGTATATATATATATGTATGTATGTATATATATATATATATATATATGTATGTATGTATATATATATATATACACATATATACATATATATATATGTGTTCTTCACTACTATATTTGCTTAAAAGTATGCAGTTAGAAAAGCTCATTGGTCATCAGGAACCAGCTTATTTTTAGATGTGTAATTGGTTCAGCATAGCTAGTTTATGCATTTAACACCAATGAAGTAAGGATTGTGATGATTAAATTGAAGAGAACAAATGATCTTGGGGGAAGGGTGGAGTTGTTCGAGGGCCTGTTGCCTTCTTCTCTTCTGTTATGCCTCTGTGATCAAGTTTCCTTTTAATTCTGTAGCCAATTCAAAGTCCAGAAAAAACCTTGAAGTTTCAGAAAGGTGAGGAAGAAAGTGCCAAATTAAAGACAACTGAAGTTAAAAAGGTAAGCTGCTGTTGTTTAAAAAGTGGTCATTATGCTAGATCAACATTGTCATGATTTCTGGCATTTGGCAGGGAGTTAAGAGGTAGGACCGTCATAGAATCTGAAGGCTGAAAAATAGAGCCATAACCTAATTTTAAAGAAAATTGTTCCCTCTCATCTTCCTATTTTCTGCTCCATCCTGCCTTGGGTGAAGGGTGTCCCCATTTGTGATTTCAGCAGTATTGCAGGGGGCTCCAAGTGAGAAAACAACTGCAGCCACTAGTCTTGAAGTTACCTGGGGTACTGAGAATGTAAGTGACTGTTGAGAGTTGCAGAACTAATTATGTGTCAGAAACAGGACTTGAAACCAGATTATCCTGATACCAAAGCTAGTCCTTTTTCCTCTGCACCTTGCTGTCTCTATGTCCCTACCCTCTCTAGGTTTTAAGACACAACTCTCTCCTGATTTCTCCTACCTCTCTGACTACTCCTCTGTCTTCTTTGCTGGACCCTCTTCCAGATCACAACCTCTAACTGTAGGTGTTTCTTGGGGTTCTGTCCTGGGCCCTCCTCTTTTCTCCTTCTATACTACTTCTCTTGGTAGTCTCATTAGTTCCTGTGGATTTAATTATCATCTCTATGTGATGATTCTCAGATGTACCTATCCTGATTGAAACTCTCCAGTCTTACATCTTCAACTGTCTTTGACACGTCTTGAACTCAATGCCTAGTAAATATGTAAACCCAAGATGTCCAAAAAGGAACTCATCATCTTTCGACTAAACCTCCCTCCTCTTACCCACCTTCACTGTTACCGTAGAGGATAACATAATCCACCCATTCCCTGAGGCTCCCAACCTAAAAATCATCCTGGATTCTTCTCCTCTCCTCCCCGCCCCCTCCCCCCCCAAAAAAATATCCACACTATTGTCCAGGTTTGTTGATTTTGCCTGTGACATCTCTAGAATACACTCCATTCTCTCCTCTGGTGCTGCCAGCACTTTAGTGCAGGCCCTTATCGCCTCTTGCCTGGATTATTGCAATAGGCAACTGGTAGGCTGGCTCCTGCTTAAAGTTCCAATCTGTCCTCCATTCAGTGACTTAAAGCAATTTTCATAAAACACAAGTCTGATCGTGTTTATTCAGTAAACTATAGTGGCTCTGATTGTCTCCAGGAGCAAATACAAAATACTCTCATTGGCATTCAGAGCCCTTCATAGTCTAGCCCCCTCCTATCTTTCCAGTCTTCATATATACTCTTTGATCCAGTGACACTGGCCTCCTAGTTGTTCCATGAACAAGAAACCCTACCTCCTAACTCTGCGTTTTCTCTTTGTCCCCCATGTCTGATAGGCTCTCCCTCCTCCAATCCAACTGACTTCCCTGACTTCCTTTATGTCCCAACTAAAATCTCATCTTTTACTGGAAGCTTTCCCTAACCTCTCTTAATTCTAATGGTTTCCCTCTATTAATTATTTCATATTTATCCTATGTATAGCTTGCTTTGAATATATTTATTTACATGTTGTCTCCATTAGATCATAAGCTCCTTGAGGGCAGTAACTGCCTTTTGCTTCCTTTTGTATTCCTACCTCTAAGCACAATTCCTGACACATAGTAGGCACTTCATATATGTTTGTGGCTGATGAATTTATTGATTTGTATAGGGTGAAGTAGCTTAAATATAAATTAACTGACTTAATGATTGAAGGTTTAAGAAAATATTTAACCAGTTCATCCTTATAATGTTGCAAAGATAGACTAGTCTTCCTTAGTAGTCACACTACATATGTATATGTCTTCATTATATAGTATTTTTTTTTTCACTAATTGATATTATGAATATTTTTAGTACTTTTAAAATCATAGATGGTTGCATGTTCAAATACATAGAACACAAGGGAATTGTAAAACTCTTACTAATTCTGAGGGAAATGTTCTGCTAAATAAAAATAATATCTGATATTTATGTAGTGTTTACAGATGTTATCTCATTTGATCCTCATGAGAGCTTGGAGAGGTAGGTACCATTACTACCTTATTTTACAAATGAGGGAAACTGAGGAAGACGGAAGATCAGTGACATTCCCAGGGTTATTCATCTAGTAAGTCTCAGAGGCTTTTTTGAACTTAAGTCTTTCCAAATCCAATTCTAGCATTTTATCCACTGAGCCACTTAGCTGTATCTAAATAGATTAAAACAGAATCATTTGCAAAGAGAAAAGCAAGAATGGGGACTGAGCTATACTGATGCCCTTTGACCTCTGCTCCTGAAGATTGTTATGATAGGTATAACTTGCTTTTCACAATTGATGTTACTAGAAAGTTGTTTGTAAGGATAATCATTTTAAGTGCTATAAAAACATCTTTAAAAAAAGCCTTTTCTTCATGTAATCAGCTTTAATGACCTTTGATTTTCTTCTTCAAACCCACTCCATTTATTCTCTGTCTTAAGTATTATAATCAGTTAAGAGACAGCTAAGTGATAGAGTGCTGGCCATGGAGTTAGTAAGATCTGATTTCCCGTCTGGCCTCAGACACTTTTTTGCTGTGTGACTCTAGACAAGCCACTTAGCCTCTGCCTGCCTCAGTTTCTTTTTCTGTAAAATGGGTCTAATAATCATACCTACCTCCTAAAATTGTAGTAAAGGTGAAAGGAGATAATTTTTTAAAGTGCTTTGCGCGCCTGAAAGCACAATGTGGAAATATGTTTAATATGATTGAATATGTATAGCCTGTATCAGATTGCTTGCTGTCTTGGGGAGAAGAGGGAGGGAGAAAAAAATTTGGAACTCAAAATCTTAAAAAGTGAAAAACTATCTTTACATATAATTGGGAAAAAATACTATTAAGTGAGAAAAAATAAAAGAAACTAAACTGAGACTTTATAGAGCATTATATTAGTGCCAGCTAATATTATTAACCAGAATACATATCTTCCATTTGCGAAAATATTTTTTCATTGAAATAACTCAGAATATTAAATTACTCAATTATAATATTTAAAATGATGTTATCCTCGCTTATCTGCAAGGAATTTTATCCTAGAAAATTTATTGACTAGTTTTTCAGAGATATTTTCCTTTTCTTCCCTTTATAGTAACATTTTATTGATGTCTTTTGATTTTACATCACAGTCATTTTCAGATCTAACTCTACTACCACTCATTGAACCTTCCCTTATAATAGAAAAAGCCAAGATAAAATCAATCAAGAAAGCCAACAGTTTTAAAATTTATTACACAGAACTTCACATATTCCACATATGCTCTGATGAGGCCATATTATAGCAAGATTTTCATTTTGGTCACTGTGTTCTTAAACATAGCCACAGATCACAGGAGCTTTTTTGAACTGCCATATTGCATTGTTGACTAATTGAGCTTACCTTATACTAAAACCTTCATATCTTTTCCATACAAGTAGCTCTTTAGCCACAAGTTCCTTATTTTGTATTTGTGAAGATGATTGATATCTATTATAAGGCTTGACATTTTCCCCCTACAAATGTTGTATAATTAGATCCAGTTCAACATTCTCATTTGGGTTCTTTTTGGATCTTATCTCTGCTGACTCTATCCAATGTGTTACCTATCTCTCCTAGCTGGGTGACATCTGTAAATAAGTTTAATGATAATATTATTTTGTATTTATCCAAGCCAGTGACAAAAATGTTACACTCTACAAGGCCAAAGACACGTAACTAGGACATTTCACTAGAGACCATTTTCCATATTAGCATGGATCTAGTAATAACTACTCTTTGTGATAACTCATCATTCAATCATTTCCCAAGTCATCCAGTTGTACTGTTGCCTAGCTGATATCTCCCCATCTCATGTATACAAATATCATGATGGACTTAGCCAATGCTTTGCTGAAATCAATGTAAACTATTTCTACCTGTCAAAAAAGAAAATGTGGTTAACCTTCTCTTCTAGAGTTCTTCTCTTCATCTTTTTTCTTCCCATTTACCTTCAGCAGGAATCCACTTCCTTTTTAAAAAGCAGACAGTTATTTTTTTTTCTATAGTTAAAAACAAAAGAAAACAAAACTACCTCATCCCCCAAAGGAAATCTTGTTATTATCTTCACCAGTCTCAGCTCATTCGGCCTTCCATTTAAAACCCTCTACACTCTGACTTTGTGTTTTCTTTTATATTATTCCTATTAACATACTCTGTGTTCCAGTCAAATTGACATTTTAGCGTTCCCCACATAACCCATGTCTTCCCTCCTTGCCTTTATTTACATAGGCTCCCAACAGCCCCCTTTTTCCTTCAGTCTGAAATGCTGTCTTCTCACTTTCGTGTCTGAATCCCTAGCTTCCTTCAAAGCACAACTTAGGTGTGACTTCTTAAATTCATCTTTTCCTGATCTTCTCCAGTTGTTAGTCTTTTCTCTCTCTCTTGAAATTACATTATAATGTGATATATTTTTGCATTTACTTTGCTGCATATATCTATCATCCTAATAATAAGTAAACTCCTTGAGGGCATAGACTATCTTTGAATCACTAACACTTAACATAATGTAATTTATGTATGGTAAGCCCTTAATATGTTTGTTGAATTGAATTCTGAGCTTTAACAAGGTCATTGCGTAATTTTTGTCTTTTGTCTTCATTTTGTTACTTGCTCTTCTTTCCATCTGTGAACAGCTTTTTAATATCTTAGTTTTATCAGTAAGCTTCCTGTGGATCCCAATCATTTCTTTAAACAACTACCCCCTTTGAGAGCTATCTTACTGCTCTCTACATGGTTTTTAAACTAGTGCAATATATAAACTATACAATATAGTTTGGCTGTATATCTCTTTTTCCTTTTCAGGCACCTACATACACTGCAGCATCTTCAGCTGCATCTCTTAGAACAACTTTACTCAATTCAGTAGATGCCAAAACAAAAGGAGAAATTGATGATGGGAAGAAAAACATACTAGATGACCTCAGAACGCAGGTTGTTGAGTTATTGTGTGTTGTGGAAGCAATCAAAAAGGAACATGGGTAAGTCTTGCTTTTCCCTCTGAGTATTACTTAGTTCATGGTATATCAGATGTAGAAGGGATATTAGAGAAATAATGATCTATTTCCCCTAATTTTAAGTAGGCTTTAAATAATAGGTTAGGATATTTTATTCTTGTAAGAACATATACGTATAATTCAATGCATATTTGAAATACTTCTTTTTAATGCTACTTTATAGCAACAGAATTTTAAAACAAAACTTGTTTTGGTTATCTGTGTCAAAGAGTCAGTGATTAAATGTGCTTTTGTAGGGAATAGAAAATTTAAACTGATAACCTACTTCTGTAGATAGCTATAACCTGGAGTAGCGAAATTATATATGTTCTTAACCTATTTGGCTTCTTGAGACAAAAATCTTATATTTTACCTAGTATTACAAAAATAAGTATATAAAATATGATAATCTTTAAAAGTTTAGGAATGCTAGTTTGTAGATTTGGATTTCTCAAATTTTTTTGTTATTAATCAAATCTGGCCAGGCCATGCTTGAAATCCTGGTCCTGGGCAGGTTAAGGATAGTGAATCCTCTTGGGTTCAGGAGTTCTGAGCTGCCCAAGGATTAAAGCCAATCAGGTGTCTGCGGTAAATCTAGTACTGATATGGTAAGTTCGCATGAAGCAACAGCCGCTGGACTATTTAGGAATAGCAAATTGGCCCAAATCAGAGACCAAATAGATCAAAGCTTCTGTGCAAACCAGCAGGAAGGGTAGGCATGTGAGTGGCTATCGTACCTCAGCGTAGGTGTGATAGGGAGAGTCAACCTTAAATCAGTAAATTTGGGCCGTTTTTATTATCTCAGGAACAAGCAATATATGTATGTAGTCATCATACTTCAAGGATCTGTAGTTTCATCTGTATGTATAGTTGTCCTCTAACAATAGAGTTTATAACCCCAACACTTTAAAAGATATTCATAATTAATTTTGGTAACTGAAAAAATCCTTCACCTGATGATAAGCCTCTTCCATCTGAGCTAGGCAGGCCCTAGTAAGACAAGCAGCTATCACTATCCTGTCTTCAAAGGCTTTCCAGCTTATTTTAATATGTGCTGATAGCATAGCTTTCAAAAAACCCTGTGTTAGCCTATACTGAACTGAGAAGTGTTTAGACTTGAGTGCAAGGTACAGGATATAGCGATAAAAGTATAAGGATTGGTAGTCATATGAGATTTTTCTTTATGCAGCGTAGTTGAAGCTACAATTATATTTTGAGCAATATGTTCTTGCCTTTTTACCGTTATGTCTTTAAGTTCATTTGAGTTGTATTTTTTCTTTAAAAAATGATTAATATAGATGTATTACTACTGTAAAAAGAAGTACTTACTCTATTTAGATTTCCAGAAGTAACTTTCAGTTAAAAATCTGCCCTAGCATAGTAGATGGATTGATGGCATGGGGTTTTATTAAATTCTCCATTAAATTCCATTAGTATTTACAAAGTAAGTCTGGCAGATCATTCCAAGAAGACCATATTAGTTGAACTTATAGAGTTCATTCAGAGCTTCCTAAGAATTTTTTTTTAATTTCTTAAAATTTCATTCTGTTATAAAAAAGTTTGTTCACATTTTAGGGGGTTTTTAATATTAATTTTGCTGATGTTTAACTATTTGAACTAGAAATTTAAAATGTGTGCATATCAACACATGGACATTTTCACTTCTATACACCGCTAAAAAATTATTTTTGTTTTTTAGGAAGGAACTGGAAAAACTAAGAAAAGAATTGGAAGAGGAGAAGGCAATTAGAAATAACCTAGAGGTAATGCAGTTCCGCAGTGTTTTGTCATCATAAAGCATCAAAATGAAAACATTAGTGGCTGCTAAACATAATGAGTATCTATGTTGTTTAGAATATGGTACTTTATACTGTTGAAAGAGGGATTCTTGTTTTTAAAATTTTAAAGGGGGAGAGGCAGAGGCAGCTTGGCATCGTGGCTAGAGAGTCCCAGTCAGGAACACCCCACCTCTGACACTTAGTGTGTGACCCTGGACAAGTTATTTCTCAATGCTTCAGACATCTCTCAAGACTATAAATTGAAAAACAATTGCCTGTTTGAATTGATGAAGGGAATTTCTTGATTGGGAATCTACTATACCAGTAAAATCCCATGGGAGAGGGAGGAAAGAAAAGAAGAAAGATTTAGTCCTGTCCTCCAGTAAATTATATCGTAGTTAGGAAACAGAATATATGTGTGAAAAACATTCGTTTCCTATATATCCCATTACGTTTTCAAATGCTGAGCCCTGCCGTATTCTCCTTCATTACAAAGTGAAGGACAATTATGATAGGTTTGGAATAATAGTTCTTGCCTCCATTCTTTTTCCATCCAATTTATCCTTCCCAGTGTTGTTAAACTAATCTTCCTTATACGGATATCTAGTGATTATTCTTTCACTAAAAACCTTATTGCTTGCCAAGTAAAGTTCTAGAAACCCAATAGCATTCACAGTCTTCCACAGATTCCCCTTCTCATACTCTCTACTTCAGCCAAACTGGACTATTTGCCTTCTCATACATAAATTTCACATTTTCCTGAAATCCTTTCCTTAAACTCCCCAAATTTCTTTCTGTCCTTTCAAGCCCAACTCAGATGTTAGTAAGGATCTCGCATAGTACTTTGGTTGTACCTGTTATATGCTCATGTATTATTTTGTGTTAGTCATATAATTTTCTGTTTATCATCTATAGAGACTATATACTATATAAGCTGCTTAAGAAACAGGCACTAGGACTTACCTAAATTTATTTTTTGTTGTTTCACTTAGGGCACAGTATAAGCTGCATAAGTTTGTTTAACTGAATATATATAAATAAGTAAAAACTAATTTAGCTTAAAATCTTTTTGTGAGAAAATGGACAAAACGTGGTCCTGGGGTGCTTGCTTCATATATATAAATTTTCTTAACATCCATTTTTCATTTAACTGGACAGATGTTTCTAGGAAAGTCAGTTGCAAAGAAAACATAAATATATTAATAAGTGATATAATCTTTTCCTGATCCCCTTGCTGCTAATATTTTATTTTTTAAATTTATTTATATACTTATGGGTACTTGTTTTCTTCCTTAGTAGAATGTAAACTTTAAGAGTAGAGATTATTCCATTCTTTGTATTTTCATCCTCAATACTTAGCATAGTTCCCTGCTCATAAGAGATACCTCCTCAGTTCTTGTTAATTAATATGAGATTTTAAAACCATGAACTTAAAAAATTTTAAGCTTTTGATATAAAAATAATTCAGTTCAACAGATTTTAGGGTACCGTACTCTGCTAGACCTGGTTCCTGTTCTCATAAGACTTCTAGTTTTATAAGTGAAAAAAGATACATTTAAATGATTATAATTCAGTAAAGAGTGTGATAAATACCTTAAGTAAAATAATAGTGCTGTAGATATCCAGATGAAGGAGAGATCATTTCTGACTAGTATAATTATTCTGAATAGCTCACATTTATATAATGCTTTAAGATTTGCAAAGTGCTTTACATATGTTATTTCATTTGATCGTTACAACAACCTGGCAAGACAGGTGTTGGGATCATCATTTTACAGATCTTCCAGGAGGTTAAGTCATTTGCCCACGGTCCCACAGCAAGTATCTGAGGTAGAGTTTGAGCTTGTGTCTTCTTCTCTTTAAGGTATTCTATCCACTGCACTACCTACCTGATGCTAATATGGCGATTTATTAAAGTGGCCAAGAAAATAACTGAATAATAAAATGATGAATTACTTTTTTAAAAAGACAAAAAAACACTGAATATTAAAATTAAATTAAAACCAAAAATTACATATGATCCTTTGCCTCACATAGTAAAGACACTACCCAGATAGCAGTCCTTAAAATTTTGACAGTTGTGTTACATGTTTTCGCTCCAACCACCTTAAGATTTTCTAACTTTACATACAAAATAATATATAAACACATTCTATCAGCACACACACACACACACACACACAGTTTTTTCTAAGAATCTTAATACCTCTGTATTTTTAATTGAAACCCTATGTGAGGAAATAGCATGTAAAGATAAATGCTTAAATGTCTTCTATTTGCTTGTCAGATCTTCCTTCAGTGTCTTTTAAAATGGTTATATAGTTTCCTTTTATCATCTTCTGGCACTCACCAAGACTCTGCTCCCTCCTAAAGACATTGTTTCTCTCCCCCCACTTTCTGGTATACACTACACCTCTTTCCCCAAATACCCTCCTCTCTCGCTGGGCCTGTCCAGGGAGTCAGAATACATTTTACTCTCAAGTGTTACTTACAGACTCTCTCTACCAACTTACATAAGTAACTTTTCCTTCTTTGACATTTTGACATTCATGCTGTTTAAATTTATCACCCAATCCACAGACCACTGAGCCTTACTTTGACAACTCTTCCTCCTCATCCCCGCAGGACATTTTGCATTTTCCCTCATTGAGTGCAGTGCCCTATTTGCAGCCTTTCTTTCCTGGTGACTTATACACCAGCTTCCCAGTTTCTCATTCTGTTCCCACAGAGCTTATCTGACCCTTTGATCTGGATGTCACCCACAAAGGTTCCACTTCAACTGCATGAATTCTAAAATTCATTTATTCTTAACTTTTGATCATTATTGTGCCTTTCCCTCAACCATACAGCCATTTACTCTCTTCATCTTCACCATCTTCACTATTCCTTCCATTAGTCTTTTCTCACCCAGACCATTCTCCTACACTTTTTTCTCCCTTCCCTATCTTGAGCCTTTGGTTAACCATCTCAGCTCTACCCTATCTTTTTCAAAACCCTTTTAAAATACCATTGTCATGTTACCACCACATCTTACCAAACCCCAGCGATGGATGGCTTCACTTTTCTTCCTCTTTGGGTTCTATTTATGGAAGAGAGTTGAAAGAAATCAAGAAACTGTGTGGAATAGCTTCTTTATAAATTATTTGTATCATCTCAACTGGGCTCTCAGTGACACAAGGTGAATATTTTTTTCTTCCCTAATCAACTCCTACTCTCTGCAGGAAGTGGCTAACTCAGGAAGGAGGAGGGATCGATCCAAAATCACATGTTTATTCCATTACACAGAGTAGGCGCTGTTTTTTTGTTCTTTGTTTTTTTGCTTCTTGACTGACTGTTGACACCAAGCTTCCTTCTTCATTGAACTATGATAACATTTACCCTCTGTAAGTGTGAAATCTTTGTGCAAGTTTTCAGTGCCTCCTTACCATGGCACTGGTTCAAATGTCTGTTTCTTATCATGTTCATGGGAATTAAACTTCAGGTGCTTTAAGATAGTGGGACCTGATAACTACTATGGTCTATGCTGATTTCTTCATTGTTGAAAATGTAAAAAGATCAAAATGTAAGACTTAGGGATAAGACAGAGAAGCCTTAATGCAGCCAAGATGCCACTGTTGCTTATGCTCTGTTTTTCCTTTTTAGGTGGAAATAGAAAAGCTGAAAAAACTAGTCCTGTCTACTTGAGGGAGGTGTGAAGTAGATTCAGTGTTCTTCTTTGGCCAGGGATTCATAAACAAGAATATGAACTGAAAACTGACTTGTTTACTTCCAAGTAACAAAAGATTTTTGGTGTGCTATAGGAAAAAATGAGTACATGAGTTTTCATATCTTACAGAAGGGGGAAAATGAAAATGGTGTATTTTATTTTATTTTATTTTATTTGCCAATATGAAAAAGAGGCCTTATTTCTTACTGTGCTGGAATCGCAAACCTCTTTTTTTCTGGTTTGCTTGAAAATACTACTGAATCTGTATAAAAAGGAGAGGAAGTTGGTAATAGATTTTTTTTGAATACTGACAGTGTAATTTTTAAAGAGCTCTATACTATAAATAGGTTGATATATCTCCAGGTAACCTGTAAAATAGACTATGGGAGGGACACATTAGCTTAATAATCACTAACTTGTAGTAATTACTTTTCCCATAATGCAAAAGGGACGTAGGATTTTTGTATGTGTGTGTATATACATATATATATATATAAATATATATATATTTTATTTTTAGCTTTCCTACCCAAGATTACACTGTTGTGCCTATATGTCTGCAGTGCTGTTTATCATTTGGGTGACAAAATAGGAATGTGTTAGCTATAAAACAGATGAATCAATCACATGTGCAGATTATGAAATAAAATAAATTTGATAGCTGAAATATTTCATGCCACTTGCACTATAGGGTTCATAAAAGGAATTTATTAAACCATATTTCAATCATTAAGTATATTTTTAAAAGAATAAGATTTTCTTAAATCTGTCAGAGCTAAGAGGCCAGAAAACTGTCCTTCAGTTCATTGTGCCTAGAAACTGCAGCACATTTAACATGCAAACACCAGCCTTATTGCTGTATTTCTCTGCTTATTTTGTAGATTCAAATATTGCCTAGCCTATGGTCTTGTAATTTAATCCTTCCCTTTTTAAAATACCGTTAACAAAACAAAATGCAAATCTCTAGGAAATTTGTCATGAGATCATACTTTCAGAACAGTCAACTCATCATGTAAATATTCAATTTAAGAAATAATATTTACCTAATTAAACTAAGAAACTTTTCGGAGTTATTTTGAACTGTCAAATAGATACTAACTTTATAAAAACTACTATTTTACTTCACAGACCATAGTATCACATTTGTTATTAAACCAAATAAGACCCCTTTTCAAAGTTACATTTTCATAAATCATATGGTCAACAAATAGCTCCTTTTAAAATTGTCAACCTCAACACAATTTTAAAATATATCTCAATAATATGACAGAAACTTCAAATATAACATAGTCCTACCTAGGATTTATGGATTTTACTGGTAACTGATGTCTGTTAACAAACAATGCCTCGGTTTAGGGCTTAGCTTCATAGCAAATGGTTAGTGGATTTCCAGTGTATGAAATTACAAGACTTGTGGGTTGTGAGATGGCAGTGTGTGTGCCAGAATGTTTTAATTTTTTTTCTGTTGTTTCAGCTTAAATCTCAATACAATTTTTTGCTTTACAATTTAATTTTGTAAAAGTGAAACTTTTTTTTCAATACAGGATAATCAATATACTGATTCATATAGATCTTGAAATAATACATAATACTGCTTTTGGAGTAGCTGGTCTTCGGTTAAATGTATGTGTTGCCTCATTATGAAGGTCATAGACTTCTGTCCTAATGAAATAACCACTAATCAAAATTAGCTATCATATTCCATGTGCATTTTTAAAATGACCAAGCAAATGAAGTTGGGTTTTTTTTTTGTTTTTGCACCCAAACCTTTTCCCCCAACACCCTTTTCCCCCACCCAGTTTTCGTGACAGTGTTAAATGGAAAAAAATTTAAGCTCTTTATATTCTAGGAATCATCTTCATTAAAGAGTATAGTTAAGAAAGTTTTTCCTTTTCCTTCTTGGGAAGAAGTTGAGTAATTAAATATTCTTTCTTTGGTTTGCTAGTAATTCATTCATATGTTGATTATAACACATCAGGAAGACAAACATTTTTTTAAATAAGAGATTTGCAAAAAATACATAGGAAAGTCCATGCTATCCATTAGCTGCCCTTTCCCTAACTTCCTTCTTGGATAGATAAGGAAGAGAAAAGCAATTGCCTCAAATGGTCTCAATTTATCTGTCTCCATTTAAAGAAGATACATTTTCCTTCAATATGGCAGTTTACCAGTACAGTTTTAGTATATAACAGGACATCGCTAGAAATTCCTATTCAGGAGAGCTATATCATCATATTATTATAGGTAGGAATGTGGAATTTACATTCTGTAAAGGGGTGCAATTTTCCTGCATTGATTAAGTTTTTTTTAATGTGCCCATAAGCACAAAGCTTTGAGTCAACTGTGATATTTGCAGTGGCTATTAAAGTGATGAATTATCTAAGAATGTACTGCATATACAGGTATGCCATGGTTTTTGAAATGTAATGCATTGATTCAGTATTCACTAACCTTCTTGAAGGCATCAAAAATGAACACTCCCAATTTTAAAAATATTTGTTGTGTCCAACTTTCTTTCTTTAGAAGTATTAAGATTTCTCTGATGTTGAAAATAGAAAAGTAGGCCCGATGTCATACAAATTTATTTTCTACATTTCTCACTGTGATCATAGCACAAAGAAATGTGCTCCAAATTATTTTTAAACAGTTTGTCTACATGAAAACTTACAATGGATGAGCAGAATAAGACAATCAGTTAAAATGAGAAATGAGAGGTGTTAACAATAATAAAATGGCCTTGTTTTGCTGTAGCAATAAAATGACCAAGTGCAATGACTTGATTTAATAAAATCATCTTTCAAAAGCTGCTGCTATGAGTATTTTTAACTGTAAAATGTCCTAATCTAATGTATTCCTCCCTTTCTGATGTTGTTGCATATTGCATTGGGTCTGATGAGTATTGCAACATTCCAAAATGTACCAAGTTCACAAATCAGTGTAAACATATTGATGTGTTTACGGATACTGTAAAATGCATGTTTTCCCTGGAAAGAAAAAAAATTCAAATAAAATGAAAATACTGCTACTATGCGTGTTTCTTTGTGGTTTGAGATGTTTTCTATTAACACAATTATATTTGCTTTTGTTTCAGGAAATGGTTGGATATCAATGTAATTTATAGCTTTAAATGATACATAATATTTGGAGGCTCTACGTTTAAAAACAGAAATATTCAATAATGCTGTCCTGTGGCTTTAAACAGTATCTAGGCCCATAGAAACTGAATTATTGAATTAGAACATAGCATGTTCCCCACAACTTCACACCTAATTTTGGGTTTAAGTATTATAATCTTAACTACACACACACTAATTCCATTGGTCCATGATTTCAGTGTGGGTACTCCTGCACCCTTGAAGATTGTAGTCCATCAGTGTATTTTTATCCTGTGTAGTACTTGATTGTCCGTGACTTTCTCTAAATCCTTCTTAGAGGAATCCGTCCAGTGCACTGAAGAACCAGTCCAGTCCACTGTCCAGTGCACCTCAGTATGAGGTGAGCTTTACAACCTGGGATGAGACAGTTGGACAGACCGACCAGAGCATAAATCCAGCTGGGCATGAAATGTTTCCTAAGGGAGCAGGGCTCTAAATAGTCCTAGAAGAGGCAGGGGGCAGCCTGGAACTTTTAGTGGACTTGGCAGCCAAATCAAGAAAAGACAATTCATACAGATGTTTTAATGATTAAGATCTTTTTGATGTTGATGACAATGATTATCATCTGTTCACTCAGTGAAATTCTGTCCTTTAAAAGCTTCTGTAAGTCACTCACAATGTTGGGACTTGGTTAATCAAGAAAGAAAATAAATTACTTAAAAAAGGTTCATTATCAACCACTTTTCACTAGATTTTCTTTGTACATGTGCTACACAATTTTCCAAATGAAATTTAGCTGACTCAGTTACTGGCCAGTTTTTCTCTGCAATGCCTGCCCACTATTAACAGTCCATTGGGCTTGCCCATGAATACATTCACCGAAGTAGATAAATGGTGTAGCGAATAGAGCTCTAGGCCTAGAGTTTAGGAACATCCTAATTCAAGCCTAGCGTCAGACACCTCCTAGCTTTGTGATCCCTGGCTAGTCACCATGCCTCTCTTTGCCTCAGTTTCCTAATCTGTAAAGTGATAATAGCACCGACTGTCTAGGGTTGTCATGAAGATCAAATGAAATAATTGTAAAGTGCTTAGCACAGGGCCTGGCGCTTAGTAAGTGCTATAGAAACGTTAGCTGTTGTTAATTATTACTGGATGGGCACAGTAGCCAAAATTGCATGTTAAGTGACGTTTATTTGGTTGGTCTTCAGCCTCGTCTTCACCCTTTCTTCTCCTCTTCCAAGGCAGTCTTCCCAAGCTATCAGGAATCCAGTGCCCTTGCGATCTTTAGCTTCCCCCATGAAAGCCTGCTTTGAGCAAGTACAATAAACCTCACAATATTTTCGACAGAAATCGATTCAAATATTAGTTTATTAGTAGGTGCAAGGGACACAAAAAAGGGAACAGTTTTCATGTTTAAGCTTGTTGTTTTGAGTAAATATGCACAGATATGTACAAAATTACAAGTTGATTTTTTTATTTTATTTTTTTTTTGTGGGAAGAGGCACAAACACAAAAATCAGGAAAGGTTTCATGTAGAAGGTGGTGCTTGAGTTGAACGTTAATAGAAACTACGGTTTCTAAGAGGCAGAACTGAAGAATTGAGTGCATTCCATGTATGACAATATAGCCTGGCAAAGTAGAATGGGATGTCAGGTGAAGAAGTACAGCAAGGTCCACTTGGTTGGATGGAAAAAACGGATGAAGGTCCAGGAATATATAGTAAGCCTGCAAAGGTAAGTTAAAGAGGGATTTGTGAAGGATTTTAGATGCTGAATAGAAGTTTTTATTGATCTGAGTAATTGGGAGGCCTGGGGTTTATTAAATTGGAGTGATATAATCAGACTTGCACTTTAAGTAAATTACATTAGTATCTTTGTGGAGTATGGATTAGAGGGAAAGAGCTGGGATACCAGTAAGAAATTATTGCAAGAATCCAGTTTAGGGGTTATAGCCTGAGTTCAGTGGTGGCTTTATGAGTGGAGAGGAGATGCATGTAAGATACTGTGGGAATAGAATCAACAAAACTCAGTTGATTAGATAAGATGTGTGGAGTAGTCAAGGATGATTCCAGGGTTACAGACCTGGAAACCTGAAAGCATACAGAAGGTACTATGTAAATGCTAGCTTTTATTATTAGACTAGGATTGTCAAACAAATGGATTAGTTGTGAGCATGGTTTCCTATTAGAGTAATGAACTATAAGTATCTCCGCATAAGAATTGGAGGTAAGTGTACAGGTCAAAGACTTTTTTTCTCTTTTCTGTTTATTTCCCAGTTTTTGTACCTAGTTCTAAGCTGCTTTGGCTGTTTTGGAGAACTGCTGTTATAGTCATGCAACTGCTAAACTATAAACTCCATGTTTAAAGCCTTTGCATTCCCTAGTGTCTAGCACAGATTCTCTGTGCAGAAAAGGCATTTAGTAAATGTTTAAATTAAACCTCTTACAGGGCTATTTGCATTTTAAAAGAGTCAATAGTCAAATAGTAAACATTAAGATTTTGTGCTAAAGCTCTGTGTGTGCTAAACTCTGGGAATACAAAAAAGAGAAAAAGCCATCCCTGCCTTCAAGGAGTTCACTATCTAATGAAGACAATAAGCATATGGTACAGATGTTATAAACAAGCTTCATGTAGGATAAATAGGAAAAAAGAGAAGGAATACACTAGAAGGCTTTCTGTAGAAGATGGGATTTTTGTTGGTATGTAAAGGAAGCCTGTAGATTAGAAATGAGGAATGCTCAGAGCCAACACATGGAGTGTCTTGTTCTTGAAACAACTGAGTAGGCCAGTGTCACTGGATGAAAGAATACGTGTTATTGAGTGTAGTATAAGGGGGACTGGAAGGGTTGGAGGAGGTTAGGTTATGAAGGGTTTTCAATGCTAAATAGAAGATTTAGTTTTTTATCTTTGTGGTGATAAAGAGCCACTGGAGTTTATTGAGTAAGGGGGTGATGTGGTCAGACTTAGGCTTTAGATGACTCACTTTGGTAGCTAAATAGAGGATAGATTGGAGTGGGGAGAGACTTGAGGCAGCCTGAACTACTAGCAGACTATTGTAGGAGTCCAGGCATGAGATGATGAAGGACTTGCGTTAGAGTGGTGACGGTGTCAATGGAGAGAAAGGAGCCTATTTGAGAGATGTTTCAAAGGTGGAATTGATGAGTCAAGAATGACACCTGGGTTGCAAGCCTAAGGGATTGGAGTATGGTATTGCCCTCTAGAGTAATAGTGAAGTTAAGAGATGCAGAAGATTTAAGGGGAAAAGATAATGAGTTTGGTTTTGCATATGTTGAGTTTAAGATGCCCACTGCCCATCTAGTTCAAGATGTCTGAAAAGCATTTGGAAGTACAATATTGGAAGTCAGCAAGAGAGATTGGGACAGGATAGGAAGATTTGAGAATTCATCTGTATAGAGATGATATTTAAATCCTTGGGAGTTGATGAGATCAACGAGTAAAGAAGTATAGAGGGAGAACAGAAGAGAACCCAGGACAGAACCCTATGAGGCACCTATGGTCAGAGAGCTTGATGTGGATGAAGATCCAGGAAAGGAGACTGAGAAGAAGTGGTCAGATAGGTTGGAGGAAAACCAGGAACCAGAGTGGTATCTGGAAAACCTAGAGAGAAGAGACTATTAAGGAGGAGAGGATGATCAACAATGTCAGAGGCTGCAGAAAAGCCTAGGAGAATGAGGATTGAGAAATGCTCTTTGGATTTGGCAGTTAGAGCATTGGTGACTGGAGAAAGCAGTTTTAGTGGAAAGGTGCCGTCAGAAACCAGATTGTAATGGGTTAAGAAGAGAGAGGGTAGACAAAGTGGAGGCACCTATTACAGATGACCTTTTCAAAGAGGTTAGCCACAAAGGTCCCAAGAAATACAAGATGATAGTGGGGATAGCAGGATCAAGTGATGGTTCTTTATATGATGTGGAAGACATACTATGCAACTTCTCTCAAATATGCCCCCTTCTCTAACAGTGCCACCACACTAGGGCAGGCCCTCATCACTTCATACCTGGATAATTGCAATAGCCTGCTGCTGAGTCTGCCTGCCTCGTTGCCACCCACTCCGATTCATCCATGATTTTCCTAAAGCATAAGTTCAACTACACACAATTCCAGTGGCTCTTTTTCTGCCTTTGGGATCACATACAAAATCCTCTGTTTGGTGTCATTTTCTTATACCTTACTCCCCAAAACATACTCTTTCTTCCAAAGACACTGGCTTTTTGGCTGTTTAGAGAACAAGGTTCTACATGACAGGATTCCCCATACTTGGAATTCTCTCCATCTTCAACTCTACCTACTTACTCCCATGCCTTCCTTTAAGTACCTTTTCCAACCTCTCAATTCTAGTTCCTTCCCTTCATTGTTTCCTATTTATTCTGTACATAGATTATTTGTATATACTCGTTTGCATGTTGTCTCCTCCATTAGATTGTTAACTTCCTGAGGGCAGGGACTGTCTTTTGCCTCTTTTAGTCTCCCCAGCACTTAGTACAGTGCCTGAGACATAGTAAATATTTCATAAATGTTTATTTGATATGAACATGTTTGTGGGTAGTAGGGAGTATGCTAGTAGACAGGGAGAAATTGAAAATAATTTATAGAGTGGAGATGACAGGGCAATCCATTGGTGGAAATGGGATGTGGTGGGATAGCTTCAGCAAGTAGAGGGAGTAACTTTGTAAGTAGTAAGACCGCCTCATCGTGTGAGACAGGTGTGAAGAACAGAGATAGTGGCAGATGGCATCTGAGTGATTTGAGATGAAGTGAGGAGAAGAAGGAGTTCATGATGAATGGCCTCAATTTGTTTTCTGTAAAATATGAGGTAAGGTTCCTGGCTGAGAGGAAATTGGGGAGGGAAGCCATGGGAGGTTTGAGGAAGGATGAAAAGGTTCTGAAGAGCTACTGGGGAGTGTGGAATAGTGAGTTGATGAAGCAGGTATAGTAGGATTGCCTAGCAGCAGTGAAGGCTTAGTTGAGGTTGTGTAATGTAATGCACAGTTATGTGGTTTTCTTCAGCAGCACATGCATAAAAGGGAAGGTGGCAGATGATGGAATTGATCCAAGGCTGAAGCTTGGCAGGGTACAATCAGTGAAATGATAAGGTTGCTAAGGGACTTGAGAAGAAGACAGTATAAAGTTCAATTGGTTTAACCAAGGGGAGTCTAGATGGGAAGAAGAGGAGATTGTGGCTAGTGCAGGAAAGATGGCCTGGGAGAGAATTGAGGGATTAAGGGATTGGAGGTATGGTGTAGGCAACGAGTAAGTAGGCTTTGGTAAGAGAAGACAGAGGAAGAGTTGCAAAGACAGTAGATTACAGTCAGATTAGGGTATTTTGGAATTCTTGAACATGGAGGTGGTACATGTGTGGGTGATGACAAGAGTAAGGATATGGCCAACCTTAATTGTAGAATTTCAGATATTGGCAAGCTGTGTGAAGTAATTCCTTTGGGTGGCAAAAGTAATTTTACAGTGTCTGAAATACCACATAATAGCAAGTACCTACTGTACCTAAGACTGGGCATAAGCCTTTGGTCTATGAGACTATGTAGACCTCATTCTTCCACTAAATCTCCTCTACTCTAGCCAAATTAGTCCTGCAATGAAATTTGATTTTTTAAAATCCACATTTTTGTAATATATAATATTAAGGAAAGAAATTCACACTTCCATGTGTCTAAAAGCCATTTGTTTCAAAACTAATAAATTTTGTAAGATAATATAACTACTAAAAGATAATATAACCTTGACTTAGAAAGAATTGGATAGCTTCTACGCAGCAAGCAATGGGTGAGAGTCCAGAGACTTGGATTCTAATATCTACTCTGCTACTAACCAGTTGGGTGACTTTGAGCAAATTGCATCATCTTTCTAGTCTAATTTTAGAGCATATTAGGATCTAGAGTTAAAAGAGAAGTGAGCCTAATACAACATCCTCAATTAAAGGTGCAAAATATGACGTAGAGGGTGCCAGACTTGAAATTTATATAGCACCCACCTCTGATTCTAGCTTAGCTCCCTCTTCTCCTTTCCTATCTTATCTCAGAATGCCTTGACATCATCCCCTACAATTTCCTCCTTTTTAGGTCAGTCTTTTTTTTTTTTTTTTGGCCAAAGCCAATCTTTCTACAAGTACCCTTAATGCTATCCTCACCTGTCGTCTCCATCAGATTGCCTCTACTATCATCATCTCCTCTTATGCTCTCTAATCTTCAATTTCTCCCTACAGATTGGATCCTTCCTTCCCTGCTGCCTAGAAACATGCTTAAGTCACCCTCATTCTATAACAAACAAAACTTCATTAGATCTTACCATCCCTGCTAATTATTGTGTCTTCCCTTTCTCACCCAACTTCCATGAGAAAACCTTCTACAGAATACTCTCTCTCCTATAGCTCTCTTCTAAGCCTCTGCAATCTAGCTTCCAGTCTCACCTCTCAACTAAATCTGCTCTGTCTAAAGTTACAGTCTTTTAGATGCAAGTTTAATGCCCTCTTCTCAATGGCCTTGTACTCATTATTTCCAAAACAATTCACCTTTTCCCCCAAAACACTCTCTTCTGTGCTTTCCTGAGTTTCCTCTCAAGAGTCACCACCATTTTCCCATTCTCTTCCAGTCTCTCAATGCCATCTTTAATTCCTCACCTCCTATATCCAGTCATTTGCCAAATCCACACTTACATACCATTCATACTCTGTTCATCCCTTTCTCTACTCACAGCTCCCACCTTCATTCAGATCACCTCTCATTGTAACTACTAGAATAATGTCCCATTTGGTTTCCCTGCCTAAAGTCTCTCTCTACTCCATCTTTCACGTAGCTGCTAAAGTTATTTTTTTTCTTAAGTGCAAATCTAAACATATTACACCTTCCTTTAGCCAATCAACTCCATGGTTACCTGTTATTTTTAGGATAAAATATAAAATAACCTTTAATGGGCACTGAAAGCTCTTCACAACCTATCCCTTTCTTTGCAGTCTCCTTACATATTTCTTCTCCTTATGCCCTTTATGTTCTAACCATACCAGTGGTCTTACTTGTCTTCACTTGTGATACTCTATCTTCCATCTTTGTGCCTTTGCACTGGCTTTCCCTCATGCCTGGAATGTTCTCCTTATGCCTTTTATTTTTAAGTTTACAACACACAGTTCCACAAGTTTTTGAGTTCCAAATTTTCTTTCCCTCCTTCCCCTACCCCCCAAGATGGCATGTAATTCGATATATGTTCTACATATACCTTTGCATTGGACTTATTTATGCAATAGTCAAGTTGTAAAGAAGAATTATAACCAAGGGAATGAACCATGAGAAAGAAGAAACAAAACCAAAAAAGAAGAAGAAAAAAAGAGCAAATAGTTTTCCTCACTCTGCATTCAGACTCTGTAATTCTTTCTCTGGATGTGGATAGCTTTTTCCGTGAGTCTTTTGGAGCTGTCTTTGAGCCTTGTATTGCTGAGAAGAGCCAAGTCTATCAAAGTTAGTCATCACAAATACTGAGTGTCTATAATCATGTGTAATGTTCTCCTGGTTCTGCTCCACTCACTCAGCATCAGATCACATAAGTCTTTCCAGGTTATTATGAAGTCCATCTGCTCTTCATTTCTTATAGCAAAATAGTATTCCATTAGATTCATATACCACAACTTGTTTAGCCATTCCCTAATTGATGGACATCCTCTTGATATCCAATTCTTTGCCACCACAAAAAGAGCTGCCGTAAATATTTTTTGTATATACAGGTCCTTTTCCCACTTGTATGATCTCTTTGAGATACAGCCCTAGAAGCGGTATTGCTGGGTCAAAAGGTATGCACATTTTTATAGCCCTTTGGGTGCAGTTCCAAATTGCTCTCCAGAATGGCTGGATCAGTTCACAACTCCACCAACGATGTATTAATGTTCCAATTTTCCCACATCCTCTCCAGCATTTATCATTTTCCTGTTTTGTCACATTAGCCAATCTGACAGGAGAGATGTGGTACCTAAGAGTTGTTTTGATGTGCATTTCTCTGATCAATAGCGATTTAGAGCATTTTTTCATATGCCTATAGATACCTTTAAATCCTTCCTCTGAAAACTGCCTGTTCATATCCTCTGACCATTTCTCAATTGGGGAATGACTTGTATTCCCATAAATTTGACTCAGTTCCCTGTACGTTTTGGAGATGAGGCCTTTATCAGAGACACTGGTTGTAAAAATTCTTTCTGAATTTTCTGCTTCCCTCCTAATCTTTGTTGCATTGGCTTTGTTTGTATCCTTATGCTTTTTCTTGGAATCCCTGGCTTCCTTCAAAACTCAGCTCAAGCAGCACCTTCTACATGAAGCCTTTCTGGATTCCTCCCCTAAGCTAATAATGTCCTCTCCCTCAAAATTACTTTGTATCACTTTAGTATATATAAAACATATATATGCTTACATATGTGCATGTTATGCCCCTCCCCCAAGATTGCAAGCCGCTTAGGGGCAGAGATTGTTTTTTCAAATCATTTGTGACAGTAGGCACATCACTTAATTTCTCTCATTTTCTTTCAATTTCTTCAGTAAAATGGGGAGAATAATAGCATCCGCCTCTCACAGGGTTATTGTGAGGATGAAATAAGAAACTGTTAGGCATGTTGTAAATAGCAACTCAAGACAGCTATTTTTATTAATTGTATTGATTATAGAGATTAAGATCCAGGTTGATAGCTGATTTGCTCAAGGTCATGGCTAGTTAGTAGCACAACTAGAACCTAAACCTAACCCAAGTCATTTTGATTCTACCCTTTCCGCCATCTTGCTTCCTCACATCTGACCACTCGTTCTACTTCTAGCCTGGCCTTTGCAGCCGTCATGGAGGGGGGCTAGCCCTATGGAGAAGGGGCCTACCACTTATGCCAACTCCTGACAAACTGCCACTATAAGGTAGGTAAGCCCAATATACCCCTTCCTCGATGTCTCCAGCCCTGCTTCCAGCCTTCCCAGGAAGCCATTGTCCAGGGATGCAATCTGGTAATTGCTAACCCTCCTTAACAGCTGCAAGTTCAGAAGACCTGGAAAAGAAAATTCTCGGCAAAATCTCTGGCAATGTTAAATGGCTCAGCATTAGAAACTGGTACAGTTTTCTTTCATGGAAATGATACAAAAGAAGATGTGTTACCTTACAGTGCCCCAATGACCACTGGGTCTTGTCATCTGACTTTCAGCTGAAACTTATGTGTATTGTCTCCTCATATTAGAATGTAAACTCCTTGAGAGCAAGAGAATCTCTTTTTCTTTTTTGTATCATCAGTGCACCAACACAGCAAGTGTTTAGTCAGTGCTCATTCAATCATGTATAAAATGCGATTAGACTTAGATAATTCTAAATTTCATGCCAGCTCAAAGATTCTTTGACATTCTCACACCATCGTCTAAGGAAACCAAATTATTTTTAGGACTTCTGTAGTATAACTATTCATTTTGGGGTTCAAAGGAGTGAGACACAAGCTCACTTCCAGGGAATTTACCTAGCTGTAATTTATTGATGCCTAAACAAAGGAAACAACTTGTGTCACCCTACATCCCTTTTGTTCTGAATCCAAAACATATCACAGCCCACATTCAACCAAGAGCTGGCCATTTCTGCTAAGACTGCAGAATAACCATTGCCTACTCTGTGGGACATCTGATTAAGGTTACATTTCTTATATATTCAATAGTAGACAAGCTACTCAGGCACATATTGCAAATTCTCCAATATAAAGGAAGAAAACTTGATGAATATATGAATATGCCAAATAGGAATTAGCCAGATATATGCAAATATGAATGAATATATGCATGCAAGGTGATGCTGGTTCTTTCATTGATTTTTATTGGTTACACCTACTAATTTAGTTACTCTGCCTAATATTGTTGTGTCCATCCCCCATCCCATGGTAAATGAGATGAAGTCAGAACAAAGTAGTATTTTACCCCTAACCGGTGATGTATGTTGTTATGGCCCCCTAGAATTTCTTTCAGATACATCATATGCCTTATATAATCTACCTGACTACCAAGTGTGAAACCATAGTTATCAGAAAATAAAAAAATCCAAAACCAAGGTATAGAATATATTCTCAAGGTATGGTTAAGCCTTATTTTATTACAAGTACCATGCCTACCAGAAGCAAGAGTTTGAAGGTGTTGTTCATTTCAGGGGCCAGAGCCCATTCTTAGGCCGTGATTTTGTTCTTGCCCTTGGCCGGAGCAACTATCCCAAAATAACTGTGGACAAATGGTAATATCCATAGCAAAGGAAAAATGGCTTTATGTGCCCAGTCATTCCTTCTATATTTCAGACATTAATGGGAATCTCTCACTTCAGTGAGGTTCCCTGAAAGCTCAGCCTAGGTGAACCTTTGGTTTTTATATTGTCCGGTCCCTGGTTAGGAGATAACTAGCAAATGATATTAACCAGTTGCCAGACTCGCATCTCCTTCCACTGTTACTATTCTTTCCTTATGTCTGTATTCTTTTTTGAGGATATACCCACTCTTGGTTATTATCCCAGTGGGGCATAACCTTCTATGTGTTCCAGCTCTTCGCACAATGCTTGGTAGCTAATAAGTGATTTCCCAATCATTCACTTACTTGAGGTGGTTATCAACCAACCACTCCCTCTTGAACTCAGAGGAAAGAGGTAGGATCTTTCATCAAACTGGATTTAGTGTGTAGAGCCAAACTCCTAAAGGTGGGCTTAAGTAACCCGGAGCCCCACTTCCTACTGCCCTCTTTGGAGAAACACTTTGCCAGCTGCCTAGCCATTCTGTCAGACCCTTCCTGGCCACTCACGGGACTTGCCCATCCTATTTCCTCATCCCTGCAGGCCAGGCCTCAGCCAGGTCTATGACAGGCAGTTATTATGTCTGCCCCAAACTGGACAAATTATATATGCCTCAGCCTACTCGTTCCATTTTGTATAGCACAGCTGGATTAGTCCCAAGATCCCTAGCCTGTACTTAGACAATCCTGGAAAGAATTCTTTCCTCTTTGACAGCCAGTGTTGCTCTTATTTAGCCCAGTCTGCTGCCCAGAAGCAATTTGGCGCTGAAGTACACAGGAATGAATCAACTTGCCTGGTATTCTGAGCCTCCTTCCACCTGGCTGCATTCCTCTCTACAATCTGGACACACTTGGGTGGGTCTCCAAGTCGCTGACCAAATTGTGACTTTTATCTGAGGGCTCTCCACAGCTCCTGGAGAAGGAAATGGCAAACCATTCTAGTGTCTTTGCCAAGAAAACCCTATGTGGAGTCATGAAGAGTCAGACATGACTGAAAGACTGAACAACAGCATCCACAGATCAAAATATAGGAGCGCTCACTGATGGGACCAGGGTAAAACAGTCTAGGTTTGCTACCCAAATGGGATTATTTCATAAAATCCCAGGAAGATCCCTCCCACCTCGTGCTGTTTTATGGAATATCTGCCCATCATACTCCCAAATATCTCTGGAAAGGAGGAAGAGATCAAGGCCCAACCACAGTAAAATGATTGTCAAGATTGTCTTTTCTTTTTCTGCCGTTCATTTGTTCTAATCTGAGCTTGCTGTGTTGATTTTTATCTTGATCCCCCTCTTGCCTGAGCTAGGCTCTGATCTGTGATATCACAACTCCCTAACTTGTAATGAAGAGGCTCTGAGCTGAGAAAATGCAATTTTCTGCCTATTACTAAAACAATATAGTGCACAGTGTGAAAATACCATCATTTCCCTCTCAAAATCAGGGTCACTTACCAACCAGCCCAATGATTCTCTTGGGTTCCAAATCAGACCTACTGTGTTCATAATTTATACGTGAGACCCTAGTGGAACAGAGCCTTTAACCCAGACCCATGCAGAAGCATTCTATGGATTCTGGTTCTCATGATGATTTGAGGAGGCAAGCAAGAATTTTGACTGTCATCATCTCCCTCAATCACTTCATTTCCTGCCTTAACCTCCTATTTGCACCAATGCAGTTGGTTAACAGTATAGTGTCTGACAGTACAGTAGGTGCTTAGTAAATGTTTATGATTTGATTGATTATAGTGCATTGTATAGGGTGAAGAGTTCTATGGACTTTCAAATGTAAACTAACTAACCAAGGTAATGACTCAAGGTTTAATGAAACATTTAACTATTTCATCCTCTTTAAGTTTATACTACAAAGATAAAATAGAAGATTATTCATTAGTAGTCTCAATGCAAATGTATATGTCCTTACCATGTAGTATTATTACTCACTAATTGATGTTATGAATATTTTGTGTATTCTTTCTAAATCACGGAGGTTTATATGTTCAAATATTTAGAATATAAGGAAATTATAAAACTTATTAATTCTGATAGGGAAATGTTCTGCTAAACAATAATAGCTGGTATTTATATAGTGCTTACAGATATTTTCCCTATTTTGCAAATGAAGGAAACTGAGGGGGACAGAGATTCAGTGACATTCCCAGAGTCATTCAGCTAGTAAGTCCCAGAGGCTATATTTGAACTTAGGTCTTCCCAAATCCAGTTCCAGCACTTTATCCACTGAGCCACTTAGATGTACCTAAATGGATAAAAGCAGGGAATTATTTACAAAGTCAAAAGCAAGAATGGGAACTAAGCTATACTACAAATAAAGAATGCCCTTTGACCTCTGTTGTTGAAGATTATTTTCATAAGTATATCCTGTTTTTCAAAAGTGATGTTACAAGAAAGTTGTTCATAAGTAGCATTATTTTAAGTGTTATAAAAACATCTTTTTTTCTTAAAAAACCTTTTCTTCATGTATTCAGCTTTTTAATCCCTTTAATGATCTTTGAATTTCTTCTTCAAACCCCCTGAGTTTATTCAGTCTTATTTAAGCTGAGAGACAGTTAAATGATATGGTGCATAGAGTGCTGGACCTGGAGTAAGAAGGATCTGCGTTCAAATGTGGCCTCATACACTTATTAGCTGTGTGACTCTAGACAAGTCACTCAGTCTCTGTCTGCCTCAGTTTCATATTCTGTAAAATGAGTCTAATAATAGCACCTACCTCCCGGGATTTTGGTAATGGTGAAATGAGATATTTGTAAAGCGTTTTGCCAACCTTAAAACACTATATTCTTGCTAGTTGCTCTTATTAACCAGAATACATATCCTTCATTTGTGAAAATGTATTTTCATTGAAATAACTCAGAATATTAAACTACTCAATTATAACATATAAGATGATGTTATCTTCACTTATCCGCAAGGAATTTTATCCTAGAAAATTTATTAACCAGATTTTCAGAGATATTTTTTCTTTTCCTCCCTTTATATTACTGTTTTATAGATGCCTTTTGATTTTACAATGCAGTCATTTTCAGATCTAACTCCACTACCACTCATTGAACCCTTCCCTTATAATAGAAAAAGTCAAAGTAAAATCAAACAAGAGAGCCAACAGTCCTAAAATTTGGTACATAGAACTCAACATCCCACATGCTCTGGTGAGGCCATATTACAGCCTTCCTTTAATGTAGCCATGAATCACAGGAGCTTTTTCAAACTGCCATATTTGCACTACTGGGGCAGCTAGGTGGGGCAGTGGATAGGGTGTGGTGCCAAGAATCAGGAAGATCTGAGTTCAAATCCAGCATCAGACACTTGCTAGCTGTGTGACCTTAGTGAGGTCACTGAACCCTGTTTGCCTCAGTTTCCTCATCTGTAAAATGATCTGGAGAAGGTCATGGCAAACGGTTTCACTCTAGTATCTTTGCCAAGAAAACCCTAAAATGTGGTCATAAAGAATTGGGTCTGACTGAAGTGACTTAACAATAACAACAAAAATATTTTATAATTTTTTGTGTCTTTAAAAAAAGTAATTAATATCCATTGTGTCCCTCTTAGTTTTAATCTTGTGTTTTCCATGATTTATGGGGTGGTCTTGGACAAGACAGCATGAGTGTGACATTGAACATCCGATTGAATTTCTTTTTTAAATATATTCATTTTAACATTTTTTTTTTGCAGGGGGAAGGCAGGGCAATTGGAGTTAAGTGACTTGCCCAAGGTCACACAGCTAGTAAGTGTGTCAAGTGTCTGAGACCGGATTTGAATTCGGGTACTCCTGACGTGGGCCGGTGCTCTACTCACTGTGTCACCTAGCTGCCCCAACATTCAATTTTTTTTAAAAAAATCTGAGTTCCAAATTTTCTCTCCTCCTGTAGTCCCTCCCCTATCCATTGAGAAGGCAAGTAATATGACATCAGTTACACGTGTGAAATCATAAAAAACATATTTCTATATTAGCCATGTTGCTAAGGAAAACATACAAAAAGCTAGAAAAATAAAGACATGAAAAAAGTATGCTTCAATCTCTACTAAGAATTCATCAGTTCTCTCACTGGAGGTGGATCACATTTTTGATGAAAAATGAGTCCTTTGGAATTGTCTTGTAGTTAAGTCTTTCACAGTTGATAATCTTTACAATATTGCTGTTACCATGTGTAATGTTCTCCTGGTGGTGCTCACTTCACTTTGTATGAGTACATATGAGTCTTCCCAGGTTTTTTGAGACCATCCTGCTTATCATGTCTTATGGCACAATTGTATTCCATCACAATCATGTACCACAACTTCTTCAGCCATTCTCCAATTGATGAAGATGCCCTTAATTTCCAATTCTTCATCATCATAAAAAGAGCTGCTATAAATATTTTTCAGACATATAAGTCCTTTTCCTTTATCTTTAATCTCTTTGGGATATAGACCTAATAGTGGTATGACTGGGTATGCACCGTTTTTTAGCCCTTTGAGTGTAGTTTCAAATTGTTCTCCAGAGTGTCCACCAACAGTACATCAGTGTACCTATTTTCTACATTCCCTGCAGGATTTATCATTTTCTTTGTCTGTCATATTGGCCTGAGAGGTATGAGATGGTACCTAATAGTTGTTTTAATTTGCATTTCTCTAAATACTGATTTAAAGTGTTTTTCCATGTGACTATTGATAGCTTTGATTTTTTTCTTCTGTAAATTGGAATGACTTTTATTTTTATAAATGTGGTGTAGTTCCCTATGTATATGACAAATGAAGCCTTTCTCAGATAATGAAAGAGAATGTTTTTTTCTGAGCGATTTAAGGTGCCTTCACAAATACTGACCATGTATTATAGTATAAAAACCTCACAAATGCAGAAAAGTAGAAATATTAAATGTACCCTTTTCAGAGCATAATGCAATAAAATTATACTCAATAAAGGGCTGTGCAAGCATAAGTTAAAAATTAATTGGAAACAAATCTCATCCTAAAAAATGACTATGTCAAAGAAAAAATCACATGAACATCAATCAATAATTTCATTAAAGGGAGTGACAGCAATGAGACAACATACCAAAATTTGAGGGATGCCGTAAAAGCAGTATTTAGGGGGGAAATTTATATCTCTAAATGCATATGTCAATAAAAGGGAGAAAGAGCAGATCAATGAATTAGGCATTCAACTAAAAAACTAGAAAAAGAACAAATTGAAAATCCCCAATTAAACACCAAAATGGAAATAGTGAAACTCAAGGGAGAGATTAATAAAATTGAAAGTTAAAAAAATTTAAATAATAAAACTAGGAATTAGTTTTATGAAAAAAACCAACAAAATAGATAAAAGATTGGTTAATTTGAGTAAAAACAGAAAGAAGAAAAACAAACTACCAGAATCCAAAATTAAAAGGGCAAATGCACCACCAATAAAGAAGAAATTAAAGCAATTATTAGGAGCTATTTTACCTAATTCTGTGCCAATAAAAATCACCATCTAAGCGAAATGTACGGATGTTTGAAAGTATAAATTGCCAGATTAAGAGAAGAGGAAATAAGAATACTTAACCGTATTTTCAAAAAAGAACTTGAACAAGCCTTGAATAAGCTCCCAAGAAATAATTTAGAGCATTTGTAAATGACTATTTATAGCTTTGATTTCTTTATTAAAAAAAAAACTGCCTGTTCATATCCTTTGACCATTTATTGAATGGGGAATGACTCATATTCTTACAAATCGGATATATTTGGGATATGAGACTTTTGTCCGGGAAACTGTCTTTATAAATATATTTTATGTAAGTGTATATGTTTATATATATGTATATATTTTTACATTTTCGAAGCACAAGGTTACTATAATCATTTACTACTGTGTATTGTATATCTACTCTGTTCCACTGATCCACTTTTCTGTCTCTTAGCCAGTACCCAGATAGTTTTGATAATTACTGCCTTATAATATAGTTAAAGATCTGGTACTGCTAAACCTCCTTCCTTTACACTTTTTTTCATTAATTCCTTTGATTTTCTTGACCTTTTGTTTTTCCAAATGAATTTTATTATTACTTTTTCTAGCTCAACAAAATAATTTTGGATAGTTTAATTGGGATGGCATTGAATAGGTAGATTAGGTAAAAGTGTTATTTTTATTATATTGGCTCTGCTTAAATGTCCCTTTATTTGTATAAAAAAATGTTTCATAATTATGTTCATATATTTCCTGGGTTTGTCTTGGCAAGTATACTCCCTGGTATTTTATATAATCTACAGTTGTTTTAAATGGGGTGTCTCTTACTATTGTTTCTTGCATGGTTTTGTTGGTGATATATAGAAATGCTGATTTATTTATGTGGGTTTGTTTTATAATGTGGATATGTGTGTGTTTATTTTATTTGATTTTAAAAATAATTTTTAGCTCTTCCAGGGATTCTTATTGGGTGTGTGTCCAATTCACATTTTTCTTTGGGGGGTAGGGACTACTTGTAGCTGTTTTGACATCATTTTCTTCATCTAAGTTTGTGTCTTGATCTTCTCTGTATACATATACTATATGTATACTATACTTCTTATGGTCAGGGTTTTTGTTGTTGTTGTTATTGTTATTGTTGCTTGCTTGCTCATTTTTCCAGCCTACTTCTTGACTTTGAACTTTATTTTAAAATTGGACTCTGTTTCTGGAGTGAGGGTACAGGGGCATTATCTTAAGCTTCAGGCTTTTTCACACTGCTGTTTTCAGAGCTATTTGTATGGGCTTCAAAGCTTTCAGTGCTTTTAAAGTGGTATGATCCAGAGAGAAGTGTGAACATTGCTCTCCTGGTCTGCTCTTTGGTCCTTACCCAGGAAGGGTCCCTGACCCCTTGCAAGGCACAAGCCACACTACTCTTTAGTGCCTCTGTGCCTTTCTGACCAAGTCATGCTGTTCCTCAAGGACCCCTGCTTCCTTGTGACCCAAAGCATTCCTCTCTGGCCCGGAACAGGCAGAAGTTGATATAGGCAATGGCGTTGCCAAACAGCACTGGTCCTGTGCCTGGAACTAATTAAATATATCCCATATAATCTCTTTCTTACCAGCTGCCTAATCCCCTTACCATGGCTAGCTTGGAAGCTCCTGAAATTGCTGCTGTTGCTAATGCTGCCTCTGAGACCCAGAGTTGATCTTGCCGCCTTATGGGTTCTGGACTAGCCCCTACACCAGTGTCACAAACCTCTCTTTTTTCCCTTATAACTTCTCTGGGGCTAGGAAAAATGTGTCACTCCATTCTTTGTTGGCTTTGCTGCTCTAGGATTCAATCTGAGGCTTCATTTTAAAGTTGTTTGGAGAGGAATGGTGAGAGAGCTCAACTACAGTGCTTTTTGTACATGGCTCCTCTCCCAGAAGTTTCATATCATTTCTTTAGACAACTCTCTCTTTTCACAATTAGCTTACTGCTTTCCACATGGTGTTTAAACTAGTTGTTATATGACAAAGTATTGCTAAATTTGTTTTTTTTTTTCCTTTTCAGACATCTCTGTGCACTTCAACACCTCCAGCTTCATCTAGAAAAAATTTCCTCAATTCAATGACTAACAAATCAAAAGGAGAAATTGATGATGGGAAGAAAAGCTTGATAGATGACCTCAGGTTACTGGTTTTTGACTTACTGAATGTTGTAGAAGCAATCAAAAGGGAACATGGGTAAGTGTTGCTTTTTTCTATTTGGGTATTAAGATTCATGCTGTATCAGAGCTAGAAGAACATATAATCTATTGCCCTCATTTAAATAGCCTCTAAAAATAGATTAGAATATTTTATCCCTGTAGAGAACTATACATATAATTCAATATATACTCGAAAAACTTCTTTCTAATGCTACTCCATATCAACATAATTTTAAAACAAAATTTGTTTTGATTATTTGTAGGTTGTCTCTAATTAATAAGTAAAATATGCTTTTGCAGGGAATGGAAGATTCAAACAATGATTGTCTCCTGTATACAACTACAATCCTTTTGGGAAAATGATTTTCAATAGTCTTTTATTAGAAAGGAGATATATTTACCTGTAACTTCAGGCTGTGTTCTGTACAAAATTTGTTTTTGTTCAGTCGTTTCATTTGTGTCAAACGCTTTGTGACCCCATTTGGGATTTTATTGGCTCATGTATTGAAATAGTTTGCCATTGCCTTCTCCAGCTCATTTCACAGATGAACTGAGGCAAACAGGGTTAAGTGACTTGTCCAGGGTCACACAGCTAGTAAATATCTGAGTCTGGATTTGGGCTCATGAAGAAGATGAGTCTTTCTGATTCCAAGCTTAGTGCCCTATTCACTGTGCCAGCTAGCTACCCTGGTATAAAATTTAGTAAGTGTTACTTATTTAGAAGAGTTACTTTCCTTAGAGTTCAAAAATGCAAATCCTGTACTTACTAAAAGTTTCTTACTAAATTTATTTTTCATAAGGCATGTTGAGAGCATTCTCTTCTATCCATTGTAAAAACTATCTCAGAATGTGACATTGAGTCTTCTTGGTAATTTTTATGTGTCCTACTATGGAAGAAAGAAGGACTGTGTAGTAAAAAAACCAGCATGTTTAAGGAGCCACAAAATTTGTAATATAAACTATGCAACACTATTTATAAACTGTGCTAAGCATGTAATAGCTTAATAAAAGCTTACTAGCTGAAAGACTCATCTTCCCAAGTTCAAATCTGGCCTCAGACACTTACTAACTGTATGACCCTGTGCAAGTCACTTAATCCTTTTTGCCTCAGTTTCCTCATCTGTAAAATGAGCTAGAGAAGGAAATAGCAAACCAGTCTAGTATCTTTGCCAAAAAGACTCCGAATGAGGTCACAAACAGTGAGACACAGCTGGTGCTGGGCAGAATGAGAATGCTGCATCTCTTGAGTTCAGGACTTCTAAGCTTCCTTGGGATTGAAGCCTATCAGGTGTCTGTAGTAAGTCTAGCACACCAATATGGTAAGCTTCTATGAAGTGGGGGGTGTGGGGGCCGCCACTGGGCTAGGAGTAGCAAATGGGCCCAAGTCAGAGACCAAGTACATCAAAGTTTCTGTGCAAATCAGCAGGAAGGACAGACCTGTGAGCGGCTGCTGAGTTCTCAGCCTAGGTGAGATAGGGAGAGTCAGCCATAAATCAATAAATTCAGGCTTTTTTATTATCTTAGGAATAACCAACACATATATGTACTCACCATACTTCAAGGATCTGTAATTTCACCTGTATGGATCTAGTTGTCTTCCCCCAATGTAGTTTATAACCCTAGTACCTTAAAAGATGCTCATAGTTTCAGTAATGGAAAAACTTCTCCGCCTGAACTCTTGTAACTTAGCTAGGCTGGCCTTTGAAAGACAAGCATCTGCTCCATCACTATTCTGTCTTCAAAGCCTTTCCAGCTTTTTGTAATATGCCAGAGTTTATATCCTGTAGGCATAGCTTTCAAAAACCCAGTCTTAGCCTCACACTGAATTGAGATATCAGACTTCAGGGGAAGGTGCATCCATATATGTGTATATGTATATGTGTGTGTGTATGTGTATACATATACACACACACATATAACTCACACATATTATATATATGCATCCATATATATATGTGTATAGATACATATATATGCATTCATGTATATGAATTAATAGTTTTATGGGATTTTCCTTTATGTAGTTAAAACTACAATTATGTTTTATCAATATAGTCTTGCCTTTTTATTCTGCTGTGTACATTTGGGTACATTTGAGTTGCCAAGTTTATAGGGACCTCAACCAGAAATTTATCCTATTTTGTCTTTTAAAAATGATCAGTTTTGGTTGTACGAGTACTATAAAGGAATACTTAGTTTGGACCACCAAGAGTTACTTTCTCCTAGTTAAAAATCTGCCCTGGTATGGTGGGTGTATTGATGGCATGAGGTTTTCTTGAACTTTGCACTAAATTCTAGTAGATATTTACAGTCTTATCAAACAGAAAATATTTGATCTATGCTGAATGTATACAGGTGGGGATATCACTGACCTTCCTCAGTACTGATTTTACCCAGTGAATTATGCCCTAGGTCTGGCATTTCAAGTGAAGAAGACCATATTAGCTGAATTTATAAACTTCATTCAAAGCTTCCTAAGAGCTTCTTTTTTATTTTTCTTCAATTTTGTTATTAAAAAGTTTGGTTATATTTTAGGTTTTTTAGTATTAATTTTTCTGTTTTAAAAAAACATTTCATTTGTTAATTAAGAATTTGGACAAGAAATTTAAAATGTGCACATATGAAAAGCTGGCCATTTTCACTTCTACACACACCTATAAAGTTAATTTTTTTCTTAGGAAGGAACTGGAAAAACTAAGAAAAGAATTGGAAGAGGAGAAGGCAATGAGGAGTATCTTAGAGGTAACTCAATTTTGCAGTATCTTGTTGTCAAAATGAAGATATTAGTGGGTGCTAAATAAACATATTGAGTATCTACATTGTGTAGAATACAGTACTTTATACTGTTGAAAAATGGGTTTTTGTTTTGTGCTTAAAATTTTAAAAGAGAGAGAGAGATAGGCACCTTGGTGTAGAGGATAGAGTTGGCATCAGTTAGGAAGACCTCAGTTCAAGGCCTCCCTTTGACATTTACTGACTGTGTGACCCTGAGCAAGTCACTTAACCTCTCAATGCTTAAGATATCTGTCTTAAGACTTTCTTTAAATAAAGTTGCCTATTTGAAGGGAATTTCTTGATTGGGAATCCACTATACCAGTAAAATCCCATGGGAGAGGGAG
This sequence comes from Trichosurus vulpecula, assembly GCF_011100635.1. Taxonomy (NCBI): domain Eukaryota; kingdom Metazoa; phylum Chordata; class Mammalia; order Diprotodontia; family Phalangeridae; genus Trichosurus; species Trichosurus vulpecula. Next base: position 235,371,519 of record NC_050579.1, on the reverse strand, counting down.
AAAAGAAAAAACATTATTGAAAAATTTGGTCCTGTCCTCCAGTAAATTATATCCTAGTTAGGAAACAAAATATATGTATGTGGGAAAAAATTGTTTTCTATATATTTATCTCATCATGTTTTTAAATGCTAAGGCCTGCCATAGTTTCCTTCATTACAAAGTGATGAATAATTATAATAGGCTTGCAGTAATGGTTCTTGCCTGCATTCTCTTCCAACCCAATTAGTTTCTGGTATAAAAATAATGCAATTTACCAGATTTTAGTGCTCACCAGGTACAAAGCACTCTGCTAGACCTGGTTCCTTATCTCATAAAGTTTCTAGTTTTATGGATGAAAAAAGATACACGTAGATAATTGTAATTCAGTGTAGAGTGTGATAGATAGCTTAAGTAGAATAATGGTGCCGTAAATTCCCAGGTCGAAGGACTTCTGACTATTAAAATAACAGTAAATAGCTTGCATCTGTATTGTGATTTAAGATTTGCTTTACACATGTTATCAGAGGCTCAAATAGGTTAAGTGATTTGCCCAGCATCTCATAGCTACTGTCTGAGGCAGAATTTGTGCTTAGGTCTCTCTAAGCAGTCTCAAAGTGGCTGATCTGCTGCATTACCTATTGCCAATAAAATACTGAATAATAAGATGGTGATTTACTCTGAGAGAAATGAGGGTGGGGGGAGAAAGAGAGGGGAGACAGAAAGGAGAGAGAGAGAGAGAGAGAGAGAGAGAGAGAGAGAGAGAGAGGTACTGACAATTAAAATACAGAACCAGAAAATCCCTATGATCATTTTCCTCATATAATGAAGACACTATCCAATTTTGCTACATGTTTTTAGCACCAACCACCTTAAGATTTTCTAATTTTACATACAAAGTAACATACATATATAATATATAATAACATATAAACACAATCTATCAGTCCACACACATGATTTCCAGGCATCTCAATAGTTATGTATTTTTTTAATTGAAATCCTTCTGTGAGGGGAGATAGCATCTAAAGATAAATACTTAAATGTCTAATATTTGCTTGTTAGATATTCCTTCAGTGTCTATTAAAATGGTTACCTAACTTCCTATATCATCTTCTGACACTCACCAAGACTGTGCTCCCTCCTAAAGACATCACTTCTCTCCCCATCCTTTCCAGTTTGACTATAGTTCTTTCTCCGAATGCCCTCCCTCCCCCAATCTCACTGGTCGTGTCCAGAGAGTCAGAATACTCTTTCTTTTTCAGCCTCATTTCCACTCTCTTCTCTCTCATTGAGTGCGGTGCCCTATTCACAGTCTTTCTTTCCTGGTGACCTAATAAGACACCAATTTTCCAGTTTCTCATTCTACTCCCAGAGTTGATCTGACCCTTTGATTTGGATGTCACCCATGAGAGTCCCACTTCAACTAAATTTCCTAAAATTCCTTTATCTGAGGACTATGCCTTTCCCTCAACCATACAACCCTTTACTCTCTTCTTTATCTTCACCATCTTCACTATTCCTTCCATTAGTCTTTTCTCACCCAGACCATCCTCCTACACCCTTTTCTCCCTTCCCTATCTTGAGCCTTTGGTTAACCATCTCAGCTCTACCCTATCTTTTTCAAAACCCGTTTAAAATACCATTGTCATGTTGCCACCACATATTACCAAACTCTAGCCATAGATGACTTCACTTTTCTTCCTCTTTGGCTTCTATTCATGGAAGAGAGTTGAAGGAAATCAAGAAACTGTGTGGAATAGATTCTTTATAAATTATTTGTATCATCTCAACTGGGCTCTCAGTGAAGCAAGGTGAATGTTTTTTTTTTCTTCCCTAATCAACTCCCACTCTCTGCAGGAAGTGGCTAACTCAGGAAGGAGGAGGGATCAATCCAAAATCACACACTTATTCCATTACACAAAATGGGCACTTTTTTTTTTTGTTTTTTTGCTTCTTGACTGATTGTTGACACCAAGCTTCCTTCTTCATTGAACTATGATAACAGTTACCCTCTGTAAGTGTGAAATCTTTGTGCAAGTTTTCAGTGCCTCCTTACCATGGCACTGGTTCAAATGTCTGTTTCTTATCATGTTCATGGGAATTAAACTTCAGGTGCTTTAAGATAGTGGGACCTGATAACTACTATGGTCTATGCTGATTTCTTCATTGTTGAAAATGTAAAAAGATCAAAATGTAAGACTTAGGGATAAGACAGAGAAGCCTTAATGCAGCCAAGATGCCACTGTTGCTTATGCTCTGTTTTTCCTTTTTAGGTGGAAATAGAAAAGCTGAAAAAACTAGTCCTGTCTACTTGAGGGAGGTGTGAAGTAGATTCAGTGTTCTTCTATGGCCAAGAATTCATAAACAAGAATATGAACTGAAAACTGACTTGTTTACTTCCAAGTAACAAAAGATTTTTGGTGTGCTATAGGAAAAAATGAGTACATGAGTTTTCATAAATTACAGAAGGGGGAAAATGAAAATGGTGTATTTTATTTTATTTTATTTTATTTGCCAATATGAAAAAGAGGCCTTATTTCTTACTGTGCTGGAATCGCAAACCTCTTTTTTTTCTGGTTTGCTTAAAAATGCTACTGAATCTGTATAAAAAGGAGAGGAAATTGGTGATAGATTTTTATTGAATGCTGACAGTGTAATTTTAAAGAGCTCTATACTATAAATAGGTTGATATATCTCCAGGTAACCTGTAAAATAGACTATGGGAGGGACACATTAGCTTAATAATCACTAACTTGTAGTAATTACTTTTCCCATAATGCAAAAGGGATGTAGGATTTTTGTATACATATTTTATACCTATATATGTATATATACCTATTATATATACATACATAATTATTTTCAGCTTTCGTTCCCAAAATTCCACTGTTTTGCCTATAGGTCTGCAGTGCTGTTTATTATTTGGGTGACAAAATAGAAACATGTCAACTAGAAAGCAGATGAATCAATCACTTTATGCAAATAAAAATAGCTTATTAAATAAAATAAATTTGGCAGCTAAAAATATTTCATGCCACTTATACCATAGGGATCATAAAAGGAATTTATTAAACCATATTTCAATCATTAAGTATATTTTTAAAAGAATAAGATTTTCTTAAATCTGTCAGAGCTAAGAGGCCAGAAAACTGCCCTTCAGTTCATTGTGCCTAGAAACTGCAGCACATTTAACATGCAAACACCAGGCTTATTGCTGTATTTCTCTGCTTATTTTGTAGATTCAAATATTGCCTAGCCTACGGTCTTGTAATTTAATCCTCCTCACCTATTAACAAAACGAAGTGTAAATCTTTAGGAAATTTCTCATGAGATTATACTTTCAGAGCATTCAGCTCATCAGTTTAAGAAATATTATTTACCTAATTAAACTAAGTAACTTTTTGGAGTTATTTTGAACTGTTTGTATAGACACTAACTTTATAAAGAATGCTATTTTACTTCATAGACCATAGTATCACATTTGTTATTAAACAAAATATGGTCCCCTTTCCAAGTTACATTTTCATAAATTACCTGGTCAACAATTTCTTTTAAATTTGGGAATGTTGACAGAGTTTAAACATATATAATAATAATAGCTAACATTTATATATACTTGCTATATGCTAAATACTTTATAATTATTATCTCATTTGATTTTCACAATAGGCACAGAGAGGTTAAGTGACTTGTCCAGAGTCACACAACTAGTAAATATCTAAGGCCTCATTTGAGCTCAGGTATTCCTGACAGTGCTCTACTCACTTAGCCACCTAGCTGCCCTGATATCTCTATAACATGTCAAAACTCACAAATGCAGACATGGTCCTACCTAGGATGTATAGAAACAGTTGACTGGTAACCAATGTCTTTTCACAAAAAGAGGCAGTTTAGGGTTTAAGGTCAATTATAGAAAATGGTGAATGGAGCATCAGGCCTGGAATAAAGAAGACCTGAGTTCTAATTTGGCTTCAGATACTTCCTAACTGACCCTGGGCAAGTCACTTCACCCTGTTTGCCTCAGTTTCCTCATCTGTAAAATGAACTGGAGAAACAAGTGGCAAACGACTCCAGTATCTTTTCCAAGAGAACCCCAAATGGGGTCACAAAGAGTTGGACATGATTGAAATGACTCAACGAAAACAACAACAACAAATAACAAAATAAAAAATGGTCTAAGGATTTTCAGTTTATGTAATTACAAGACTTGCGGGGTGATGGAATGGCCATATGCCAGAGTTTCTATTTTTATCTTCTGCTCTTTAAACTTAAAACTCACCACAAGTTTTTGCTTTAAAATTTATTTTTGCACAGCTGAAATGTTTTATTTTTAAAGAAGATAATAAAAATACTGATTTACAGAAAATGTTGAAATAATGCATAATATTGCTTTTGGGGCAGCTGATCTTTACCTACATGTTTGTGTTTCCTCTTTATGAAGGTCCTAGATTTCTGTCATAATGATATCACCACCAAACAAAATTGACTACCAGTGTTCTGTGTGCATTTTAAAAATGATTGAGCTAATGAATGATTGTTTTATTTATTTTGGGTTGGTTTTATTTTTTTTACAATCCTTTGCCCTCTTTTTTTTCCTTGTAAAATATTTTTATTTATGTCATTAAATATTTCTTAATTGCATGTAAAAATGTTTTTAACATTCACTTTTTAAAAATTGAGTTCCAAATTCTCTCCTTTTCTCCTGTTTATCCTCCACCCCTTGGGAACCTTTCCCTTAGTTTGAATGACAATGTTAAAGAAAAAAAATTATTAAGTCCGTGTATTCTAGAAAGGATCTTCCAGCGTTCTCTGCAGAAAGCATAGTTAAGGAAGCTTTTCCTTCCCATTCCTTGGAAGAAGCTGAGAAATTACAGATTCTTCTTTCCTCGGTTTGGTTGTATTTAATATCAAGATCATTCATATGTTGATTAAAACACACCAAGACAACTAATATTTTTGAAAATAGGAGATTTGCAAGTGTTTGTGTGTGTGTGTGTGTGTAGATATATAACTAGATATAGGAAAGGCCCTGATATCCATTAGCTCCTGTATTCCTAACTCCTTTTTCAATAGTTAAGGAAAAGAAAAACAACTGCATTAAGTGGCCTCAACTTATCTCACTCCATTTAAAGAAGAAAAGAGGTTTTTCTTTTATCTGACTCCATTTAAAGAAGAAAAGAGTTTTCTCTCTCTTTTTTTTTCATTTAAAGAAGTAGAGTTTTGGTAAATAACAGGATGTCACCGGAAATTCCTATTCGTGAGAGCTATATCATCATACACACACACACACACGCACACACACACACACACACACACACACACACACACACACACACATATATATACACACTATATGAAGATAGAATTTGCATTTAGAGAGGGGTACAATTCTCATGCATTGATTAAACACTTTTAAAAAGTGTTCCCATAAGCACAAAGCTTTGAGTCAACTGCTGGATGTCTGTAGTGGCCATTAAAATGTTGAATTATCTGAGAATGTACTGCATAGCCAAGTGTGTTAAAGTTTTTGCCATATAATACATTGATTCTCTTTTCATTTAGTTTCCTAAAAGCACCAAGTGAACACTCCCAATTTTAAGAATATGTGTCATGTCTGTAAAATTTCCTTTTTTATTAGAAGTATTACCCTTTGGGATTTATTGCAAATGGAAAAGTAAGCCTGATGTCATAGAAATTTATTTTCTTTATTTCTCACTGTGATCATAACATAAAGAAATTTGCTCTAGGTTATTCCGAAATATTTTATCCACATAAAAACTTACAATGGATGGGCAGAATGAGATAATCAGCTAAACTCACAAATGAAAGGTGTTAAAATAATTGAGTGGCCTTGTTTTGCTGTAGCAATCAAATGACCAAGTAGAATAATGATTTAATAAACTCATCTTTTGAAACTTTCTATTCTGAGTATTTTTAATCAGTAAATAAACATTTATTAAATGTCTATTATGGGCTAGGCGTTGTGGTGCCAGGGGTGAGCCCTGGGGGATAAAAAAAGAGGCCAAAGACATACCAGTCCTCAAGGAACTTACAAGCCAAAGAGGGACACAAACAAATATATGCAAAGTAAGCTATATAGAGGATAAATCTAAAATGGTTAACAGAGGGAAAGTGTGGGAATTAAGAAAGTTGGGGAAAGTATCCTATAGAAGGTGAGATTTTAGTTGGGACTTATAGGAAGCCAGGGAGGTCAGTAGTTGGAGTGGAGGTAGGAGAGATTTCCAAGCATGGGGGATAGCCAGAGAAAATGCCCAGAGCTAAGAGATGGAGTGTTTTATTTGTAGAACAGCCAGGATGCCAATGGTGTCACTGGATCAAAGAATACAAGTTGGTAAAGTATAAGAAGACTGGAAAGGTAGGAGAGGACTAGATTAGGAAGACTTTGAATGCCAAACAGAACATTTTGTATTTGTTCTAGGTGGCAGTAGGGGAGCCCCTGGAGTTTATTGAGTTGGGGTATGTGTGTGTGTGTGATATGATCACATATTTTATAAAAATCACTTTAGTGGCTGGAGGGAGGCAGGCAGTCCCACTAGCAAGCTATTTTAATGATCAAAGCATAACATGATGAGGACCTGCACTAGAGTGGTGGCAGTGTCAAAGGAGAGAAGGGAGTGTATTTGAGAGCTGTTTCAATGGTGAAATTAACAGGCCTGGGCAATAGCTTGGATATGGGGGGAAGAGGGGAGAAGAGTGAGGAATCAAGGATGACTCCTAGGTTGTGAGCCTGGGACTTGGAGGATTCATGTTGCCCTCTACAGTAATAAATAGGGAAGGTTTAGAGGTAAAGATAATGAGTTCAGTTCTGGACATGTTTCATTTCGGATGTCTATTGGACATTCGATTCAAGATGTCTGAAAGACAGTTGGAGATGTGAGATTGGAGGTCAAAAGAGAGGTTTGGACAGGAAAGGTAGATTTGAGAATCATCAGCATCAAGATGGTAATTAAATCCATGGGAGCTGATGAGTTCACCAAGTGAAGTAGTACAGAAGGAGTGAGTAAAGAAGAGAGTCTAGGACTGTCCCTGTGGGACACATAGTTAGAATGCTTGGTCTGGATGATCATCCACAAAAAGACTAAGAAGGAGTGGTCAGATAGGTAGGAGGAGAACCATGAGAGAGTGATGTCCTGAAAACCTAGAGAGAAGAACATATCCAGGAGAAGAGGGTGACCAACAGTCTTGGAGACTGCAGAGAAGTCTAGGAGAATGAGGATCAAGAAAAGCCCACTGGATTTGGCAATTAGATCTTTGGTAACTTTGGAGAGAGCAGTTTCAGTAGAATGATGAGGTCAGAAGCCAGATTGTAAGGGGTTAAGAAGAGAGTGAGAGGAGAAAAAGTGGAGGCACCTGTTATAGATGGCCTTTTTGAGGAGTTTAACCACAAAGGGCAGAAGAGATATAGGATGACAGTTAGTAGTGATGGAAGGATCAAGTGAGGATTTTTTTGGCCAAGGAGGTGGAGGTCAACAAATAATGTTAGCAATGCTTCCACAATTGCCCCAACTTCCTGAAACCTATGTTTCTGAGTGTTAGTGGGGTTGAGCTAGCATTAGGAAGAATTAAATAGAGCTAGCATTTATATAGCGTGTGAAGATTTGCAAAGTGCTTTACATATGTTGTCTCATTTGATTTGCACGATAACCCCAGGAGTTGTTGTTTTAACAATCCAGCTAGCAGCTTCTGTGGGGGCATAAGTCCACCCACAGCAGCACCCAGGAGGCTGCCAGTACACCGGGAAAGCACAGGTGCTTTTTATCTGCTTAAACAAGGAAAGCATGGTGAAGGGATTGACCAGCTTACTTTAATTCAGCACTCAGTTCAGGGGAGCATACAGACAAGCATCAACAGACAGACTGAATACAGACTACATTCAGTTAGTTCAGGGGAAAAAACAGCCAGCACCCTGAACTTTAGGACATTCATTTAGTTCAGGGGAAAAGAACCGGCACCCTAAACTTCAGAACAAAATACAAAAAAATTACAAATATCAACAGACAGACCCAATACAATTCATAGTTACCGACATCTAGGTTCATCTGGGGCTGGCCCAGAGTCACGCTTGCCACCACTGCCCCACCAACTGGAAAGAGTTAAAAAAGGGATCTTCAAGCCGTCTTCTCCCCTCTTATAGAGTTTTTGACATCATCAAGCGCCACCTGAATGACCAGGGCCGATTGGTTCTTGAGTTGGCCCCTTCCCCTAGGTTAACACCCGATAGGGCGTGGCTCTGGAGTCAACACCTCCCCTCAGCCAGCCCCATGAATCGTCACACAGGAAGTTCTCTGCTCCCAGGCATGGGTCTCTGGGCTTCCTGCCCCGGAAGAGAAGCAGCACATTCACGCAGACTAGGTCAGCACCCAACAGAGGCAGACCCAAACCCACGTGGTCCAAAAGCCTCTGCTGTCCCAGACATGTAAACTGGGCCCTCCCTGGAGTTAGCCCTAACAGGGGCCCAGGACCCAGCAAGGCTCAATGAGATAAACTGAGTCACTCAAAGAAAACAAAGGCCATTCTAGTTACGCTTGTGTGCTATTATTACCCTCATTTTACAGGAGAGGAGGAAGCTGAGGTAGATGGGGTAAGTGACTTGTCCAGGTTTATGCAGCAAATGTCTAGATTGGAACTCAAGTCGTCTTGCCTTTTTGTATGGCATCACCTTACTGTCTTAGTATACTTAAATCATTCGTGATCATGACAGTATTCCCCACAGAGAATCATTAATTTAGGTTCAAGACTCTCAGTCATGAAGACTTGGCCAGGCAAAGCCATAGCCACTAAGAGAACCAGACAGTAAGCATTAATTAGGTGCTTACTATGTGACAAGCACTGTGTGACACACTAGGGACACAGACGAAAGTGACAAAGTGCCCCCTACTCAGTTGCTTATACCCTATTATGTGGATACAACATTCTTAGGAGCAGTAAGTAAAAACAGATATGCACAGAATATACATTGTGGTTTGGAAAGGAGGAGTCATTAACAATTGGGGGGGCGGGGTCATGACAAGCCTTTAGAAGGAAGCAGAGCTTGAGTTGAGACTTGATGGAAGCTAGGAGCTGGAAGAAGCAGATGTGAAGAGGGAGATTGATTACTCCAGGAATGGGGAGAGCCTTTGCAAAGACATGGTGGTAAGAGATAGAACGTAGTGTAGAAGAAACAGCAAAATGGCCCGTGAATTGATAATTTATGAAATTATGAAGTAGAGGCAGACATGACTAATTCTTTGGGTTGTTGTTGTTCAGTTGCTAAATCGTGTCCAACTCTTGGTGACCTCGTAGACCAACTGTCCATGGGGTTTTCTTGGCAAAGATCCTGGAATGGTTCGCCATTTCCTTCTCCACTGGATTAAGGCAAACAGAGGTTACATGACTTACCTAGCATCACACAGCTAATAAGTGTCTGAGGTCAGATTTGAACTTTGGTCTTTCTGACTCTTGGCCCAATGCTCTATCCACTGTGCCTCACCTGGAAAGACCATGATGGCAGTAAGAAACAGAGCTATAATCACACTTGAATAATCACAGGAGGTATATGGGGCAAAAAAGCATAGAAAGTACTGAGGCAAGTGGTGAAAGGGGTACAGAAGCAGATGGTAGGGTCAGGGGATAGGATAGTGAAGAAAGTCTGTGTCAATCCCTAAAAATAAATTATCAAAGAGCTCACAAGGCTTATATACCAACTGTTAACTCTAAAAAATAAAAATAAATAAACCGAAGAGCCACAGAGGTTATTACACCATCAACTCGAACCAAAGAGCCGTAGAGGTCATGCACCAAACATTACCTCTGAATAATAAAATAAAATAAAATAAAACAAATCCAAAGAGCTCACAGAGGTTATAGGCAAAAAGTCTTCTTTATTCCATTGGAGGAAGGAAACTAGACACTCATGCTGGGGTCTTCTTTCGGAGGAGACCCAAGGCAGTGAGGAGGAGTCTTGATACATGTAGTTGCGGCCAGACAAAGAACTGAGCAGAGGTGCAGCCACAGCAGGGAGGAGTGACAGCAACAATGAGGCAAGTTTACCTGGTGAGAAAGTCTATTCTTAGCAGAGCTTCATGACTGGAACATGGTTCCTGCAGGTGCTTGTCCAAGCTCAGGGACCACCTGGGGCTGGTTTGAGCCAATTCTGTGATTTAGCTGCAGCAGACAGTGACCACAAAGGATTGATGTTATGCCAAGCTTAGGGCACAGCTTGCTTGCTGCGTCTTAGCACTGGAAAATAGGGTGTCTCCTAATAGTAAAAAGAGAGGAATAAAAAGAGATGGGTGGTCTTGTCAAGGAGATCCTAACATCTCGTTGTTGTCCTTTGTTCTCAAAGGGAACCAAAATGACATTACTATGGTGGGGTCAAGGTATGATGTATCTGACTGTGGGTAATCAGACCAATATGAGCTCGGAAGGCTCTTGCTCAGGTTGGGCACAAATAGTCTACGTGAACATTCGAAGTGATGTCTCTAAATTTGCACATCTCATGTTTTTTTTGAGCATTTCTGCTTTGCTCATAGAGTACAGTACCTTCTTTGATGCAGGCACTTCATGCTGGGTAGTCCTTTGTCAGTGTTTCCTATGTCTCACAATCGATTCTAAAGTTCTTCAGAGAGACCTTGAGACTGTCCTTGTACCACTTCTTCTGACCTCCATGTGAGTGCTTGAATTCTGTGAGATGTCCATAAAATAATCTGTTAGGCAAACCTGCTTTGGGCATTTGAACAATATGGCCAGACCATCAGCGTTGCACTCTCTGCAGTAGAGTTTTAATGCTTGGAATTTCAGCTTGATAAAGGACCTCAGTGTCTGACACCGTATCTTGTCAGGTGATCTTCAGAATCTTCCTAACTGTCCAGGTTTCATAGGCATACAACAATGAGGTTAGCACAACGGCTCTGTAGACCTTCAGTTTGGTAGGCAGTGTGATGCCTCTTCTCTCCCACACTGTCCATTGGGAGCCTCCCAAACACTGAGCTAGCTATGTGGAAAGTATATTGCCAAGGGAAGTGAACTTATCCACAGCACTAAAATACATCCATTGTTGTAACCAGTGGTTCCATGTATAGGTGGTGTGGTGCTGGCTGGTGGAGAACCTCTGTATTCTTGGTGTCGATAGGATAAAATTAGCACAAGCAGGAGAGAATCAATCCATACTTTGGTGCATCTCAGCCTCATGAGGAAGAGCATGGGGAGGGGAAGAAGCAGAGAATATTATTGATATAACTGGATTAGATATAGGAGTACTAGGCAGCATGGACCCAATAGAGAGGAAAGACTGCAGATTTCAAGGTCTCATTTTTATAGAGTTTTGGGGGAGAAGAGATGAATTCTTATCAGTGCTACCAGGGGTATTAGTTCATTAACATATCAAAATCATCTTAAAGTTGTCATTAAAGTTTTGAAGTTAATATGTCCATATCATGGTCTGCTGGTCTTTACTGTGGAGGTCTGGAATTTGTTTGAGATTTATATATTATAGAACCAAAAGGCCCTGACAGCAGCACCTAGATGACTTTTGCTGATTTAGCACATATTACCAGGTTGTGAATTTTTGGTTACTGTATGAGACAATTTGTAAATTATGCTCCTTAGATCTTTGGGACGGTTTGCATGTGACTTCCAGGGTCCCCTTTGCAATCTTACTGTCTGCTATGGTCTCTTTATACTGGTTGCTTATAAACTTACTGTACTGGCTAGGAGTTGGGGCGGGGGGCATGGTCAGGAAGGACCAGAACAAAATACAATTTTAACACAGCCCAATTGATTGGAGCATAGCATGCAAAGAGAGGCATAATGTGATATAATTGGCCTAAAAAAATAGGCAAAAGTCAGATTGTGGAGGGCTTGAAGATGACTGCTAGGTCGTGACCCTGAGCGATTCACAAGAATGGTGATGCCCTTTACAGAAGCAGGGACTCTGGAACAGGTGAGTGTCAAAGCGTATGAGGACATACTTCAGCCTCACAAAGATAAGGAGGCTGACCCATTTGATGATAATGGATGATATTATATAGATCGCTAAGGTTTTCTAAGCACTTTACATACTGTATATTTTCTTATTTGATCCTCATGACATCCTGTAAGGAAGAAGTAATTATTGTCCCCGTTTTAGGGATGAGGGAACAAGAGGCACAAACAGGTTAGATCCTCTGGCCAATGTCACACAGCTAGTCAACATCAGAGGCAGGATTCAGATTCAGGTCTTCTTGGTACCTTGCTCTTTGTTCTAGCCTCTGAACCATGATGCCACTCACCCTGGCATTAGGTGGAAGACGTGAGCCTCCCTTGTGGTGAATCCTCATTGATATGTGAGCAGGCTTTGCTTTATCTGGCACAATTGATAATAAATGAGGTCCTGGACTGACCTTTATCAGCAATATCCATCATTATTGGGCCCCTTGTTACCCTGAATCATAGGGCTATTCACCAATGTGTCCAGTGATCTGGAAGGTCTATAGATTTTAACTTCATAGCTTCCATCACAAGTACAATTATAAAAATAGTCCTTTAAACTAGGAATAAAGGGAACTACATTGCTATAATAATATATAGTAATACTCTGGATTCACCCCTAGTGTTTCTAGGGGTACACCTTAGGAGACAAAAGGGTCTTTCTAATGGTATTAGTGTGAGCTCAAATCATTCACATGGAATGGTTCTGCCCCCAAATTCATTGTCCAGGATGGACAGAAACCCTGCCTGAAAAGAATTTTGAATTACAATGTGAACTGCATTTTCAAAGATGTTCTCTGTCTCTGTCTCTCTCTGTCTCTGTCTGTCTCTCTCTGTCTCTCTTTCTGTTTCTCTCTCTCTCTCTCTCTCTCTCTCTCTCTCTCTCTCTCTCTCTCTCTCTCTCAATCTCTGTTTCTCTCTGTCTCTGTCTCTCTCTGTGTCTCCATCTCTCTCTCAATGTCATTGATCAGCAATTGAGTCCTCAAATAATAAAATCTATTCATTTAGAATCATTCTATCAGAGTTTCCAGCTTATTATAATTTGAAATCTACCCAATTAAATTAAATAAATTTTCCTATGAAGAATTCCAATTAATAAGACTGAAAATATGAAATATGAAAAATAGCTTTATGAGATAGGATTCCATTTGTCAAGCTTTTCTGTCATCTGAAAACAGACTTTAGTTATCCATTGCTTGCCAATGTGGAAATAAATGCTTTGTACAAATTTATCTTAATTCATAAATTTGCCACATAGGACTCCTCCAGAGTAGGATGTTTACCTATGTGGCATATTAGAATAAAATTATGAGTCAATTGAAACTTTAAAATCCCTAAACTAGTTCCTCAATTCCCAGATTTAGAGAACCATTAAGGACAGTTCATGTTCAGTTGTGTTCAACTGTTTTCTTGGTGAAGATACTGGAGGAGTTTGCCATTTCCTTCTCTAGTGTGTCCCCATTTTATAGATGAGCAAATGAGGCAAATAGGGATTGATTTGCTCAGGTCACACGGCTAGTTATGCATCTGAGGCTGGATTTGAACTCAGATCTTCCTGATTCCAGGTCTGGTGTTCTATCCATTACACTACCTAGCTGCCCCAAAAGATCAAAGGATCATAGATTTAGAGCTGGAAGGGACCCGATGGTCCCTTCTCATTTTATGGGTCCAGCTGTCTCATTTTATAGAGAAGGAAGCTTGAGCCCAGAGCAATCCTAGCCCAGTGCCTTTACCAAGTTCGCCCAGGTAGTACGTATCAGGGGAAGAATTTGAACCCACGTCCCCTGACTCCAGTGCCAATGATCTTCCCACTCCAAATTTATGGTGATTGTCTTTACCACTTTTTCCTGAAGTCCTCAAAATATCATGAAGACTTTTCCCTTGATCTCAATGGAAAATATGTATAGTGGTAGGATTCAGCTGGTTCACACCGGTTCACTAGAAACGCTACCTGATTTTAGGTTGAGTTCTGCCACATCAGCGTTGCGGCAGCGCCTCTGCTTGGTTTGTGGAGAACAGGTATTGTTAATTCATTTGAATCCTACCACTCGTTTACCTGCTATGTCAGAATAATAAATACAGGATCTTGAATTATGGATTCACTTTTCTCTTCACCCTCCTCACTCGCAAATTTGAAAACATTAAAAAAAATTTTAAAACACTTACTTTCCTGGGGGATAATGGCAGGCTCTTCCGACACTGTGTAAGCCAAGCCAAATGCAGCTGACTTCTTTGGATCTGTGCCAGATTGCTTTTCCCTGAATTTGTTTTTTGCTTTTCCTGGTGTTTGCCCTATCCCTTCCTCCATGGCCCAGGAGGTGGGGGTGAGAATCAGAGGAAGGTTACCTATTCCCTGTCTCTTCTCTGACTACTTTTCTGCGAGGTGGTTCTAAGTTATAGAACTTCCATCTGCCTTCCAGCCTCAGCCCTATCCCCACCTCCACTTCTTCCCAAGCTCTGGTTCTGACCACATTTCTTGCTCCTTATTAAGCCCACAGATCTATTTGCTTTGTCTGTACCCAAAAGCCCCTTTCCTCTAGCATTTTTGAGTGGAGATGGCTTAACATGTCTCTCCTCATTGCCACGTGCTCGATTTAGACCCATCATTGATTCTAGAGGAGAGGAAAGAGACATCTCCTCTCCCTCTTTGCTGGAAATCCAAGGTGGAGATGGTGCTGTTTCTATCCCAAGAGAAGACCACCCAAAAGAGAATGAAAGAGTGAAGCCTTTCCTTCATTTAGGCTCTTATAATAACCTATTGAGAGGGGAGGTTCCTCCACATGAAAACATCCTTCATGATGCTCAGTAGCCAATCCTCATTTATATGACTCATAGTAATGGAGATGATGGGGTGATGTGACCTGGACCCCAAAAAGCCCTAAGACCATATCTCTGAAAGTAATGGAGCCCACCTCTCCACTCCTTTGTATGAATTCTCTCCTTGTTATGGACGCAGACAGTGTTGACCTTGGAATTCCTTGGATAAAGGACAGATACAGGGGCTCCTGGCTCAAGGATTTTTGTCCCTGGCTGATCCAAAGACTCTACCTTGTGCCAGATTCCCAAGGTCCATGCTTCTGACAGGCTCTCAATATTTGATATCAACAGTTATCTCTGCAAAACTCCCTACATTTTCCCATCCATAGATCACTGACACCTGCTCCCAAGACACCTGGACCCCTTTCATTACCTAATTATTCCTTCCCCATGCTCCTTTTCTATATAAGCTTTGGATTCACTCCCATTAAGTTGCAAGTTCCCCAAAGGAAATTTGCCCACTTCTATTTGTGTTACAATAAACTGTCTCTTGACTGAAAGATGACTTGAGTGTGTGAAATCATTCCAGGAAACTCTGCCTTTATATCCTCAGGTCCCAGTATCCCAAGCCTCTACCCCAAATCTCCTCAGAGATCCATGCGGACAGATCAAGAATTGCTGAATCATCTCAGTGTAAGAATGAGACTCAACTGAGTAAATTAATCAAATGACCCTACCCAATTTAAAGTAAGTGATATCTTAACGAGGTGAATTCAAATCTCATCGAACAAATCAAACACTTTAAACCAAGCTCGGAAAAAACAAACAAACCTTAACTGGAGTGGCATTGCATAAGAAGCATGTTTGATGGCTGAGGAAATCTGGTCATGCCCCAGAGGATGTCTGTGAAATATCAAGCCAATTTAGCCCAGGGAAACTGGAGCAAGTTAGAAAGAAAAGTGTTCCAGGAAAGCCCCTGAGAAGGAACTCCTCGGAAAAGGGAATAGATCACCTCAGCCCCTACCGTGGCTTTGGATTAGGTCTCTTCATCTAGAAGATTTTGAACTTCCCATCTTCTCAATTATGTCCTAATATCATCCCCAGGACAGCAGAGGCTTCTGGGGAAGCAGCTTCTTCAGGGCAGGAACAGAGTGTATAAAATGCAGGAGGCAGGTTTTCAGATCCACCAGCCCAGCAAAGAAACTATATAATGCCTAAAGAGGTTGTCTTCAGGACTCTGCAAAAGGACTTCCAGGAGCCATGTTACCCCTTTGCCACTGTGGTGGCAAGCAGGGTAGGACTTTTTGCTGTTTTTTCTTTTGGAATGTTTCTCAGCACGAAGGCAATCAAGTGCCTTTGAGTCTTGCCTTTGTTTCAGTCAGGAGTCTTTGATTGAATCAAGAGTCTTTGATGACCTGCTTGGGTCACAAGAAAGCCTAAGTCACATGAGTTTGAGTCACATGGTTGTGATGCCTTCTGACCCTGAAGAAGCGTGTATATATACTTGGAGGTTAGCATTTTGCTTTGGGGGCTCAGTCATTGGAAGAGGGTTCATGTGATGTGGCCAGATGAGACTCTGGGTAGCCATTAAGGAGCACACCCCCTGGCTTTGAAAATCCACATGTTGGTGCTTCTCTCTTTGGTAACTATATATGTATTGCTATGGACAGACAATTAGAAGCCCTATCTGCTGATTTGTATTGTTTGCTCTGTTTATATAATTTCTGCTTGTAATTTCTGTTTGTATTTTCTCTGAAGTTCAGGTTGTTGACTTTTTTCCCCTGAACTAAGTGAATGATATATGTATGTTTAATTAAAGTGAGATTGTGAACCCCTTAAGGTTGCTTTCCTTAGAAAAGCAGATCAAAGAACCTGTGCTAGCAGCCCTCCTGTGTGCTGGTGTTATTGGTCTTACACCTCCACAGCAGCTGCAAGCAGCATTGTTGTTACAGCCATGTGCATTCTAAGCGTGAGTGTACTTCTCCCTGGCCTCAGTATGTACTTGTGGAAAAGTCACAGAATTTTGGTGGGGGGAGGGGATGTTTTGTGCCATCTGTCACTACAATATCACTTTAGTAACTACTCTTTTCTAAAAGCTAATTGAGTTTGATTGATTCTCAAATGATAATCAATGAGGGAAACACAGTGATGGGGGTTCATGAATTATAGAACTAAAATGACACCTTCCCAACCCTTCCAGGCTAACCCTGGAGCCCTGAAGGGGTACAGTAGCCACATTCTGGGGTCCCATTTCTCAATGGCAGTGGGAGTTGGGATCGTTGCCTCACAACATGTGAAACGTCAGCAAAGTGAAGCAGCTATCCCTCAGCAACAGGCCAGTCAGTACCCATATTTATTCCCAAAGAATAAGAAGACATATTCCATGGGAGGGATCAACCAAATTGGAGTTCAATCAAGCCCAGGTCACTTGGTCCTCACTTCAACTTTTCTCCATTCACAGTGAAACAATAAAGTCTCTTTCTTGAATTCCACCTTTGTTGCTAGAATTTAGCAGTTTGTTTCTGAATTCCAGGTAGAGACACACAAGCTCATAGTCCAATAACTTACCTAGTAGTCTTTTATAGATATTTAAACAAAGGATACCAGTCAGGACATGTGCCTGCTTGCTCCTTTTGTCTTAATGCTGGGTACCTGTGAAGAACAATTGGGTCACTGCCCCACCCAACAGCGAGGGAGGGGTGGTAGTGGTGGTGAAGGGCAACATTCCTTTCTATGCAAGAGTAAACAAACTAGTCACACTGCTTTACAGATGCACCAAGACAGAGAAAGAACACTCCAGACTCTCTGAGCTTGAATAAGCACTGGAGATCAGCTTTTCAGATCAATCACTCAATTATTTATTAATTCCCTACTAAGGGTCAGGCACTGTGCTAGTTGTTGGTGGATCAGCTGGCTCCTTTACCCACAACCCCATGCTCTAAATCATCACACTCTCTTATATGGCTTGGGAATGGTAGCAAGCAGAGTTGGGGGTGGAGATGGTTAAGTCCCCTCTCCTGTTTTCCCCTTAGTAAACTCAGCCTTAGCCCCCTCCACTCATTATCTTTGTCTTCCCTCCCTTTCTATCATGTTCTCTGAAAGTCTCTTCTATTATTAAAACTCCCCTTCATCCTAAATCTTACCTGCCTTCCATCTTCAGGTTCTCACTGAAACCTGCCCCTTTCCTGAAGATAGCACATCTCTTGCCCCCTCTCCAAAGCTGGTTGCTCCTTCTCTCCCATTCCCTGATGCAGGGAAAGGGAGAAGAGTTGGTTTACTCCTTGTTCTCCACTGCCACCTTCTGACCTTCTCTCAGTAACTATAAGTGCAAATTGTTATTTGCTGAGTTCCATTTCATCAAATAACTTCTGTTTATGATGAATTTCTAGCTCTCATATCTTAAATCGTTGAGTGCTTCCTGTCTGCATCTCTTGGGGAGATCCAAATAATGAGCAAACTTCCCTTCATTCTAGGTCTCTTCTTCTTATACTTTTTGTATCCACTTGTATGCCTCAGAGACCTGACTTCCTCCAGGTGTCAGTGCATTCCCATTAAACTGGGTGCACACCCTCTTCCTCCATTGGGAAGAGACATGAACACAGGATTGAAGTATTTGCACTTTTGAATGAAGAATCTCTTATTGGTCCCATCAAGGGGGCTCTGATGAAGATGATTGGTGACCGAGCAAGATGAGGATTCCACCATTGGGCTTAAATGGAGAAATATCTTCTGCTCTGTCTTTCTTTCCCTCTTATTGAATGTGTTTTTGGGAAGACTCTGCTTTCCCTTTAGCTTCTAAAAAGGGAAGGAGAGGGGATTTCTCTATCCTTCCATTCTATAGTGGCAGTTATGGTGTCTATTTTCCCATGGCTATGAGTACATGTCCTTGCCTAGCAAAGCCTAACATAGGATCTCAAGTCCTCTCTTGTCTTATTTGCTTTGTATTTAATTCCCTGAGCATAGGTGACCAAACATTAATTCCAAGTTGAATGTTCCTCGCTTCAATGGCTACCTTGTCAACTTGAGAGATCAAGAATTATGGAATCTAGGTGCTTGCCTGGCTTCAAGAAGTACTTCCTACAACTGCATTGCAGAAGGGATGACCATCGGTTCAGGATCATGCTAGAACCCGAAAACCCAAACTGTTCCTGTTGTTCAGAAGATCTGGACCTTGTGGTTCTCATTAGGCAGCATGGCTGAGTTGAAAGTAAAATCTGTTCAGCAAATCTTTTGTAAGCCTTTACCTCCTGGGATAGTATAATAGAGATATTGGGGAACACATGTTTTATTACCTGCTTATCAGACTTCCTTGAGTTCTTTGAGCGCCTTGTTTATTTTTCTATCAATTTATATACTGCACTAAGTCCTTTTTGATAGGTTACTCTTTCACATTTTAAGTATTTGCCAGTACATGCTTAAAGAATCTTTTGTGTTTTCAATATTTTGTTTGTGGTGGAGAAAGTAATTAGCTGTTCTGTAGGTGATATCTTGGGACACAGAGTAACTTTTGTAGACAAGACTGTGTTAACCCCTTTTGGAAAAGTCTTAGACATGAGCCAAGGCTAAGCTTTGTGTGTAAGAGATGTTCCTTAAGAGTTCTATTCTGGGTTGAAAGCATAAGGAGCCAGAGAATGCAAGGAAAAGCTTGAATCTTCTATCTTTTGGGTCAGTTCCCTTGAGTCTGCATGAAGCAAGAACTGGATCTCCCTGTGGACTGTGGTTAATGGAGCGGGGCAGCTGCAGTCCCCATATAAGGGAAGACTTGTAAACAGATTGAAAGCTTCAGAAAGCTGCTGAAGATTCTCTCCTGTGGAGGACTCACAATGAGTTTTCCTGAAAAGTCTTAGGTTTTGGTAAGTAATGATAAAGTAATATAGAGTGATCCATTTTTACTAAAATGCTTTCTTTTCTAAAATATCTCTTCTAGGCTGGTTACCAATGTTGAATATAATATCTTAGACCTTGTTATACTTGTTAGTTCAACATTTTATTTCTTTATTTCATAAACACGTTTGTAAGAACATCCAATTCTAATTATAAATGATCCTTAGGTATCTTTTACAAAATGCCATTTATTCAGTTTTCCCCCTGTGTTTGCTAGCTACTACTGATCATACTATCAATGGTGAGCAGATCCGTTTTCCTCCTGATCTACACACTAATTTGTGTTTATTATACTGGCCCTCTTAAAGTAATTAACTCAGAAAAAAATACATTTCTTTGGTACTGATATGAGAAAGTAAAAATCAAAATGCTAAAGGAAGCAAGGGGTATAAGGCGGTTCAGTGTTCTATAGCATCAAATATATTAATTCTAATTTCTCAAGCAGTTATAGTCCCTTCTTCCTATTTTTTTGAACTACCAATCATAAAAAACATTTACTAAGCCCTTACTATGAGCCAGGCATTAGAATATAAAGAGAAAAATAAAAAATCCATATCTTCAAGGAACTTATATCCTCTCATAGGAGAAAACATGGGCAGATAGAAGTACATATATGTATATGTATATATATATATACACACATATATAATATATACAAGATAAATGCAAGGTAATTTTGGAAGTGAGACTTACTAGCATCTGAGAGATCAAGAAAGGCCTACGTAGGAGATAATACTTATATTGAGCTCTGAAGAAAGCTAGGGATATTAAGAAGCTGAGGTGAAGAAGGAGAATATGGACAGTTTGTGAAAAGGTCCAGAGGTGGGAGATGGTGTATTATATGTGAAATAGTTTGGCTAGGCTGAAGAGTGGATAAAGGGAAATTAGATTATTAATTAGATTGCAAAGTTAGGTTGGAGCCAGGTTGTGAAGGGTTTTAAATTGCCAGAAGAGTCTGTATTTGTTCCTATGGGAAATAGGGAGGCATTGAAGTTTATTGAAATGGTCACTTTAGGAGTATCTCTTTGGCAGCTGTGTGAAGGATGGATTGACAAAGGGAAAAGATTTGAGACTAGGGGACCAATTAGAAGGTTAGTGCAGCAATCCAGGCAAGAGATGATAAGAGGCCTTACTGGGGTGTGGCTATGTTATTGAAGAGAAGGGAACAAATGCAAGAGATGCTGTGGGGATAGATCATGGAGATTTCCAGTAGGCAGTTGGTGACACAGGACTAAAGTTCAGGAGAAAGTCCAAGGTTGGGATAGATATGGGATATGGGAATCCCCTGCAGGAAGGTGACAATTGAACCCACAGGAGCTGATGAGGTCACAAAGAGAGAACATAATGAGAAAAGAAAGGAAGGCCCAGGGTAGAACCTCTGAGTTTGCCCACAGTTGGGGACAGGTCATGGATAAATGATCCTGGAGAGGAGATTGAGAAGGAGCAAGTAGAGAGACAGGTAAGAGAAATCCCAAGAGAGATCAGTGCTATGACAACTCAGAAAGGAAAGAGTATTCAGTAGGATATAGGATGGTCAACATCATCAAATGTTTCAGAGGGGTCAAGAATGATAGGGATTTAGAAATGGCCATTTGATTTGGCTATTAAGGGATCATTGGTAACTTTGGGAAGGGCAGTTTTAGTTGAAGGATGAAGTTGAAAGCCAGATGGCAGAAGGACTAAAAATGATTCAGAGTCGGAACGGAGGCAGATAGTGTAGCCAGCTTTTTCTAAAATTTTGATTGTGAAAGGGAAGAGAAATATAATGTAGGCTAATAGTTTGAAGGGGTGGGGAGAGGGCAGTTAAGTGACACAGTGGATAAAGCGCCAGGCCTGGAGCCAGAAAGACTCATCATCTTCCTGAGTTCAAATCTGGCCTCAGACACTTACTAGCTGTGTAACCTTGGCAAGTCACTTAATCCTGTTTGCCTCAGTTTCCTCCTCTATAAAATGCGCTCGAAAAAGAAATGGTAAACTACTTCAGTATCTTTGCTAAGCTAAGAAAACCCCAAATGGGGTCCTGAAGAGTCAGACATGACTGAAATGAACAAATAGCTTGAGGATAACAAGAAAGACACTAAAATATGTTAAATTACTAAATTTAAAATATACTTGTTTGTATAATTTTAATACTTTGGCAGCATTATTATTTATTCAACAAGAATTTATTTGTCCTCTATTGCACACTGGGGATATAAAGATGGTACTAGGCTCTGGGAATACAGACAAAAGAAATGGAATAGTTGTTGCCTAAAAGGGACTGAGGTTTTATTGATTATCATTTTATGCAAGTGACTAACTGAAAAAAATAAGGCTCTTTGTATAATGTTTTATTAATGTCCACTGAGTGGCAGTATCGTGTTGTGGATATATGGCTAATCTTGGGATCCAGAAGACCCTCAAAATTTGTTTATGCTTCATTCAAGTCCTTCCCCTGAAATGTCCCCAGCTGTGTGTGACCATGAGCACATCACACCTTTTCAGTGTCCCAGGCAGCTCTTTTGATAAGTTACAAAATATGGTACGGAATTGCACAGGGTCATATAACCAGTGTGGATTAGTGACTTGCAAGTGAATTAGATTTAAGTGAGGGAAGGCTGTGCAAAGTCACCAGCCTCACTCTCTCCTCCAGAGCCATCTGGGTGTAGTGGCCAGATGTAGATCAGGATGACTGGAGATGCCCCTGGACGCAGTGGGAGACCTTGGACTTTTTAAGTCAAGGTCTTTCCCAGGTCTTGGTAACTATCCATTATGACGAGCTGCCTCTCCTTTTATATCTTCTGAAAGGACCATAGAGTTAGAGTTGGAAAGAGACCTCAGAGGTCATCTAGTCTAATCCTCTCATTTTACAGATAAGGAAATTGAGGACCAAGAGGATAAATGACGGGGTCTTCTCTTCCCCTGATCAAAATGATGAAGTAGGCAAAACTTGTCTTTGACCCAGTTCAGGTCTCCTATCAGGAACTTTCTTTTCTAACTTGTTTTTTCCTTCTCTCTTTACCAAGGCTCTATTAATTCCCATGATAAATGAAATAGCTAACTAGTAATGTAACTACTAATAATTATTTAGATTATTATCACAAAGCATCTTCCAAATTATAACTTGCAATTTGGGGCATAGAATTTAGGGCTGGAGGGGATCTCAGAAGTGATTTAGAATTCACTCCCTTATTTTATAGATGAGGAAACCGAGTCCCAAGGAGGTAAAAATATTTGTCCAAGGTCACAGAGGTTGTCACTAAATGACAGTTTAAGGGAGTTGGACTGCTCTACGTTCTCTCCATCACTTTGGGTTACTGTGCCCAAGGTGCAGGTTAATAACTGACATTCCTATAACATTTTAACATTTGAAAAATCATCTACATAAATTATCTGGTTTGCTCTTCACAACAGCCCTGTGACGTAGCTCCATTTCACAGGTGAAGAAACAGACTCAGCAGTTAAGTGACTTGTCTAGGGACACACAACACAAAAAGCATCAGAGGCAAGGTTTGGGCCCAGGTCCTTCCTGACTCCGAATCCAGTATGCTTTTCATCATACCATTCTTCCTTCAAAACTTGTTGGTTTAGCAGTGTGTTAGCAAGGAAAGCTTTTATTAATAGAATTATTCCTGCTTATGCGATGAATAATAAATACATTAATTAATATGGCTAGTAATTAGTATTAATAATCATTATTAATTGAATATGAACAGAAAACCTGGATTCTACTTTCTTTGCCATTCACATTGAGCATTTCTCCCCAGTGTTTGCCTTGGCTATTTTTTTAGTTCTTACTACATTCAATTTAGCATAATCTTTTATGGTTTATAGCCTCATATCTAAGGAAAACACTGGTCCCTCTTAATTGCTTTCTATAAAAAGTAATTGCATTTAACAAAACATTTTTTCCAACTGAGACAAGTGGAACGAGAGAATAGTCTTCTTTAAATCTATAGACTCACCACTAGATGGCAGTGCAGCTAATGGTTTTCCTCCAATGTAAACTCTGTGGCTCATAGCATCAATCATAGATTTAGAGCCAGAGGACAATCCAACCTTCTCCTTTTACACATGAGGAAACTGAGGCTCACGGTGGTCAAATGACTTATTCAAAGTCATACAAGCAGTAAGGGGTTTATGGATAGATTTCGAAGGATCTATGAACTTGGGTGGAATAAAAATTACATTTGAATTTTCACTAACCTCTAGGGTGGTAGATATTTACCAACCATCTCTCTGAAATTGCAGGACACACTTTAAAATTTAATTTGCATTTCCCCCATAACTTTCTTAAATTTAGATAATCAACAAAACAATAAATCAAACCCCAATTTGTAACATTTGTGGTTTCTGGAGTGGAAATGGTTACACTGAAATTTTAACAATCATCTCTCAGGACCCCAGATGAACTGGCTCCATCACACCCCTGAAAATTTAAATGGAAGTCTGGCATAAACTTCAACTATGAATTAAAAAAAAATTCTGAGAAAGGGTCCATAGTCTTCATCAGACTGCCAGAGGCGTCCAGGACATAAAAATGTAGGATACCCTTGTCTGAGAGTCTAGAGTGTTGAGAGGTTAAATGTTAAGCCCAGGGTGACACAGCCAGTGGTAGAATTTGAATCCAGCTTTCTATCCCTGATATGTCACAATTCCTCTTGAGCTGCTGTTGTTGCTAGTAGCTACAACTACTACTACTGCTACTACCACCACCACCACCACCACCACTACCACAACCACTATCGCCACAACTACCACCAGCACTACCACCACTATAACGTTACTATTACTACTGTGATTATTATTGTAGTAATTGTTTTGGGGCCTGGATAACTGAAGCTGTGGGAGTGAATAGCTGATTATAGACTCATGGTCTTCCCCTTTCCTTGAAGCTGTATGTGCAACGAAGTGTTGGTGCTTCCAGAAGCATTGCCTCCTTTCTGAATAAAAACTATCTCGAGTCTTCTCTTTGAGAGAATATGTGTCTTGTTTGAGCATGTGAGAAGATTAACAGTCTATTCAGTATGGAGTCAAGTTCATGCAGTGATATGATGATGCCAGCATTAGAACTTACAGTCCACCAGATTGCAGACAGGCAGCAGTGTTGTACCACAGAAAGAATGCTAGGTCTGGCATTTGAAGACTAGATTTTAAATCCTCATTGGCCTCATCTATTAAATCGGGAAAAGTTTGCCAAGAGGAATTGGATTAGATAACGTCTAGGTCCCTTCCAGCATTATGTTCTTGTGTGGTTCCCTCAGGAAGATGGGTAGAAAATAAAGTCAGAATCATAGGAATTTTAGATCTGGGAAGGACCTAAAATATTAAAAAGCCAGGGGCAGCTGGGTGGCACAGTGAATACAGCCCTGGACATGGAGTCAGGAAGACCTGAGTTCAAATCCTGCCTCAGGAAAATGTTAGCTGTGTGACCCTGGGCAAGTCACTTAACTTGTGTCTGTCTCAGTTTCCTCCTCTGTAAAATAGGGATAATAATAGCACCTACTTCCCAGGGTTGTTGTAAGAATCAAATGAGATAATATTTGTGAAATGCTTTACAAACCTTAAAGTGCTCTGTAAATGCTAGCTGTTATCATTATTCTGGTGGCCCACAGGCTGGTAGCTGTGTCTGTTAACTTGAAGGAAATTGAAAAACCTTCTTCCCTCCCCTTCATCAAGAGAATCAAATGAGATAATATTTGTAAAGGGCCTTGCAAACTTTAAAGTTCTATATTAATGGTAGCTATTTTGTTATTATTTAGCCCAAATCTCTCATTTGACAGATGAGGAAACTAAGTCCAGAGAGGGAAAATAATTTGGCTGAAATAATGTAGAAAGTTATTGGTAGAACTACAAGGCTAGAAGTCATATTACTTGACTTGTAAGTGGATGTTACCCTTAAGTACTGAAAAAAAAGTTCTTACATAAGGTAGTGATAAGAACGACAAAGAAAACATGGGCCTTTCTTGGGAGAGGAAAAGGGAAAGTCAGTAGTAAAATCATCAGAGGGTCAAGGGAATGGGATAATCCTTGAAAACAGAAAGGAAAGGGTTGGCTTAAGTTGAATTGGTAGATACAGCTGCAGCAATTAGAACAATTAAGAGAAAATATTCCACCCCTCTCCCCAAAGAATTCACTATCAACGTTAAAGGCAATAAATGGCTTTTAAAGGAACCTGGGGGTCTAATTTTCTGGCAGATAACAACATTGTAAGAGGAAGAGAATAGTACCTTTTGAAGATCATTTCTCAGAGTCTAAAAGTCCATTTAGTCATTAAGGCTGAACTAACGGGAAATTTAGGTTTATTCCAGGGAGTCAAGGTATTAAAAAGAGAGTTGACAAATGAGAATCTTGAATACAGAGGAGCCTGATTTCAACTGCTTACTGGAGACGAATCCTTTTAAGGGCAGAACTAATTAGTGAGGAGACAGATAATGTTTCAATAGTACTTTAAGATTTACAAAGTTTTTTCCTCAAAAAAAAAAAAACCAACCCTGTGAGGAAGGTTGTTTTTGTTGTTGTCCAGCAGTGTCCAACTCTTTGTGACCCCATTTGGGCAAAGATACTGGAGTGGTTTGCCTTTTCCCTCTCCAACTAATTTTACTGATGAAGAAACTGAGGCAAACAGGGTTAAGTGACTTTTCCCAGGGTCATGCAGCTAGTAAGTGTCTGAATTCTAATTTGAACTCAGGTCTTTCTGACTCTAGGACTGGCACTCTAACCACTGTGCCACCTAGCTGCCCTTCTGAGGAAGGTAGCAAAAATATTGTTATCATCCCTATCCTTCAGACTAGGACAAGGAAGCCCAGAGAAGGGAAGTAACTTACCTAAGATCATACAGCTAGTATCAGAGCTCCCTTTGGCAATCTGGTGAAATCTTTGGACCCCTTGTCAGAATAATACTTCTAAATGTACAAATTAAAGTGGAAACCAATTGCATTGAAACAGAGTTGTCAAAATATATTAAAAATAAATTCACAGGTGACTCAGGTAAAAAAAAACTTGCTTTGATAATAATGATAATTATTATAACTATTATAATTATTATGGCAAGCCAGACACTGCTGCTAACCATTTTACAAATATTATCTCATTTGGTCCTCATAAAACAACTCCGAGAGGTCGGTGCAATTCCTGTCTCCATTTTATAGTTGAGGAAATGGAGGCAAACAGAGTTTAAGTGACTTGCCTATGGCCACATAGTTAGAAAGTGTCTAAAGCCTCATACTCCATGAGCAGTTCTTGCTCCGCTGTGCCACCAAGAAACTCACCAAGAAGTATCCATGGGCTACTGAAGCTGCCTTCATCAGAAATTATGGAGTACATTCGAGGAAGGATCTTCAGGAATACAGCATAAACTTGAAGAATCTCCTTTGCTCTGTAACTATCCTTGAGTGTCAAGCAGGGAGACCCATTAATAAGTCACTGCAGTTCAGGGGAGAGGTGATGAAGGTCTGACCCAGGGTTGTAGCCATGTGATCATTGTTTGTTGTGTTGTCAAAGAGGACCAGCGATGATATCAGGAGGGTGACGTCTTGATTTACAAGTGAATTGTATTTACTGGAGTCAGAGCCGTGCAAAATCATCAGCCCCACACTGTCCTCCAAAGCCATTTGGATCCAGCGGCAAGACAGAGGTCAGGACGACTGGTGATGGCCCTGGATGCAGTGGGAGACCGTGGGCTTTTTAATCTTTGGTCTTTGCCAGGTCTCAGTTATGAGTGCAGAGAAGGAATGGTTGCAAAATATAATGTGGAGACAGAAATGACAAGATTTGTCAACCAGTTGAGTATGTGGAATGAGGGAAGGTGAGGAGTCAAGAATAATACCAAGATTGCGGTTCCAGTAGCAATTTTCAATGCAAAAGTACATATTACATACACATCTAATGCATATTGTTCCAGGCACTGTGCTAAGCACTGGGGATACAAATAAAGATGGGTGATATAGTCCCTACCCTCAAGGAGCTTACTTTCTAACAGGAGAGAAATAACCAAGAGAATTGTGGTAGCCAGACAAAGGGAGTGTCTGGAAGAGTCTTGGGAATGATGGGTTGATCCATAGGGTAGACAGTTGACTTGCCCTTACCAGAACCAATTGATTTGCTTACTATGCCCTGAGCAAAAAGTAAAAAAGAGTGGGAGGATGTTGGCTGGAGTGAGGCAGAGAGAATTTAGCAGACATGGCCTGGGTGGGATAGGTGGATGGGAGGAGAATCTGAAAGTCCCACCAGTTAGATATAGCATGGTAGGTAAGTTTGCATTCACTCTGTCCCAATCAAGATAGATCCTTAAGATCAAGGACTTTCCTATACCTAACACAGGGCCTGGTACAGAGTAGGTGCTTACTAGGTATTGGCTGCCTAACCCCAAGACAGAGCCACCCTTGAGAAGTTTGGAAATTCTCCCTCCTGCTCAGACACTTAACCCACTCTTCTCAGGCATCTGATGACAGTTTGCCAAATATTATAGATCCTGTCACTACCACTTCTGGGCCCCTTGCCAAAGAAGGAAACCTGTAATTTCTGTTGAGAGTCTGTGTTCATCACCTAGTGTGTGAGTCACCCACTACTTGACACCCCATGCCCCGCCTTCCCCACTCCCCTGCTACTAGGATCATTCCCAAGGAATACCAGTCCATCAAGATACAACTGTGCATGCCCACATGTGTGTGCCTGCTTGACTTTGTGGAGTACTTTTGTCTGGACAGCTCAGACCAGGAACCCGCCTTCAGAGCAGGAGGGATGGCTTCAAGAAATAAAATTTCTGGCTGTTCACTTCAAATGAGAGATGATAAGAGGTGAAGGGGAAGGGAGCAACTGACTACTGAACTTTTCCAGACCGTGAGTAGCATCCCTTTACTTTTCTTGTCTCAGTGCCTTTTTTGGTTAGAAATGGGTACAATGAGCAGCTAATTATGTGATGGCACTATGTTACAACTTGAAGAAATTGGTATTTAATTATATGCATAAAATCACATCTCTCCACAAACGTTAATAGAAAATTGGGATGCTTTGAAGCAGGTTCTAAGGACTGATCAGGAGCATCCTTTAAGATCCCCCATCTCTCCCTTCCCTCATTAGATCTGGAATTCTATTGCCTTGTTTTCTTTTCTTTTGTCTACTGTCACCCCACCTCACAATTTCTCAGTGAAGAGAATTGAGACCATGGAAGGATGTGAGATATTTTTGATGACCACCAAGTGACAAAGTGCAAATAGAGAAGATAATCAGCCTGGTTTTGTTACTTTGCTCCAAATAGGCCACCAAAGGATGTGACTTTTTCTCCCCATAATCTTGACTCATTATCAGAGACTCATAAGGCTAAAAGACACATTGAGAAGTGATGGGATATATTGACAGACTATCCTTTGGATAAGATTACGCAAACCACCCCAAATAGATGAAAATCTCCCTCTTCCCCTCTCTCTCCTCCTCCCTCTCCCTCTCCCTCTTCCTCTTAAAGATCAGCAGAGTGGAGAGTCCACATCACTCCTCAGCAGCCTGTGGTCTTTCCAACTCTTACTTTCAGGAAATCTTTTCGCTATGCAGATTTTCCCCACAAATGAATTTGGGACTTTATGGATATCATCATAAATCTAGAACAGGAAGACTGTCAGTCTAATGCTGTCATTTCGCTTGAGGAAAATGAGGCCCAGAGAGGTAGCGTATTCACCCAAAGTCACACAGATAGTTAACACCAGAGACCTCCTTTTCCCTTGCTTTATAAGCCTAGCTTCACGATCTGTTTATTTTAGGGGAATCTAACATAGAGGTATTGTGGTATAGTGGGCTAGAGCTCTGGACTCTACCTGGTTAAGAGATCTGAGTCCTAGTTTTGGGTTTAGTCTAGTTCTAGCCTGTCATGAATGAATTGTGTGATGTGAAACAAGCCTATTAAGGGGTGTAAGTGGGCTTGTTTCCTCATCTGCAAAGTGAGGGGCTTGGAAGAAATTCTAGGGCCCGTTTCAACGTTACCATTATATGAGTCTATATCTCAGGTTAATTTCACTTCATAAATCCCTTAAACTCTTGTTTGCACCTGAATACATAGAAGTCCAAGCATAACCCTGCCTTTGTTCAATGTACCACGTTGTTAGTCTTTGTAGCCTTTCCGTTTCAGAAGGCTAGCCTTTTTGTGAAAGCCTAGCTGCTGCCCAGGGGTTCAGTAAAATACCTCCTTCCTTCTCTTACAGTAAACGTATGGATTAAGAAAAGAATTAAACTTTCTAGGATCAAAGATTTGGATCTAATAGAGGGGCTAGGCGGTGCAGTGAGTAGAGCACCCGCCCTGGAGTTGGGAGGACCTGAGTTCAAATGCGGCCTCAGACACTTGACACACTTACTAGCTGTGTGACCTTGGGGAAGTCACTTAACCCCAATTGCCCTGCCTTCCCCCCTCCAAAACAAACAAACCAGCAAACAGAAGTGACCTTAGAGGTCATTGAGTCTGACCTCTCATTTTACAAATGAAGAAAATGAGGCATAGAGATTAAAGGACTTGTTCAGAATCTCATCTTTTTAGCTTTTGTTTTCTCTTAGTGTGTAAAAGGCCAATGTAGGTATTTCTCAGTATAATATATCCAAACATGATAAATTTGAATAATAATTTTTAGGTTTGGAAGGTTGCCAAGTCTTCCATTTAGGCCCAGCTTGAGCCAAAAATTTTCCATCAATTGCTTGTCATATCCAGGCTTACTATCTCCCTAAATAATGATATTACTGAGTCAGGGGTGGGGAACCTGTGACCTTGAGGCCACATATGGCCCTCTAGGTCTTCAAGTACAGCCCTTTGACTGAATCCAAACTTCACAGTACAAATCTCCTTAAAAGGATTTGTTCCGTAAAACTTGGACTCAGTCAAAAAGCTGCACCCGAGGACCTAGAGGGCCACAGGTTCCCCACCACTGCCTTACCTTTGGCACAGTTCATAATTGTACCTATCACGTTCTGCCTTGTATCATAATTATTTATGTCATCTCATCTGTTGGATCAGGGCTGTCCAAAACGCGGCCTGCAGGCCCCATGCCGCCCTTAGTGCGATTTATGTGGCCTGCCTACAAGCATAGAAATTTACATAAATGCTTTAGTAAATGAAGCGGAGCTGCCACAGAGCTCTCGCTAAAATGGCAAATCAAAATATATTGTCTATTGTTTCAATAAAAACCTAAGGTTGGACAGCCCTGCACTAGATTATAATCTTTTTGGAGGCAAGATCTTTATCATAATTCACCTTAGCATCCCCATTAGTCAAGGCAGTTAGTGTTTATTGAACTCAATATCCTCCACGAGGCAAGCAACATTTCTAGAAGGTAAAATTTTTTTATTCTCTTTCTTTTTTTACATTTTAGTAATTTCTCATCACTCCTTCTACCCGTCGAACCCTCCCCTGTAACAAAGAAAAAGCAATATTCAATTAACAAATGACCTTATCCGACAGCATATGTATTAATCCCCATTTAAAGCTCCCTAACTCTTTACGAAAAGAAACAATCATTCATCCATTATCTGTTCTCTGAGACCAAGATTGGTCAACAGAATTAATATGAATTTGATAGCCTTTTAACTCTTTCAGTTCATTTACAGTATTGCTGTCATTATGTATGTGGTTGTCTTGGTTTTGTTTTCTTCATTCTGCATTGGTACCTTTAAGTTTTTCTGTTTCTCTGAATTCCTATATTCATTATTTCTTATGGGGCAATAATATTCCATAACATTAATTTACCATAATTCATTCATCCATTCACCAAAAGATGAAGTTCCATTTTGTTTACACATTGCTTTTTAATGAGGCATAAAGAGTTGGAAATCCAGTGCCTTCCCTGGTCACAAATACAGAATATGTTCTAAAACACTTGATTAGTGGCATCCAAGTGTAGTGATACTGATGGCCATCATTGCTTATGGTGTCCATTTCTCAAGTGGTGACTCCT
The DNA here is from genome assembly GCF_011100635.1 of Trichosurus vulpecula. Classification (NCBI taxonomy): domain Eukaryota; kingdom Metazoa; phylum Chordata; class Mammalia; order Diprotodontia; family Phalangeridae; genus Trichosurus; species Trichosurus vulpecula. Next base: position 235,340,023 of record NC_050579.1, on the reverse strand, counting down.
TTAAAAGAATGCAACAATAAGAACGTTGTTCTTGATTAAGCCAGAAGAATGTCTCTTGTTTAAAGCAAATACAGTGTCATCATAACCCTGTCTTGTAGTAGGTTGGGTTTCTCTGCTTGATTGATATCAAGCCATCACTTATCGTCTGTTTGTGTGAAAGTCCAAAAAAGACCCTAGTCATTCACTGCAGTTTAAAAACAAACAAAAGAACAAAGGCAGTATTTATGAATGTCAGTGTATAATATAACTCACTCTGCCCCCCTTTTCCAAAGGTCCCACAGCCATAGCTATTTTAGGAACTGTGATCAGGGAATCATAGGCTATAGATCTGGAGGAGACCTTAGATATCACCAGACCCCTGATTTTATCTATGAGAAATCTGAGGCCATTTTCACCTAAATAAAAATTGTGAAGGCAAGGTGGTGCGTAGGAGTGTATGTGTGTGTGTGTGTGTGTTTATGGAGGGAGGTGGTTCATACAAGATGGCTTATACATAACTAAGGATACCATTAGGGATGGCTTTGCCCATACCTTTTCAGGGTAGTACAGTGGATAGAATGATAGACCTGGAGTCAGGAAGATCCAAGTTCAAATCTAGCCACAGACATTTGGTTTGTTACTCTGGGCAAAGTCACCTAAACTTTGTGTGCTATAGTTGCCTTATCTGTAAAATGGGGATAATAAAATTAAGAGGAAAAAAACCCCAAACCTCCCAGGGTTATTGTGGGGATCAGTAAAGTACTTAGCGTAATGATTGGCACATAGTATGTGCTATGTAAATATTAGCTACTACTACTGTTACTTCTATAAAAGTGCTTTGCAAACCTTAAAGGACTATATAAATACCAGCTATCATCATCATCATCATCATCATCATCATCATCATCATTATATTACTATTATTATTATCATTCTGGTGACCCATAGACCTAGTGGATATCTGTCTATGAGTCTATATTAACTAACTTGAAGGAAACTGAAAAGCCCCCTTCCTTCCCTTCAAACAAGTTATCTTCCCCAATGGCATGTGATGGTGCCTGAAATTCCTAGAATCTGCCTTTATAGCCTTTTTATGGAGTATAAGAGGGTTAAGGTACCACTAGGGTAACATTTAGTTAAACGATCTATTTCTGATCACCCTTTACTCTCATTGTCTCCTAGAAGACTATAAAATCTTAAAGGTTGCCATTTACAGGGTAGATGCTTGAGCCCTTCTTTGGGAGAATGGGAGAGACAGTCTTCTAATCAGATCCAAGAAGGTACTTGCATGTGAGTCCCCCACTGCTAGTGGGCATCAGTCCTGGGTAAGGGGAGGTAAAGACGGTTTGGCTGAAGCTGCTGCTCTAGGTTGAGCCAAGATAAAGGATTTCCCAACACTTCCTTAGCTCTGTATCTCTTTCTGAGTCTTGAAAAGCAAGTTGCCTAAACCTTAGGGCATGTTTCTACAGGCTAACGAGATGATACAATAGGGGGTTCTGGGTCTGGGGTGAGGCGGTGTCCAAAAGATATCTATCTTTAAATGCCTTTTTCCAAAATGTATTCTGGTTCCTCCTGTCCCTGAATGCAGAATGCCATCTGTCTTTGAAACCATCAGCTTGAAACTTGGCTGGAGTAACCTGCTTTAATGCAAAATAGCTAGCTTAGAATTTCTGACTCAAAAGCCAGAGGTGGAAAACCAGGAAGAAACCACAACTTTGAATATGGTGGGGTTGTTCTTGTTTGCTTGGTCACTTGGTTTCCCTGATTGCAACATGGATACTTCCCTCTTTGCACTGTGTTCCTCTTCTGACTGCTTAGGGAAAAACAGGGATTTTTGCTTCTCAGAATCACAGAATCTCAGTTCTAGGAGGGATCCCGGAGGGTATCTGCTATGTTCTATAACTGACCAAAAAGTGCCTCTATGATATCCTAGAAAAGTGCTCATTCAGCCCAAACTCTACTTGAAGACCTTGGTTTTTGGATAGTTATCATTAATTATTTTATTGTAATTAACTTTTCTTTTTTTAAATCAATTGAAATCTCTCTTCTCTTCCTTCCACTTCCCTACTTCCAAATCTTAATGAGAAAACAAGAAAATAAAATCCCCATCACAAACAAGTATGGCTGAGCAAAACAAATTCTTGAATCGTTAATGGCAAAACAAAAAAGTTCAGTCTGTACTCTAGTCTGTCAGCTCTCTATCTGGAGGTGGGTGGTATTTTCTTCATGAGTCCTCTGGAATTTTGATTGGTTATTGGGTTGATCAGAGTTACTAAGTCTTTCAAAGTTCTTTGTCTCTATATTACTTTTGTTGTATTAATTGGGTTTTTTTGATCCTCCTTACTTTATTCTGCTTCAGTTCATATAAGTCATCCCAAGTTTGACTGAAGCCACACCCTTCATATTTCTTATAGCAAAATATTATTCTATCACATTTATATATCATAACTTATTCAGCCATTCCTCAATTGATGGGTACGCCCTCAATTTTCAATTCTTTACCATCATGAAACAGCGATCATAAATATTTTTATACATTTGTGTCCTTTTACTTTAGTCTGTTTCAGTTATAGACCTAGTATGATATCACTGGGTCAAAGGGTATGCACATGTGATAGCTTATTGGGTAGGCATGGTTCCAACATGCTGTCCAGAATGGCTGGACCACTTCACTTCCCCCAACAATGCATCAATGTCCCCATTTTCCCACAGCTTCTCTAGCACTTTTCATTTTCCTTCTTTGTCAGCTTTGCCAATCTGTGAGGTGGAATCTCAGAATTGTTTACTTTTGCATTAATCTAATTCTTGTGATTTACAGCAAATATAAAGGAGGACCACTAAACCATGCATAAGGATGTTTGTAGGCTGCATATTGATTTAGAAAACCATAAAGTAACATTGTCTATATTTAATTGAATTTTTATTTATTTTGTTAAATGTTTTCTAACGACATTTTAATCTGATTCTAGCTGAGGAGAGCTGAATGCTGCCTGTAGGCTGCATGTTTGATACTTCTGGTTTAAAAACTTTTTATATGGCTATTAATAGCTTGGATTTCTTCCTCAGAAAACAGCTGGTTCATTCATATTCTTTGATTATGTATTGATTGGGGAGATAGTTTTAGTTGTTAAGAATTTTTTCTACCATACATGCCCTTTGACCAAGCAATACCACTCCTAGGTCTATATTTCAAAGAGATAAAAATCAAAAAGGAAAAGGCCCTATGTGTACAAAAATATTCATGGTAGCTCTTTTAGTGGTGGCAAAGAATTGGAAATTGAGGGGATATTCATCAATTGAGGAATGGCTGAACAAGTTGTTGTATATAGTTGTGATGGAATGCTGTTGTGTTATAAGAAATGATGAGCCGGATGCTCTCAGAAAAACCTGGAAAGACTTCCCTGAATTGATGCAAAGTGAAATGAGCAGAACCAGAACAGTGTACACAGCAACAGCAACATTGTAAAACGATCAACTATAAATGACCTAGCTATTCTCAGCAATACAATGATCCAAGAAAATTCTGAAGGACTTATGATGAAAGGTGCTGTTCATCTCCAGAGAAAGAAATTGTGGAACCTGAATGCAGATTGAAGACATTTTTAAAATTTTTTTTCTTGGATTTTTTTGCCTGCATTTTCTTTCACAGCATGACTTACGTGCAAATGTGTTTTGCATGCATATACATATGTATGTGTATTTGTTTTTTGAAGGAATGTGTTTTGCATGCATATAAACATGTATAACCTATGTCAAATTGCTTGCCTTCTCAATGCAGGGGGGAAAGGGGGAGATAGAGAGAGAGAACTGGGAACTCAAAATTTGAAAAAAGTTAAAATTGTTTTTAGGCGTAATTGGGGAAAATGAAATATTAAATTAAAAAAAATAAAATTTTCTTTATATCAGGTTGAAGTTTACCTCTCTATAACTTCCACCCATTGTGCTCAGCTCTGTTCTTTGGAGATAATCAAAACAATTCTAATCCTTCTTTGGTATAACAGCTTTTCAGATATTTGGAGATAGCTATATCATCTCTTCTGAAACTATCTACTATTTCTTCACATAGGAATGTTCCCAGTTCTCTTGCCCTTGTGGTCATACTCCTTGGGTAGCTCTCCAGCTTGTTGATACTCTTCCTACAATGTGTTGTCCAGAACTCAACACATTATCTCATATGAGGTCTGACCAGGACAGAATGTGTCATCACAGCTACTTGTATGATTTTGGGCAAGTCATTTTAACCCTTTGGGTCTTGGTTTTCTTCTCTGTAAGATGAGAAGGTTGGAGTAGATGATCTCTAAGGTCCTTTCCAGCTCCAAGTTCTGTAACTACAAGATGTCCAATGATCAAAGAATTAATAAGGCTGCTACTAGAGAAACTGAACAACATTCAGATTGACATTCTCACCATAACTGAAACTAGAAAACTTGAGGAAGTTGCAGGTAGATGGAAGGACGACTCATGAGTTCTCTGTGGAGCAAAAGTAGATAAAGGAGTTGGTAGAGTGAGTTCTGTTGAGTGACCAAAGGCAAGAAGAAACATCAGTTCATGGTCCATTTAGTAATTTTGTTGTGCTCATGGTGGGTCTAAGTAAAAAGATTACTGTGAACACAATTGGAGTTTATATGTCAATCAATATCCATTTCAGAGGATAAAGAAATAAGAGAAATTCCATGAAGAACATGAGAGGATCCTTCAAACAATAGCACATAGACCTGTTCCTTGATACTCTGTTATTTCAATACTAAATTAAGTACAGGGATCAATAGTGAAAAATGTATTAGAAAATGTAGTTTGACACTAAGAAATGAGGACAAATGCTTTTAGATTTCATGGATACTTCACATCTGTATAACATGAATGCTTTTTTCAAGAAGAGAGTCAGAAACTACTAGACATGAGAAATACTGAAGAACATCACAAAAGATGAAATTTATCACATCTTTACAGATAAGAAACTCCTAGTTACTGAAGTGGGAGTCATTTTCGAATCAGTTGTCTATGTTCGGCCATACTATTAATTGCTTAGAGTCGAAGTTGACTATATACTATATTTGAAGAAATGATGAAGGAAAGAATATTCAGTGTGTTATCACAAGTCCATAGCAATTAATTTAAATAAATTACTGACTAAAAAATGGGAAATGGATATAAGTGAAAACATTGATTGTGATTATCACCATTTCTTAGAGAAGTTTAACTAATGTAAAACAGTCACTACAATGAGGATATTCCAAAGGCCTATAAACCAAGCACTGGATCTCTTTGCAAAAGGAAAAGACATGGTAAACAAGCAACATTGGTTAAAAAGATAGGTTTATTTTCAAATTATTATGGAGAAGGATGGTAGTAAATTGTGAACAATATTACCTCTTAAGATAGTGAAAAGTAGGGAGGTGAAAGCAAAAATGCAGAAAGTTGGGTGTGTGATCCCATTAAATTGGATCATCTTGAGAGTATATTTAATATTAAATTTAATTTTATATTATTCACAAATATTACATATTATATTTTATAATTATATAAATGTTAAATATAATACAACAATTTTATAAAATTATTTAATATAAATATAATTTCATATTTTTACTATATAAAACTGGAAGGAGGACAAATATATGCAAAATGCAATGGGTTTGAGCATATATCTAGAAGTTTGGCTTCAGTCAAAGGGCTGCACTTGAGGACCTAGAGGGTCACATACAGCCTCAAGGCCACTGGTTCCCCACCTCTGTCCTAAATATGTCTTTTTATAGTTTCTACTCATTGTTCCAAGGAGAACAAGTAACAAAGTAACAAGTAAAATAAAATCCACTTGATGATAACTTGAACAAAACTATCAAATTCTTCTCTAGGCAAAACAAACCCACTTCCTTGAACCACTCTTCATATATATATAGCACGAAATAGACACCTTTCACCATCCTGGTTTCCCTTCTCTGGGTACTTTCCAGCTTCTCTCTGTGTCTTCTAAACTAGGACACCTATAACTAAACACGATTCTTCAGAGGTGTTCTGAGAAGGGTGGTGGAACTAACATTCACTTATTTCTGGAAACTAGACTTTTCTCAATATCCCTTTAGCTTTTTGGCTGCCAAATCACTCTTTTTTTGACTTCATGTTGAGATTGCAGGCCACTAAACCACTTTCATTCCTGATTTTTTCCCCAAACTGTTGTCTAACCTTTCCTCTCTTGTACTTGTGAAGTCAAATTTTAGGACGCAAAATAAGACTTTACATTTATTATGATTTGTGGTTGTTGTTCAGTCATTAGAGTCATGTCTGACTCTTTGTGACTTGGACTTTTCTTTCCAGGGATACTGGACTGGCTTGTCATTTCCTTCTCCAGCTGATTTTATAGGTGAAAAAAAAACTGAGTGAAACAGGGTTGAGTGACTTGCCCGGGGTCACACAGCTAAGTGTCTGAGGCCAGATTGGAACTCATGAAGATGAAGTCTTTCTCACTTCAAGTCTGGCACTCTATCCACTAGCTTCCCCTTTGTTCTGATTACTTTTTGTCTTACCATATTCTGTCTAATAGTCTAGCCTGTTAATTTAGTTTCAGATCCTATCATCTTTTGTGATAGCTATCCTTCTTGCTTTGTGTCATTTACAATTTTAATGAACACATCCCCTATGACTTTATCCAAGTCAATGATAAAACTGTTAAACAGTACAGGGGAAATTATGAATCCCTGTGGTCTTCCACTGGAGACCTCTAAGTTAGCATTGAACCATTAAAAACTGTTTTTTGATTCTTGCTAATCAACCATACCATCACTGGATATGTATCTCTCTGTCCTTTCTCCAAGAATAGCATGAAAACTTTATCAGATGCTTTGCTGAAATTGAGGGAAACCATATTTACAACATTCTTCTAATTGACCAGTTTAATAACTCTGTCAAAAAAAGGGAATTAAGCTAGTCTGGCATGACCTGATCTTGAAGAAGTCACACTTCTCTCAGTGATTATGGCTTCCTTTTCTATACTGTCATTAAGCATTTTAAGAATAATTTTTTAAAAATTGCACTAGAATTGTGTCAGCCATAAGAATCAAGCTCACTGGTCTAAAGTTTGTGGATTCTATTCTTTCTGATTCTTTTTTGAAAATTGGGGCATTTGATATAATAAATGAGGAGCCTGCAGTACCCCTCCCTATCTATGGTCTATGAAATATTATTTTCAATGGCACAGCATTCACATTGCCAGTTTTTCTAGTATTATCTGAGGAAATTTTTTGACTTATCTGCAAGAATATGGCTCTGCTTGGAGACACTTCCAGATACTTGCACAGATCTTTAGCGTTGCAAGGAACCCTGAAGATCTTTCAGTTCCACCCCTTCTTAAAGCATGAATCCTCTCTATGGCATCCATAATGGATGATGGGAGAAGCCACTATCTCATGAGAATGTGGCCCATTCCACTTTTGGACAGCTCTAATTATTAAGAAGTTATTTTATTCAGCTAAAATTTAAGGTCTTGTAACCTCTACCCACTGATACTAGTTCTACTTTCTTGGATCAGTAACAAGTCCAGAGATTCTTTCAGCCAGCACTAGTCTTGGAATTTGAAGACCTGGATTCATGTCACACCTCTGGTACTCTTCACTGTGTGAGTGTCTGCAAATGACATAATCTCTTTGAGTTTCAGTTCCTTCATTTGTAAAATGAAGATAATAATATTTTCAGAACCAACTTGATAGGTTTTCATGGACAAAATATTTTGGAAAACTAAGTACTAGCCACTAGAATGTATGGTGATACATGCCTGTATTCCCTACTGAAGGATCGCTTGAGTTTGGGAGTTCTGAGCTACAGTAGATCTAAAGCAGATTGGATTCTGCATTAAGTCCTTCAACAATATGATGGGCCCCCAGGAACCCAAGCTGGAGAAAACAGAGCAGCTTAAAGCTTTAAGTCAATCAGTGTTGAGACTAGGTCCATGAATGCCTGCTGTACTTCCAGCCTGCGCAAGATAAGGAGACCTTGTCTCAAAACAAAACCAACACACACATGCACACACACACACACACACACACACACACAAACACACACACACACTGAAAGTGCTATAGGAATTTAGTTGGTCATTGTTACATTATTATTTCCAATGTGGGCTTTTTAAGTATTGGAAATAAAAAATTAGGTACAAACTGGGGAATAATGGATTAAGTGGCAGTGACCACTTCTTTTTTGTTCAAAAGGAGCTTGTAAAGCCATTTAGACTAGAGCAGAAGTTCCCAAACTTATCTGACTTACTGCCCCCTTTAAAAAAAAAATTACTCATTGCCTCCTGGAGATCTGCTTTCTTTAACCCTTTAACAGTTTTTTTTTTTGGAAATTTGCATCATTTCAAAAATATATAAAATATTTTTTTAAATGACACATCTTAAATTTAATAACTTATTGTAAATTTGTGCCTTTTTCCTGCTTTGGAATTGTGATGATACACTATTGCGTCAATATGTCAATATGTATAGTATCACATTGTAAATAAGTCATTCCATGCACATATTCTTGCCAATGCATGCTGGACTTCCCAACAGTGTCAACACTTGCTTGTTAAGACCTGTTGGCGGACTTGACCACTGATTGGTTATAACTTGCATTTTGTGTGTTTATTTGGAAAATAATGTTATTACTATGACTTTAACCAGGGATGGGGAACATTTGTTCTGTGAAATTTGGATTCAGTTAAAGGGCCACACTTGAGGACCTAGAAGGCCACATGTGGCCATAGGCTCCCCATCCCTCAAACTCTGTTATGCAACAGATGAAACATGTTCAAATGTTTTTTCAAAATTTCTTATCTTTTCTTCTTTCCTTGTGCTTCCACTGCCCTCTTATTTTTATTCAATGCCCCCCTGTTGCACCTGAAGCTACTTCTGCTCCCCCCATTGTTCCAGCACCCCCAGGGGGCGATATCACCCACTTGGGGAACCTCTGGACTACAGCAAAGATCTTCAACCTTTATTATGACATGGACCCCTTTGGCAATTTGTTGAAGCCCATGGACTCTTTCTCAAAATAATGTTGGTTTTTTTTTTTTTTTGGTTTACATTCGTAGTCGAAGGAAATGATAATTTTCAACTAGAAGTTAATGAAAATAAAAATTTAAATTTTTCCCTATCTAAATTCTTGGACTCCTGTACCTGAGCTTAAGAAGCCTTGGTCTAAAAAAAACAAATAAATAAAAATTAAAGAATAGAAGCCTTGGTCTAGAAGACATAGTAAAGCTAAATACTCGCATGTAGACAGACGCTTATGTATGGCTTACACTCCCTGTCCTATCCTCACCCACATACTGTCATTTACACCCCTCAGATCTGAGGTATTTTTAATAATTGGTTGGCAGGTGAAGTACAGCCAGCTTAGCAGCTGCCCTTGGAGAGTTTCCAGCTTTAGGTATCGTATGGGAGTAAACATCAGAGGGCTGTGAGGGTTGGGGCTGCCTCTCGCCCAGGAGGAGTCAGTCCTTCTGATCCAACACAACTCTGTATAGCCTCTTCCTGAAACCAGACTCCCAGAGGAACTGGAGAACTAGGCTTGGTCCAACTTTTATTTTTATTTTTAAATTTTCTTTTTAGGCGGGAATAGAAGGCTCATTGGAGTCTAGAATCCGTTCTTGAAAAATCTTTCCTTCTACAGATGCATGGAGCCCGGAAAGCAGTGACTCAGAGACTTTTTTTTTCTCTAACAGAAGCAAGAACATCAGCTGGGTAGAAACAATGTCCTTAGTAATTCTCCTTTCCTGCTTGGCGTTTCTCCAATCCACAGAATCCTGCAAAACCCATTGCCAGGTCAGTCAAAGGCTGAGAGGAGAAGAGAGAATGAGAAATACGTGGCAGAATGCAAAAAGCCTGGGATTTATAGTCAAAAGATCTGGGTTCTTTTAGATGGTGTAATGGAACCTGCTGGACAGCTCTTGAGAACCTACTGTTAAATTTTCAGTGTAAGCACTTACACCTTGGAAAGAGGCAAATGCTACAAACAGAGGCTTGATGTATTGTTTTGTTGATTGTCTAGACAAAAGAAAATGGTAGAGAAAATGTTAATATTGCAGATTGAATTAAAAAAATGTGTACACTTGAGGGGGAGGGGAGAGAGACCTGGTTGTTAAACATTACTAGTGCACTACTATTTCTATTTCTGTCTAGGAGTGTTGGACTTGGAATCAGGAAGACCTTGGTTGAAAGCAGCCCTCTGACACTTACTAGCTATGTGGCCTTGGGAAATTCACTCTACTGTTCATTGCCTCAGTTTCCTCATCTATAAAATGGTGATAATTATAGCCAGGATTATTGTGAGAGTCAAGTGAGATAACAGGTGCAAAATATTTTGCAGATCTTAATGTTCTCTATAAATGCTCTCTATTTTTCTCTACCCCTTAATTGCTCTGGGATCTTTAACGAGCCACTATACTGCCCCAAGCCTCAAGATCCACCCCTATGGCCCATCAGCTGAAACTTCAGGCGGTTGATGTGGGGATAATAATTATATTTCTGTCCCCTAACTCTCAGGTTGTTGTGAAATTCAAATGTGTGTGAAATTGTTTCGTTCCTGAAAAGCACTTTCTTAAATCAAAGAACATAATATTTGTAAAACACTTAGCACAGTGCCTGGTATATAGTAGGTGCTTAATAAATGCATGTTCCTTTCCCTCACCTTACCCACCCTGCCCCCATCCTCACATCCCCCAAAACAGGTAAACTATTATTAAATAAGATCTAAGCTTTTGCATTCATAGCTAATGGAAATCAGTGTAGATAAATGAAATCTACATGTTTCAAACAAATACCAGAAACCAAGGGAAGCATGTAACTATTTATGTATTATATAATATATATATATGTATATATGTGTGTGTGTATGTATACACACACACACATACACACCTGACAGGTGTTTGGTTGGGGGAGGCGCATCTTTATTCCTTTCTTTCCCTAATCTTCTGATGGAGAAGCGAGAAGTAGGCAAATGATTAAAAGACATGGTGGAAGGAGAAATTCGAAACACAGATGATTCACAAACTAGAGCATGAATCTTTGGTTAATTGAGAGTTAAATATGAGTGTTTTCCTTCATGGGAATATATTTTGAAACTCATAATTTTCATGAAGTAGTGAGACTTATGGAAGCCAGAATATACACAGAGAAGCTAGATTCCCTGGGTTCTATTTTTTAAGTATGTTTTTTATAGTTCTTTTGTTTTTATATCACATTTATTTCCCATGTATCTCTCCTTCTAGCTCCCCCATTCACAGCCTGGGTTCTATTTTCAGTTGAGGGAATACATTTTTTCCCTATTATGAGTCACTTTATTTCATTCTTTCCTGGCCAGGCCTTCATTAGACAAATTAGGAATAATCACACCCTCTTTAACTATTCACAAGGGTGTTGGTGATCCAAGAGATAAAGTCAATAAATTACTGACAGCTTCTTCAGGAGTGAAAGGTGGGGGATTATTTAGTTACTATAACATTTTTTGTAAAACTGTTTTTAGAAAGCAATTCATCACGATTTCCCCAGCAATTCTCTACTTACGGATTAGAACCCAGAGCCTTGGCCTCCAAACTATCTTTTTCTTTTTGGTGCATTGTAGGAGGTTCCTGACTTCTGGTGACTGTAGTACAGCCCCTGCTTCTACTCTTAATACCATTATCTTTCAACCAACTGCACCTATGCTCACCAATCCTGGGACAGAGGTTGGAAGACAAATAAAACAATCTCTAAATACCTCACGTTAGGAAGGTAGAAATGTGGGTAAAGAATTTTCAGATCTCATTCCCAGGTAGGTCTAATCTGTTTCCCTTGCATTGGAAGGGATTTTGGATGCTGACCAGTTTCTCTCTCCCACCTGGAAGCCACTCAGCTGGTTTAACAAGGTTTCAGAGTCTATTTTCCACAATAGGCATCAGGCAGGGGATTTTGACTAATGCATAGATTGCAGAGAGAGAATGTAATGACTTCCTTCTGGTCTGCTGTAGCAAACTAGCATTGAGACTGGGCAAAGGTATAGTATAAGACCCTTCCTTCAATGAGATACTATTCCTACTTCTTATGGTAAACAACATATTTCCTCCACCCACTGACAACTGAACCTGATTTGTGCAATGTTATTTTACTGGGGCCTGTTTAAATAAACCATCCTAGATACTAATTCAATTCCAGGTATAATTCAAGGTGCTGATTTTGGGGGTATGGTTTCTAACTAGTGTTGCAGAAGCTGATCCTATTGAGATCCTGTCTCGAACCATTTCCAGTCTTCCTTCTTGTTCTCCCAACATTCTGTTGTTCCTTCTGCATCTAGACCAGGGGCTCCCATGGAAGTTCAGCTAGCTGACACTCCAGAGGGCTTTGGTGTTTTCTGAGCAAGCATTAGAGTGGGGTCCAGAATTCCAGCTCTTTTCTGACCTTTTATGTCCAAGATATTTTCACCATTAAAATGTTATTAAGATGGATAAATAAATGCGGCCTGAAATTAGCAACCTGAAGAAAGGGCCTACAACTATACTTAGGCAGTTATCTAATACCCTCTTAGGTCTGGATAGATCTTGAATTTTATTTCATTTGTTTTGGAAGAGGGGTATCTTTCCTTTTTAAGGGAAAGATAGTATAATGAGATCCATCATACAGATCACTGCAAATGATGACAAGTTCATGATTGCTCATTCTAGATGACTCTCTCTATCCCAGGAAAAAAATAAAAAGGGGGAGGGGAGCTCTTATTAGCCATTGCTCTCAAGCAGGATCCTAGAACCCAGGTGTCTGCTACATTTGTGAGGTGATCTAGATGGGGGTAGGTGAAAGTGGGGTGAAGGTGAGAGAATTTTAGCTTCTCAGTTCACGGTCAGGCATGGTTAGATTATAGCTATGCTGATTTCAAATTTCATTTCATTTTTCAATTAAGAAAAAATTATTTTCTTGCCTTCCTAACTCTCTAATCTCCACTGGAAAAAAAGAAAAACAAAACCTTTGTAACAGGAGCAAATATATGTGTGTACACACACACACAAACACACACACACACACACATCTATCTTATTCTGCAGTTCATCACTTTCCTGTCAGAAGGTGAGTAGATGCTTCATCATCAGACCTTGGAATTGTGATTGGTTATTGAATTGATCAAAGTTTGTGGATCTTTCAAATTGTTTTGTCTTGGCAATGATGCAGTTATTATATAAGTAGTTCTCTTGGTTCTGCTTCCTTTGCTCTGCATCAGTTTATACCTGTTGACCCAGATAACTCTGAAATTATGTCTTTTAACATTTTTAATTACAATAATATTTCCATTTATTTCATATACCAAAATTTATTCAGTCATTCCCCAACCAATGGGCATCCCTTTGCTTCCAGTTCCTTGTTAAAACAAAAAGAACTGTTATAAATACTTTTGTACATATAGGTGCTTTTCCTTTTTCTCAGATCCATCACTTGGTCTAAGGGTAAACACAGTTTAGTAAATTTTGGGAATAGTTCCAATTTGTTTTCTAGAATATCTGGGCCAATTCACAGCTCCAACAGTGCATTAATGTGCCTATTTTCCCATAGCCACTCCAGCATTTGTCTTTTTCCTTTTTTTTTTAAATCAACATTGCCAATCTGTTGCAGACCTGAAATGCTTAATAGAGAACTAAAAAGAATCTTTGAGGTTGTCCAGTCCAACCAGTATTTCAGCAAAGTATAACATTTATAATATCCCTGCCATGTGATCACTCAATTTCTGATAAAAAATATTTTCATTGAGGAAGAACCCTCTATTACCTAAGATACCCCATTTACCCCATTCTACTTTTGGAAAGCTCTAATTATTGGGAAATTTTTCCTTATTGAAAACCTAAATCTGCCTCTCTGCAACTTGCAGCTTGTATCTGTTGCTACTCTGGGGCCATTTGGAACAAGTCTAGTCATTTTTACATGTGACATCTATCATGTTCCATCTAGGCCTTCTCCTCTCTAGACTAAATATCCTGGGTTCTTTCAGCTGATCCTTATTTGGCATGGTCTCTGGTCTCCTCATCACATCCTTGTCATCTTTGTGATGCAGTCCAGCTTGACAATATCCTTTTAGAAATATGATGCCAGGAACTGAACACCATATTTCAGGGCTTAGGGGGCATCTTCAAGCCAGCAACAGGAAGAAGAAACAGTTGGAATACTCAGTTTTTCTTCCTTCCTTCCTTCCTTCCTTCCTTCCTTCCTTCCTTCCTTCCTTCCTTCCTTCCTTCCTTCCTTCCTTCCTTCCTTCCTTCCTTCCTTCCTTCCTTCCTTCCTTCCTTCCTTCCTTCCTTCCTTCCTTCCTTCTTTCCTTTCTTTGTTTCTTTCTTCATTCACTTTCATAAGATTTTGAGTTCTAAATCCATCCCCCCACCCAAGATAGTGTGCAATTTGATATAGGCTCTCCTTACATGTTCATATTAAACATATTTTCACATTAGTCATGTTATAAAGAAGAATTAGAACCAATGGGAAGAACCACAAGAAAGAAGAAGCAAACTCAAAAAAGAGAGCAAAAAGTATGCTTCAATCTGCATTCAGACTCCATAGTTCTTTGTCTGGATGTAGGCAGTATTTTCCATCATGAGAATTTTGGACTTGTCTTAGATCCTTGCATTGCTGGGAAGAGCTAAGTCTATCAAAGTTAGTCATTGCATAATGTTGCTGTTAGTGTGTACAATGTTTTCCTGCTTCTGCTCACCTCACTCAGTATCAGTTCATGTAAGTCTTTCCAGGTTTTCCTGAAGTCCACCTGCTCATCATTTCTTATGCAACAACAGTTTTCCATTATATTCATATAGCACAGTTTGTTCAGCCATTCCCCAATTGAAGGGCATTCCCTTAATTTCCAATTCTTCACTACCACACAGAGAGCTGCTATATTTTTGTACATGTGGGTCCTTTTCCCATTTTTATGATCTCTTTGAGATACAAACCTAGAAGTGGTATTGCTGGGACAAAGTATGCACAGTTTTATAGTCCTTTGGGCATAGTTCCAAATTGCTCTCCAGAATGGTTGGATCAGTTCACAACTTCACCAACAATGCATTAGTGTTCCAATTTCTCCCCATCTTCTCCAACATTTATCATTTTCCTGTTTTGTCATGTTTGCCAATCTGATAGATGTGAGGTGTAACCCACAGTTATTTTGGTTTGCATTGGATCATTTTTTCATTTGACTAGAGATAACTTTAATTTCTTCCTCTGAAAACTGCTTGTTCATATCCTTTGATCATTTATCAGTTGACGAATGACTTGTATTCTTATAAATATGACTCAATTCTCCATAAATTTTAGAACTGAGGCCTTTATCAGAGCCACTGGCTATCCAGCTTTCTGCTTCCCTTCTAATCTTGGTTGCATTGGCTTTGTTTGTGCAAAAACTTTTCAATTTATTATAACCAAAATTACCCATTTTGTATTTCATAAGGTTCTCTACCTGTTGGTTGGTCACAAACTCTTCCATTGTCCATAAATCTCACAAGTAAACTATTCCTTGCTCTCCTAGTTTGCTTATAGTATCAGGCTTTATATCTAAATCATGCACCCATTTTGACCTAATCTTAGTATCCAATGTAAGATGTTGGTCTGTGCCTAATTTCTGCCATACTATTTTCCAGTTTTCCCAACAGTTTTTGTTAAATAGTGAGTTCTTATTGCAGAAGCAGGAGTCTTTGGGTTTCTCAATCAGTAGATTAGTATAGTCATTGACTACCATGTCTTGTGTACCTAACCTATTCCACTGATCCACCACTATATTTCTTGGCCAGTACCAAGTAGTTTTGATGATTGCTGCTTTATAATACAATTGAAGATCTGGTATGGCTAGGCCACCTTCCCTTCCATTTCTTTTCATTAATCCCCTTTATATTCTGGACCTTTTGTTCTTCCAGATGAATTCCGTTATTATTTTTTCTAGCTCTATAAAATAATTTTTTGGTAGTTGGATTGGTATGGCACTGAATAAGTAAATAAATTTAGGTAGAATTGTCATTTTTATTATATTAGCTAGGCCTACCAATGAGCAACTAATATTTTTCCAATTATTTAGATCTGACTTTATTTTTGTGAAATGTTTTTTGTAATTATGTTCATATAGTTCCTGGATTGTCTTGGCAAGTAGGCTCCCAAATATTTTATAATGTCTATAGTAATTTTAAATCTATTTTCTCTATCTCTTGCTGTTGGGCTTTGTTAGTAATATATAGAAATGCTGATGATTTATGTGGGTTTATTTTATATCCTGCAATTTTGCTAATGTTGTCAATTATTTCAAGTAGTTTTTTACTTTATTCTCTAGGTCTCTTTGTGTATACCATCACATCATCTGCAAAGATTAATAGCTTTGTTTCTTCTTTGCCTATTCTAATTCCTTAAATTTCTTTTTCTTCTCTTTTTGCTAAAGCTAACATTTATAGTACAATATTGAATAGCAGTGGTGATAGTGGACATCCTTTTTTTACCTCTGATTTTATTGGAAATTCTTCTAGCTTATCCCCATTAAATATAATGATTCCTGATGATTTTAGGTAGATGCTATTTATCATTTTAAGGAAGACTCCATTTATTCCTATGTTCTCTAGGATTTTTAATAGGAATGGGTGTTGTATTTTGTCAAAAAAAGTTTCTACATCTCTTGAGATAATCGTATGATTTCTGTTAGTTTTGTTGTCAACTATACTGATAGTTTTCCTAATATTAAACCAGCCCTGCATTCCTATTATAAATCCCAAAAAGGACATAACCATATACCCAGGGGGCTGCAGTGTAACCCCTAGGGGTGCATGTTCAACCAATAGGAGAGTACGAAGATGGATTGCATCTCACCTTTCCCTCATGATAGTCAATTATGGGCTTGTCTCCAAAATAACTACACCATCCACTTCATCCGTAATTACTCAATACTCCCCACTCTACCCTCTCCTACCTCTAACTTTACCATTTGTGGGCCCCTCAATATGGTTGTAACCTAATCCTGTCTGACTGTGAACTGAGAAGGCAAAATTCTTTTTTCTCCTCCCTCCCCCCACTTCCCAGCATCACAAATGTGGCAGATATCTGGGTTCTGTCACCTTGCTTGAGGGTGGTGGCTAGTAACAGCTCTCTTCTTCCTTTTCATTTTGTTTTTCCTGGAACAGAGAGAGTCATTCAGGAAGAACAATAATGAACTCATTATCATTTATGGTGATCTGTGTGACAGATCCCATTACATTATCTTTCCTTTAACACCCACCCCTCTTCCAAACATCTTTATTAGAGGGCAATACTACCTTTTCAGTCACCCATGAATCATCCTCTACTCTTCACAATTTGTCAAATCTTGTAGTTACTATACCTACAATATCTCTCCCACCTATCCTGTTCCTTCTGCTTAGAGGGTCACCATCCTGGTTTAAGCCCTAGTCATCTCTCATCTGCTCTAATTGCAATAGCTCCCTAATTAGTTCCCAGCCTTAAGTGCTTCTCCACTTCAATTCATCTTCCACTCAGCTACCAAAGGGAATTTCCTAAATGCAGGTCTGACCATGCCAAATATTCTCTCCAGTGATGCAGATTTTAACCCATCCATGCCTGTCTATTTAGTGCTACTCTTCTGGATATCTCTTCCAGAATTCATTACAGGTAGTCCACCCACTATTCTGTAGGCCTTCATTCCATTCTCTTGATACCATAAGATTATCAGTGAAGCATACGGTGTACCCCTTGCTCACGCCATGGACTGGCTCCATCTTTTTTGATCCTACATTTCTTCGATGTCATCCTTTATACAACACACTGCCCACATGTATTTTCAGACATGGTCAATGTGTGAATTTGTTTTGACTATGCGCATTTGTTACAAAGATTTTGTTTTCCTCCTATCCTCCCTCTCTCCTTCCCTCCCTTCCTTCTTTCCTTCCTCCCTCCTTCCCTTCCTCCCTGCCTCCCTTTCTTCCACCCTCCCCCCTTCATTTTGGAACAATAGGAGGGACTGAGAGGATAGGCAAAAAACAAAAGAAAGAAAAGAAAAAACTGTCATTGAAGAATTTTGAAAATACACAGGAGAACAGAAGATGGCCAAAAAGAAACATAGAAAAGCAAGACAGAAATTAGCAAAAGGGGTGGAAACAGCAAGGACAGATGTCAATGAAGGGTGTTAAAGGAGAGAGAATGTTATGAGAAAAAAACATAGAAGTTGGAATGAATATGGTGTGTTGAAGACACAGAGAGTAGAACAGTTTTATTTCAAACAAATAATTGAACTGAATAAGAGCAACTGTTTACATTTCTATGAGGCTTTAAGATTTACAAAGCATTTTCATCACAGGAACTCTGTGAGTTACACACTGTAAGTATTTCCATGCCCATTTTATTGTAAGGAAACTGAGGCCTCAGGGACTTATCCACAGTTATATACCTAATAAGCATCAGGGCTGGGATTTAAATTCAGGTCCTCCTTTTGGTTGCCAAAATAGAATTAGTGAAAAACTATCATTCATTTCATCTTTATCTTTTCCTTTTGGCGTGTATGGGGTGCTTAGGAGTACTAATACCTCTAGTGTGAAGGCTTGCTGAACCCTTTTCAGGGCTGCTCATCTACCTTTGATGTCCACCTGATTCACCCAACTTTTCACCTGTGGCTCCAAGAAGCTGTAGGATGAACAGTGGCCACACCCTGGTAAACTGTCTCAGTGGATGAGCTAAGCTAGGTTGAAGGTAACCACAGGTCTCAAACTTGTCAGTGAGATAGGGAGACTTTCTCAGGGGAATGGGTGGATGAGAACAATTTGTTCCAATGCCATGAAGGCGTCTGAAGCAGGTGCTGTGGAGCACTTGGAGCTTGGTCAGACACTGAAGACACCAAGGTCATCCACTGTATCCTGGCCCATCTCCGGTCCAGTCATCCTGACTTTTGTCTCACCACTGGACTTCAATGACTCAGGAAGAGAGAGTGAGGCTGATGACTTTGTGCAATTCTGCTTCACTTAAATCCATTTTATGCACAAGCCAAAACATTATCCATGATGTCATTAGTCTCTTGAAACGTGAAGGACAAACATATCATCCTTTAAAAATGCTCATTTTCATGTATGTTTTTTAATGTACATAATATGCCAGATCAATAGCATATGAATATAATTTATAAATGAATAAATATACATTTATTTGCAATGTGTTCTTCAAAATGTTTTATGATAGGGGTGTGTGATCAAAAAGAATTTACAGACCACTTTCCAAGACTACTGAAAAACTGGCAGGTGTGATTCCTGAGATGATATCAGTGAACTTCGGAAGATTATGGAGAATGAGAGAGGTTCCTCAGGATTGGAGAAAGACAAATCCTGTTATAATTTTCAAAAAGGGAATGAAATAGATCCCGCAAATTATGGACTAGTGAATTTGGCTTCTAATTGCAGCAAACTATAAAACACATCATTAAGGGAGTAGTATACGACGTGGTGAGCACTGAAAGCCAACATGACTTCATTATGAGGTCATCTTAAACTAATTTGATTTTTTAAATTGCTTAGTGACTAGATGGGTAGATGAGGGAACTTCTGTATATATAGCAAACTAAGATTTTAATAAAGCATTTGACAAAAAAATCTCTTGTATTGTTTGTTGATAAAATAGAAAGAAATGGGCCAGGTAGGTCATAATAGGTGAATTAGGAACTAGTTGAATGACCACAACAAAAGAGTAGTTATTATTCAGTCATTGTCGATGTAGAAGGACATCTCTCTCCTGAAGAGTACTTTAAGGACTTCTCCTTGGACCCATGCTGTCCAGCAGTTTAATCAATGACCTATGAAGAAATAGAAGGTATGTGTGTGAAAGTTGAAGTGTTAGTGGGATAGTTAACCTAATTGGGTGGCATTCTGGATCCAAAAGAATTTCAAGAGGATAGAGTGGGCGAATAAGTCCAATAAAGTGAAAACGAATAGGGACGAATGTCAAGTATTATATTTGTTTTCCAAATATCAACTTTTAGGGAGAGGTATGTTTTGGATAAGAATTCTGAAAATAGCCTATGGGCTTCGTATTCTGCAAGTTTGATATAAGACAACAGTGTGATATGACAGCCAAAGTAGTTAATGCTCTCCTTGGCTATGCTGAGAGATGTAAGGGCAAAATGCTGGAAGTGAGAGTTCTGCTGTCCACTGTCCTCAGTGGCCCACATCTTGGCTACTGTGTTCAACGCTATGCTTCAGGAAAGATACAGATGAACTGAAGCCTTTCAAGTAAAGAATGAGCCAAGATGACAAGAAAACAGTCAAGGATATTCCACAACTAATCAATCAATTAATGAAGTATTTTTAAACCCCTATAGTACTGCAAGCTATAAACTTGGTATAAAAAAACCCCACAGATTAAATAGTACTTGCCTTCATGGAGCTTACACTCTATCAGGGGAAAGACATGTACATAGAAGTATATAACAGATACATACACACATACGTATATATATATATATATACATATATATATATATGTACATACACACACACACACACATATATATATGCATATATATATATATATTCACACACACCAACTAAATGCAAGGTATTTTTAAGTGAGGGGCACTATCAGCTCGTGGAGAAGGAAACGACAAACCATTCCAGTATCATTGCCAAGAAAATCCCAAATGGGGTGACAAAGAGTTGAACATGACTGAAAAACAACTAAACAGCAACAAAACTATCAGCCAGGAGATTAGTTGAAGGAACTAGTAATATAAAGAGAAGATAAGAGGGAAGAGAGGAGCAAAGAAGAGAAAAGAGAAAAGGGGAAGAGAAGACTCAAAAGGATATATTTATGTAAGAGAGAAATTATATCAGTTCTACTTGGTCCCACAGGGCAGAACTAGTAACAGTGGTTTTCATTGGAGGGGTAGATTTAAGCCTGATGTCAGGAAAAAAAAACCCAAAACCTAAAACTTCCTAACAAATAGAGCTATCTCCAAATGGAATATGTTGCCCAGGAGTTAATAAATTCTCTTTCATTATGGCAGCCAGGTGGTACAATGGATAGAATGCTGGACCTGGAATCAGGAAGATTTGAGTTCAAATCTAACCTCAGACACTTACACACCAGGTGTGTGACTTGGCAAGTCACTTAGCCTCCATCTGCCTCAGTTTCTTCATTTGGAAAATGGAGATGATAATTATAATGATAATAATTCCTACTTCCCAGGGTTTCCACGAAGATAAAGTAAGATATTTGTAAAGTACTTTGCAAACCTGAAAGTGCTATATAAATGCTAGCTAGCTACTAATATTAACTGTGTTATTTTCATTAGAGGCATTGATACAGAGGCTTGGCCATCACTTGTTACAGGGAGTTGTAGAAGGAATTGGACTGGATGACTTCTAAGCTTCATTCCAGTTTTTGGCTCCTTTGATTCTGGGATTCTATGACTCCAAGACTAATGTCCTGTCCACTATACTATTCTGAGTTGCAAAGCAGTTGATTTTAGAAAGGTAGGAAAGAGCACCTGGTCACAGTGGCCATGTCTCTTTTTTCAATCCCATAGAAGGCCCCTCAGTAAAAGTAATAGCAATTAGAAGTAATTTTGCTCAATGCCTAGAGTTAAACATCCAGCTACCTTTTAAAATAATGTGATTTTAACTTGATCTCTGATTTCTTTTTTCCTTTAGGATGCTAATAAAGACAGGGTGCAGGTAACTGGCAGAACACAAGGTATGCTCACTGAAATTATTAATTGTCAAGGCAGATAATAAGTTAATTTTACTGACAGGATTGTAGTTAATGCCTCCTGGTTCATCCAAGTGTTAAGAGTGGCCATATAGACTTGAGGTACCCTCCAACACCCAAGGTCAGAGTAGAGAGGAACACTCAGGATTTCCTCTTGTGGAAGGGTCAATGTCTAGCCAGGATGGGGAAAAGGGAATGGGAAACTTTCAAGAAGGTTGAGGGCAGGGGAAGTATTTCCTGTAGCATCCACTCCTGCTTGGCTCTGAAATATCTAGTGGACTATGGGTGACAGGTAGGTTGGAGAAGGGATGAGCTTAGGTTTTTAAATTAGAAGATATGGGTGAGAATCCTGGCTGTGCTACTACCTGTGTGCCCTGAGAGAATCATTATCTCTCTGGCCCTCAGTTTCCTCATCTATAAAACGAGAGAGTCATACCTGGTGAAATTTCTTCGAGCTCCAAACTCTACGATTTGGGACATCCCCTCAGCTAGGACCAGGGATGTGCCACAGCCAACCCGCACCAGCTCATGATAGCCAGTTGTTGCATTTTTAATATGAGTATTTATACCTTGGAAATCTCAAATGATACAGATCAGGCCTTGCTCTATTATGTTGTATTACCTAGACTTAAAGTGTTGGAGAAAATGTTGCTAACATAGATTAAATTTAAAAGTGTGTTGTACATACATGTTTTTTGAGAGCTGGTTGACAAACATTTACCATCATGACACTGGCTGGAACTCTACTTCCAAGGCTACATGGAGTTCTTCTCAACCTTTGCTTTCTCCTACCTATCCAAGCAATCGATGCACCCAACAATGGCAGCAGGAAGTGTCTGGAAGTTCCATCCCCTTGAATGTTGATCTTCTGCACTCTACCATGGTGCCTTGCTGTATCCTATACTCTTTAGTGGACGTAATATCCAATGAAGCTTAAAGGTGCTCATATCCTTGAGTATGTATATCCAGACTTCTCTTTTATGGCCCCAGGCTGCTTCTTCCTCTTCCTCTTCCTCCTCCTTTGTTCATCTACTCTGCTTCAAGTCATTTCTTCATCATGAATGATCAGAGTCAAAATGAATGAAATACGACAGGTAAGAATTATAACTCTTTATAGCCCAATGTAGAATATAGCTCGAAGGAACCTTAGTCCCACATCCTCATTTTAGAGGCCCAGAGAAATGAAGTGTCTTGTCCAAGGTCATGTAACTTAGGTAGCTAGTGGCAAAGTAGTTAGCATGCTGGAACTGGAGTCAGGAAGGCCTGACTTCAAATCTGGCCTCAGATACTTACTAGCTGTGTGACCCTGGGCAAGTCACTTATGCTCTCTCTGCATCATTTTCCTCGCCTATAAAATGGGGATAATAATTGTTTCTACCTTGTTGTGAGGATCACCCAAGGTCACAGTTTGTAAAAGCACTTAGCACAATGCCTGACAGGTAGGAGGTGTTATATATAAATGTTTATTCCCTGTTTGATCTCTTCTTGATGATACTTTTCCTTTTTCTTGTCCCAACAGATTGTCAAGTCCCTTGTATTGAAAATTCCCACTGCTCTCAGGCCTGTTCTTTAGGGCTGGAAGGGAACATAGGGTTTCTATGCAGGAATAAAGAATGGCGGAAATCCACAGATTCTTGCAGAACACTTAATGTCCTCACCATTTTTGAGGTAATATTCCTGCTCTCGTTGAATAGTTTTTTTTTTAAATTACAGGTTGGTTGAGAAGAGTACACTCCCTATTTATTATCTGAATAAGAGGGAAAGAGCCTGAATGGCATTGACTCCTAATACTTGAGATTAGACTTTGTCTTTTCACACAGTTTACCTGGTCTATAATTCAGGGCTAAAAGACAAAAGTCCTTAACCTTTCAGATAAAAAACGATTTTCCCTTCTCTATATAACTTAAGTTTTGTGGAGGTGAACCCGTGATAGAATAATAGGCCTGGAAGGGGCCTATATCCCTTCCTCTATTTCTCCAGAAAGATACGTGTATTGTTTTAGCAGTAAAAGACAATCTGGCCTTTGAATGGGCTATAGAGAAAGAATCTGTTCCAACACAAAGCAAAATACAGCTTAATACTCCACTAAGACTTCTAAGACACCCTGTATTTCCACCAACGTTCCTTCGTAAGTACCACAAACGCAAATTTTCACTATTTTCTCTTTTCTCATTTCACCTATCTCTTTCCCACAACTGTTGAATGTCTGTCTCTGGCCCCTAGGGAGAAGGTGAAGTTTAGTTTGTCGGTGATTAGGGGACAATTAGCAGGTCATAAGGGAAAGAACTCTCTTGAGGGGAAGGTTAGGATCTAAGTCATGATCAGAAAGGCTCAACAGAAAGCTTTGCCAAGTCAAGAAGAATTCAGAGGGTAGCCAACCAAACCCAAGGGCTAGGCAAGTGGTGGTCCAGAGCCGGGAATGACTGCACAGAGTCAGGCAAAACACACGACAAACGGAAGCAAGAAATAACGGCAAGAAGGCGGTTGTCTCACCCAACTTCTTCACTAAGATGCTGTTCTTTTTCTATTGTAGGATAGCCGCATCCCCTGGGTGCACGCAGTGGATAGAGTGCTCTTGGGAAGATCTCAGTTCAAATGCAGCCTCAGATGCTTAGCAGCAGTGTGACCTCTATCTGCCTCAATCTCCTCTCCTGTAAAATGGTGATAATGATAGTGCCTAACTCGGAGTTATGAGGATCAAATGAGATAATATTAATTAATTAATAATTAATTAGCACAGAGCTTGGCACCTTTGTTGTTGTTTAGTTTTTCGGTTGTGTCTGACTCTTTGTGACCCTATGATCTTACCAATACCGTCTATGAGGTTTTCTTGGCAAAGATACTAGAGTGTTCTGCCAGTTCTTTCTCCGGTGGATTAAGGCAAACAGAGGTTAATTGACTTGCTCAGGGTCACACAGCTAGTAAGTGTCTGATTCCAAATTTGAACTCCGGTCTTCCTGACTCCAGGCCCAGTGCTCTCTCCATCCACTGAGCCACATAGCTGCCTCCACTTGGCACATAGTAGGCATCTAATAATTATTTGTTGCCTTCCTTTTCTCTTCCCTTCCTTGCCTGCCTATCCTTTGCTATAGTCTTGGACATGTTCCACTCCTAACTTGTCCCAGTAAGATTACACACCTTCTTTCAGGTATGTGTTCTACTGGCTGTTCCAGTGGGCATAGAGGTGGGAGACACGCCCCTCAGGAATCAATGAGCTTACATATACAGAGTGCTTGGCCGACTTTGGCCATAGAAACCAGTGATCACTATTATTTCATTGATTTCATCTTTTTCAATGGAGTGCAGACAGAAATGGTCTTCTCCCAGGTCACCATCCTGACATTATTCTTTTACATTTCATGTTCCGTGGACAATTGTGCAGGTAGATAAAATGATTTTTTGCAATTGATTACAAGTTTGGGGGTGTAAAGCCATCTTCTCTAGGATCATTGAAATCTCCTTTGGGAGGACTTGAGTAGCAGAAAGGATGAAAAAGATAACATGTGCTTCCTCCTGTTCCCACATGGCTTTGATTATTTTTCTGGCAGAAGAATTGTAAAAGGTCCTCATTCTGTATAGTTTGGAGACTGTGAGCAGCACCTATTTAAAATATTGTTTTACATTTTTATGGGTCTCAATTTTTTGTAGTCTCCAAAGAATCAATAACTGAATATCACGGCATTATAAGTGAACAAATGGGGGCAGCTAGGTGGCACAGTGAGCAGAGCACCAGCCCTGGAGTCAGGAGGACCTGAGTTTGAATCTGGCCTCAGACACTTGACACATTTACTAGCTGTGTGACCTTGGGCAAGTCACTTAACCCCAATTACCCCACCTTTTCCCCTGCAAAAAAAAAATTAAAAACGAAAAAGAAAATGAGTTCCTTGAAGGCAAGGACTGCAAAAAAAAATAAGTGAACAAATGCTGAAAAGATAGCACCTAATTTGAGGAATTTCAAAGATCAGAAATAAAAAAAAGTCATCAGGAAAAAGAACAAGAAGAGAAAATGAGCTGGCTACATCCAGAGGGTGATATAGGTGGACACCCCGAGTGTTTCATTGGTAACTTTGACATGCCTGGAGAAAATGTAGAAGGCCTTCCAGCACGTTGCGTATTTTTCCTGTGACAAGTTTATGGAACAACATACACAAAAGTTCCACAGATAAGTAGGCATGAGTTGGTTGTATATGATCTCATTGGAAAGAACTTCCAAATTTATGAGATCATAAGTCTATTTGCATATTTTGATTCTGTCCAGTAGATTGTGGACAATAGCTTTTTTTCTTTCTTTTTTTTTCTTAAATTTATTTATTTAATATTTTTAGTTTTAGTTTTTTTTCTTTCTATGATAATACTCTAGTTTTGTTGTTGTTCAGTTGTTTCAGCTGAGTCCAACTCTTTGTGACCCCATTGGGGTTTTTTGGGCAAAGATACCGGAATGGTTTGCTATTTCCTTCTCCAGTGCATTAAGGCAAAGAGAGGTGCAGTGGCTTGGCCAGGATCATACAGCTACTGAGTGTCTGAGGCCAGATTTGAACTCAGGTCCTGATTCTAGGCCCAACATGCTATCCACTGAGCCACTTAGCTGCCTCCAAGAATTGCCCCATACTCATGAGAGGCTTTCTTAGGGCTAGCATGCCAAATAATATTAACTGTGAAAGTCTCTTTGAAATTTCAAATGCTATAAAGTTTGTAGTTCATTCATGTTTTACTCTTCGTGAGCTCATTTGGGGTTTTCTTGGCAAAGATACTGGAGAAGTTTTCCTTTTCTTTCTCTGACTCATTTTACAGATGAGGAAACTGAGGCAAACAGGGTTAAGTGACTTGCCCAGGGTCACACAGCTAATAAGTATCTGAGGCCAGATTTGAACTTAGGTCTTCCTGACTTCAGGCCCAGCACTCCATTCTTTGTGCTACCTAACTGCCTATAGATGAGATCACAGTAAAAAGAAGTAAAAAAAAAGTTTGCATTTGTAACCTCATTTTTTTTAACCTGACTTGTGATTTTATTGATGTAGAGAACTTCCTGGTGAGGAGGCTCTCTTTGACCAAAACAGGTTGACAACTCCTCCACAATCTGTAGTCTTTGAGAGTTGCGTGGTTCATGAAGAGGCTGTGACTCAATTAGGGTCACATAGCTAGTATGTGTTAAAGGTGGGTCCTGAAATCTAGATCTTTCTAACTCTGAGGTTGGGGTCTCTCTATGCTATGGTGGGTTGCCTTTACCTTCTTAATATTATAAAGAAAATCCATCATAAAACTTAAAACACTATGCAAATGTGATTTATTATTGTTAGGGTCTGTCATGGGCAAAAAAAGTAGAAAACTTTGTGGATCTTCTCACTCCCTCTCCTTTCCCAACATGTGCTGAGCCCAGGACATTCTTATACTGTTCTGAGGTCCTCTTAATAGTCAAGGAAAACAGTCAATTTAAGTAACTCACATCAATATTTCAATGACTTATTAGGTCCATTATGCCTGAGATGGTTACATTTTGAAGTAGGACCCTTTGGAGAGACTAGGTTTAACATAAAAGAATTATTCCCTAAGGGGGAAGTTTTGGCACACTCCTCCAGGGTTGGGGAGGACTTTGGGGAGCTGGGAGTTCCAATCATGGAACCAAAGAATTTAAAATTGGAAGGAGTGTTGGTTACCATTTAATTCAACCCACATCTAGAAGCAATTCCCATTAAAATACATAAAAAATAGTAATCTGGCCTCTGCTTAAAGACCTTCAGTGAGACTAGACATTTCACATTAGTCCCTGAACTGGAATCCAGGAGACCTGGATATTAGTTCCAATTCTAGACAAATCCCTTTTCCTTTCTAGGCCTTGGTTTTACCATCTCTAAAATGAGGGGGGTGGGTATAGATTATAGTATAGAGGACAGAATGTTAGATTTAGAATTAAAGGACCTGGGTTCAAATCTTGCTGGTGCCACTTATTGCTTAACTTCTCTGGGACTCAGTTTCTTTATTTCTTCAATGCAGGGGTTGAACTGGATGACCTACAAGCTTCCTTCCAGACTAAAATTTATGCTCCCATCTCTAGGTAGTCTCCATGTTCCTTTTGCAGACCTCATGTCTTTGAGTCTTTCCAGTGGAAGGCCTCAGATCATACTAGGCAAGTCCTTGCCTGCATGTAAAAATGGCCTTTTCTTCATGTAGAACCTAAATCTTTTCCAGGATAAGATTTATGAGAGCTGCTCCTTGCTCTGCCATGGTTGTTTTTCTCTCTGAATCTAAATCTTTTCAATTTTCATTTTTGGTTTTCTAAAATACTTCCGTTTCTCATTTTCTCTTGCTTAATGAACTATGCATTTTAGAGAGGGCAGAATTTCTCTGCTCCATGAATAATGCTAATTCTTTGACTGCGAACAAGTGAGTGAGAAAGCTTTTATTAAGTGCTTACTATGTGCCAGGCACTGTTCCAAGTCCTGAGGATACAGATACAAAAGTGAGACTATCATCGCCCTCAAGGATTAATTGATTAATCAATAAACACTTATGAAGTGACTACTATATGCCAGGCACTGTGCTAAGTGCTGCTGATACAAAAAGAGGCAAAAGACATAACTGCCCTCAAGGAGCTTACCGTCTAATGGGAGAGACAATATGCAAACAAATATATACCAAATAAGCTATACAGGATAAACAGGAAATAATTAGTGTAGGGAAGGCATTGGAATTAAAAGCTGAGGGAGGTTTCCTCTAGAAGGTGGGATTTTAATTGGGACTTACAGCAAGCCAGAAAGGCCAGTAGTTGGAATGGAGGAAGAAAAACATTCCAGGCATGGGGGACAGCCAGAGAGAATGTCTGGAGCTGAGAGGTGGAGTGTCTTGTTTGGGGACTAACCAGGAGGCCAGTGTCACTGGATCAAAGAGTACATGTCAGGTAGACTGGCAAGGTAGGAAGAGGCTAGGTTATAAAGAGCTTTGAATACCAAATAGAGAATTTTTGTATTTGATCCTAGAGGCAATAGGGAGCCCCTTGGAGTTTATTGAGCGGGGGGACGACCTCATCAGACCTGCACTTTAAGAAAATCACTTTGGTGGTTGATTGGAGGATGATTGGAATGGGAGGAGAGTTGAGGCCTTCAGACCCACCAGCAGGCTGTTATAATAAATAAGTTTGGGCTTCAGGTGATGAGGGCATGCACTAGGATGGTGGTAGTGTCAGAAGAGAGAAGGGGGCATTGCAAAGGTGGAAATGACAAGCCTTAACAACATATTGGCTATGGGAGGAGGTGGTAGTGGTAAGAGACAGTGAGAAATCTCGGAACTTATATTCTAATGAGGGAGACCGTGCATGTGGGCAGTGGTGGCCAGGGAAGGGAGGTTTAGTACAGAGGTTCCCAAAGTAGGTGATACCACCCTCTGCGTGGTGCTGGAACAATCCAGGGGGGTGGAAGTAGCCTTGGGTGCAATTGGGAGGCATTAAATAAAAATAAGAGGGAAGGAGAAGCATAAGGAAAGAAGAGAAGATAAGGAAATTTTGAAAAACTGTACATGTTTCATCTGTTGTGTAACAGAGTTAAAGTCATTGTGATTACATTATTTTCCAAATACACACAAAAAATGCAAGTTATAACTGATCAGTGGTCAAGTCTGAGGGTAAGTGTTGGCAGGTGAGCCTATCCCACATGTTTAGAAGTCCAGCATGCATCGGCAGGAATATGTGCATATAATGATTTGTTTACAATACAACACTATATGGTTACATGATGCAATATGGCATCATCAAAATTTCAATTCAGGAAAACCCCTCACAAATTTACAATAAATTATTAAATTTAAGATGTCACTTTTTTTTGAAATGATGCAAATTTTTAAAAAATGTTAAAGGGTTAAAGAAAACAGATTTCCGGCAGGGGGAGGAATGAGTAATTTTAGTTTTTGGAAAGGGGGCAGTAGGCCAAATAAGTTTGGGAACCTCCGGTATAGGGAATCACAGGGATGGGGATTAGATAGGGTAGCTGATTGGGTTACTATTCGCAGCTCAAGATACTTCAATAAAGTGTCCCAGGCATCAAATTAGTATCTTAGTGTCCCAAAGTCCCAATGCAGAGCTGCATAAAACTACCATCCGGAAGTCTTTTCCTCTCTAGTATTCTTCTCAACCAATGTCTCAACCGAACTCTCCTAGACCTCCTTCAGAATTTCCATTTGCTTATCTTAGTCTTTTCTTCAAGTAACCCAGCCTTTTAGGATGTCCCTAGAACAGTAGAAATGAAACTGAAATGACAATAAACGGGAATTTTTTAAAATTATCTAACCTTGAATATATGTGTTGTGCTTTTTCCCCCCTTCCTATTTCTTAGGACCCACAAAAGGTAATCCCCAACATCTTTGCAGCTACGCCTTCAAAAATAGGAAAACATGAAACGATTACAGATGTTTTGATGCAGAGATGTCCAGAGGATTTATCTTGCATACTTAAAGGCATTCAAAGGTCTCCACAAATGCCAGGAAACATTGAGGTCATCGTGGAGCTGTTGCGTAATATTTCAAGAGTGTTGTCTGAAGATGTTGATGTAGTTAAAATACAGGTGAGTCACCTTGCATATTTTCCAAAAGATTTGATATATAGCTGTAATGAGAGGCATCTGTGGGGTAGAGGGGAACAAACTGGCCATGTTGCCTCTTATATCCCATATATAGTTATGATAATAGCCAGTATTCATGTAGCACTTCCTGTGTGCTAGGCCCTATGCTAAGCCTTTCACAATTGGTATCTCATTTAATTCTCACAACAACCCTGGGAAGGAGGTGCTATTATTATCCCCACTTTATAATTGAGCAAACTGAGGCAAACAGAAGTAAGCTGACTTGCCCAAGGTCACACAGCTAGTAAGTGTCTGAGGCTGGATTTGAACTCAAGTCTTCTGAACTCCAGGCCCCAGCACACTATCCACTGTGCCACCTAGCTATAGCTATAATCCCTCTGATACAGACTCACTCACTCTTACATACAGCATGATTGAGAAAGAATGGAACGTTTCCAAAAATGCATTATTCAGTAACTAGGTTAGATATGATCATGGTTGTCATTGAGTAACTTCAGTTGTGTCTGACTCTCTGTGTCTCCATCTGCGGTTTTCTTGGCAAAGATACAGGAGTGGTTTGCCATTTCCTTTTCCAGCTCATTTTACAGATGAGGAAATGGAGGTAAACTGGGTCACTCAGCTAGTAAGTGTCTGAGGCCAGACTTGAACTCTGGTCCTCCTGACTCCAAGGCTGGCGGTCTATCCGCTGTAGTATCTAGCTGCCCATATGATCATGGAGCATGAATCAAATTGTGTAACATGACAGGGACACATAGTGAACATTTATAAGATTATAGAAATAATCTGTTTTGACTACATGTTCACATATAAAATTAACTGTGCAACTTTGGGCAAGTCACTTAACTTCTCAGCTCCCCAGGCAACTGAGACTGTGAGTTTCAGAGCAGGGCGAAGATTGAAATTGGACTTCCATATATAAATGAAATCAAAAGTCCATTAAAAGAAAAAAAGGACTGAAATTACTTTCACCAAAGTGTATTCTAGATTCTAATCCCCACAAAAACATCTCTAAACCCTGTTGGGAGAGAGTGTTCTTCAAGATATCTTGCTGAGACTGAGAAATACTTTCCACATTGGGTTTAAAGGATAAATTAGTCTATCTCTAGAGTTATTTCAGGCAGCTAGGTGGCATAGCGGCTGTAGCACCAGACCTGGAGTCAGGAAGACTCATATTTATGAGTTCAAATCTGGCCTCAGAAACTTCAGGAACTAAGGCAAGTCACTAACCCTGTTTGCCTCAGCTCCTTATCTGTAAAATGAGCTGGAGAAGGAAATGACAAACCATTCCAGTATCTTTGCCAAGAAACCCCCAATGGGGGGGTCACAAAGAATCAGACATGACTGAATGAAAGAGTTACTTAGGGGGCAGTTAGGAGGTGTGGTGGATAGAGCACAGCCCTGGAGTCAGGAGGACCTGAGTTCAAATCTGGCCTCAGACACTTAACACTTACTACTTGTGTGACCTTGGACAAGTCACTTAATCGTAATTGACTTGATAAACAAACAAAACAAGCAGAAAAAATCTTTCCGTGTGAAAAGAATCAGAATTGTAGGGCATTCGGGTAGGAAGGGACCTCTTGCAAATCTGTAAACCACAGTTAGCAAAAGCTGAAGTTTGAAATTGATCGGGGATGATTTCTAGAATCATAGACTGAATTGAAAGGGTCTCTAAAGTTGTTCCCAATTTATAGATTAGGAAACTGAAATCTAGAAAGGTTAGGGAACTAGCTTGAGGTCATACAACTAGTAAATGATGGAGTAACTGAAGAAAGGTTGGTGGTGGTGAGGGTGGGAGTGAAGTAGAGAAGAGAAGTGAATAGGTGATAGGATTTGACTTCTAAACTCCTGTTGGGATTGAGTGAAATCCTGATACATTTAATTAATGCTTGTTGACTGATGAAATGACTAGTTGGTTATTTTTCTGTGATCTTAAGCAAGTCTGGCTTCCCTCTAAGTTTAAAGTGGGTCTAGTAATAGAACATGGTTTTGGGGCCTCTATTCTTTGGGACCAGGGTCCTCAAGGTCTCTGTTTCCTAACATGGTGATGTCTAGGGTCTTTTCCCCATAGGTCATTGTGTACTGAGGTCTAAGGTCGTTCCCTAAGGTATTCCTTTCCAACTGAATTTGTCATATTGAAAATTTTACAGTGCTTGCCCCAGATGCCAGAATCACTAATTACAATTCTGTATATTAATATATTGCTTTAAGATTTTTAAAGCACTTCTTCCAAAATAACCTTGTGAGAAAAAGAAGTCCAAATATAAATATTCCAATTTTACAGAAGGGAAAACATATTCAGAGAAGTGAGGCTGATACAGAGCACAAGATGACTATACATTTCCAAATGATAATAGCATACAATGGCTAGTTAGTTCCCTTGCAGTTATTCCCTTAAATTCAAGTCAATGTAGCAAGCAATTATTAAGCACCTCAGTCAAGTCAAATAGCATTTATTAAGAGCCTACTGTGTGCTAGGTAAAAATGAAACACCTCTGTCATTGAGGAGCTTTTATTTTATTTGGCGTAAAACAATATGCACAGAGAAAATTAAAAACAAAATATATACAAAGCCAATGGCGATTATCTATGAATCCTCCATAGATCAACATGGTACAGTGGAAAGAGAGCTAACTTTGGAGTCAGAAGACTTGAATGCAAATGCAGCCTCTGTCACTGTTTATATGATCTTAAGAAGTCACTATATTTCTCTTCTCTAGGCTTCAGTTTTCTCATCTATATAATGAAGGGATTGTCTAGATGGCCTTTGAGGTCCATTTTAGCTTTGCATCTATGATCCTATGACCTGGGTTCAAATCCTACCACTAACACTTATTATCTTTAGGATCTTTGATGAGTGTCTTACCCTCCCTGGGCATATTTCCTTATCTGTTAAATGAGGCATCTGGACTAGAAAACCTCCGAGGTCCCCTTTAGCTCTAAGCCTGTGATGCCATGAGGTCCCCTTTAGCTCTAAGCCTGTGGTGCCATGAGCCTATAAAATTAATTAACCTGGTCCTTACTTGTAAAATGAGGGGGTTACCTAGATGATCTCGAAGGGCCCTTCTGGTTCCACAACTGTAATCCTATAATTTACATCGTTGTCCTAGAGCTGGAGGCAGCATATTGTGTAGATGAAGTGCTGTATTGGAAGCCAGAAACACTTGGGTTAAAATCATGCCTGGGACACTTAGCTGTGCAATCACGGGAGAAGCAGCAACAGCACCTAGCATGTGTATGGTGCTTTAAGGTTTGCAAAATACTTTAAAAATATTATCTCACTTCATCCTTGTGACAACCCTGGGAGGTAGGTGCTATTACTATCATTCCTGTTTTACAGATAAGGAAATTGAGGAAGACAGAAGGTAAGTGATTTATCCAGGTCACACAGCAAGTAAATGTCTAAGGCTGGATTTGAACTTAGGTCTTCTTGATTCTGGGTCCAAGGCTCTCTCTGCTGTGGCACCTAATTGTATCTAGCTGGTTTCATGGGAGGAACACTGGCCTTGAAGAAACATGTAAAGAATACAGTGCTGGACTTGAAGCAAGAAGGATTAGATTTCAATTTTGCCTCAAATACTTGGCTAGTTTTGTGTGACTCTGAGCACAAGTCACTTCTCTGGGTTTCGATTTCCTCATCTGTAAAATCTGTAGTACTTTTCTAGGCATTTGGGGAACATTTGAGTGCTTTAGAAACATCCGTTGTGTGGTTGTTGTTATCATCATTACCTTGTTAACATATAACGTTCCTTTTCAGAGCTACAGCATCATAGCAAATCACATCCTCGACAGTAGAAGCATCTCATACTGGGCCTTTGTCCCTGAAAGAAGCAGCAGCTCTATCCTGTTGCAGTCAATGGTTTCATTTATGAGGAATCTCTTCCTTCGTGAGCGTTCCCTTGACATCTCAGAAGAATTCATTCACATCCTGGGCATCAGCATATCGAAAGACAGCCCCCAAGAGAGTTTGAGTTTTTCTATGAAGGTGAATGAAACTGAGAACGAAGTCTCCGGGATAGTGCTTCTCCCCCAGGAAGAGCTTCAGCAGCTGCCCTCGCCTTCCCAAGCTATCAGCATCGCCTTCCCCACACTAGGGGCCATCCTGGAAGCCAGCTTCTTTGAGAATGTCACTGTGAACGGGCTCATCCTGTCTGTCATCTTGCCCAAGGAGCTCCAAAGGATCTCACTGGTTTTTGAGAAGATCACCAAATCTAGAGGCAGAACACAGTGTGTTGGCTGGCATCCGACAGAGAATAAGTGGGATGAGGAAGCCTGTGAGATGGCCCTGGACAGCACGGACCAGACTCTTTGTAGTTGTCAATCAAGCAAGAAATTTACGTCTTTCTCAATTCTTATGTCGCCCCACGTCCCTGAGAGCCCAGTTCTGCTTTACATCATGTATATTGGCCTGGGAATCTCAATGGGTAGTTTAATTCTTTGCCTGATCGCTGAGGCCATGGTCTGGCGCCAGGTAACAAAGACAGAGATCTCATACTTACGCCACATTTGCATTGTGAATATTGCTGCCACACTTCTGATGGCGGATGTGGGCTTCGTGGTAGCTTCCTTCTTTAGCAATCTAGTGCGGTACCACAATGGCTGTGTGGCTGTTACCTTTTTTATTCACTTCTTTTACCTCTCTGTTTTCTTCTGGATGCTCATGATGGCCCTCCTCATCCTCTATGGAATCGTCATCGTTTTTCATACTGTCCCAAAGTCTACCGTAATGATTTCTGCCTTCTCAGTAGGATACGGGTGCCCATTGATCATTGCTGTCATTACGGTTGCTGTCACCGAACCCGGCCGAGGCTACGTGCGACCCATGATCTGTTGGCTCAACTGGGATAACACTAAAGCCCTTCTTGCCTTTGTCGTCCCAGCCCTGGCCATCGTGGTGGTGAACTTGATCACGGTAGGAATAGTCATAGCAAAGACTCGGCGACCTTCCATTGGCAGCCCCATAGCTCAAGAAATGGCTGCCATAGTGAGAATAAGTAAGAATGTTGCCATCCTCACACCGTTGCTGGGACTGACCTGGGGCTTTGGAATAGCCATAGTCATAGAAAAGAATTCCCTGGCATTCCACATCATCTTCTCACTACTTAATGCTTTCCAGGTATGTATAAATTCTATGGACATATTTTAGTGGGGAGAGTGAGAAAGCAAAGTGAGTCATTTTATCCACCTAGGAAGAAGTTATAGTGATGCAGAAAGAGGGCTGGATTTTTAGTCAGAGGACCTGGGTTTAAATTCTGGTTCTGCCACTTTCTACATGTATAAACTCGGGCCTCGGTTTCCTCATTTGTAAGTTGATCTCAATATGAACTCAAAAGTTCTGGCTCTAATTAAATTATCCTAAGGAATTTTATGGAAGGAAGTTTGTGGGGTCAGCTATCCTACTGGACAATTCATTACTTAAAGCCCATTGAAGAATTGTAAAGGTACAATTTTATAATGCTAATAGTAGTGTGGAGGTATTGTGGCTTAGTCAATAGAATGTTGGGCTTAGAATCAGGAAGAGTTGTCTTCTGATCCCATCCTTTTCCTTCTATGTATTTGGAAGCTATGGACATTTGATATGGTGACATATATTTAAAAAATTATTATACTTTAATGGGCTGATATTATTATTAATTGGTATTATTATTTTATTCTGATATTTTTATGGAGTATAGATAGAAATAATTCTGGGACAAGTCATGATCTTGCTATTTCACCGGTAGACAAAATAACTACTTTTTTCAGTCAAATGAAAATATTAGAATTTAAGCTCCTAGTCTGTAGAATTCACTGAAAGCATCCTTGGCATAACTATGGTAGTACACAGGACAGTAGAGATGACGTGCACCTCATTTTTTTCTCTACATGACTTTGATCTTCTCAGCCAGATCTCTGAAAACTTTTCATTGCATGTAGCTTATGGATTATGAATATTTTAGATGGTGACATTTAATAAAAATATTGTTCTCAGGTTTTTATGAGTTAAAGTTGTGTCTGACTAATCATGGGTAAGTTTGGTCTGTGATGCAGGTCTGATTCTAGCCCAGTTGGGCTGAGTTTTAAATGATATTTTAAAGTTTGCATTTGTGGTATGATGAGTAGAAAGCTTTTTGGAGAAGATACATTGTAGAGAGTACTGATATTTCTATAGGATTTAACAATTTTCAATGTTTTTTTTTTAACAAAAATCTCAGTCCTGATCCCTCAGCTGCTATTACATGTCACCCTAAACTACCTTATCATTAACCATTTTCTATGTATTTTTATTTATTCCTTTTATTTTTATATAGCTGCTTAGGAGCAAGGATTATTTCATTCATCGGCTTTGCATTCTTAGCACCTAGCATAGCGCTTAGTAAACACTCGCTGATTTATTGATTCTTAAGCTCTGTGAAGTAAGTACTACAGGAATTATTATCCCCATTTTACAGATGAGGAAACTGAGCCAAGATTATACTGGTAAATATCTGGGGTAGGATTTAAACTCAAGTCCTTTGCTGACTCCAGGTCCAACACCCTTTCAGGCAATGGATCAGATCAGGGACATCTAACTATAGTACCGATGACAGTGACTGGTGGCACTCCACTTATGCTGACCATTATGGGCTTTAGAGTCAAACTTTTATGGCTAGTCACTTCCAGAATATCTGCAATACTTTAACCGAAAGTGGGCACAGCAAGCTTCTCTAATGCCTACTGAATCTCCATTCATATTCACTTTAATTTTGATTTATGAATCCAAAACCATATTGGAAGTTTGGTTTTTGCTTTTGTTTTTTTGTTTGCTTGTTTGTTTTGTCTGGAATTATGATTTCATTGGTTTAGGGAACCCTCTTGTGGAAACTGTTCCTATTAATGCAAATTGATGTTTCTCTTGTAAGTGCTAGTCCTAAAGACATGCCTGATGTGAGTGGTTTAGTGACTTGCTATTATAATTTTATATTTAATTTTCAGCAGTTATTGTATAGGTGGATAAAATGACTCACTGTGTAAATCAATAAGAGTGTTGAGGATGCAATCTCATCATTTGTAGACTTGCTTAAAGCTTCATCAGGACAATACTAGTAACAGATGGGTCCATAGAGGCAGCTAGGTGGCTCATAGCATAGAGTAATGGGGGTCTGGAGTCGGGGAGACTTGAGTTTAAATCTGGCCTCAGATTAGTTATGTGACCCTGGACAAGTCATTTAAACTCTGTCTGCTTCAGATTCCATAAAGTGAGGTTAATAATGACATTTATCTCCCAAAGTTGTTGGGATGATCAAATGAAATAACATTTATGAAGTGCTTAGCATACTGCCTGGCAAAAAAAGCTTGACAAATGCTTGTTTCCTCACTTCCTTACTTCATCTCTCCCAGCCTCCTTCCTTTTCTCCCTCCCTTCCACCCTTCCTCCCTTCTTCCCTTCTTCCCTTCCTTCCTTCCATTCATCCTTCATTTTTCCATTCTTTTTTTCTTCCTTCATTCTTCCTTCCTTCCTTCCTCCCTCCCTCCCTCCCTCCCTCTTTCCCTTCCTTCCTTCCTTCCTTCCTTCCTTCCTTCCTTCCTTCCTTCCATTCATCCTTCATTTTTCCATTCTTTTTTTCTTCCTTCCTCCTTCCTTCCTTCCTTCCTTCCTTCCTTCCTTCCTTCCTTCCTTCCTTCCTTCCTTCCTTCTTTCCACGTGTGCTCCATGTGTAGCTATGGGATGGGGAAGGAGGGAAAATCAGCATTTATATAGTGCCTACTACTTGTCAGGCACTATGGTAAGCTATGGGCAAGAAAACAAGGATAACATGTAGTTTGTCTATTCCCACATGGCTTTAATTTCTTCTGTCAGTTCTCAAACTCGGGTCTTTGTTGACCCCATATCCAACAGTCTTTCAGACATAGACCAGATTGGGACCAGGCAAGCTATTGTACTGGTTCAATATACCAGTTTTTTGCCTCTCTTGAAAAAGACAGCTGAGAATACTTTAATCTCTGGCATGTGCCATTTTAGTATATTTCAAAGATTTAATAATATTTCATCTAAGTGTGATTTTATTTTCCAAAAGTAAAAATGGTGTTGAATTATTGTACTTACTGTTTTCTTTTTTTGTTTTGTTTTTCTTCTTTTTCCTTCCTGTTTCCAAGGGTTTCTTTATCTTAGTGTTTGGAACATTCCTGGATCAGAAGGTACCGTAACTAGTTTTTGTTTCGGTTTTTTAAATTTATGGCACTGACAGTCTGTCTATCTGCTCACTTCAGTCATTTTTTTTTGCAATATGTCCATGGTATCATATGTACAGTGATGATAAAGGAAATCACAGAGCAAAACCCTTCTCTATTGTTAGAGTGTTAAGTTAACCAGCATACAGGGACTTCTGGTATAAATTAAAATATGTATATAGATATACATACACATACATATATACATAAATATATGTATCTTTTAAAAGGATTTTTTAAAAGGCCCTTTTCTCCCTAACTTTACTTTTTCTATTTGTGTCACTGTCATCCTTCTAGTCACCCAGAGTTGAAGCCTCAGTGTTACCTTTCACTTATTCTTCCACTTCACTCCCCACATCCACACAGTTCTGTCTATTCTACCTCAATAATATCTGTCACATCTGCTCTTCTTTTTTTATCCTGACTTCCAAACTCTAATACACGACTTTGTTACCTTTCACGCAAACTCTTTCACTAGCTTTCCTTGCTCCCAGACTTACTCTCCTACAAACTATTTGATACGCAACTGCTAAAATACTATTTCTTATGCATAGGCTTGATCATGTTACTCCCGTGTCTTTAAAAAAAACCCTCAATGACTCTCTGTTATTCACAGAATGTCCAAACTCTCTTGCCTGGCATTTCAGATTGTTCTTAGCCTCCTTTCCCAGTTTATCATTTAAATCTGTCTTCTAACCATAGGTGTTTCCCAATATTTTTCCCTAGGCCCTTTTCTTTCTATTATACTCTCTTGGTAACCTTGTTAGCTTCTGTGGATTTAACTGTCATTTCTTCGCAGATGCCATATACATATATATATATGTATATATGTATATATATATACTCATATACACATGCACACATGTATGTATATATACACACATATATACATAGATAATAATATATATGTATTAGCATGTCTGTCTATCTATCTATCTATCTATCTATCTATCTATCTATCTATCTATCTACTAGTCTCAGTCTCTTTCCTGAATTTCAGCCCCGCATCATCAACTGCCTGTTGGACAGTTTAAACTGTAAGTCCTACAGATATCTTAAACTCAACAGGTCTAAAATTGAACTCATCTTTCTACCCCAAATTTCCCTTTCCAAACTACCCTATTTCTGTGGAAGGCATCACCATCATTCTAGTCTCCTGGGTCCATAACTTTGGCATTATGTTGGACTTCTCACTCTCCCTAACCAATCAGTTGTCAAATCTTGCCATTTCTACCTTTACAACATCTCTCACATGTGACCTCTTTTTTCCATTCACACAGTTGCCACTTTAGTTGAGGCCTTCATCACCTCTGACTTAGATTATTGTATTGATCTCCTAATTGTGTTCTCTCCCTCAAGTTTTAATACTCCAGTCCGTCCTGTGTGCAGTGAACAAAGTAGTTTTTCCTGAAGCACAGATCTAATCATGTCATTCCCCTACTTAATAAGTGACTTTCTACTACGAGGCTCCACTGTTTAGTTTTTAAAGTTTTATCCAACCTGACCCCAGTCATTCTTTTCAGCCCCATTAAACATAATTTCCCTTCCTTTAGTCTTGCTTCAAGTAGAGGTGGGACTAAAGGTCCTTCTAACATGGAGATTCTGTGATTCTATCCTTTGGGAAAGGATGAGATAAGGCCAAAGTGGTCCAGGTTTCCTCCTTCATTAAGGAAATAGGGCTTGAGCAGAGCCCAGAAGGATGGATAAATTTGTATAAGAAAGGAGCAGGGGTTGGTGGGCCAAGGGAAGCAAGCAAAAAGACACATCATTGAAATATTGAAGATTTAGAACTGAAAGTGATCTCAGAGGCCCAAAGTTCCACTGCTTTTGCACGGCAGACCGGGATGGCATTGTTTCACAGGCCCCTTGTTACTTAGTCTATAAAATAGGGACACTATACCTGGTGGTTTTTCTAGTTTTCTTTTTCACATCAGTGCTGAGCATATTGGGTAGGGTGCGTTAATGAATACCAACTGATGAATAGAGGGGAGGATTTATAAATGTCTCTGTGTCTGTGCTGCATGAGGTTGGGGTACAAGAAATACACAAGTAAGTAAATATAAAATATATGCCAAATAATTTAATGGAGAGAGAAAGTGCTAATAATTTTTTTTAATTTACAGATAAGAGATGCCTTAAAGGTCAGAATGTCCTCTGTAAAATGGCTGTCCAGACTATCAGAGGTAGAAATCTCACCCTATTTAAATGTTTATAACATCTAGATAGTTATCATTTCTCAAATTTTAATCATGTTCAAGCAGGGCGACATTGATTAAAAAATAGGTTTAAAGAGGGATTTTGACAACATACAACAAAATATCTTAACACATGAAAATTGGACATCTCTGGAAAATCTTTCATGTAAATAAAAAAAAATAAGTAAAGGAGGCATCATAAAGGAGAGAACACTTGCGAGAGGGAAGGTATTTTGAGATCTGGTACCTTTAAGTGCTCCTCACTCACACAATTTGCATCCTTTCCAGAGAATAGCCAAGGTCAGGAGGAGGAGAGAACACTTAAATAAGCCCCTTTTGTTATTTGTCAGCAGTTCTGGTAATAAAGAGAGAGGGTTGTGAGTAAAAGCTAAAACCACTAGCTGGGGATTTCAGTTTTCTATGCCATTGCTGTCCTTGGCGGTCACAGATAATTAAGATGATTAATTGTTCACAATTAATTTTTGCTTGAGTGATAATTTTGGGGACTCTAATTGCATTTTCTTCTCAAATAGCATATTTCTTTTGAATCGTCACATCATCCCACCAAAGGGTCACACTAACTTGCCTACCACTGGAGGTGAGTACAAAGGAAGGACACCGAAGTTGGCACATCTCCTATAAGAAATTTCTTTGAAAATCTATACCATAAAGCCCATTTTTACTCATGTAAAAGGCATTTCCATACTGAAAACATTTTCACTTAGTAGCAGTTGGAAATGTGTATAAACTTCTAAGTCACCAGTATACGTGCCATGCAAATCTCAGGGTAGGCACCCCAGAAGGCACTCAACAATTTTCCTAGCAGCCTAGGAATTAGACTAGTTTTTTTCTTTTTAGGGGTGGAGGAGAGAAAAGTAGCCATCTACTGAATTTTACTTTCTTTCTAGCCCCAAACTGCTCAGGACTGCAGCATTTTCTGGAAGTTGCCCAATTCATCCATTCCATCTTCAAAACTTGAAGCTATATCAATCTTAGGTAGCGTCAGAACTGGATGATGCCTTGTTGTTCAGTCATTTTTCAGTCAGTTGTGTTTGATTCTTTGTAACCCCATTTGGGATTTTCTTGGCAAAGATACTGGAATGGTTTGGCAAGTCCTTCCACACCTCATTTTACATATGAGGAAACTGAGGTAACAGGATTAAGTGACTTGTCTAGGGTCACACAGGTAGTAAGTATCTGAAGCCATATTTGAACTCAGGGAGATGAGTCTTCCCAGCTCCACGCCCGGCACTCTATCCTCTGTGCCACCTAGCTGTACCTAGATGGCACCTTAAATGTAATCTAGTCCAACTGTTTCACGCTACAGATGAGAAAATAGAGGACCTTAGAGGCAAAATGATTTGGCCATGCAGACAAAGTGGCAGGGCTGCAGCTTGAAGCTAGATTGTGCATCTGTGTTGGTGACATCTTTTTCTTGGATTATAAATCCATTCATGACAGCATATGTATGGCACTTTGCAATTTGCAAAGCACATAAAATCAATTATTGTTATAATCTCATTCCTCTCAGATGATGACCCTAGGATCTTAGCATCATACTTTTAGAACTAGAAGGGATTTTTAAAGATTACTTCGTCCAGGTTCTTCATTTTATAGATGAAGAAGCTGAGACTCCAAGAAACAATCCCGGAGGGACTCCTTTTGTATCAATCAACCCATTGCTGGATGACTGGAGACCATACGAGCTCAGGAGAATTGTATTTCATCTGAGTGTGCAGGGATATCCAGTCCTTTCATTGGTTTGCAGATCTATTCTATGCTGCGTAACAAGCTTTGGCAGGAGAACCAACCTGCCCATGTGAACATCCAGCTAAGCTGTGCCTCCATCAAACAAATGGAATACAAAAAAAAAATGGTGAAAAGCATCAAGCACAGGATTGTACACTTTTTATTGGAAGGCATTGATGGAAACTTTTCTTTGATGAAATAACTAAACATAATAGTTGGTATTTTCTGCTGTGGGCCCAGTTCAACTTCTGAGGCCCTTTGTCAACTGAGTAACCAGAACAATGCTTTTGGGACAAGATTTGGATACAAGGTTTGAACCTCCCACTGTTGGTGTCTTCCTTCTGAGATCGCTTTCCACTTACATTGTATATGTCTTGTATATACACAGATGTTTCCATGTTGTTTCTCCCAACGTGAGCTCCTTGAGAACCGAGATTGTATTTTTCCTTTTATTTATATCTCTGGGGTTTAGAACAATGCCTGGCACATAGAAGGTACTTTAAAAAAAGCTTATGGATGATGATGATGATGATGACTTTGATGATGGAATGACTTGCCCAAGGTCACACAGGAAGTGTCAGCATCAGGTTTGAAATATCAGGTCCTTAAGGTTTCTGTTATGGCAGAAAGTCACAAAGCATAATCGTGCTGATGATGCAGGGACTACATTTTATCTGAATATAGTATCTTCCTTAGTATCTACCAAAATGCTCTGAATATAGCATATATTATCTGATTGAATTTTGTTAAATTTTTTGACATGGGTAGGATTATGACTGATAGCAGCTAGGTGGCACAATGGATAGAGTGCCAGGCCTGGAGTCAGGAATATTTATCTTCATGAGTTCAAATCTGGCCTCAGACACTTTATAGTTTGTGACTCTGAAAAAGTCACTTATTCCTGTTTGCCTCAGTTTCCTCATTTGTAAAATAAGCTGGAGAAGGAAATGGCAAACCACTGTAGCATCTTTGCCAAGAAAATCCCGAATGGAGTCATGAAGAGTCAGACAGGACTAAAATGATGGAACAGCAAAAAGGGACAATTGTGGTTTGATGGCTAAATCTGTATTGCCATGTATGAGGACAAATCCTAGAAGCAGTGAAATCTCTGACTCAGGATCAACCTGAGGGCCTGTATTCATTCTTGTGAAAGTCTGGCAGGTTCATAGGCATCACTAACCAACCTAGGCCCTTTGACAAAGAAACTGCTAATTGTGCAAAGGAATTATGCTTTACTAGGGAAAGTCATTAATAAATTTGGAGAAAGGCAGTCTTTAGTACTAATGCTTTGCAGTCAAATAAAATTAACTAATTTCATCAGGCAATTCTCAAGGAGAGTGAAAATGAAAGAAAGGGAGATTGTTAAAATAACTGGGCTATTAGGCTCCTGTGTGATGTTGGGCAAGTTGTTTCGTCTCTCGGGGTCTCAGTTTCCTTATCTGTAAAACAACAGAATTGGACTAGGGGACTTTTAAAGTCCCTTCCAGTTCTAAATTTATGGTACTATAATCCAATGATGCTATTTATGATACTACAATCCAGGTCATCACCCGAGAAGAATCAAGAATTCAGGGTTCCAGTTGTCATGCCAATATTATGCCTCACTATCTTCACCTATAAAATGATGGGGCTGGACTAATTAATGGTGCCAAATTCAAATGTTAATGGATTCCTGTACCCTGTACCTTAAAAACCACAAATTAGCATTATCTATGTTGTATTGTATTTTTTATTCATTTTTTGAAAAATTTCCCAATAACGTTTTAACTGGTTGGGACTGTAGGGGAAGTTTTACAGGCAGTTTGCCCCAATCTGGCCTTGAATTTTATACTTATAGAGATGATCCTCAAGGTCCCTTATGAGTCTGACACTCTTGGATTCCATAATTCCATAACTACTGATGGGTGTGGTGCTGGCTGGAGAACTTTCTATTTTATTGCTCATAATTGACTATTT
The DNA here is from genome assembly GCF_011100635.1 of Trichosurus vulpecula. NCBI lineage: Eukaryota > Metazoa > Chordata > Mammalia > Diprotodontia > Phalangeridae > Trichosurus > Trichosurus vulpecula. The sequence continues at coordinate 235,295,692 of NC_050579.1, read as the reverse complement.
TGTTCATCTTTCCTAGCAGGGCATCCTTACTTCTGGAGGAGAAGATTCCAAGAGAGGAAACAGGCTTCATCTAGCCTTCTTTTCATTTGGGAATATGAAGGAAGCTTCCAATTTACATGGATTGGGGGGGGAGCAGTGACTAGAGGGAGAGTCAGACTGCTGAGCACTGTCTCTGCCTCTGCTTTTCAGGGATGCTAAATGTTTCTCCCTCTAATCAATAGTCTATATATCCAAAACGAGTGCTGTCTGAATATCTGTATTTTATTCTGGGAAGGATGGTTATGGACCATGAGACAACACCCAGTTGTTTTGCATCTTTCTGCTCTTCTGCAAAGAATCAGATCTGCCATTTTGGCCAAGCCCTGCGTGGGCCACATTTCACAGAATCTTGCAATGGAAAGGGATTTTGTGGAGGGAAAATAGGGAGATATAAGCCAGATGATAGAAAACATAGAGTCCTCAATTTGATAGTCCAATTAGGTAGATTGAGATCTGGTTGAATGACCAGACTCCAAGGTTAATGATTCAATGTCAAGTCTCCAGTGGAGTGTCCCAGAGTTCTGTGCTTGTCTTTGCCATTTAAACATTTTCATCAATACTTTGGGAAAAGGGATAGATGGCACGCTTATCAATTTTCAGTTTACACTGAACTGGGAGGATTAGCTAACAAATTAGATGAGAGAGTCTAGATAGAAAAAAAAATCTTGACAGACCAGAATATTGGGATGAAACCAATAAGACAAATTTAATAGGGATAAAGGTACGGGTGTGCTAGTAAATGTTTAACAATCAGCTCTCTGGAAAAAATGTACACAGGTCACTTTCAAGTTTAATCTACATTAGTAACATTTTCCTCATTGCTTTCTCAAGTCTAGATGATCATCACAATAGTAATATACTCTGTTTTATAGCACTTGCCGATTTCTGAGATGTGAATGCTCACAGTGGAAATTTAAATATTGGTGCTCACAAACTGGTTTGCGCTGACTTTAACACACCCCTGGACAAAGTTTTACACTTGGGTTCAAGAAATAGACTTTGTAAGTATAAGGTGGGGAAGGCAATGCTAGACGACAATAAGTCTAAAAAAGATCTCAATGATTTTAGTGGATTACAAGCTCAATGTGAGTTCAAAGTGTGATGTACGCTTCCGTAAAAAGCTATCGTGAACATTGAAATGCCTGATATCCAGCAATGATAAGGTGTTCATCCTGTCATGCTTGTAGCTGGTTTACCTGGTTTACTGTGTTCAGTCCTGGGTGACAGTAGAGGGATAAGCTGAAGGACAACCAGGATGTTGAATGGCCTTGAATAAAGGTCCTTAAAGGATCAGTTGAAGGAATTTGGAAACTTCAGCTTGGCGGGAAAAAAAAAGGCTGAGAGGAGGGCATGACAGTAGTCTTCAAGTATTTAATAGGAATCTGTCATGCACAAGAGGGATCAAACTTGCTCTCTGGTTCCAGAGGAGATAACTGTAATTATGGGTGGAAGTTCCGAGAGGGATAAGGAAGGAAATAAGAATTTATCAAACACTTACTGTGTACTAGGTGGAGGCAGCTCGGTGGATCAGTGAATAAAGCACTGGGCCTGGAGTCAGCAAGCCCTGAATTCAAATCCAGCCTCAGACAGTTAGTAGCTGTGTGACCCTGGGCAAGTCCCTTAACGTCTGTTTGCCTTAATCCACTGGAGAAGGAAATGGCAAAGCAGTCCAGTATCTTTGCCCAGAAAACTTCATAGACAGTATTGGTGTACTGTGGTCTATGGGGTCATGAAGAGTAGGGCATGACTGAGTGACTGAACAACAACATGTGCCAGGCACCATGATAAATGCTTTATAATTATTCTCATTTGGTACTCATAGCAACTCCTAGAAGTACATGCTATTATTATCCCCACTTTACAGATGAGGTAACTGAGGCAAATGGCTATGTGACTTGCTCAAGGTCACACAGCTAGTAAGAGTTTGAGGTCAGATTTGAACTCAGGTCTTCTGATTCAAGTCCCAGCACTCTATCCAGTGTCCACCTAGCTGCCTATGATAAGGAGCTCACTAACTCGCAAGGCAGCTCATTTCATGCTATGGAGATTGTTTTGGGTCTTTATTCTCTCACGGGAAGTTACAGTTCCTCTTCTAGCTTTTTGTCATTGCTAATGTAATAAAAAGAGTATTGGTTTCTTCAATCAAATTGTTAATAAAAATGTGGAAAAGGCCAATACCCTGTGGCTCTTCAGTAGAGAACTTTTTCCAGTTTGACATCAGACCGCTGATTAGTATTGTTTGGGTTCAACCAGCTATGAGACTCCTCAAATTTACTGCCATTCAGCCCACATTTCTCCATTTGTCTTACAGGAACATTAGGTTAAAAATTATCAAAAATTTTACAAAAGTTCACCTACAATACGTCTACAGTATTTTCCTAACTTATCCAATAGCAACTGTCTGAAAGTCAGTTCAGTTGTTTTCCAGTCACATCCAATTCTTTATGATGCCATTTAGGGGAGTGGTTTGCCATTTCCTTCTAGAGCACATTTTATAGAGGAGGAAACTGAGGCAAACGGGTTAAGTGATGTGCTCAGGGTCATGCAGCCAGTAAGTGTTGGAGGCCAGATTTGAACTCAGATCCTTCTGATTCCAGTCCCAACACTCCATCCACAGTGCCACTTACCTGCCCTTGTACTCCTTAATTGATGACCCTGACACAATAATCTTATTGGGATCAGTAGCTGGTTTCTGTGAACCATGAATCCTCTTATTGTTCCTGAACCGTAGCATACTTTCTTCAGAAGATCTGGATTCACCTTCTGCTCATTACATAGTTCTACTAGTTCAGGATTTCTTTTTCTCTCTGTTCTATGTCATGTTCTTACACTTGCTGAACTCTTGACTCCGGTTTCTATTCCTCTTTACCTCCTTAGAATCTTTTTTTTCTTCCTGTATTATTTGAAATATTATTTATTTTTTTCTCAAAACTTACAGACTATAGAATATCAGAGGTGGAAGAGACCTTAGAGATCATTTAGTCTCAAATGCTCATTATCATGATAATTCTTACAGATGAGGCCCAAAGAAACTAAGTGATTTAAAGTCATTAGCAGGACCGTGGGTAGAGCCAAAACCCTCTTATAAATTGAAGAATAGCATGGTGTTCCTTAAGTCCTTTCACTTTTTTAATTAAAAATGAGATAAATTAGCAATTAACACATGTGGTTAGCGAATGCCATGGACAGGAAGACAAACATAGCACACATCGTGCCAATCACTGAATAGTTCTTTCATTGTCATAGGGGATTTCTAGCAAATATATAGTTCTTTGGAGACTTCTGAAAGTTTCTCCTGTCCACTGCTATGACAAGCTGCCTCTCTACCATGACGCTGGATTTCCAGCTATTAATGGGTCCCGACTCATTGCATTTCAGCAGGAATGTGCTAAAGCCCCCTGCTACAGGCTCATGAAGCTGATTGTGATATTTCCATTGTGAACATTAACACTTCAGAATTCACTAAATGCTACAATCAGAGCTTGATTTATTGATTTGTTGATTTTCTAGACTTAAAACAGTTATGGGGAAAATGTTAATAATGCAGATTAAACTTAAAAGATTTTTGCTTGTACATTTTTCCCCCTGAAGAGCTAGGTTGTTAAACATTTATCAAAATACCCCTGCTTTTGCATAAATTTGCTCTTTTCCTTCTTTTTATTTGCAGCTTCTCAATTGTTTCAGTTATTAGCATTTGTTGTTAATCAGTTGTATTTCAATCATGGCCTACTCTTCATGACCCCATTTGGGGTTTTCTTGGCAGAGATATAAAGTGATTTGGCATTCCTTCTCCAGCTCATTTTGTAGATGAGGAAACTGAGGCAAATAGGGTTAAATGACTTGTGCAGGGCCACACAGCCAGTAAGTGTCTGAGGCCAGATTTGTTCTCAGGGAGATATCTTCTTGACTCCAGGTCCAGCAGTCTATCTACTGTACCTCCTAGCTGCCCTTATAGGTAATCAGTTTCAGTTTGCTCTCTTTTGCCCTTCTGGAATCATTTGTATTTCCTTAAATAGTCATAGGAAATAACCAGTGAACACACAGTGACTATTGAGCAGAATATCGGAAAACCTCTCTTTGGCCTCTGCCTGCCACCTTTGTTGCCCTTCTTCACCGTGTTGTTAAGGGCTTTCTGCAGTCAATGCCAGTTCATCTAAGCAAAAGGTTTACCTGAGACCTCAGCCTATGTAGATTCTGTAGCTGAGGGTGTGACGGGCATTGGCCAAGTCTTCCCTACACACCTCAACTTGTGTATAATCCCTGAGAATTGTACCGTATCCAACGAGGTCATCTTTGTGTCTCATTAGGAAGAATGAGGTCATCTTTGTCTCTCATTAGGAAGAATGAGAATGTCATGCACATTTTTTTTAATCTCTTCAAATTTGGATTCTTAAGGGATCAATCTTGTTTTCACTGGATATTATACTTATGCATAATGAAGGAAGAGACGTTGTCCAGATTCAAACCACAAGCCACTTCTCTGTGCTTAAAGTACAAATCGTAGGTTTATACAATGTCAGAGTGGGAAGGGCCCTTAAAGATCACCTGTTTCAATTGCTTTCTTTTTATAGCTGATGAAACTCAGGCTCAGGGAGGTAAGTGAGTTTGCCTGAGATCACAGAGCAAGTGTATGTACGAGATGGAACTAGAACCCAGATCTCCTAATTCCCAGGACAGTGTATTTTTCACTAGACCACACTTTGTTGTTCAGTCATTCAACTGTGTTCAATTCTTTGTGACCCCATGAACCATATCATACCAATACTGTCTATGAAGTTTTCTTGGTAAAGACACTGGAGTGGTTTGCCATTACCTTCTCCAGTGGATTAAGCCAAACAGAGGTTAAGTGACTTGTCTAATGTCACACAGCTAGTAAATGTCTGAGGCTAGATTTCAACTCAGGTCTTGCTGACTCCAGGCCCAGCACTCTATCCACTGAGCCACCTAGCTGCCACACTACCTCTAAGAATGTTCTTTGGACTAGTCTGGCAATGTTGTATTAATCCTTATGAAGAGGATCCTCTGTTAGAGAAGTGGAGATGGAGAGAGATTGCATTTCGGGTGGGGATCAGCTCATTTCCTTAACTTTGTGTGTAAGCAAATCCCCTTTTAAAATGGGAACCATCCTAGAGGAAGGATTAGGTAAAAGGCAGGAGATGTTCTAAAGAAAAAAGAGCACATTGTAAGTCAGAGCACTGAGTAGGAATAGGAAATACAGCTTATTAATCAGGAAAAGGGAGGGGGAGGAGTTTTGATATATGCCACGAACCTATCCAATGTCACTGATTTTATGTACAAATGGGGAAGGGGAAAGTGTGTGCCTGGATAGTTGCCTCTGCCCACTTTGTGAATCACTGGCACTTGAACAAGACTATTTCAGTCTTCCAACTATGAAGCTATCTTCTCCTGTCATGGACATTTGGACCTGCAAAAAGCCTAGGCAAGTGATTATCAGAAAATGGTGAAAGGGATTGACTAGTGAGACAAGCTGTTTTTAGAAGGAGGAATATCTTAGAGAAAGAGCTGCAACTATCTTGGGGGATGCCGGAGCTCTCTGTAATAGGATTATTGCACCCATTCCGACATACCTCTAAGAACTTACACAGGATGGGATGGCAGTGATGGCATAGGCATTGTCCTTGTTTGCCAATGGGAAAACCTAGGCACAGACAGGGGAAATTGCTGGCCTAAGACCATGAGTGGACCACTGTCTGAGCTAAGAATGGAACTTTAGGTCTCGGGACTAAGAGTCTGAAACTCTTGAACGCTATGGATGTGTCTGACTCTCCATTGCTACTATACCATGAGAAAATATAATATCTGACCTATAGCCATTCATCAGGAACTATGGGGATTGATACCAAATTGGAGGGAAAAAATAACAGCCCATGTGTTGTGCTGTATGTAGGTGTTTTGTAAGGCCCTAGAAACAGTGATGAGGCACATTAATATCACTGGATGACTATATCGCTTTTAACAAAATTCAGCCAATGATAATTTTTATAACTAGTATTTATATATAGCTTTAAGGTTTGCAAAGTACTTTACATTTATCCTCTCATTTTATTCTCACCACAAGCCATTAAGTGTTATCATCTCAATTTTACAGATGAGGAAACTGAGGCAGAGAGAGGTTAAGACCCCTATACTTAGGGTCATACAGTTAGGAAGTATCTGAGGCAGGATTCAAACTCAGTTCTTCTTGACCCCAAGTCTAACACTGTGTTCTCTGAGGTACCTAGCTGCCATTTTCTCTGCGTCTATTACTTAGTAATTGTCTGGCCTGATGTTAATTGATAGCATGGCTAGGAAAAGATGGGATAAGGGCATACTAGAAAATACTTGGGTGCATTTTCCTCCAGCCATTGATTCAGTATGAGAAGATGGCCAACAGCCTTGGGCCTTCTGCAGATACAACAGTAGATATTTTTGAATCCTCGGGACACTGCATAATATCCCAGCTCCCTTTTGCATAAGTATGGGTGGTGGTATGTGTCTCTATGTGTATTTGTATGTGTTTGGGGGTGTTTTGCCTAAGCCCTAATTGTACTAAAATGGGGTAGTGGCCTCAAAAGGCCCAGTGTCGTTATGGCCCTGCCCTTATGATTAAGCATCAAGGTATCTGATTTCTCTGGGAGCTCCCAGTATAAAAGCAGTCCTACTAGTAATGCAAAATCAAATTTGCTTAGGTAAGATGTTAGCTGAATGAATGACTCTGCACAAGAATGTTCCACACGACAATAACTCATTTCTAGAGTTCTTTAAGATTTACAAAATGCTTTCCTTGTAATAGGAGATACAACCTTGCGAGGTAGGGAATGTGCTATTTTTTCTATTGTACAGAAAGGGAAACCAAAGCTCAGAGAGCTTAAGTCAATTGCCCAAAGTTTGATAAGTAGTATCAGTGACGATCCTGAATCTTCTGACTCCACATACAGCCTTCAATTCTCTCCATTACACTGCCTTCTTGTATGTCACTCATCAGCTCTGTCAAGGAAAGGCTTGTGTGGGAGGGGCCTGAGGGCTTCTGCTCAGGTGGATGGGCAGGTAGGTGGGTAGAATGCTTTGCTGAGATTTCAGCATCTCAGTCCAAGTGGTAAAAATAGCATTAGGCAGAATTAGGTAAGTTGTGGTGTGATGGTATTATGCACACATAGGAAGGCATTGTTCACTGGGTTAGGCAGAGAGTTTAATGTTCCTCAAGCTACAGTTCAGTCTGTTCAACTTTAGGGACAATGGCTAGCAGAATCTTTTTACTAGATGATACTTATTATTCTGCCCCCCTAGATCTGAAATTCATTTTCCTATCTGGGAGAAAAATGGGTTTGCTATTCAAAAGTCCTAGTCTAGTCCTGAAATGTCCATCTCTTCAACAAAGCCTTCCCTAGTTAGCCCAGTTCCTTGTGGTATCTTGGGAGAGGCAGTGTAGTACCAGATGGAATTGATAATTTATGAAATTATGAAATGGGGACTGGCATTGGCTCTTTGGGTACTCACCAGGAAAGACCATGACTGGCAGCAACAAGCAATCAACACTTTATTTAAGCACAGAGGGTATGGGGGCAAAAAGCTCATAAAGGCAGAGACAAGTTACAAAAGTGGTACAGAGTCACATGGTGTGGGGACAAGGGATGAGATAGTGAAGAGGATGGGGAGGTGGAGAGGCGCAGATAATCACATTTCCATGGATTAGATAGAATTGAGAGCCCTGGCAGCATAGATCCTTAAGAGATGGAAGAGGGCTCGGGGGCAGGAGTTTGAGGTCTCATTTTTACAGGTTTTTTTGGGGAGATGGACTGACTTCTATCTGTACTGCCTTGGGGCTAGTTCATTAACATATCCAAATCATTTCAGAGTTGTCAGTAAAACTTTAAAGTTAACGTGTCTAGATCATCTCAAAATCATCACCTTTTGGTGTTCTGCTGGTCTTACTGAGAATATCTGAAACTTGCCTGAGATTTACGTATCATAGGATCAGACCTTGACCGCAGTACCTAGATGGCTTCTGCTGATTCAGCCCTTATTACCAGGATTGAATTTTGGTTGATATATGATACGGTTTGTAAATTATGCTCCTTTGATCTCTGGGACAGTTTGTACGTGGCTTCCTTTATACGGGCTACTTTCAGACTTCCCACACTAACTAGAAGAGGCAGAAGGATGGTGATCGGGGGGACCAGCACAAGGTAAAATTTTAACATACATGATAATACTGCTGGGTTTTTGGAATCAGAGGACTTGAGTTTGAATCTCAGCTATGTACTGCCTCTATGAGCTTTGGCCAAATCTTTGAAACCCTCCGGGCCTCCATTTCTTTACCTGTAAAGTGAGGGCGTTAAAGTAGATGATCTCTGAGGTCTCTTCCAGCTCTAAATCTTCGACGCTATCTCTCTCCTCTTAATATTAATAGTGTTTATTGTCTCTAGTCCAACCTGAACTTGAATAAGGAATCCTTTCATAATGTCCCAAACAAATCAATCTTCAGCCTTCGTTAAATGACCTAAGGTCTTTAAATGAATGTAGCCAAGATCAGAAGAAAAGCAGAAAATTGGGGAAAAATTTTTATAGATAGTTTCTTAGCTAAATATATAAAAAGTCTTTGTAAAATTTATTAAAAATATGAGTCATTCCCCAATTGATAAATGGTCAAAGGATATAAACAGGCAATTTTCTGATGAAGAAATCAGACAATTTATAATCATATGAAAAAATGCTCTAAATCATCACTAGTTAGTGAAATGCAAATTAAAACAACCCTATCAGATTGCCTAAAATGATTAAAGGGGAAAGCAGCAAATGTGGAAAGGATGTGCAAAAATCAGGACACTAATTCATTGTTGGTAAAATTGTAAATTGATCCAACCATGTCGGAGAGCAATCTAGAATCATGCCCAAACTGTTATAAAACTGCTTATACCCTTTGACCCAGCAATACCACTACTAGGCCTATTTCCAAAGACGGTTAGGGAAAAAGGAAAAGAATCTATATGTTCTAAAATGTTTATAGCGGCTCTCTTTGTGGTGGCAAAGAACTGGAAATTGCAGGGATGCCTTTCAATTGGGGAATGGCTGAACAAGTTGTGTCATATGATTGTGATGGAATAGTACTGTGTTATAAGAAAAGAGGTGCTCAATGATCTTAGAAAAACATGGAAAGACTTGTATGAAATAATAAAGAGTGAAATGAGCAAAAGCAAGAGAATATTGTAAACGGTAAAAGCAGCATTATTTAAAAACAACTTTGAGTGAATACATCATTTTGACTATTATAAATATTCAAATTAACTACAAAGGACCTATGAAGGAACACACTATCTGCATCCAGAGAAAGAGCTGATAAATAGCCGTATGTATAGAATGAATGTGTGTGTGTGTCTTGTTGTCTTTCTAATGGCAACCATCTCTAGGGTGGGGTGGGGGAGGGAAGAGGAAAAAAGAAGTTTACATAATAACTTTACTATATATTTAAAAGGAATGGCAAGTTGTACATAATAGACTTGCAGTTTCATGTGCAATCATCTTTTTATTATACTATGTTATGGAAATGCTTGTTTTATTCAATAATTAAAAATAAAATAAAATTTAAAAAAGATAAAATTTTCTGAAGAAAAAAAAGACCTAAGGTGAGAGGAAACCCACCACTAAATGTGTCTCTCCGTTAACTTCTCCCCCTTTCTCCTAGTCCTGCCCTCTGGGATCCAGTCTGATCCTTCTATGTGACATCTCAAGTACTTAAATCTGTCATCTTCCCCCAACCCCACCCTCAGTCTTCTGTTTTCCAGGCTAGATATCTTCATTTTTCCTCATGGAGACAAGGCAAGATCCTTTCTCATCCTGGTCACTTTTCTGTGTATAATCCCAAGCTTACCAACGCCTTTCCTAAAATATAACACCCAGAATGGAACCCAACACTCCAGATCTGGTCTGAGTAGAGTGCAGTGGGACTATTACTTCCTTTATGCTGGATGCTCTGCCTCTCAATTCAGCCTTAATGAGTTTTCTTTCTTTTCTCTTTTCTTTTCTTTTCTCTTTCTTTCTTTTTTTTCCTTCCTTCCTTCCCTCCTTTCTTTCTTTTTTTCTTTCTTTCTTTCTTTCTTTCTTTCTTTCTTTCTTTCTTTCTTTCTTTCTTTCTTTCTTTCTTCCTTCCTTTCTTCATTCCTTCCTTCCTTCCTTCCTTTCTTTCTTTCTTCCTTCCTTCATTCCTTCCTTCCTTCCTTCCTTCCTTCCTTCCTTCCTTCCTTCTTTCTTTCCTTCCTTCCTTCCTTCCTTCTTTCTTTCTTTCTTTCTTTCTTTCTTTCTTTCTTTCTTTCTTTCTTTCTTTCTTTCTTTCTTTCTTTCATCTTTCTTTCTTCTTTTTTTAAATTTTAGATGGCTTCTTAGATGCTTTCCAGTTCTATATCTAGGATTTCACCATTCTAATATTCCATTAGCTTTTTAAGCTGCCATATCATACTTTGAATCCTATTGACCTTGAAATTCACTCATAAGACTCAGACTTTTTTTTTTCAGATGAGATATCCATGGGTAGAAGTTTTCCATTTTTCCTTTTAAAGTTTTCTCTTTAAATTCAACCCATTATTCTGGCTCATAGGTACTTTGGATCATAATGGTCACAGGGCATGCAAGCTATTCCTCCCAGCCTTGGGTCACCTGCAAATTTGTAAAAACTGTATTTATCCTAATCGCTAATAAAAATGCTAAATTGTGCACCTGTATCATTCACCGTTAGTATATGTCTTGTTACCTCAACTAGACTGTAAGCTCCTTGAGGGCAGTGATTGTATTCAGTCTGTATTTATATCTCCCAGAGCACCTTGAATGTAGGAGGCACTCAATAAATACTTGTGGAATGACTGATTTCATCTGAGATCCTTTTTTGGGGGGGTTGTCTATTTAATGATAATGCTTTTTCACATTCAAAAATGAACCAGGGTGCAAATAACAAATCGAGTTGAGCAAACTTCATGACCCCAGGCATTACTTTCTCCACCTTTAGGGGCACGGAGGAAAGTAATGGTGGTGGTCCTTCAGAAACTATGAAGAGACACCTGGGTGACACAATAGAGCTCTGTACCTGGAGTCACAAAGACCTGAGTTCAAATCCAATCTCATATACTAGCTGTGTGACCCTGGAATGGTCACTTAACCTCTGCCTTCCTCAGTTTCCTCATTTAAAAATGGACATAACAATAGCACCTACCTCCCAGGGTGATTGTGAGGATAAAATAAGTTCATATTTGTAAAGTACTTTGCAAATCTTGAAGTGCTATATAAATGCTAGCTATTAAGAGGCAACGAGATCATATTTCAACATGAGAAAGTATTCCAACATGAGACACTAAGACCGTAAACTCTTTGAGAGTAGGAATTATTTTGGGGTGGCTAGATGGCACAATGGATAGTGTGCCAGGCCTAGAGTCAGGAAGACTCATCTTTCTGAGTTCAAATCTGGCCTCAGATTCTTCTTACTAGCTGTGTGACCCTGGACAAGTCACTTAACCCTGTTTGCCTCAGTTTCCTCATCTGTACAATGACCTGGAGAGGGAAATGGCAAATAGCTCCAGTATCTTTGCCAGGAAAACCCCAAATGGAGTCACAAAGAGTCAGATACAACTGAAAAGTGACTGAACAACAGGAATTGTTTTATTTTTTCTTTTTATCCTCAGAATATAACAATGCCTTGTACATATTAAAACATTCAATAAAATATTCATTAAAATGGAAGTATGATGTTCTATTTTGGGGGGAAGATGGGGGTCAGGGTGGGAAATAAGGGAACCAGATAGGAGATATGTGGTACCTACCTTGGTGATAGGGCAAGGACTTAATGGGTGATTTCTGTGAACTCCCAGAAAACACAAGGAAACCCCTTTTACCAATGCAGGTCAACATGTTCTCTCTAATTTGGAGGCTTAGAAAGTTCCTTAGAGTACTGAAATGTTATAACCTGCTCTGAGTCTCACAGTAAGAGCTAAGATTTGAATCCAGATCTTCCTGGTTTCGAGGTCAGATCTCTATTCACTATGCTATGCTTTCTTGCTAATATTCTGACTCAAAAGGAAAATTGGAAGCTCTTTTGTGAACTGTTTTGACTTCCGGATTGACTAGACTGTAAGGTTCTGGAGGGCAGGTATTGTATCTTCTATCTCTCAGAGCTACTAGAAGCATTGAGCATATAATATGGGGCTCAGTGAATAATTACTGACTCATAGGCTCTTTCACGTGGAAGAAGCTATATATATTGTCTAGTTCCTACCCTTTTATTCACTGACGAGAAATCTGAGACCTGGACAGATGGTTAGTAGAACAGCCTGATTTCAAACTCCTAACTGTTAGTCCTATCCATGGTCCCATAGTCTATTGATTCCAGACCTAGAAGATTTTTTTGTTAAAAGACAAAATTGCTTTAAATGTTGAGGAAGAGATTAAATCAAGATGAATTCATAGAATTTCCAGGCAATTCCCTGCAGGTTCAGTCTCAGAACAGGGAAAATCTTGTAGGATTTCTTTCTTAACCATCATCACCATCATATAACATTATGAAGCCCTGGAGTTCTAATTTTATTAGGCTGGTAGATGGGGTAGACAGTCTCCTGTGATCTTCTGAAAGATAAAGTCTATGAATGCAAAGAACAAACAAGTGACTCATTTTAATGGATTCCTTTTCAGAGGAGGATAACCTGTAATTTCTCTTAGGCGTGTTTGATTGTCCCATAGTGGTGTGAATCACAGACTTGCCCAAGCCTCTAAACTCTAGGCTGCTTGACAATTCTCAGATTGTCTTTGGACATCAGAAGGAGTACACCAGGGCCATCGACACGAACTTTGAAGAATGGAGAGAATGGATCACAGTCTTCCAAAGTGACATACTGGGGACAGAGCTGATTCAGACCCCCATAATGGTGGAACAGGACGGTTGGGGGAATGTGATAGGGAATTCAGGGCTGACCATCTTGCTGGGTGATCTGCTGGCCTGTTGACTCTTCTGGATATTGTGAGTACTTGGCTTTTTGGCCATTTTTTTTCCTTTTGAGAATATGGGTCTCTCTTGAAACTGGTGAAGAATTAGTGAAATGCTTGGGAAGTTCCCCTGGAACACCCAGTTGTGCATGCACCCTCCCTACCATTACTTTAAGGTCAGGGTAGTACATTTTCCAAGGCTTTTTTAAACTTATTTTCACTTCAAAAAGCTTTTTTTCCCAATCTCCAACTGCTAGCTTTATGGAGTAAAAATTCAAAACACCTTGGCAAGGAGTTAGGCTCTCTGTCATGCTCTTTTTTACTTGACAAATTGGATTTGCCAGTGACCAAACAGTCTCTCTCCTTTTGGTCTGGAAGGTGAGACTAAGATCTTTTCTAGCTTAGAGTCATTTAATCATAGCATCATGGGACCATAAGATTATAGATTTAGAGCTGGAAGAAACCTCAAAAGAGGGAAGAAAGGAAGCAAGCATTTATTAAATGCCTACTATCTACCAAATGCTTTTACAAACATTATCTCATTTGATCCTCATAACAACCCTAGAAAGTAGGTGCTCTTATCATCCCTATTTTACAGTTGAGAAAACTGAGACAGAAAGAGGTTAAATGATTTGCCCAGGGTCACACAGCCAGTAAGGCCATTTAGTACAACTTCCTCTTTTTACATATAAGGAAATTGAGGTCAGGGAGTGTAAGTGACTTGTCCAAAGTCACCTGGGTAGTGTGAAAGGTGGGATCTGAACCTAAGTCATCTGATTCCAAAGTCAGCACTAAATGCACTCTAGGGTTACTCTGAAAGTTGCCATGGGGCTGATAGACTTGCTGTCGCCTTGATTAAAAAACAGAAACTCTCTTCTTCCTTCCTTCATTTTTCTCTACATTGCCCTGTCCCAGTCACTACTGTATCTTTTTCAATGGAATCTCTCATTGTTTTGGGTGGCAAATAGCTCAGCATCTTTGGAGCCTATCCTCCTTGCTCAGGTTCTGAGGCCAGACCTCTGAGTACTCCCAAAGATGGTTCTACCATGCCTCCTGTTTCATTGGCCTAAGCAAAAGGATCATGGAGCAGCTAGGTGGTAGGCACAGCAGATAGAATACTGGGTGTGAAGTCAGGAAGGCTCATCTGCCTGAGTTGAAATCTAGCCTCAGACACTTACTAGATGAATGACTCTGGGTAAGTCACTTTACCCTGTTTGCCTCGGTTTCCTCATCTGTAAAATGAGCTGGAAAAGGAAATGGCAAACCTCTCCAGGACCTTTGCCAAGAAAACCCCCAATGGGGTCACAAAGAGTGAGATATGACTGAAAATCCACTGAACAACAGCAACAAAAAAAGGGATTGAAATTGTGTCTCCAGCACTTACTAGCTCTGTGACCTTTGGAGAATCACTTAACTTCCTTGGGCCTTAGTTTCCTCATCTCTTAGAATGGGGAGTTTGAATTAAACGGCATTTAAGATCCTTTCCAGGTCTAAATCTGTGATCCCATGATCTTCTTTGAGAATTGCTTTCAGTGCCTATGGCTTCCCATAGCAGCAAGTCTTTGTCCTTTGAGGGTGGACTTGGTTTTGAGAAACAGTCATTTGAACCCAAGTCATGTGAGTAAGGCAGTGTAGTGAAGTGGAAAGAGTCCTGGATTTGGAGTCAGAGGACTTGTGTCTGAATCCCTGCTCCGTGGTTTAGAACCCTTGTTACCTTGGACAAGTCATTTAATTTCTCTGGGTCTGTTTTTTCCTCTGGAAAATGAAAAGGTTGGACTAAGTGACCTCTATTGTCTCGTGAACAATCTTGGACTGCTAGTTAATTGAAAAGCAAGGAGTGAAATAGAAAATAATGAGATTAATTTTTTGTATGGCTCACAAAATGACGCTGAAGGTAATTCCTAAGGAGAAAGTCCAGTAAAGTTTTGAACAATTGGAGTGAATGAAGAAACTCCAAAGATTGGAATGAGACCACACCCATTTGGATGTGTAAATTCTGCCACGTTAAAAAAAAATCTCCTTGTAATTCATTCATTTGTACTTTTGTTCTTGCTCCCTCCTTCCCTCCATCCTTTCCTTTCCTTTCCTATCCTTTCCTTCCTTCCTTCCTTCCTTCCTTCCTTCCTTCCTTCCTTCCTTCCTTCCTTCCTTCCTTCCTTCCTTCCTTCCTTCCTTCCTTCCTTCCTTCCTTCCTTCCTTCCTTCTTTCCTTCCTTCCTCCCTTCCTTTCTATTTTTCTTTCTTTCATTCTTTCCTTCCTTCCCTCCCTCCCTCCCTTTTTTCCTTCTAGCATTTTTTGTGGTTAGTTTATAATTACATCTAAAATAGTTAGGTTGAAGGAAGACACAAACAGGCTTGTATGTGTACTCACATATATACAAATGGGCAACCAAAAAGTACCTTTCTTAACCTCCAGGTAACCTTTATGCAAATGCCAGCAGACACTAGGGTTGACCAAAGAGGCTGAAATGAATTAATACCTAAAAGCTTAGCATATACTATAAAGGTGGTGGCCATAAACTCCATCATGGGAGGATACAGAGGACAATTGAAGTACAATTCTGTAAAAGTGTTCGCTTGGTTTGTTATGGTGAAAAAAAACAAACAAACAAAACCTTCCGGATCTCCCTCCCTTAAGGGTATTTTATGTTGAGACCCAAAAAAGAGACAGCAATTATTACATTTTAAGATGCATTATCATCTTGTTTACTGTATTATAGCTCCTACTATCACTTTCATTTATTTTGGGGGAAGCCTCCCTGAGGGCCAAGCCTAGTTCAGCATGCTCAGACAGGATGACTGAACTGGCTTCAGAATGAGTCACACAGTACAGTTTCATTGGGCTGGAGACTTAAACAGAAGCAAGCGAGTTATCTCCTTGGATCATAGCTCCACTGATCCCACTCTAGATTCCAGATAACCCACAGAAAGTAAACTAAGGGTATAGGAAAAAGCAGGCAAGTCCACACAGAAGAAAGGAAGAAAAAAAAAACTCACAGAAGGGGAGATGCTTAGATATTGTACCTTTGTCTAAGAAAACAATTTTTTTGGGAGTTTGGTACTCTGAATCATTCAATCTTTCCACTTAAGAATTATAAAAGTGGAAGAAAAATGGAGTGGGTGATCATTAATTAATTTTGGGGGAGGGAGTGTGATAGCATCTGAACCTGTGAGCTCATTATCTTCCACTGTGGAAACTTCCTCCATAGATGCACACTTACAACTCATCAGTACCTTACGATTTTAGAGAGTTGCCTAAGAGTACACAGAGGTTGTGACCTACTTAAAAAAAAAAAAACTAAACAAAACTGGCTCAACCCACCTCACTTAGGCTGGAAAGTTACAGAGCTACTCAGAGGCCTGAACCCACTATTATTGGCCTGGGCGATTTGACCTGTTCCATTTTCATGATTTTCACCCTTCCTTAGGCAACCTGCTTTTCCACCCTCCACTTCCCATCCCTCCCTTCCAGTTCCTGGAGGCTCATAACACTGGTGCTAAACTCAGTGTAGACACCAGAATTCATTGAAGCTTAGAATTTCAGAACTGAAGAAATCCACCAGCCTCAGCATCCCCTCGTCTCTTCCCCCCACCAAGTGTAATTACAGGTGTAAGCCACCACACACATCTTAAGTGACTTACCCATGGATGCACAGCTTATATGTGTCGAAGGCAAGGCTTGAACCCAGGCCTACTTGACTCCAATATACCACTCAGCTTCTCAGGTGATTATTAGCAGTTTGTAATCCTACCTAGGGTGAACCTAGACCTGTGATGTCAAACTCAAATGGTAAGGGATTCCTGCTGGCTGCATATTGGCTTAGAAAATCACAGATTAACATCACTTATGTTGCATTGTATTTTAAAATTTATTTTGATCAATATTCCCCCATTGTATTTTAATCTGATTCAGTCCAGCACTAGGGATTTTTGCTGGCCACAAGTTTAACACTTGTGATGTAGATAACCAAGAAGTTATGGAACAATCTATTAGCCTGCCAGAAATGCTCACTAGACTTTTCCACATTGACTAGGGTCACTATAATGGTGTTCTTCATTATAAGACTATTAGAAGCTGGTGTAGCCCTGTAGCTGGCAGCTGAGCGTAGGGAGGTATGCCCATCACCTTCTTGTAGCTTTCTCTTCTACTAGGCCAGCCCCAATTTCTCTCAGGCCCTAAGCCTGAGGGACTGGGTAATTTCTTGCTCCTGTTCCATTGGCATCATTATAATCACTGCTAGAAGATAGGACTGGAGTGATATTGGATATAATAGAAAATAGGAACAGGAGGCAATATTGTACTACAGTGGAAAATACTCTTCCTCGGAAGTCAAGGGACCGGGTTTCAAATTCTACCTCTGACAATACCAGTGTAAATGAGTCAAGTCACTTAATTTCCTTGTGCCTCAGTTTTCTCACCTGTAAAAAGAAAGCTCTATGGTCCCAATCTTGTAGGGGGAGAGTCAAACTCAGAGCCTTCCTTTCTTCCTCTGCTTGATCGGTCTCTGCTTGCCTATGATGACTTTATCCCTATGGATCAATCTAATGTTCTTTTCCCTCTCTGTGGCAAGCGAATTGTTGGTTATTTTAAAGGAGAGTGTCTTGCATTTAGTCTAGCTGTCCATAATTACCATGTCCAAACTAGCAATCAGAAAATAAGAGGGGGCAGTGCTCATTTGTGTGTGTGTGTGTGTGTGTATGTGTATCCATGTTTAGGGGAGATAGTTAAGAGAAAGGAGGCTGGTACTTGGCACACTTCCCAATTCCTTTGCAGAAAAAGTTGTTGGTTCAGTTCCAGCCCTTGGAGAAGCTGCCATTCCAGATGACTGGGCGCTTATGCCCTTGAAGGAGATTGTACAGCAGGCTACTGGTAATGAGGTGTGTCAGTTCCCATCCATCTTGGCTTCCATTGTGCCAAAGCCAGTCAGCCAGTTAATTTTTTGTGTCATCACCAGAGGCAAGGTTGTGAAGCTTTCTTGGTGGCCCTCCACCCACTTTAAGTACCCTTCTTCTTCCTTTCAGTATATTTTCCACTCCCACCAAGTGCTCAGTCCCTTTTTCTCCCTTTTCCTAGCTTCCCTGACCTTGCTCTTTGCTCCAAACTGTTCCTGACTTTTTCTTCCCCTACCAAACTTTTCCTTTCTCACATTCCTTCAGAACCCCCTTGTGTTTGCTAATTTCTGATAAACCAATTCAATGCTAAAGCAAAAAGAAAAAAAAAGCAAAAAAGCTCAGTTCAAGCATCACCTCTACATGAAGCTTTCCTGATTCCTCAGGGTTCTAGTGCTACCATCCTCACTTTACATTTTGTTTAATTCCATATTTTATTATTTAATGTTTTTTAGTTTTCAGCATTGATTTCCACAAGATTTTGAGTTACAAATTTTCTCCCCATTTCTACTCTCCCCCCACTCTAAGATGGCATATATTCTGATTGCCCCGTTCCCCAGTCAGCCCTCCCTTCTGTCACCACACTCCCCCCATCCCCTTTTCCCTTACTTTCTTGTAGGGCAAGATAGATTTCTATGCCCCATTGCCTATATATCTTATTTCCCAGTTGCATGCAAAAACAACTTTTTTTGAGCATCTGCTTTTAAAACTTTGAGTTCCAAATTCTTTCCCTTCTTCCCTTCCCATCCACCCTCCCTAAGAAGGCAAGCAATTCCACATAGGCCACACATGTATCATTATGTAAAACACTTCCATAACAGTCATGTTGTGAAAGACTAATTATATTTCCCTCCATCCTATCCTGTACCCTTTTATTCAATTTTCTCCCTTGACCCTGTCCCTTTTGAAAATTGTTTGCTTTTGATTACGTGCTCCCCCATCTTCCCTCCCTTCTATCATCCCCACTTTTTTATCACCTTCCGCCCACTTTCCTGTGGGGTAAGATATCTAATTGAGTGTGTATGTTATTGCCTCCTTAAGTCAAATACTATGAGACCAAGATTCACTCATTCCCCCTCACCTGCCCTCTCTTCCCTTCCAGCAGAACTGGTTTTCCTTGCCACTTTTATGTGAGATAATTTGACCTATTCTATCTCTCCCTTTCTCCCTCTCTCAATATATTCCTCTCCCACTCCTTAATTTTATTTTATTTTTTAGATATTATCCCTTCATATTCACCCCTCCCTGTGCCCTCTATCATAAATATATATATATATGTATATATATATATATGTATATATATGTATATATATACATATATATATATATATATATATATATATATATATATATATATTCCCTTCAACTACTCTAATGCTGAGAAAGGTCTCATGAATTACACACACATCTTTCCATGTAGGAATATAAACAAAACAGTTCAACTTTAGTAAGTCCCTTATGAATTCTCTTTCTTATTTACCTTTTCATGCTTCTCTTGATTTTTGTATTTTAAAGTCAAATTTTCTATTCAGCTCTGGTCTTTTCTTTGAGGAAGCTTGAAAGTCCTCTATTTTATTGAAAATCCATATTTTACCTTGGAGCATTATACTCAGTTTTGCTGGGTAGGTGATTCTTGGTTTTAATCCTAGCTCCTTTGACCTCCAGAATATCATATTCCAAGCCCTTAAATCCCTTAATGTAGAAGCTGCTAGATCTTGTGTTATCCTGATTGTGTTTCCACAGTACTCAAAATATTTCTGGCTGCTTGCAATATTTTCTTCTTGACCTGGGAGCTCTGGAATTTGGTGACAATATTCCTAGGAGTTTTCTTTTGCGGATCTTTTTCAAGAGGTGATTGGTGGATTCTTTCAATTTCTATTTTACCCTCTGGTTCTAGAATCTCAGG
Source organism: Trichosurus vulpecula (assembly GCF_011100635.1). Classification (NCBI taxonomy): domain Eukaryota; kingdom Metazoa; phylum Chordata; class Mammalia; order Diprotodontia; family Phalangeridae; genus Trichosurus; species Trichosurus vulpecula. The sequence goes on along the minus strand of NC_050579.1, from coordinate 235,275,898 downwards.
GCAGTTTTCCTTGATAATTTCTTGAAAGATGATGTCTAGGCTCTTTTTTTGATCATGGCTTTCAGGTAGTCCAATGATTTTTAAATTATCTCTCCTGGATCTATTTTCCAGATCAGTGGTTTTTCAAATGAGATATTTCACATTGTCTTCATTTTTTCATTCTTTTAGTTCTGTTTTATAATGTCTTGACTTCTCATAAAGTCACTAGCTTCCACTTGCTCCAGTCTAATTTTTAAGGTACTATTTTCTTCAGTGGTCTTTTGGACCTCCTTTTCCATTTGGCTAATTCTGCCTTTCAAGGCATTCTTCTCCTCATCGGCTTTTTGGAGCTCTTTTGCCATTTGGGTTAGTCTATTTTTTAAGGTGTTATTTTTCTTCAGTATTTTTTGGGGTCTCCTTTAGCAAGTCATTAACTTTTTCTTGATTTTCTTGCATCACTCTCACTTCTCTTCCCAATTTTTCCTCTACTTCTCTTACTTGCTTTTCCAAATCCTTTCTGAGCTCTTCCATGACCAATTCATATTTTTCTTGGAGGCTTTTGATGTAGGCTCTTTGACTTTGTTGACTTCTTCTGGCTGTATGTTTTGATCTTCTTTGTAACCAAAAAAAGATTCTAGAGTCTAAGTCTGAGTCTGCATCCTTTTTTGTTGCCTGGACATGTTCCCAGCCAACTACTTGACCTTTGAGCTTTTTGTCAGGATATGACCTCTTGTAGAGTAGAGAGTGCTTTGTCCCAAGCTTCAGGGGTTGCACTGCTGTTTTCAGAGCTACTTCTACACAGCAAGCTCTGCCACACCAGTGCTCTTCCTCCCCCAAGAACTGCCAAGCAGGACCATGACCTAGATCCAAGCAGGGCAAAGCAGGCTCTGGGCTCCCATTCTGATCTGCTGCTTAATTTCTCCCACTGGGTGGGCCTGGGGCTGGAAGCAACTGCAGCTGGAGCTCTGGAAGGAGCCCCAGCATTGCACCACCTCCACCCCTGGGGCTGGGGCCAACTGCACACTCCTCTCACTCCGTTCCAACAGTTTTCCCACTAACCTTCTCTGTTGTCTTTAACATTTGTGGGTTTAGAAGTCTGGTAACTGCCACAGCTCAATGATTCAGGGCCCTACAGCCTGTTCCACCTGGCTCTTGGTCTGGTTGGTACTGGTGTGCCCACATTGGGCTGCACTCTGCTCTTAGCACCATGGGATAGACCCTTCCCAGTGACCATTCAGGCTGTCCTGGGCTGGAGCCCTGCTTCCCTCTGCTATTTCTTGGGTTCTGCAGCTCTAGAATTTGTTCAGAGCCATTTTTTACACGTTTGGAAGGATCTGGGGTAAAGCAAGTCCCTGCTTTCCAGCCACCATCTTGGCTCTGCCCCCACTTTACATTTTTTTAATATCTATTTTGTTGTTATTTATGCACATGTTGTCTCCTCTGATAGAATATAAACTCCTTGAGGGCAGGGACTCTATCATTTTTGTCTTCGTATCTACAATGACTAGTGCAGTGCCTGAAAATATACAGCAGGTGCTTAACAAATGCTTTTTGGTTGATTTTACACATTTCCATTTTCATTGTTCTAATCTAAAGATAAAGCTGAACACCAGAGGGAAAGATATTTTTTATCAGGGAGAACCTTTTCCTCAAATTATGCCATGTCAGTGACTTTTATGTTTATTAATTCCAAAGTAAAGTTCTGATAATGCTGATTTGATATGGAGACATATCCCTAGAGCTGTAAGTAAGATGGAACCACTAAGGTTTTGCTCCAAGTCTCTAACATTGGAGCAGGTCCTTTGGCCTGTTCACCCTATACCATATTTCACTATTGCTAAGGGTCCCACTCTTCTCCCAGGGCCTCCCTTTATTCCACTTGCAACCTCCCCTCTACCTTACTTCCTTACAAGTTTTGGGGGCTTGGGAGTCATTGAGCAAGTTTTAGGAGTTGGATCCAAATTCACTGGAAGATGGACTACCCTCATCCTGTAACACTACTGCATCTGATTGGGACAGTCTGTGTTCTGTACTCTTCTACTACTTCTGCTACTCTGCCTACTACTTATGTACTCTCTTAACATCTTTTCCCTGGGTGATAACATTCTTAGGTGTGGTTCTGCTCATTCTTCAGAGTTCAGAGGGCAGTTCTCATGAAGACGTAGGTTTTACATTCTTGGAGGTATGTTGGCCATCTGCTTATATTTTATACCAATGTTCTTTTATTTGTAGAAGAATTTGGATGCCTCTCAACATTTCCCCTCTAACCTTCCTACTGGTTTGGTGCATGTTTTGTCTCCCTAATGTATACATCTTGAGTAGGCCTTTGAGTAGGTTTGTGAGTAGTAAAGTAAAAACTCCATAAACAGCCAATAGTGGGAGCAATAGTTAAATTATTTCAGCCTGATCATTCATTTATTCATTCATGAATCTATGTATTCATCCAACAAATGAATGAAACACCATAAATTAAATGTCTGCTGTTGTTCTAAACCCCATGTTTGCCCTGAAGGAGATACATAGATAATTAAGATATAATTCTTGCTTTTAAAGAATTTATAATCTAGTAGGAAGAATGTGGAAAACACATAAACTTGCATTGCTACATTATAACATATAGCAATACAAAATAACCATTATTAGATCAAGAAATCACTCATCAATAAGCATTTATGAATCACCTACTCTATACTAGACACTGTGCTGGGTACTGGGAATATGCAGAGCAAAGATTCCCCTAATTATACTGATTGTGCTATCCACAGGTGTTGGATGTGTTGTGATGTGTTGACATATACAATGTACAAAGCAGATACATGATAACCTTAGAGGGCAAGGTTTGAGCATCTGGAGAGAGGAGCATCCTGCAAAAAATAGCACTTGAACTGAGCTTTGAAGAAAAACGGGCATTGAAAAAGTTAGAAATGAGGAAGCAATACATTCCAGGCATGGAGGACAGTCAGTGCTGAGACACAGATATGTGAATTGGAAGATGTGTGAGGAATAGAAAGTAGACCTGTATAGTTGGACCACAGAGTGCAGGAAAGGGAATAATATGTAGTAAATCTAGAAAGGTAAGAAGTGCTAAATTGTGAAGAGTTTTTAACAGCTGAGCAAAGGTCTATATATTTGATCCTAGAGGAAATAGGGAGCCATTGGGTTTATTGAGTATGGAGGTGATGTAGTAAGACTTTTGCTTTAGGAAAATCACTTTGTGGACTTTTGGAGAATGGATTGGAATATAGAGAGATGAGGCAGGGAGACCAATTAGGAGGTTATTGTAATAGTCCATATTGGGGATGAGGATGGACTGAACCAGGCTGGTGGCTATATGAGTGTAAAGGAGGGGATGTATTTCAGGAAATATTGTGGAGGTACAGCTACGCGAACACCAAGATTTGGTGATGGAGAAGCATGCAGGTCGAAACAGAGGAAGGAGTTGATGGTGATACTGATGTTGTGACTGATGGGTGACTGAAAGTGTTCAGAAGCAGCAGGGCAGACTTTTTGGGGAAAGATAATGAATATTCTTTGAACATGTTGAGTTTGTAATGCTTACCTGACATCCAATAGAAAATGTTCACTAGGAAGTTGATGGTGTGAGAGGAAATAAGGCATCATGACATAGTCAAAAGAGAATTAGATTTGAAGTCAAGAGGTCTTGGGTTTGAATCCTAGTTCTTCTATTTCTAGCAGTGTGCCTTGGGAAAGTTACTCTTCTCTGGGTCTCAGTATCGTAATCTATAATACAAAGAAGGTTAAATTAGGTGATCTCTAAGGGCCTGTGCAACTCTAAATCTTATGATGAGGACCATAACATGCAACACAAGGCCTGATAAGAAAATAGGTAGGATCAAAGAAGGCTTTGTGGAGAAGGTAGCATATGAGCTGTTGTTGGCGTGGTTGATAATCCTTCATTCTCAAAGAGGACCAAGGACGTCACAAAGAGCTAGAATTTAGAGGAGGAGCAGGATTTCAAGAGGTGGAGAATAAAATCTAGATAATTAAAAAATGAATCTCTTAACTGGTGTATATGCATGGTTTTTATACCATTATATGCCAGACCCTAGAGGAAATTCTGAAGCAGACCAAAGTTTTAGGTGATTAATAATCTGCCTGTCACAGCGGAGAGAACAATGGATTTGAGGTCAGAGTTCACATCCTGACATTTCTTTTTTACCAACTTTCTGTGTGAGGTGAGCACTGAAAATCCAAAAAGCATTTGTTAAACACTTAGTATGCGCTGAGTACCATACTAAGCTCCCAGAATACACATAAAAGAAGATAGTCTCTCCTCTTAAGAAGCTTGCATTCTTAAAGGGGGAGACGGGGCAGCAGCTAGGTGTCCCAGTGAGTAGAGTACCAGCCCTGGAGTCAGGAGGACCTGAGTTCAAATCCAGCTTCAGACACTTGACACACTTACTAGCTGTGTGACTTTGGGCAAGTCACTTAACCCCAACTGCCCTGTCTTCCCCCCTCAAAAAAAAACATAAAATAAATAAAAATGAATTGGGGCAGGAAGGGGGGAAACTCAAAGAAAAAAATAAAGGGGGAGACAGTACAAAAAGGAAGCTGAAAATGTAGGGGAGGGGGAAATACCAGGGATTATAGTCTGATAAAAATGAAGGGATGGCTGGTTTATGTACCCTTCTCCAATGGAGAATCTGGGAGGAGCTCTCTAATAAGGAGGAGGGGGCCAAAGGGGTTGAGGGTTCTTCCCAGGTATGAATTCCAGGGTTGGAGTGATCTCTCAAGATGAACAGTAATTTCCTTTCTTTGAACCTCATTTTCCTCATTTGTAAAAAGAGGAGGTTTGTATTTCTTGATCTCTAAATTCTCTTCCAATTCTAAATCTACAATTTTATGATTTCATGACACTAAAAATGCTGATTATTCTTTGTTTCCAGATACCAGTCAGCTAGATAATGAACACAATATTACTTTCAAATCTTAACACCGCTATATAGATCTCAGTCAATTATATTATTGTACTGTTTGCCATTGCTGAGGTTTAGGGGTGCTGGGACCCCGAAATAGCAACATGCGGGTCCTGCCCAAATAAATTCGACCCACGCCTTCTTTCAACCAAAGAAGATCCACCATATTGGCCAGACTCTTAAGGAATCTGAACATGTGTAATGCTACTATAAGCGGGCCAGATTGAATCTGGGCACTTCCATGGAAACAAGATGGATCTTATATACAGAAAGACTGTGGTAGGGATTTTCTGTGGTGATTGGAGGAGGGGTCTAGGGAGGATCTTGATGGGAGTAGCCAGTAGTCTGGGATGACTAGAAGTCATAGGCCAGGAAGGAGATAACAGACAATGGAGAGCTAGGCTAGATTAAGGGTAACCAAGAATTGGGCATAGTGATGAAAGGCTTTTAGCCTCAGGCAAATGCCAGATCCAGTGGGGAAATTCAAGGAGAATTCAAGGTAGGGTTGCAGGGCCCATAGACAAACAGGACCCAATTCTATTAGGGTAAGGGGCAAAGGTCTCAGCTTGGGCCTTACCCTGTCACTATGAACTTGTTTTTCACTCTCCTCTCTCCTTCCATGTATTTTAAGATTACAGGCTGACAACCCTTATCTATGAGGAAATGAATCCTGGACTCTTTCCCCAAATTTCTGGGAAAATTCAGAGGAAGACCTAGTTTAACATTTCAGTGTTTTCACGGATTTCTTTCTGTTAGCTTATAAGGCTAACATGGTTAGCATGTGGCTGGGAGATAACCAAGATGCTGTATCAGGGAAGCTGGGCTCAATGAGGCTCCTTTCTCCTAAGGGCAGCTTTGTGTAGAGCCTACCCAATGTTAGCTAGGGTAGTAATAGGAGGAGGGCAGGGAAGAAGACTTTGTAGGTCAATCAGGCCCCTGGGGCTCAGCTTTGTCTTCTTTTAGGTAAAGCCTTATCCCAAGAAGTTGGGGATGAAGGGAAGAATTACTTTAGGGAAATGCTGGTCCTATCACTGATACGAAGCAAAGAAACAAAATAAAACACAAAACAAGCAACCAAACAAAAAAACCCCAGCCCCTATTATCCAGGAACTACACAGAGAAGTAAATACAAAGTAATTTGGGAGAGAAGTAAGCAATAGCTATTGAGGCAATCAGGGAAATAGAAAGTGCATAATTTGTGTCATCATTCCCTTGGGAGGATATGATGATGATGATGTTATAGCCATGGTGAAGCAGTAATTGTAGTGATGAAAAGAGTTTCTCACAGATGGTATCTCAAAGGTACCAAGAGAAATGGGAGAAGTGGTGATCGGGGGCAGGATGCTTGAATTCTATTCCAGTGCCACAACTGTCCTTGGGGAACAGGATTGAGTGTTTCTGCACCTTAACTTCTTCATCTCAGAAAGGGAGTACTTGAACTTCTGCTTGAAGCATTGGAAAAAGAGATTAGCGGGGTCATAGGCAGAATTTGCTTTGAGCTGCTTGGAGCTCATACATTAACCAAATACCAAGGAAAAATATTAGACATTTACACAGCTATTCTGCTCTGAAAATTCTCCAGGAAGCGCCAATGGGGTTCTATTCTTTGGGGGTATGCTACTCATGTGCTCTATGTTTTAAATCAGTATTCTCTAAATTGTAGAGGATTTGGTTATTCAGTCACTTCTCTCTCAACAACTTTTCATACACTTCTCTTGGTTCAGTGTACATCTTCTACTTCCCTGACTTTTCAAAAATGTTATAGAAGAAATATTTCCTCTCTGAGTTCATGTGGTGGGTAACTGCTCCCAAATATATATTTACTGTAATGCAGAAATTATGGAGGTAAAAAATTAGAGCTTATTATTATGCTCAAGGATAGGTTCAGGCCTCAGAGAAAACCTGAACAATCATTAGGATTCTAACAAGCTTTCTTATGGAAAAAGTCATGTCAGAGTAATGAAGAAAGAATTTATTTACATATTGCAGTCTTGTGCCTTGCTTTTAGGCTATAAAAGTTTGAAAGATAGATCCATAATCCCATGCTTATTTCAATGTCATAAAAGTTGAATAAACTTAAACATAATCATAGCCTCATACATCCCCTAAGGAAATAAGCCTGATTAAACTAACTGTAGGCAAACTAAGTCAGTTTACAGATTAAACTACATTTAGATGATTACAAATAGATTGATTGAAGAGGAGGATTTATATGTTGCCAGGGAGTGGGGAAAGTTGAGATTCTTCCTCTGGCTTCTTACCAAACAATGCTTAAGGCACTAAGTAAATTTTTACATCTCATGGGATAGTTTTTGGTCGGGTAAAGCTAAAATTAACCAAAGTTTGCAGAAGAAATGGCCCTGGGTCCAAATAATAAAAAAGGAAATCATAAATTCTCAGACAAAAATAACAGTAATGTCATATTCGACTTTTATCCACCTGTGCAATAGTCAGTCCTATGATCATTAAAGAAAAAAAAAAGGTTGGTAACTTGTCACAGGATGGTTTCTATCTGAATCTCATTGAACATAATCTCAGAAGAATGAAGACAACAAATAGCAATGACAGAAAGGCAGTAGGATGATGTATACAGCCATGTTAAAACCACATAGAAATGGGGCCACTTTACTGGACATAAGGATCTGTCCAATACTTATTGACTTAGCTTTAAAATGTACTATTATCTATGTTTTAGCACATTTTCATTTATTTTGTTAAATATTTCCCAATTACATTTGTATCAGTAAGGCAAGATTCATGACCTTGAGGATGACCATGAACATGCCTGTTGGTTCAGAATCACAAAGTATGAAAAACTCTTTAGGTAGAAGGCAGAGGATGTCTAACATTTATTTAGGCACCAGAGGATGAAATCCCAGAACCAGTAATTCCAATTTGATATAGCAGTTAATTACTGCTATTCCAAAACTAGTAAGCCCACCTCAATGTAGCAACAAGGAAATTATAACACAGTATTATAGCAAGGAACCAAATCATCCTGTAACCTTCCCCCCTGCTGGGGCCTTCTTGTAAACAATCACTCATGAAACCTAACTCTTGGCTCAGCACTCTCTTGTGCAGATCTGTCAATGCTGGCTCTCTTGATGTCTGCTCTTCAGTGCCCTCTAGATGTCTGCTGCCTCAATGTCTTCTTCTCAGTCCTGCTGCTCTCAGTTCTGCTGCTCTTAGTTCTGTCCCTCTTCAATTCTGGTTCTCTTGCACTCTGGGCTCTCCTTATATACAGTCCTAGACAGTATCTGATTGGCTAGAACTCAGGTCTCTGATTGGCTGAATTTATGATTGACTATACTCAGTGCATATACCATTGGCTCTGGTCTTAGCACCTCCCCTTAGGGCCCTGAGGGCTTCAAGCCCAAATAGGCTTAGTACCTGTAAGTAGAGGCTTTAGGCCTACTTACAAACAAAGATATAATCAAGCTTTCCCACCTAGCCCCACCTGAGGCCTATTGAATGGGTGGAGAAGATCTTTGATCGCATTAATACTACAACATCTTAATCCACTTTAGGCTGGTGTAGTGCATAGGGAGCCATCCTTGGAGTAAAGATGACCTGGATTCAAGTCTTACCTCAGATATATATTGGTTGTATGACCCTGAGCAAGTAAGTCACTTAATGTCTCATTAGCCTAGGCAATTCTCTAAGTTGCAAAGCTGGTGCCAGTCTGCCTTGTAGAGGGATTTTTTTTTTCCTTTGGGACTTCTCTATACCAATGAAATTATAGTTCTGGTTAAAAAAGATGACAGCTCACATTTGTTTAGAGCTGTAAGTTTTGCAAAATAAGCACAGTCTGCAGAACTCTACCACAACCACCTGTCTGTGCCAATTATGTGGTATTAATCCCTTCAACTGGATTCATCTTTTCTTCCCTCCAGGTGAAGAGATTCATGTATGAAAATGGTATCTGCAGTGATCACATTCTGCTGTTTATTATTATTTTTGGCCACAGAGTGCTACCACCAGAGACCAAAGCTCCATCCAAAAGTAAGCTTGGGAAAAACAACCAGGAAAACACTTCATTGCCCCTGTCCTCTAGCACATCCTAAAGCTAGGCTCAAGAATTAGATTGCAGGGATGCTCATAAATCCATTGCATGTTCCCAGAAAGTTTTCTGGGGATTGGAACTTCATTTCTGTGCCAAATATTATCAGGAAGTAAACAAGACTTGGGCGGGAGTAGCAAAATCAAACCAAACCATATGACAAAGGGCCAATACAGCAATGGAAGAATCAGATAGCAAATGGAATGCTGCAAGCTAAGAAGACCACAGGGAGGTGCTGTGATATAATGGAAGTACCAGTGGACTAGGGGGTCAAGAGACCTGGATTCCAATTACATGTATTTATGAGTCATGTAACATTTGGCAAATTAATTTACCTTTCTGGGTCTCAGTTTCCTCTGCCATAATGAGGGATAGGCCTGGCTGACCTCTAAAGTCTCTTCCTTCTTTGTGTTCATTCATCACTTCTCTAAGGAATTGAAGGCGTATTCCATGTTATTTTGTAGACAGGATTAGCTCCCTATTGTTCATGGAGAAGCTTACTGGTGATTGTTTTGTGACTGCACTTTCCCAATGTCCACAAAAGTGCCATTTATACTAATTGGACGGTTGGAGAATAATGATCCCAGCTCATATGAAGGAGCCATTGTTTATAAACTGTGATCATATACACATTTCCTATAGCTTATTACCCTTTCAAGATTTATTGTTTAGGAAGTGCTTTCCTTAAAACATCCCTGTGAGGTTAGTAGTACAAGTTTTATTATACACATTTTATAGGTGAGGAAGCTGGGACTTTGACAGGTTAATTTATCTAAAGACTTGTCTAATGTCACGTGGCTAGGAGGGAGGCCTTCCAACTCTTAGTTCAGAGCTATTTCCACCAAGGAAGTAGCATGGTACAATGATATGGGCACACCCTCTGGGATCTGAACATCTGGGTTCAAAACTCACCTCTGATGCTTACTACCAGGATGACTGAAGGTTAAGTTACTTACCCCTCTCATCTATGAAATGAGAGGTTTGGACAAGGCACCTTGTGAGGTCTCTCTCAATTCCAACTCGATTATTTTAACATTAGTTACCTCTTTGGCTTCAGTTTCCCTAGCTATGAAGTGAGGGGCTCAAGCTAGATACTTTCTGAGGTCCCTTTCAAGTTCAGATCTTTCATCTTCTTCTTATCATACACACACACACACACACACACACATATATATATATATATATACATTATATATATATTATCATTATTTTTTTTGCTTGAACCTCTTTTTAAAAAAAATAGTTTTAAAAATTTTCTCCCCAGTTACATGCAAAGGCAATTTTAGACATTCATATTTTGCAAAATTTTGAGTTCCAAATTTTCTCCCTCTTTCCCTCCTCTCCCCCTTTTAAGAAAGGTGAACAATTTGATATAGGTTATATACGTGCAATCATGTAAAATATATATCCATATTAGTCACTTTCATCTTATTACTGATCTTCCTAGCCTCAGTTTTGTCATCTGTAAAATGAGGGAGTTGTATGAGATATCCTCTGTGGTCTCTTCTAGCTCTCTCTATTATTCTATTATTGATGACCTCTCCATCTTCAGTTTCCCTATCCATGAAATGAGGGAAGTTGGACTAGATGCCCTCCAAAGTCCATTCTGGCTCTATTATACTTATTGACTTTGTCCTCAGTTTCTCCACCTATAAAATGAAGAAAATGAGCTAAGTGGCTCTTGAGGTCCCATCCACCTTTAGAGCTATGGTCCCATGATCCAAAGCTATGGTATTTCCCAAGCAGCCCTGTGTAAGAAGTATATCATACGGTCTTCCCAGTACCAAAAACAATCTTTCTCACCTCACTGATAAACAGAGGTAAGGTAGGAGGACCATAGTAAAGAGCACATTTGGGAATTTGTGTTTTTCAGGTTGGTGAAATAACTCAAGGTCTGAAAGAGAAATCAAAGACCAGGGGCTTCCAAGGTATGTAATCTGTGAACATTCTTTACCATCTGTATCAGTGTTTCCACAATCCGGCTAGCAGCTTCTGTGGGGGTGTAAGATCCACCCGCAGCCAGCACCCAGAAAGCTGCCAACATACTGCAAAAGCACAGGTTCTTTTGATCTGCTTTAATAAGGAAAGCAAGGTTAAAGGGGTTGACAAGTTTACTTTAATCCAGCATACAGACAGCATTCAGTTAGTTCAGGAGAAAAAGCCAGCACCCTGAACTTCAGAACAAAATACAAACAAATTACAAATATCAACAGACAGATCCAATACAATTCATAGTTACCAACACCTAGGTTCAGCCCGGGAGCTCAGAACAAGGGCTGGTCCAGAGTCATGTGCCACCAGTCTGCTGCCGCAAAGAGCTCCAACAGAAAAAGGGATCTTCAAGCTGTCTTCTCTCCTCTTTACAGCTTTTGACATCATCAAGCATCGTCTGAATGACCAGAGCCCAGGCTCTGGTGATTGGTTCTTGAGTTGGCCCCTCCCCCCAGGACCCTGGGAGGTTTACATCCACATAGATTTGGTTAACACCCAATAGGGCATGTCTCTGGAGTTAACACCTCCCCTTAGCCAGCCCCATCTTGGGCCCCAGCTTAGTTGCCAATCCACACCCACTAAGGTTTTACACCTAATAGGGGTTTGGGCCTGGGGCTTAGCACTTAGTAAGCCTCAATCAAAGACACTGAATTAATCAAAGGAAACAAAGGCCAAACTCTTCAAGGGCACTTGTTGAACTGAGTGCTAAGGAGCCCATTTTGATTACCAACACAATCAGCAAGGCAATAATCACAATATAGATGATAATTGTCAACATGCCTATGTGGTTCTGCATCACAAAATATATGAGACTCTCCACATAGATGGTAGAAGAAGTAAACCATTTATTCAGACACCAAATAACCAGATCCTATAACCAATAAGTCCACAACATCACAGCAGAAAACCACTTCATCCCACAACCTTCTGCCCCCCTGCTGGGGCCTTCTCAAGAACTCACTCACAGCTATCACACGTCTGCTCTCTTTCCCTCAGCTCCAACTGTCATATCTGCCCTCTCAGCATTTCCTGTGACAGAACTTCCTTTTCCTGTCAGGAAGCTCCTCCCACCACATGTGACTTAGGCTTCCTATGACGTAAGCAGGTCACATGGCCTATTAATGGGTGGGAAAGATCTTCAAATCTAAATTGCTATTACACCATCCCAGAAATCAAGAAGGATGTAGGAAAGCAAAGCAGATCCCCAACACCTTACAGTTGGGGAACAAAGGTATCTGAGTTTTTAGAGCAAATTGAAAGCATTTTCCCTGAATTTATTAGTAAAATATTTATTCTTAGCATTCTGCCTTCTTTTGTAGAGTAGTCAGTGAAATGAGTGAAGTCACGTTGAGTGGGAAAAGAACATGGTTTAGAGTCAGAGGAGCTGGGTCTAAATTATGGCTCTGCACTTTTTACCCATATAACCCTGACAAATTTGTTCTGAGCCTCAGTTGTTTCACTTGTAAAATGAGCATAGTAATGTTTGCGCTACCTCCCTTGCAGGTTTATCATGAGCCTGAAAAGGACAAAATAAAACAGTGTGTAGTATCCTTTTAGGAGACTTCAGAAATAATTTTATAGATTAGGAAACTGAGACTCAGGGGAGGTTAAGTGACTTGCCCAAGGTCACAGTGGTGGTATCATCATGGAGACTTGAACCTCCATCCTCTGGCTTCAAACCCCTTTTTCTTTTTCAATGTTCTATGAAAGTGCTTTGTAAACCCTAGTGACGTGGTGGTTGTTGCTGTTCTTGTCATGATGGCCATCATCATCATGGTTTAAAATATACCTACTTTATACACCTGACCTGGAGGGAGATACAGACCCCATGTTTTTCAGATTTACAGATATCTCAAAGCCCAGAGTCAGAATTGGTATATTGGATGTTAGAATCAAAATCTGAAAAATCAGGTCAAAAGTATTTATTAAGTGGCTATTAGGTACCAGTCATTGGGCTAAGCACTGGAGATACAAAGAAAAACAGTCCTTATTCTCAAGGAACGCACAGTCTAGTGGAAGAGACAACATGCAAACAATTGTGTACCAACAAAATATGTTTGTGCACAAGTGGAAATAGTCTAAGAGGGAAGGCACTAAAATTAAGAAGGATTAGGAAAGGCTTCTTGAAGAAAATAGGACTTTTAACTGAGACTTGAACTAAGCTAAGTGGCCCAGAGGACAGATTGCCAGGCTTGGAATCAGGAAGACTCATCTTCCTGAGTTCAAATATGGTCTCAGACACTTATTAGCTGTGTGACCCTGAGCAAGTCACTCAATGCCACTTGCCTCAGCTTCCTCATCTGTAAAATGATCTCGAAAAAGAAATGGCAAACCCTTCTAGTATCTTTGCCAAGAAAACCGCAAATAGGACTGCAGACAGTTAGACACGACTGATAAAAGATTGAACTGAGGGAAGTCAGAACATGGAGATGAAGATGGAGAGAATTACAGACATGGGCACAGCCAGTGAAAGTGCATGAAGTCTGGAGATTTAGTGTCTTGTTCAAGGATCAGTAAGATGACTAGATACTAGATCACAGAGTATGTTGAAGAGAGTATAAGGTATAAGAAGACTAGAAAGGTAGAAAGGAGTCAGGCTATAAACAGCTTTAAAAGTCAGACAGTATTTTTTTATTTGATCCTAGAGGTAACAGGCAGTCACTGGAGTTTGCAGAATGGGGGAGGGGTATGGGGGTTGACATGGTCAGACCTACGCTTTAGGAAGACCACTTTGATAGCGGAATGGAGGATAGATGGGAGTGGGATGAGACTAACCAGAAAACGATTTCATAGTCCAGGTGTGAGGTGATGACGACCCATACCAAAGTGGAATAAGTGTCAGAAGAGAGAGAGGGGAACATATTTAAAAGATGTTGTGGAGGTAGAATCAACAGAGCTTGGCAACAGATTAGACTGGGGGGAGGAGTGGTGAGATAGAGGGAGGATTTGAAGAGCTGGGGTGAGTAAGAAGATGGTGGTACCCTCAACAGTAATAGAGAAGTTAGGAAGAAGGGAGGATTATAGGGGAAGGAAAGATGTCAGCAGTCTAGAAACAGGCTGACTGTAGTAGAAAGAAGTTTCATAAAGATAAATGTATAATCCCATACTTGTATTAAAAGAATCATCTGCATGTGTGTTAAAATGGGGGTCATGTGTTTATCTAGGCCAGGGGTGAGGAACCTGTGGCCTCAAGGCCACATGTGGCCTTCTAAGTCCTCAAGTGTGGCCCTTTGACTGAATCTAAACTTCACAGAACAAATCCCCTTAATAAAAGGATTTGTTCTGTAAAACTTGGACTCAGTTAAAAGGCCGTACCCAAGGACCTAGAAGGCCACGTGAGTCCTGGAGGCCACAGGTTCCCTACCCCTGATCTAGGCAATATTTAATGTGAAAAAATATCTAGGGCTTTTAGTGGACTGCAATTATAAATTAATAGTATGACACATAGTAGCAAAACACCTTAATAATGTGATATTAGGCTATGTTAATAAAGTCACAGTGAACAGGACTAAGGAGCTCAGTAGCTATGTTGGCATGCCTTGGTTGCAACACATCTAAACTATTCTTTTCGTTTCTGGCTGCCACATTTTAGGAATATTTTTGATAAGCTGGATCAGGGTGGGGAACCTGCAGCCTCAAGGCTGCATGTAGCCTTCTAGGTCCTTGGGTGCAGCCTTTTGACTGAGTCCAAGTTTATAGAACAGATCCTTTTATTAAGGGGATTTGTTCTGTGAAGTTTGGTTTCAGTCAAAGGACCACACTTTGAGGACCTAAAAGGCCACATGTGGCCTCAAGGCTGCAGGTTCCCCACTCTTGATCTAGATTATACCCAGGGGAAGGTGACTTAGATGATGAGAGGACAAGAGACTGTATCATATTTGGGTCAGTTGATGGAATTGGGAATGTAGCCTGGAGAAAAGAAGACTTGGTAGGGGCATCATCACTGTCTTGGAGCATTTGAAGGGCTCCCAGATAAAAGGATTAGACTGGTTCTACTTCCCGTGTTTGTTTTGAGAAAAAGTGCTTTGCAAACCATCATATAGGTTATTTTGTTTTAACTTAACCACAGAGGTTGCAAATTACAGAGACAAGTTTCAACTAGGTCAACGGAAAGCTTTTCTGACAATCGGAGTTGTCCAGAGATAGAATAATTAGGGCAGCGAGGTGGCACAATGGATAGGATGCTGCCAGTAGAGTAAGGAAGAACTGAGTTCAATTCTGACCTTAGACACTTCCCTGGACAAACTCATTTAACCTCTATGTGCCTCAGTTTCCTCATTTGTAAGATGGGGATAATAATAGCAACTACCTCCCAGGGTTGTTTTAAGGATCAAATGAGATAATAATTACAAAGCATAGTGTCTAGCACACAGTAAGCACCACATAAATGTTAGCTATTATGATTATTATATTATTAGCTATTATGACGATTGTTATTAATAGAGTAGTGAGTACTCTATGCTTGGAGGTTTTCAGGCAGAAGCTGAATGACCAATTATTGTGGACATTGTCCAAAGGATTCCTGTATGATCTCTGAGGTTTCTTCTAACTCTGAGATGGTAGGAAGGACACCTAACTACTCTGCTGGTGGAAATACCACAACGGCATGGTATTTGTTTTGTTGTGTTGTGTTTTTTTTTTGTCTTGCTTCTGCATGTCCTCAGCACCTCCTAGGTCACCTAGCAAGTTGGTTGGCAGAAAGTAAAATGTTTAGACTAGTACAGCTTAGCTCTGTGGTTAAAAGAGGAAATGCAGAGTAAGGAAGCCGGGCCTCCTTAGCTGGAGAAATGTCATAAGAAGGTTAAGTGCTGGACTTCAAGTCAGAAAAGCCTACATTCAAATTCCACCTCTGACCTGACTAGCCTTGTGCCTATGGGCATCCAAGTCTCTCCGAGCATCAGTTTTCTCATCTGTAGTGTAGGGATAAAAATACCTATTAACTCCTACCTGAAAGGGTGGGTTGTTATGAGGCTTAAGTGAGATAATGTATGTAGTAGAAGACGTTGGAACTCTCAGAAAGCTATGAAGGAGGGCTATTATGAGCTGACTTTCTCCTACAGCTGAACTGGATCATCATCTTACCATGCCTTGGAGATCAGGCAAAAGCATCTAGCTGCCTGGCCTTTGGTAATGCTGACTGGGTGTCTCTTCTTTCTCCTCAGGGCAATGCCAAGGCATCTGTATGATTGGCTCCCACTGCGAACAGTTGTGTGAGAAGCCGTTCCGAGGAGAAATAGGATTCACATGTAATAACAGAAGGTGGCAGAAAACCATTGAAACATGCACAACTCTTACTGTCCAAACACTCTTTCAGGTGATGCTGCATTTGTTACATTATTGGGTATGGGCCAATGAAAGGTATGGTAAGAGGTTGGTGGAGGGAAGTTAACCTTACCAGTCTGGGGGGATAATTGCACCCCAAGAGTCATTCATTATCAAGCTTTTGTGAAGCATAGGTAACCTTTGATGCCCTAACAAAGATACTTCTGATGGCTCAATAGTGTTACATTGGGAGGCTACTTGGCACAGTGGTACTGGACCTTAAGCCAGAAGGTCCTGAGTTTGAATCCTTCCACAGGTAATTATTAACTATGTGACCCTGGGCAATTAATTTGACTTCTCTCATTCTCAGTTTTCTTATCTGTAAAATATGAATATGAATATGAAAATATGAAAAAATAAATATTTTTAATAGGTGTGAAGGACTTGTGAGAAACAAATGGGAAAATATATGTAAAGCACTTTGTAAATCTTAAAGCCGCTATGTACATGTTAGTTACAATTATTCTTTAGGAAAAGTCTTGAAGTTTGTCATACACTAATCTTCCCATGCCTAGCCCATAGCTACCCCTAAATCTCCAGGTTCTTTCTTTCCTTTTTGATCAGGCCTCTCCTTCGCCCTTCAGCCGTTCAATGTCTTTAATCTCTTGCTATCAAAATTTGCTTTGAAAGAAGAATCTGAAAATGGCAGAAGTGTAAAAAGTTGTTTCTTCCTGGAGCAGCTAGGTGGCACAATGGATAGAGTGCTGGGCTTGGTTTAGGAAGACTCACCTTCCTGAATTCAAATCTGGCCTCAGACACTTCTTAGCTGTGCAACCCTGGGCAAGTCATTTAACTCTGTTGGCCTTAGTTTCTGCATCTGTAAAATGAGCTAGAGAAAGAAATGACAAACCACTCCAGTATCTTTGACAAGAAAGAGTCAGACATGTCTGAACAACAATACCTGTGTGTGTGTGTGTGTGTGTGTGTGTGTGTGTGTATACACAGACATATATATATACACAAACACATATGTATATATGAATTGCTCAGGGTCATATAACTTACATTATATTCACATATAATGCATATATTGCATTAGATAGATAGATAGATAGATAGATAGATGATAGATAGATAAAAGTCTTCGGCTAAAGGAATGAAGCCCCTTTATTTTCAGGTAGCAGCTGGGTTAGGGGCAGCATGGAACTTTGGGCCAGGAATATCTTCCTTATACTCCTGATTTCACTTCCCAAAGCAGATACTTCTTTACCTTATCCATTAGTCAAGTTGGCCTGAGTTAGTCTGGCCATGTTTTTCCTAGTAGTGGCCACTAAACTGTACAATGCACAGGAACTAGGTGAAGGAACTAGGGAACTAGACAAAGGGACCAGGGAAGTAGACAAATTATTATTTCCAGGGAGGCTTAAGTGGTATGTGGATACCAATGAGCTGAGTAGATGCAAGAGTGATAGTAGTAGCAGTGCTAATAATAATAGGTAACATTTAATTCTACCTTTCATATGCACAGGTAATTTACATTTATACTTTTTTATACTGTTTTACTATTACTACTATTTATTTATGTATTATTTATACTATTTTACTATTACTATATTTACTAGTATATGGAGGTAATAGACTTAGTAGGAGTGGTAGGGTATGATCTCTAAATTGCTTTTCCAAGTGGCAAACAGATCCACAGTAATCCTTATCTACAAACGAATGAGCCTGAACCAGATGAGTTCCAAGGTTCCTTCCAGCTCTAAGGTTCTATGTCTCCATGACTCAGCCAGGAGGTCCACTGGAGATTTATTCAATGAGCAGATCTTTTCCAAGATGGCCCATGGCTGGTGGTGGGCCTATAGCCTAGGTGGCCATGAAGTAGAATGAAGTTAACTAGCCTACCACATGGACCTGTCTATGACCTTGACTTTATTACTATTTTCCAAGTTCTAATTCACTAAGCTACCTAACTAAAAACTTCCAAATTTTAGAGACTTAGTGTGACACTCTTTTCAGCCCTTCTTTCTCCTAAAAGAGCTATAATTGATTTTAAAAGAATATGCATATTCAAATTTGACAAATTAAACAATAACAGTATCTTCTGTCCCCTTCTGAACTCTCCTTCTGTTAACATCTGATTTGGTTTGTTTATTGGTGTCATTTTATAGGAAACATAGAATGGCCCAAAAATCTTAGTAAAGTTTTAAGTTTTAATACACAACTTGAAATGGCACTAAGCCTTTTGGGATGCCTGTATATTGTCTATTGGGGGTATTTCTATTTTGGGTGATTGGAGAAATAGAAAACATCACCAATTTCACCAGCTCCACCCTTTTTATTTCTTCCTCCTGAGTTGATTTGCTTAACAACCAGGGGCATTATGGGTATTGGAAAAAAAGAAAACTAATCTTCACTTCACCCACTTCCTTTGTAGTGAAGTGAAATTCTCAAATCATTGCCCATTGTACACATCTTATTGTGTATATTTCTATTCTAATTGTTATTCAACTGATTCATTTTTCTGTATCAGGTTTTATACATTTTTCTATATCTTTTTGTACTCTCATTTATTATTTCTTATGGAGTAATAAATTTGATTTTAAATTAATCAATAAAAATTTATTAAGTGCCTACTATATGCGAGGTACTACTAGGGATACAAAAAGGCAAAAGACAGTTCTTGCCCTCAAGGAGCTTATAATCTAATGGGGGAGACACCATACAAACATATATACAAAGCAAGTTATATACAGGATAAATAGGAAATAATTAACAGACAAAAGGCAATGGAATTGAGATCCTATCACATTTTAGTATCTTCTCCAAATGATCTCAAGGACTTCATTAAGTTGAAGTATCCGAGGAGCTGAGGTGAGATGATTCTTTTCTAAATAATTTTTCCTTTTTGCTATTCTGAACTTGAGGAACACTTACAAACATGAATACTCCCATAGACAAAGACCACAAAAAGAAGATTGTATAAGAATCATAAATCTCTATCCTATGCAGCTTGTTTTTTTAAGTATATAATAACTTCAACATTTTAGTTTTAATACTGTCCTGCTTGTCTGTATCTCCTCAATTTCTGTGCATTTAAAAAATCTTTCAATGACTCTTCTTTTTTTCTCTTTTTATGGCATCTCTGTCACTAACTCCAATGATTAAAAAAAGAAATCCTCCCTTGTAATAAATTATAACAGTTGAACAAAATAAAAAGGAGTTTCTTTTAAACCCTTATAATGCATCCCTGGTTGCCATGTTAGTCAACTCAGGAATAAAACTTAAAATTGTTGATGGAGCTGATGAAACTCATGACCTTTGACCTACTTTTCTCCAGCTACCAAAATCACTGTAATCCCTATGAGCAATATTGCCTATGTTACCATTTTGATCCTGCTTTCTTTGTTCTCCTTCATGCTTTATATCTTCCTATATTTCTTCTTATTTTTCATATTTGTAATTTCTTAGGGCACGATAATAGTATTTCATATGTTAATATCTCTTTAGCTATTATTCCCCAATAATTGGGCAGCTAGACTACGTCTAGCTTTTTGCTCTTACAAATAAAATGTGTATGAATATTTTTGCACGGATAAGTCTCCCCATTCTTCCCTTCAATAACATCCTTTGGATACAGTTTTGGTATGGGGATCGCTAGGCAGAAGGGGGTGTTTCATCAGTTTTATGACACACATTATACATTGCTGGATAGCTTGACAAAAATACTGCACCAGTTAACACCCCTTTCTGCTTTCTTAATCATTTGAGCACAGAACAAGAGACTAGATGTTTCAGAGGGCTGCAGAAAATAAGATCTACTTTATATCCTCGTAGCCAGTTATTGGCATCCTCCTACTTTCTCCAGCCTCTGCTTGTCCTGCTGAAGCACTGATTCTCCCTACAGCAAGAATTGCTGCTGGATATGAATATGTCCCAATCACAAGGCATAAGATATAGAGAATTTTCAAAGTTCTTTGGTACTATTACCATCCACAAGTGAATGGAGAAACAATATATATTGGTTTGTTTTTTTTTTCTTGAAATTTGATGTCGGATAGTCATTACCACAGGGTTGGCCACAGTGTGATGAGTTTATTTTGGCTACAGCAACCCCTGAAACAACATGGGATGATGATGTTTGTTGGTGGAGGAAGCAAACCCAACAAAGAAATCATATATCTAGAAAGTATTAAAGTGAGATATTAAGTTAACAAGTGAATAAGCTTTTAAGTTCTGATTATGTGCCAGGCACTGTGCTAAGTGTTGCGGATACAAAGAAAGGCCAAATAAACAAACAAAAAGAGTCTTGGATTTTAAGGAACTCACAGTCTAAAGAGGGAGACAACATGCAAACAACTATATACAAACAAGATATATATTCAGGATAGACTGGAGATAATCTCAGAGAGAAGTTGAATCAGGTTAAATCCCCATTTTTTTTGAAGTCATAACACCCTATCATTATGTATTAAATTTTATCTGTTTCCTATTTCCTTTCCTTTCTTTCCCTCATCTAAAAATAAGAATGCTTATTCATGGCTTAAAAACTCTCATGTCCATTTGAATTAATTAATTTCATTTTGAGAATTGTTCAGAACCTTTTGGGTGGTCATTGAGTATTGCCTAATCTGGGTCTGATTCTCTGCCCCAGCAAAAAGGTGATTTTCTACTTTGCATGTGTCTGATAATAGTAACCAGACATCAGTGAGACCACCCCAGATACCAGTAAGGTCTCTTTTCTGCAGAAGGCAATAGCTATTTTTGGCTTTTGTTTTTTATTTTTTCACAGGAGACCAATGCAGTTTCAGTATATGAACCAAGCTTGGTTGGTGGCTCACGGTTTTCTTCAACTATGTTTCTAAGTCCATCTAATGAAGAGTTCATTGAATCAGCAGCTCAAGGCATCCAGAAGAAGTGTCCAGACGATTATGCCTGTGTCATCAATGGTGTGAGGTCTTCAGAACCTACATCTGGAAATATTGCCTTCATAGTTGAGTTGCTGAAAAACATATCCATGCAATTGTCTGCAAATGTCAACCGGAGGAAGATGCAGGTATAACTTTCTTTGTAGTAAAATGTTACCAGCTATATTTCTCAGAAGGGCAGGTAGGTGGTGCAGTGGGTAGAGTGCCAGGCCTGGTGTCAGGAAGACTCATCTTCCCGAGTTCAAATCTGGCTTCGGATACTTCCTAGCTGTGTGACCCTGGGCACGTCATGTCACCTTGTTTGCCTCAGTTTGTCATCTGTAAAATGAGCTGGAGAAGAAAATAGCAAACCACTCCAGTATCTTTTCCAAAAAAAAACCTGATTGGGTGAGTCATGAAGAGTCAGGTAGGACTGAAAGGACTGAACAACAAAACTTAAGTAGGTTGGCCTTTAGTAACCGCTTACCCTTCTCCTGTTAGCACCTACCTAGACTCAAGCCTGCTCAAGCCTAGACTCCAGGGGTCTATTTTGTATTCCATTAGGCCTTGGTGTCTCAGCCCTCTGTCATACTTGGAAAGAAATCCCCAATAGGATATTCATTGATGACAGCTTAAGTTGTAAGTTATATTTGTCCAAGAATGTTTATATTTTAATAGGGGATTCATAGAACAAAAGATCTTCAAGACCAGTGATTAAAAAAGGAATCACTTTCCAGTAGAATTTGGCTACTTGAAAGGATTATCCCAATTCTCCAGGTGATACAGGAGCCCTTGAGGTTGACATTCCTTCCAATAAAGAAGACCACCACCCTTACTGTGGGAGACTTGTGCTTATCTACCTCTATTACCACAGGGAGTGCTGAGAATTACTTACCAGGCTTAGAAGGGAGGTATGCCATTGTTTTGTTTTAAATATGAATTTGTTTGGGGGTAAGAGCCCTGGACTAAGAGGCAGAAAGGTGCTGTAGAAAGAGTGTTGAACTTGGAGTCAGAGGACCTGAGTTTGAGTCTTCCTTCTACCTATGTGACCTTGGGCAAATAACAACCTCTCTGGGCCTCAGTTTCCCTAGTTTTAAAATAACAGAGTTGGACGGGGTAGCCTCTGATCTCTTACTTCTAGATTTGTCATCTTATGAACTTATAATGAGTCAGATTTAGTTCGATGTCCAGTCCTTACTGGACATCTGAATATAGTTAGGTCACATAAACTCAGCAAGCCTCAGTTATCTCAATTATCTTTACAATGGGTTTGATGGGGGAGGCAGCTAGGTGGTACAGTCAGTAGAGCACTGGCCCTGAAGCCAGGAGGACCTGAGTTCAAATCTAGCCTCAGGCGCTTGACACACTCACTAGCTGTGTGACCTTGGGCAAGTCACTTAACCCCAATTGGCCTGCCTTCCCCTCCTCCCCGCCAAAAATTGGTTTGATGACAAATAACACTTGGCCCAGCTATCTCACAGCATTATTGTGAAGCTAAAAGGATATAATAGATATAATATCTGTGAAGATGATGGGTAAAGTATAAAAAAGTACTGAACAAGTATGATTTATTATTATCATTATTAATTATCTCTTGTCTCCATTGGCAGAGTTTCAGCACAATGGCTAACTACGTCCTCGACAGATCAGTCATCTCAAATTGGGCCTTCATCCCTGAGAGAACCACTAGTTCAGTTTTGTTACAGTCGGTGAATTCATTCGCCAAGAATCTCACCATCAGTGATGAGCCTGAGAATATCGCAGATGAACCCTTTATTCAGACCAAAGGCTTTAGAGTCAACCATAACACCCAAGGGAAGAGTTTTAATTTCTCTATGAGGGTGACTGATGGTAAGAAGGATGTACAAGGGATAGTGTTCATCCCCCGGAAAGAGCTGAAGAAACTCCCAGCTCCCTCCCAGGCCATCAGCATTGCTTTCTCCACCCTGGGAGAAATTTTGGAAGAAGCTCGTTTGCAGAATGAGAGCTTTCCCAGGCAGGTGAATGGGCTGGTTCTCTCAGTGATCCTGCCAGAAAAGCTGAAACAAGTCTTACTGACCTTTGAGAAGATCAATAAATCCCGCAATGCCAAAGCTCAGTGTGTAGGCTGGCACTCCCGGAATAGGAGGTGGGTCGAGGGGGCCTGTGAAACAACAGTGGATGCTATGGATAAAGCCACGTGCCGTTGCAACCACACCAATTTCCTGATGTCCTTCTCCATTCTAATGTCTCCTAAGACTTTAGCCAATGAAACCCTGGATTACATTACCTGCATTGGCCTCAGCATCTCCATCTTAAGCCTTATTCTGTGCCTGATCATTGAAATCACAGTGTGGTCCCAGGTGACAGTGACAGAGATCTCATACATGCGCCATGTGTGCATTGTGAACATCGCCACGTCACTACTGATTGCGAATGTGTGGTTCATCATTGCGTCCTTCTTCGATAGCAGGGCACGGAGTTACAACTGGTGTGTAGCGGTAACGTTCTTTAATCACTACTTCTATCTTTCTCTGTTCTTCTGGATGCTGATCAAAGCCCTCCTCATCCTCTACGGAATACTGATTGTGTTCCGTCGGATGATGAAGTCTGCTATGATGGCCGTAGCCTTTTCGGTTGGCTATGGGTGCCCTCTGGTCATTGCTGCCATTACAGTGGCTGTCACAGAACCAAAAAAAGGTTACGTGCGGCCTCAGGCCTGCTGGCTCAACTGGGACAACTCCAAAGCTCTTCTGGCCTTTGTCATCCCAGCACTGACTATTGTGGCAGTAAATCTGATCGTGGTTTTTGTTGTGGCTGTCAACACTCGGAGGCCTTCTATTGGAAGTTCCAAGTCTCAGGACATGGTGACCATTATGAGGATCAGTAAGAATGTGGCTATCCTCACCCCACTGCTGGGACTGACCTGGGGCTTTGGGATAGCCACCCTAATAGACGGCAGCTCCTTAGCGTTCCACATCATCTTCTCCTTACTCAACGCTTTCCAGGTAAGTGTCACAAATTGGTGAATATTTTTCTACTATTCTGAGCATTCTGGGCCAAGTGGATATATCCCAAATAACTTTATTGGTTGCAATGATGGGTGTTTGATAACTGCTGGGCGTCTTTGCTCCCTCCTTCTTCCATTTGGCTCTGACCTTCCTACCTATAGTCACTATTCCTCTCCAGTGTTAGAGCAACAGATGCAGCTGGTGGCTCAGTGTATAGAACTCTGGGCCTGGAGTCAAGAAGACTTGAGTTCAAATCCAGCCTCAGACACTTACTAACTGCGTGACCCTAGGAGAGTCACCTGACCTCTGTTGGTCCCAGTTTCCTCATCTCTTATATGCGGATAATAACAGCACCTGCCTCCCAGGGTTGTTGTGAGCATCAAATGAGATAATAATTGTAAAAGGTGCCTGGCACATAGTAGGTATTATATAAATGCTTATTCCCTTTTCAGTAATCTATACAAGAAATCTTTGCATATGTATTTTGCTAAAGGCTGTATAAGACTCTTTATTACTAGCTTGGGAGGTTTGTTTTTATGTTATGATTTTGATTTATAAATCTATTTATATATTTATAATACATATGAAATTTGTATATCTCTAGGATCCTTATTATCTCTTAGGTACTATACTTATTATTCAGCTTGCTGATACCAGGGATACAGTGATACCTGAATTACAGCTTAGTGGTCCATATAAAGAGATCTTTAATAGTTGTGGATAAGAATTGAGTATCTCTTTTTGAAAGACATAAAACTCTACTAAAGCATCAGAGCATTACTAGTATTAAAATCCTGAATTAGTAGATTTACAAAAGTAATACAAGGTGTCCCAAAATTCTTAGTGCAGTTGCAAGCTATCATTTAAATTAATTAAATGGATAGATAATTTAATTAACTAATTAATTTTAACAATTAATGCTAGAATGAAATTAATTAAATTAAACTTTATTACTCTCAAGAGTAATATTGAAAGGTATATCAACACCCAGATGAAATAAATTTATTTATTTATTGCTCTTTAACCAGTTTACCCTATACTCTTCCCTTATTGTACTTCAGGTGTTATAAGCCCTGTAAGGTGTTTATCAGCCCTTGGAGTTAAAAAATCCCTTGCCACCATTCTCCTTGGTATGCATTTAGTGTTACTTGCCCCAAGCATCAAAATTTTAATTTGCATGAATAAAAACACTAATTTACTAGAGGGTTTTGATTTTATTTTCACGGCTATCTATTTTCCTTCCAAGTGACTTGGCCAAAAAAAAAAAAACAAAACAAAACACATCACATCCATATTTTTCCAGAGTGCCTTCTGTGTTAGTATCCTTCCCCAAGATTTTCCTCAACTTGATTCTCTAGTCTTCTCATTTCTCTGCCTTTTCAAATCTTTCCATCTTCTACCAGACTCTGTCACTATCACTTGGAAGCCTCTCTTTCACAGAATGTTTAGTTCACAGTTCTCAGTTAGAAAAGACCTGGAAGGTTCAATAATTGTACCTTGCCTGTGCCAGGTATCTCCTATACAATCTCTTGTTATGACCATCACTTCGTATGATTATCCCAAAAGTTTAAAAAAGAAAAAAATATTCTGCCGTATATTCATTGTATCTTTGCATATCCATGACAAAAATCACCCCACCAGCCCCAGAGATACATGCTCACCTCATATCTCAGTCCTAAGTGGAACTCACAAGACAAGCTTCACAGCTGATGGTTTCTCTCCTATCTAATCCATTTTCTACACAACTATAATATTTTCATTTCTAAAACAGTTTTGACCATGTCACTCCTCTGCTTCAGAAGCTTCAATAGCTCCCTGTTTCCTCTAGGATTAAATATAAACTACTCTGTTTGGCTTTCAATGCCTTTTGCAATATGTATCCACCCTACCTTTCCAAACTTATTTCATATTAAATAACTTTCCTTCATACATTTTGCTCTATCTAAACTGGCTAGTTTCCAGAGATGACTTCCTATCTACCATCTCGATACCTTTATGTAATTTACCCCTAATGTATGGAATAGAATATGCTCTTTCCTCACTACATATTTTATATTTAATTTTCTACATATATGCTAGTTCCCCCCAATAGAATATAAGCTTCTTGAGGGCAAGGATGATTTCATTATTTCCCAGAATCTTGCACAGTGCCTAGCACATAGTAGGTACTCAATAATATTTATTGAATGAAGGGATGAAGTATATCAACTTGCATTGGAGCCGATGTTACCTTTCAACATAAGATACAGCTCCTAATCCTTGACCTAATGGCTGAAAATCATTGTCAGTTTTTGGAGAAAAACAAGTGCATAAACCCTCTACATTTAATAATATTGGCAATTTTCCCCCAAATTTTGTAAACTACACACATACACACACACACACACACACACACACACACACACACATACGCACACACCCGTGCATGCATGCGTACACATATATATATATTCAATTCAATATTCAAACTTCATATATATGAAGTCACACAAAATAAATTTATATAAAGTAAAACATATAAGTAAATCATAGTATATAACATAATATAATGATATATATGATATATAATGATATGTATGGTATAATATAACAATTATAGCCAGGGAAGAGGTTACAATTACAAGAATTAGCTTAGAAAGAGGTTACTATTACAAGAATAAAAGTAGTATCAAAGGAAAAAAATCCCACTTTTTTTTTTTTATTTAGGAAATGGTATATAAAATTCTGACTATTTTCCTTAAATGGTAAAAAAAAAAAAAAAAGAGTCCTATGAATCTTAAACCCAAAGCCCCAAATTTAGATATTTTGATGCCTGGGGCAAGTAGCACTAAACGCATACCCGCAAATCAACTGTAATTCATGATAGGAAAATAATACAAGAGGTAATTAAAACAAATTTAGTCGAGTGGGAGGGGAGTTAGTTACTATAAAGGCTCACAGATGGGTGTTATTAACAATGCTTGTTATCTGTTCACTTCCTATTTTTCTTGCTACTTAAGTGTTAAACGCTGTTGTCTCTATGCTGTTGAGGTCCCGAAGGTGGTATTTACGTGTAAATGTAATCAATTAAATCGCACATTCTTTTAGTGTTGTTATTTGAGTTATTTGTGCCCTCTAAATTTTTGTGCCCTGGACCAACGCTTCAGTTGCTTTGTCCTAATTATGACTCTGGGAGACATCGGAAGGGGGACATAGTCTGGGAGATCTACTCCCTTGTTCTTATACATGTTGCTCATTGTCCTAGGGGTTCTTCATCTTGCTGTTTGGAACCATTCTGGATCAAAAGGTAAACTTTGTCTCCTTCATACAGTGGATTTGATTTCCTTATTGGGGATTGCAGCAAACCTTACAGAGACCTATTTAAAGTTCAGGAGTGAGCAAACAAAAGCCTGAGTATATAGTTGGGGCTGGGAATTGGGAGAGTGGGAGGAAATTGGGGGAGAGAGGAGAATTCTTTTTGATTTATACTCAACCACCAACTGTATATGAGTACTGGACAAGGTGAGAAACAACATGTAACCAGTGTATGCAGGTTACTCGTGCTTTTGACAGGGGTATTAAATGATGAATTGGATCTGGGACAGATCATTGGGTTATAGATCTAGAGTTCTTATACTCAAGGTGAAGCAGGGCAGATTTGAGTCTTCTGGGTTTTATTCTTCCCTAGGCTTTCCAGTAGCCTATCACCGACAGTAATTGATTTTCCTTTGGTTTTAGACAAGAGAAGCCTTAAAGGTGAGGATGTCTTCCTTGAGGGGGACATCAAGGACAGAAGAGGTAAGTAAGCTTCCTCTCTTTTCTTCATAACATCATGGAGTCTGCAGACCTGTGGGACAGAAGAATTGAGGGGAGCTTCTCTATTAAGTAGACTAGTTTAGTGCCCAGATTTTGCTGGAGAACACAATTTTTAGTGTTTGAAGACTTCTTTCATTTTTTTATGCATAGATCCTGTCTCTCTCAGAATTATTCCTTCCAGCTCCACATTGATTGAATCTCAAATTGAATGCATTTAGTGCCCAGCAAAGAGTATTTTTTTAAGTATTCATCCCTATGCTCATATGACTCTCAGCCCTAGTCTCGCTCCAATTGCAAACTGCTCACTAGAAATATCTATCTGGATGTCTTATGGGCATCTTGAACTCAATATATCAGTAATAGAACTTGTCTTTTTTCTGAAACTCAACTGTATTTTGAACATTTTCTTTTTCTAGTCCCCCAGGTTCACATCCTCAGTTCTCCATCCCTCATCCTCTCATTTTTAATCCATAGCCAAATCTTGCCATTTCTACCTTTACAACATCTCATGCACCCAAGTCCTCTTCACCCATATGGTTACCATACTAGTTCAGGCCCTCATTACCTCTCACATGTATTATTATAATAGCCTTCTAACTAGTTTTCTTGTCTCAAGTCTCTCCCTTCTCCACTCTACCCTAAACACAACTGCTAAAGTGGTTTTACTGAAACAATGTTCTGACCACAGTACTTAATGAACTCAAAAGGCTCATTGTTAACTCTAGGATCATATACAAATACCTCCACTGGGCATTCAAAGCTCTTCAGAACCTGCCTCCAATCTGACTTTGCAGACTTATTGTATATTATTCCTCTTTATTTACTCAATGGTACAGGCAAATTGGCTTTCTTGCTGTTTCTTACATATGGCTGTCTCCATGTCTTTGAATTGGGGTGTACCACTGTGCTTGGAATGCCCCTTCCTTGACTTTAACTTTTAGAATAACTGTCCTTTAAAACTCAACATGATTGCCACCATCTATATCAAGCCTTTACTAATCACTCTGGTTACTAGATCCTTTTCTCTATGGGGGCAGTTAGGTGGCACAGTGGATAGAGTGCTGGATTTGGAGTCAGGAGAACCTAAGTTCAAACCCCACCTCAGACACGGACTAATTCTGTGAGAAAATCACTTAATCCTGTTTCTCTCAGTTTCCTCATCTGCAAAATGAGCTGGAGAAGGAAATAGCAAGCCACTCCAGTATCTTTGTCAAGAAAGCCCCCCACAAAAGGTCAGGAAGTATAGAGCTTGACAAAACAACAATAAAATTCCCTTACTAGTTAATTCTATATTAATTTTATATATTTTGGGAGGGGTATATGCTTTTTATATGTATATGTTGTCTCTTCTGATAGAATTAAATTACTCAAGAGCAGGTACTGTTTCGTTTTTATCTTGATGTCTCTAGTGGCTAGCACAGTGCCTGGCACATAGTGAGCACTTCATAAATATTAGCTCATTCATTGAGTAAACACCTATTGAATTAAACTAAATTGAAATAAATTAGACAGCTGAGGTGGTAGCTTAGAATAGCAGAACTGTTACTAACTAGACAGCATTGGAAGGGCATAGAGGAGTCTCCATGTAG
This sequence comes from Trichosurus vulpecula, assembly GCF_011100635.1. Classification (NCBI taxonomy): domain Eukaryota; kingdom Metazoa; phylum Chordata; class Mammalia; order Diprotodontia; family Phalangeridae; genus Trichosurus; species Trichosurus vulpecula. Next base: position 235,246,387 of record NC_050579.1, on the reverse strand, counting down.
AAAGTCAAGGAAATGATAATACTTGGTCACTCTGCATGTCTGGTTAATGGATATCAGGCATAAAAAGAATAATGGTGATTATAATAAACATATAACGACATAGACATATGGAGAGGCACTTTGGCATAGGGATGTCCTGTATGTATTTAGTCCAGATCCATAATTCCTCCAGGGTAGAAAACTCCCAATGTGGAAACTAAGCTATTAAAGCTTATAATGGCACTAAGATTTTGAGGACATTCTGTGTGTTTGTGTATACATGCATACAACACATATGTATACCGTGCATGTGTATATATATGTTCACATGCACATGTGTATATGTACATGTGTACACATGAGTATATATAAATATAATTATAATAGCTAGCATCTATATGGTGCTATGTGCTAAATACCGTGCTAAGCGTTTTACAAATACCTCATTTGATTCTCACAACAACCTTGACAGCTAGATACTGTTACTATCATCATTTTACAGCACTGAGACAAAAAAAGATGAAGTGACTTTCCCAGGGGTCAGAAGACTTGAGATCCAGTCTCAGTTCAACGACTTATTTGCTGTGCATGTGATCTTGAATAAGTACCGCTTTACGAGCTTTATTTTTCACATCTGCAAAATTAATTTAATAATAGTAATGGCTCTTTTTGTCTAGAGAGTTTTAAACAAAATGCTTTCCTCACAATGTGAGGTTAATAACACCTAGTTTTGGGAGAAAAAATAACTAAGACTGAGGCTCGATGTGACTTGTCCATGATGATAGAGCTACTAACCAGCCTCCAAGGGTTGCAGCGAGGGAAGATTTTCGTAAACTCTAAAGCATGATGAAAACTATTTTGGGGCGGCGTTCATAACAGTGCTGTTTTTTTCTCCTTATTTAGAATTCTACATATAATCCTAACAATGGATCTAGATTAGTGGCTCGTTCACCATGAAAAGTGAGTATTAAAACCTGAACCGAAAGTTTCCCTTTTCCGTAAGAAGAAATCATTTAGCAGCTTACTTGGTTAACACTTGGCCTATTACTTGGGGTTGGGGGACAAAGCTGATCTTTTTCTGAGAGTGTAAAGTTCTCCTGGTGTGGTAAAATGGATAGAATGCTAAACTTGGAATGAAGAGTTTTGATTTGAACTCATTTTTTGCTTCTTAATGTGTCTATGTTGAATGAATGAATGAATGAACAAATTAACGCATGGATGAGTAATAGCCATCAATCTATCTACTAAGACAATCATCTTGAATATCCTTTGAGCAATTAACATTTACTTTGAGACCTGAAAAATATCTAAATGACTGAGTGACCCATTTTACAATCCAAGCACCATTAGAGGGATAGCTTAGGGTGGAGATCGGAACACTGACCATGGAAAAAGGAGACCCGAGTTTGAGTCCTGCCTCTGACACCCAATAGCTGAATGACCTCAGACTAGTCTTTGAATTCTTTGACTCAGTTTCCCCATCTGTCAAATGGGCATAATAATCATCATACTACCTAACTTATGGGGTTATTATGAGGAAAACATCTGATAAATATGCTATGTGAATATGTTATTGTTATTATGAAATAAATGTTTGAAAAAAATTGTCATCCTAGTTCCAACCCACATGTTGAAGTAATTACAAGTTTTTAGCTGATTAAACCTTCATCACTCTGTTGTCTCTCAGCCATAGTGAGAGGAAGAATACAGTGAGGTTTCATTTGCTCTTATATAGGCAATGTGATTTTCTGTTCACAGAGCTCCGAAGCCTCAACTTACTTTATTTTTAAAAATAAGTCTTATTAGGGACATTTCATTTTTACATTCCAGTAAATTCAAGACATACTCCCCCACCCATTTAATAATCCCTTCTCTGTAAAAAAGAAAAAAATAATTTAAGCAAAGCATAATGTATTTGTCTGATAGTGTGTCCAAAATTCCACATTCCTACACCCCTACTCCTCCTATGTCCCTTGCACTTTAGCTTTTATCTTCTCCCAAGGTGGTAAGATATGGAATACATCCTTCTGATACAGTTAGAAAAAAAATGACTAAGTTGAGACAAGTAGGTTTCTCTCTGGAAGGGGGATTGGAGTAAGATCTAAGGATATCCCTAGTAGGATGGGAGATGAGTATATTATTCTAAAGGGTGCTCTGCTTCCTTTTCCACAAAACCTCTGGCTCTATGTAGTTTTACACAGGTAAAATTAGAACAAAATGACTTCAAAAATCAGATTTAGAGGGGAAAAAAGCCATAAAAGGGCAATTTGGAACTTTAAGGATATAGGAGAGATGGGGAGAACCTGGGCTTTGGGATTTGTGTTAGGGGCTGATTTTATATATTTATATTTTATGTATAGAAGAATCTGGCCAGAACTGACTCCTTAACTGTGCTGTCTTCTTCCCTAGGTAAAGAGAAACTGGACTGGATTAAAGCTTGTAGGCTTTAACACTGGAAAGAATCGCCCAGTCTAACCTCTTTATTTTATAGATGAGGAAAACAAGGCTTAGATAGGGCAAGGTGACTTACCCAAGGTCATGCCAGTATTAAGTAGCAGGGGAGGGTTTGAACCCAGGTCCCTGGACATCAATTTTAGTACTTTACTCACTATATTGTGCTATCATTTGGTGTTATCTCTCCTCCCTCTGTCTCCATTCCTCTCATGTTGGAATGTTGCTGCTTTTATTCCTCTGCGTTCAAGTTAGGATTTTGTCACTTTGCATTCTTGGTGGATGTATTTTTGAGAATTCAGGTGCAGAGTAGTTTTGTGGCAATAAATGAATGTCATATTGAAAGCCAGCTCACCCCTTTCCTGTTTTACCCCAACCCCTCCAATTTAATTTAATTCAACATTTCTTAAGCATATGCTATCCCTTTTGCACAATGGATAGCTAGGTGGCACAGCGGATAGAGTGCCTGACCTGGAGTCAGGAAGACTCATCTTCCAGAATTCAAATCTGGCCTCACTTACTAGCTGTGTGACACTGAGCAAGTCACTTAACCTGGTTTGCCTCAATTTCCCCACCTGTAAAATGATTTGGAGAAGGAAATGGCAAACCACTCCAGTATCTTTGCCAAGAAAACCCCAAATGGGCTCATGAAAACTCAAACATAACTGAAAAAAACTGAACAAAGACAAAAAATCAAAACAGTTTTTGTCCTCAATAATCCCAGTTTACATTCTACTAGGGGAAATGATGAGTACACAGATAAGTAAATACAAAATATATGCTAGGTAAATTCAAAGTTACTATGGAGGAGGAGATCAGGAAAGGCCTTCTATAGGAGATGATGCTCCAGCTAAGCCTTCAATGGAGTCAGTGATTGCAAAAGGTAGAAGTGAATCAGAATAGAGAAAGTATTCCAGGAATGAGGAAGATCCTGCATAAAAGGTATAAGATAGAGTGATCTGAGCAGTGGATGAGTGTCAGACCTGGAGTCAGGAACTTATCGATCTGAGTTCAAATCTGACCTTAGATAGTTACTAACTATGTGACCCTGGGTAAGTCATTTACCCCTGTTTGCCTCAGTTCCTCACCTGTAATATGATCTGGAGAAGAAAATGGCAAAGCATTCCAGTATTTTTGCCAAGAAAACCCCAAATGGGGTCAGGAAGAGTCAAACATGACCGAAACAACTGAACAACAATAAAAAGAATATGGGTCAGGACTGGCAGTTTTTGGGGGCAAAGTGGGGGAGTAGGAGATCCAGTGGGATTAGAATGCCAAGGTGTAGATGTTATACACTCATTTGGTGTATTTGTAGCATCCTGAAGTTAGGGGATGCAGAAGGGATGTAGAGCCCGGGAATGGGCTCTCTATACACATGACATTGACATGTGCAGAGGGACCCAGAAATGATCATCTGAAGGGATGGAAGAATAATGTTTGTTGCCTCCATCCAGGGGTATACTTGAGCTAGCTCAAATGGGGAGAGCTGATTGGTAAACTTTTAGGGTGTTTATACCTTAAAAATCAGCAAAATCTGTGAAAGTGATTTATTATTTTGTTAATTATCTAGAAATCTAGAAAACCTTAGTATTACAAATTAAACTGAAAAATATTTTAAAATATTTAAGGGGCCCTGCCCCTTCCCACCCCCCCTCCCAAAAAAAGCTGGGTGTTAAATACCACCATAACTATAACACTATCTTTAAGAAATCACTCTCAGTTCTGGCTTTTGTGGCAAAACTTCGGAGGAGAATGAATCTCTTCCATAATGAGATTCAGCAGGGCCCCTCTCCTTTAAGCAATGTGAGTCATCCTATCTTCTTATTCTTCTACCTCTCAAATCTGACCCAGTAACATAACTCAGAAGTGATAGTTGTTATTAGCCAACAATTGGGTGGAGCCACCAGTTTCGGAATTGGAAAAGTTTATCTTGACCTGTTCCCTCCTCCACCCTTTAGGCCTTCTTCCTAGGTGGCCACCCAGGGTGTGCCTTCTGTTATCATACTTGACTTGGTGCTCACATGTAAATCCCTCTAGGCAGCCAGGTGTCATAGGAGATAAAGACTTTGGGGTCAGGAAGCTTATGTTAGCATTCTACTTCAGAGGCATCCTGGCTGGTCATCCTGGGCAAGACACTGAACCTGTCTCAGACTGCTTTCTTATCTGTAAATTGACCTCCACCTTAGCCAGCTATGAAGATCAAATGAGATAGCACATTGTAAAGAGGGCAGCTGGGTGGGTCAGTGATTAGAGTTCTGAGCTTGGGGTCAGGAAGACTCATCTTCCTGAGTTCAAATCTAGCCTGGGACACTTGCTAGCCATGTGCACCCTGTGCAAGTCACTTAAGTCTGTTTGCCTCCGTTTCCTTATCTGTAAAAAATGAACTGGAGAAGGAAATGGCAAACTATTCCAATATCTTTGCCAAGAAAACCCTAAATGGGGACAGCAAGAGTTGGACACGACTGGACAACCACATGCAAGAGTTTTGCAAACATTAAAGTGTGTGTAAACAATAGATACAATTATTATTATGAATGCTTTTGGGATTCTTTGGTCCTCCATCAATTGAGTGCCCATGTATTGTTGAGTCCTCAATTCTTCTGCATTGAAATTTACCCCCTCTGTATCTCATCTTCTACTCTAAGCCCTTTCTCTGTCTTCTAAGAATTCAGCTAACTAACTTAATAAACCTGGGGTTCTTAACCTTTTTTTTTTGTCACGGACTCCTTTGGCAGTCTGCTGATCTATTGTCTATAGGGTGTCTATGATCCTCTTTCTCAGAATAATGCTTGGTGCCTTCATCCAGTGGTATGCTGGAGCCAGCTGAAATGGAAAGAGCTGGTTGTTAAATTTTTCAGTGTGAGCTGAAACACTCAACACATTGGAAATCAACAAAATCTACAAAAATGTCTTATTGTTTTTTGATTGTCTAGACTTTAGCAAACAATGGAGAAAAATGTTAGTAATGTGGATTAAAATGAAAAATGTGTTATGTTTACATTCCCACACTTCCCCTGGAGAGCTGATTGTTAAATACCACCACATTCTTGTGGCTATATTCATAAATGAAGGACTCAATTTCAGTTAGAGGTTAGTGAAAATAAAGATGTAATCCCCCCCTCCCCCTCCCCAACAAGCTCTCTAAAAGCTATCAATAAACCCCAGGTGAAGAACCCCTGTAACAAACTAAACTGTATTCATAGGAGAGAGTCCTTCTGCCCCATCCTGGTTATGTGCTGCTCATTTTAAGTGGCCTAGTTTAGGCTTTGTTATCTAACTCAAAGGAAATTTCAGGTGGATTGGTAGCGAGACTAATACCATAATATCCAGGAGAAGTTGGAGCAGCCCTGGTGATCACACCAAAGATCTAACTTTCCAATTTGTCTCCTCATAGAATAGGCCCTGGACACTAAACAGTGAGAACATCTTTACTCAGAAATGTATTTCTTAATATAGGAAAGCTTACCATTCCCCATCATGTGCTTTACCCTCAAGTATGAGACCTCTTCAAAGGCAAGGCCCAGACCTGCTGTCCACTGGTTGGCCAACCCTCTAGTGTATAGAGAAGTATAAGAATGTATTGGGTGGATCATAGATATTAAGCTGGAAAAGACTTTGGAGGAATAGAACTGCTTTATCTGAGACATGGGCAGCTAGGTGGTACAGTGGATGGAATGCTGGCCTGGAGTCAGGAAGACTTATCTTCCTGAGTTCAAATCTGACCTCAGACACTTACAAGCTATATGACCCTGGGCAAAAACAAACAAACAAAAAACCCTGTTTGCCTCAGTTTCCTCATCTGTAAAATGAGCTGGAGAAGGAAATGCAAACCACTTCAGTATCTTTGCTAAGAAAACTTCAAATGGGGTCACAAAGAGTCAGATATGACTGAAAAATCATTGAACAACAAATGTACGATGCCAAGCTTTGAGAATACAGAAAAGAGACAAAAGATAGTCTCTACCGTCAAAGAGGTCGTGATCTAATGTGAAGTGACTTGGCCAAGGTGACCAAGGTCATATAGGTAATAAGTGACTGAGCCAGGACAGGGCCTCTGGTTTTCTGATTGAACATCCAAAACTCCTTGAATGCCATTTATCAGTGTCCTTCAGTGTGAGTGATGGCACATCCTGTCCTCAGAACAGGTTTTGGTAGGAATGAGGATAGAGAGGGCACTGGATGTTCAAGGCAGGGGGTAGGTGAGGGAAATGGGAGAGTTACCTATAGAGAAGGAATGGATTATGAAAAAGAGAAACTGGGGTAGGGGGGCATAAAAGAATAAATGCCTATGGCATCTTTTTGCCCCAGGCTGGCTCTTCTCTTGATTGTCAAGTGGCTTGTCTTACATATAAAATCTTGGTTTCTTATGACTTACAGGTATGCTTCCAGCGAAGAAGTATTTGGAAAGAAGGTTGAAAAGAAAGTGGGGCTTATGATTTTCCTTTCAATCCCATTTCCCCCACTGAACTGAAACCAGGGCCAACAATGAGAGAGGAGATCAGGAAGATTGCTGCCTAAAAGATTCTCAGCTGAGCCTGTGACTTGTCTTTGGCATGTTGAAGCCTGTTTGGACTTTGTAGAGATTATGAATCTGCCTGGAAGTTGCTGTGATCTCCTCAGGAGAGGAAGAACCCTCTTGACTTGGCTTCTCTTGCCAAAGTTTGATATTTCTTTTAAGGAAATAGGGCCTTCCTTCCTCCGTGTGGATCCTCAGCTTTCCTGGGGTACGTAAGATCAGTTGAGGGACACAGAACATACTTTGGGAAAGCGAGTCCGAGGTGGTTTCTGACAAGGGGAGTATATTTGAAAGGCTCTAGTTGTTTTGTTCAATCTTGAACCTTTGAAGAAGGCAGTCTTGGGACCATGTTTTCCTCCCTTGTGAAATGGGGAAAACGATATTAGAAGGTGCTCATGGGGGCATATGTGTGTATGTATGTACGTATAAATCAGTGAATGCAGGGTGTATAAAAAATGACATGGCTGTTTGTTCTGTATTGAGAATAAATGAGCCTCCTTTGCCTGTGTGTATATTTCACTCTCATACGATCCTGGGCCAGCTCTTTAATCCAGATAAATCTATAGAGGGTAAGCTCATTGAGGGCAGGGTCTATGATCTTTGTCTTTGTATCTCAGAATCTAACAGAGTTCCTGGCAAGCAGAAGGTGCTTAACAAACGTTTGATGATTGATTGGTTTTGGTGGCAGGAGCAGACTGGCCAAAATTTTCTAAGTTATTTTCTGTGAACACTAGTTCACTCAATGAATCTTCAACAAGCTCTGTGGCTATGAAAACAAAACAAAACACAATCTTTGTTGCAAGGGGCTTACCTTATACTGGGAATGCAACCTTTTCATAGATAAGTACAAAATAATTTGAGGAAGGAGGGAAACACGAAGAACCGGGGTTTCCAGTTTCCTGTAAGATTTCCTGTAAGAAGCAACACCTGAGATGAGCCTTGAAAGAAGCTAAAGATCATAGGATGCAGAGGTGAGGAGGGTGGGGCATGCCTTCCAGGCATGGGGGTCAGCCTGTACAAAGCTATAGTGGCAGTCCCCTTCAGTGAAAGATACTGTAGTTTTGGTTTGAAACAGAAATTAAACTATCTGGGGGAGAGTGAAAGAAGTGAGGGAGTGGGATTCTCTGTCTTAATCAGTGCTTGAACACATACACACAGAGAGAGAGAGAGAGAGAGAGAGAGAGAGAGAGAGAGAGACAGAGAGAGAGAGAGAGAGAGAGAGAGAGAGAGAGAAAGAGAGCTCTCTGCCTTCAAAAGTCTGCCTTCTAGTGGGGCAAAACAACATGGGGATTCCCTATGGTATAGTGAAAATAACACTGCACTTGGAGTCAGGGGAATCTAGGTTTGAATTGCCCCTCCTCTATTTACAACTCATGTGACTTTGGACAGATCACTTAACCTCTCTGAAGCTGAGGTCCCTGTCAGTCAAATGAGAAGGTTGGACTAGGTGGCCTTTGAGGTCCTTTCCAGCTCTAAATCTATGGTCTGATGTACAGGATACATCCAAAGTATCAAATGAGATAATATTTGTAAAGAGTTTAGCCTAGTGCCTGGCACATAGTGGGCACTATATAAACGGTAGGTATTATTATTATTATTCTGACTCTTCATGGGTCATGAGGGCAGCTAGGTGGCATAGTTGATAGCGTACCAGTTCTGGAGTCAGGAAGACTCAACTTCCTGAGCTCAAATCTAGGCTCAGACACTTCACCCTGTTTGCCTCAGTTTCCCCACCTGTAAAATGAGCTGGAGAAGGAAATGGCAAACCACTCCAGTATCTTTGCCAAGAAAACCCCAAGTGGGGTCACAAAGAGTTAGATATGACTCTTAACAACTGAACAAGATTATTATTATTAATTATTATCATGTACTTATATGCATGTGTAGCAAATGTCTCATACATAAAAAATAATTTTGCATGAGGACTAATTATTGGAGTGAGGGACAAAGAGAAACAGTGTGTGGCACTCTAGCTGAGGGAGTCAGGAGTTCCCAAAGTGGAAAGAACATTTCAATAGGAACAAGGAAAAAAAAATGCTTTGATCCTCATGCTATTTGGCTAAAGGGTTAACTTTCCTCTCAGAACCTGCCCCTTTATCAATCAATCAACAAGCATATATTATGCACCTACTATATTCCAAGCACTATGAACCACACTCGTCTTAGGGTCCAAATGTCCCTACTACAGGCCTCCTAAGGTCAAAAAGTGTACCTTATAAGAGGTAATACTGGTCATTGTTTTCCCCTCTCATTCCTTTGAGGGGCGTGGTGGAAATCTTGAGTTACTCCAGTGAAGGAGTGGCTTTGCGGCAGTACCTGTCTTCCCAGCCCAGCTCCTCCATCTGCCCAGGGAGGGGAGAACCAGTTGCCAAGGAGTGAGGAAGACCTTGGGAAAGTAGTCAATACAGAGGAATTGGTCAATGAATAAGCTTTTATTAAGTGTCTACTACTTGCCAGACACTGGGATAGACAAAGCACAGTGATAATAAAAAGGGAAAGAAGTGAAACAGCTTCTGCCTTCAAGGAGCCTACTTTCTATCAGGAGATAATATGTGTATTGAAAAAAAAATACACACACATACATATATACATACACACATATACATACATATATGCATACACACACATATATATACATACACACACACATACACACACATACATATATACATACACACATATACATACATATATGCATACACACACATATATATACATACACACACATACACACACACACACACACACACACACACACACACATATATATGATAGATGTCAGGGGATTTGGGGGGTAGGGAGGGGGAATGCAGTAGCTCCTGGGGAGGATCTGTAAAGGTTTCATATAGAGGGTAGTACCTGAGCTGAGTTTTGAAGAAAGCTAGACATCCTAAGTGTCAGAGGAGAGGTCGGAGGGCATTCCAGACATGGGGGCTAGAAGACGCACAAGTATGGACATGGGAGATAGAGGGAAAAGCATCCCTCAAGGAGAAAACCAGGCCCCCTCTAACCTAACTTTTAGAATAATTGCAACTGGCATGAAAAAACTGTAAAGCTTTACCCTTAATTGGCCTTAGGCAAAGTTCTTCAATGATGATGATGATGATGATGATATTTGAATAGCATTTTTATAGTATTTGTTATATGCCCGGCCCTATGCTAAGTGCTTTACAGTTATTCACTCTTTTAATCTTTACAACAGCCCTGGGAGGCAGGTGCTATTATCAGTCCCTTTGCACAATGAGGAAACATGTGGAGTGGCTTGCCCAGGGTCACACAGTTGGTCGTGTCTGAGGTCACATTTGAACTCAGATCCTCCTGACTCCAGGTCCAGTGCTCTATCTGCATAGCTGCCAAACTCAAATAAACCACATAATATTGGTGGAGTCTACAACCAACTGTTATGACAGGTAGGCATGACATCCAAGGAAGAGTGTTCTGCTAGGAAAAATTTTTCTTTGCCAGCATTTCTACTTCCAGGAGGACTGGAATAGAAATGCCCAGAGTAAGGTCCTCGTCCCACCTCCCCCACTGGGTGATCCAGAGAACACTTCTTCACTACTCTGCATCCCTGTTTTTTTTTTTGTAACATGGATCCAATATTAGCCCTTCCTTTTCTCACAGGAACCATATAGGGCCAATGAGATGATTCCTGCGAAAGTGGTGCGATTTCTTTAAAAAAAAAAACTCAGACATTGTGTGGAAATATCATCATCATCATCATAACCACCACCACCATCGTTATTTTATTAGTCTGTTAAAATCACGGGGGCAGCTAGGTGGTAAGTAAATAGCACACCAGCCTGGGAGTCAGGAAGATCTGAGTTCAAATTCCGCCACAAACATTTGACACTAGCTGGATAACCCTGGGAAAGTCACTTACCTCTGATTTCCTCAAAAAAAAGGATACATCTTTAAAAAAACATCACATAGCAGCACGGCATAGTAGATAAAAGGCCATTCTCAGAGAGAGGAAGGCCTTGGTTCAAGTCCAACTTTTGATTCGTGCTGGCTGTGTGACCCTGGGCCATTTACTTAACCTCTGAAGTAAATATGTTGACTTGTTCAGTATAGCACACAACTTTTAATGACCTTACAATGTTTTTAACTTGAAATTTGTCCTCATTTTACTGCAGTCACTTATGTGATTTGGCATTGAAGTTAACAATTTTGGATACACATGCTTTAATTTAAAACTACATTATTACCACATTTGATATTAAGCATAACTTTGATAAACAGTCTATTTTTCCAAATCTAGCCTGAATTATAGTTCATAACTTTTCAATGAGGTTTAAATCAGGTAAGTTCTCAGGATACTGAAGCACGTTTAATCTCCATATCTTTGATAAATATCTTAACCGTTTCTGCTATGTGGCATCATTCAAGGCCATTTTGCAGTATTTCATGTCCTCTTGGAAATATTTATAATTCTGCTTCTTTATATAATAGTTTATTTATCAAAGAGTTTTTCCTTCTTTTAATGAACATAAGACTTTCAAGTCCACTGGAAGGAACAAAAATCCCTCAAACATTTTTTGGGGTGGATATTTTATGGTCTGACGAAGATGTCTAGATCTCACAGGCTCACTTTGACTTCTTCTGAAAATGGTTTTAGTATAACCATCAGTGGAAAAATGAGTTTTGCTGCTAAAAGTTACTTTTGTGTTGTTTTGGTCATGATAAGCATTTTTCTTCAACGCGAAAGTTATCAATTATATTTGTACTGGTCCTTCAACTCCCAAAGGCCTATCCTACAGAGAAATCAATAAAAATCATTCCGACTATCAGATGCGTCTGAATGGCCTTGTTTTTTGAAGATTAATTAGGCTGTTTTGCAGCAATTGTTTGTTAGCTTTTGGAATTTCTTAGGTTTTTTTTTGTTAGATTCAAAATAACTGATACAGTTTCACTGTGGGCTTGAATAATCTTTGACATTTTGGCTTCCCCACCCAAGAGCCATGACAATATTTCTAATGGTCATTGAAGTGTGCTCTTTAAAAACTATAACTTTCACAAATTTCCTCGGAGGAATATCCATTATTAAAAATGACAGATTTAAAAACACAACACAAGAGATTAATGAGCGATGTATTTATTGCACAAAATCCAGTGCTTAAACTAGTTTGTTAAGCAGACATGGGAATATCAGGTCAATCTTGTTTTGTCTGATCAAGGTCAAGTGTTCTGATTCATCTTAAAGAGTAAAAGCACTCATGTATGACCATTGCTGTCACAAAGGGAAATTATATCAAAATTATTGCCTGTCTCAAATAGTTCACCCACAACTTTACCTTGTTACATGTGTCAGAGAGTAGTAGTATTCTGGAACCAACCTATGATTTCACTTATGTATGGAACTCCTGGTGTGCAAATTACATTTACCAGGCCAGATCTACAAATGCTTCTAAAATTTATTACCTTAGAGAATAGTCTGGGACCAGTAGGAAGATAAATGACTTTCCCAGGGTCACATAGTCATTATGAGTCAAAAGGTTAGCTCTTTATCTAGTACATTGGGCTACTTCTGAACCATCTTATCTGTGTCACTCCTTCAAGTCAGTGCCCCAGGCAACATCATCATCATCATGGTTAATTAATTATTGACTGTTGATATAACAACCAACAGAAAATATAGGAGAGAAGGATGTTATGGTAGAAAGAATACCAGAATAGATTTTATAGGTGGTTCTGCCATTACTATCAGTGTGAACTTGGGTATCTGAAAATCAACCATTTGAAATATATGATCCCTAAAGTCTGTGATTTACCATTCTTTCCTTTAAGGGCCTTCCCAGCCAATATTTTAAAAATTGGATTTTATTGCATTCAACATTTATTAAATGTTTTAAACATGGAAAGCACTGTGCTAGGTTCTGGGGCACAAAGATAAAAACTAATGCCATAGTCTATGCAGGGAGAGGGAAACCAGTTTTGAAGACTACTAGAGAAAATGGCTCTCTTCTTGATTTTCAGAGCAGCTTTAAATATTTGTACAGAAGACAAAATCAAGATTAACCTTGATTGACCTTTCTTAAGATCCTGCAAAATTCTTTTTGTCATCCTTCTATAAATTTTTCATAAAGAATCTACTCTGCAGACAAGAGGGTTTTCTCAGGTTTGTGGTATTTAGATTTGTTGTTGTTGCTTTTATCTAAACCTTTTATTTCATAGGTGCAGAAAACTCAGTAATAAACCTTCAACCAATGCAGATCAGCAATTCTTCTGCAATTTGTAATCTTAGAGAGCTTTTTTTTGGCGGGGGGAGCATTGGAGGTTAAATGACTTACCCAGGATTATATAGTCAGTATTTGTCAGACCCAGGACTTTATAAAACCCATATCTTTCTCACTCCAGGTTTGGCTCTCTGTCCACTTAATTTTACTACCTACATGTTAAGGTCAACAACAGTCAAATTAATATCTGTAGATAGTCACTGATAAAAATGTTAAATAGCACAGGGTGGAACAGAGGTCAATACTTGTCAGTCCATTGGAGAACTTCTTCCAAACTGACATGGCACAACATACCAAAATTCATGGGATGAAGCTAATGTAGTACTTGGGGGAAAATGGTGGTTGGTTGGTTGTCCTTTATTCTCAAAGAGGACCAAAATGACATCACTGTGCTAGAGTCAAGTTTCAATGTGTCTAACTGTGGCTGATCAGGCCAATATGAGCTTAGAATGCCCCACTACAGGTCAGGTACAAATAGTCCATGTGAATATTTGGGGTGGATGTTCTAAATTTGTGCATCCTGCATTTCCTTTGAGCTGTTTCAATTCTGCTTTGCTCATAGAGCACAGTACCTTCTCTGATGTGGGCACACCGTGCTGAGTGGTCCTGTGCCAGTGTCTCCCACGTCACACAATCAAATCCAAAGTTCTTGAGAGAGACTTTGAGAGTGTCCTTGTGTTGCTTCTTCTGACCACCATGTGAACACTTGACCTGTGTGAGTTCTCCATAGAACAGTCTTTTTTGGCAAGTGTACACTTTGCATTCGAACAACATGGCCAGCCCATCGGAGCTGCACTCTCTGAAGCAGAGTTTGAATGCTTGGCAGTTTAGTTTGAGTAAGGACCTCGGTGTCTGGTACCTTATCCTGCCAGCTGATCTTCAGAATGTTCCTAAGACAATTCAAATGGAAGCGATTCAGTTTCCTGGCGTGGTGCTGGTAGACTGTCCAGGTTTCACAAGCATACAGCAATGAGGTCAGTGCCACAGCTCTGTAGATATTCAGTTTGATAATCAGTCTAACACCTCTTCTCTTCCGTGCTTTCCTTCTGAGCCTCCCAAACACTGAGCTAGCTCTGCCAATGCGTGTGTCAACCTCATTATCAATGTGTGCATCCCTGGAAGGTACACTACCAAAGTAAGTGAATTTATCCACAGCATTCAAAACTTCTCCATTTACCGTAACTGATGTTTCCACATATGGATGGTGTGGTGGTGGCTGATGGAGCACCTCTATTTTCTTGGTGTTAATTGTTAGGCCAAAATTAGCACAAGCAGCAGAGAATTGATCCTTACTTGGTTTCATCTCAACTTCAGAGGCTGCATTGAGTACACAATCATCTGCAGACAGAAAATCATGCACCAGCACTCCCTCTACTTTGGTCTTGGCTTGTAATCTTTTCTAGTTGAAGAATTTACCATCTGTGAGGTAGCTGACCTCCATGCTGTGTTCATCCTCATAGAAAGTATTTGACAACATCACTGAAAACATCATGCTAAAATGCATGGGAGCAAGCATACAGCCTTGTTTCACTCTATTGGTGACTGGGAAGGTATGAGAGCATTGGCAGAATAAAAATTCCAAATTAAACACCTTAATAGAAATACTGAAAATCAAAGGAGAAATTAATAAAATTGAAAGTGAAAAAAACCATTGAACTAAGAGCTGGTTTTGTGAAAAACAATGCAACAAACATAAGATAAAAACAAACCATTGGCTAATTTAATTATAAAAAAGAAAGAAGAAAATAAAATTATCAGTATCAAAAATGAAGAGTGAATTTACAACCAGTAAAGATGAAATTAAAGCAATCATTAGAAGCCATTTTGTCCAACTTTAGGCCAATAAAACTGACAATTTAAATTGCTGAATAGTTCCAAAAATATAAATTGCCCAGACTAACAAAAGAGGAAATAGAATACTTAAATAACTCTATTTTAGGAAAAATTAATTGAACAAGTCACAAATGAGCTCCCTAAGGTGGGGGGGGGGCAGTTACCCAGGACCAGATGGATTTATAAGTGAATTCTACCTAACATTTAAAGAACAATGAATTCCAATATAATATAAACTGTTTGAAAAAATAGATAAAGGAGTTCTACCAAATTCCTTCTTTGACAAAATGCGGTTTTAATAAAACCACGGAGATCAAAAACAGAGAAAGAAAATTAGAGCCCAATTTCCTTAATGAATATTGATGCAAAATTTTAAATAATATATTAGCAAGGAGATTATAGCAAAATATCTCCACGATCATACTCTATGACCAGAGTGGATTTTTACTAGGAATGCAGGGCTGATTTAATACTAGGAAAACTATCAGCATCATTGACCATATCAATAACAAAAACAACAAAATTATATGATTGTATCAATAGATTCAGAAATTTTTTTTTTTATCAAATACAACACCCATTCCTATTAAAAAACACTAAAAAGTATAGGGATAAGTAAAACTTTTTTTTTCTATGATTTACTGGCTTTAATGAGTCCCTGTAAAATGAGCGCATTCCTGCAAAGTAGAGAGGATCTGAAATGGCAAGAGTTTGGGGAAGGGAGGCACCCACAAAGTGCCGCCACCTTGACCTTCAGTCACAGGCCAATCTCTAGCAGTCATGTAGGCCCACTGACATCCTCAATGTGACTGACCATCCTTACAGAGCATAACTTCTATAACCCCTGCCCAAACTGTCAGGGCCAAGCCAAGCTTTTGAAGGGTCTGCCCTCAGGCCTCCCTGTGTCCATTCTGTGCAGGGGAAAATTAAATGCTCCATTCAATATCTGTGTGTTAGGCACACAACAGAGGGCACAGACTGGGGGTAGAATAGTGTACCCCTCCCCCACTCAGTCTTAACTGATTCCTGATTCTTTTCAGCTGCTTCAAGCAGCTGATAACCAGAGCCTAAGGACTCACTTCATAGCCTTTGCCCTGAGTTAACTGCTAGGAGGTGAGAGGAAAGATGGAGAATTGTGACCTCAGCATCTGGGTCCAAGGAAAAGCCCTAGCAGTTTCGTTCCCCAGTCACATTACTTCTTACTGTACCTGCGAAACAAAGCCAGAGGAGAACCTGGGTGAGGAAGTTCCCAGCTCCTGGCTCAGGTAAGAGAGTAGTTGGAAAACCAGCACCATAGTCTGGCTTCCCCTGAAGCCCCTCAGATAGTCTTAATATCCAGAGTCTAAGGCTTGGACAGACTGGCATTGGGCCTTAACCATATGGAGGCACCTCTCACGCAAGGTGAACTGGGACCAAGTGATCAGCTGTAGCCACGTGCACACGATGGGCACCAGCACCAGCAAGTAGAAGCATCCCTGATGTAACGTTGGTGCCCGAGGTGGGGCAGGGGGATCCAGCCGAGGCCTAGCACTGCCCACCAGGGTCTGCAAGAGCTGCTGGATGATGTCATCCCAGTATAGAAGCAAAGCAGCCAAATGCCCAGCAGTGGGGCAAAAGTCTGGCCAGGCTTGGTCACCAAGGCCACCATCCCAAAGAGGAGTGCTGAAGCAGCCTACTTCCAGTGGCTCAACACCAAGTCCTCATCCACCAGGTCTGTGACCACCAGGGTCAGCAGCTTACAGGTACCCTCCGTGAACACACGGTTGCTGGCAACGAAGCTGCAAAGCTGGTGGAGGTGTTCTGGTCCAGTCAGCAACATGAGTAGATTGAGGCTGAAAAAGGAAGAGCCCTTGAACCACTGCATAAACTCACCACCTTTGGCACAGCGCCAGGAAGTACAGGTTGTTGAGACGCACAGTGATGTGGTACACCCCCAGCAAAAAAGAGGCCATGGAGAGAGAGATCTGGTCTGACAGCAAGTACTTCAAGAAGAGAGGGAAAAAGTTGCTGTTGAAGTGGCAGTGGTAGACCTGTACCAAGTTCATGACTATGAACAAGAGGAAGTTTTGGTGGTGTGCCAGCTGCTGGAGGTACTCACTCAGGGTGACCCTCTTTTCCTCCTCATTTGCTGATGGTTTCTCCACATCTGGGCCTTCTGAGGCTGAATGTGGGCCCCCCAGTGTCCTCTCTTCTGTCTCAGAATGCTGCCTCAGTAGCCAGGTGGCTCCAGTAAAGCCAAGCCCAGAGCAGCAGCCAGAACCACACAGAAAACACAAAAGGAAGAGAAATCTTCTTTGTTCCACGAAGTGTGGGAGGTGAGGATGGAGAGGGAGCCAGCTGTGCTGAAGAGAGAGCAGTAAAAATTGAGGCGTGTTTGGCAGTGGGCAGACAGGGCCAGGTCAGCCAGAAAAGCATGGTGACTAAGGTCTATCAGGGTCATGAAGCAGTCATATAGACAAAAACAAAGCAAGAACTGCATCCCCATGGGTGCCCATCATACCCAGAATGCCAGAAAAGCAAGAGCCAGCAGTGGGCCATGCCAGCTGAGAGTCTGGAGCCTCATCAGAACCACATACTGGGATGGGATTGAAGCCCCTGTCCTGAGTGGGGAGCTGAGGAAGACACGGTCACTAAGCCAGCAGAAGAGTGGGTCACCAAGGCTGTTCCAGAGGAGAAACACTGTCTCTCTGACCCAGAAGACCAGCTTGTCAGTCTTGTACACAGAGACAAACGTCCATGTAGTAGAGCAGGACCACATTGTGTAGACTGGAGACAAAGAGTGACAAGGAACCATAGACCACTGTGGTGGGCAGGCTGAAGAGCCAGGCCAGGGGATGACCTGCCATGGCCCACAGCCTCAGGCCTCAGTGGATCAGGGATGCCAATGCACCTGCCTCCTTCCTCCCTTTCCCAGGCCAGACCATCCTTGTCCCCAGTTATCTACTCCAACCCCTCATTTTACTACTGAAGAAATTGAAGATGTAGGTGAAGCCAATCTCCTAAAGCTTTTCTTAAAATGATAAGTAGTATCTGTCTAAAACCAATAGCAAGCATTCTGTGTAATGGGGATAAGATAGAAGCCTTTCCAATAAGATCAGGGATGAAGCAAGATGCCCATTATCACCATTATTATTCAATATTGTGTTGGAAATACTAGCTATAGCAATGAGAGGAGAAACAAAAAGGAAAGAATAAGCAAAGGAAACAAAGCTATCACTTTTTACAGATTACATGACGGTATGTATACTTAGAGAACCCCTGAGAACCAACTAAAAAACTAAGTGAAACAATGAATAATTTTAGCCAAGGACATAAAATAAACCTGTACAAATCATCAGCATTTCTATATATTACCAACAAAAAGAAATCCTATTTAAAATAACTCCAGACCAACTGACATGAAATGGGTACACTTTGGGACAGCTACCCCACAAGGTCTGTGTCCACCTGTTTGTGCTATCGTCTATATACCTATACCTCTCTATCTTTTCTGCAATAGTGGGAGAGACTATCAAATGCTTTCCTCTTTTCTACTTTTTGGGATGGGGCCTTCCTATCTCTCCCAGTTCAGTGACTCATCGCAGGTTTGGCATTACTTCCGATCTGCACAGAACCTGCTCCATTTCTGATGTTAGTTTACTCCTCTTTAGGCAGCAGCTTAGTGGGGCCCTCTGATCCAAAGGGTTCACCATATTGGTTCAGGACTTAGTGTATACCCAATCAACTTTAGTTCT
Source organism: Trichosurus vulpecula (assembly GCF_011100635.1). Classification (NCBI taxonomy): domain Eukaryota; kingdom Metazoa; phylum Chordata; class Mammalia; order Diprotodontia; family Phalangeridae; genus Trichosurus; species Trichosurus vulpecula. The sequence goes on along the minus strand of NC_050579.1, from coordinate 235,227,638 downwards.
GTTACAGCTCAGAGCTCCTGAGTTCTGTGATGTGGAGGCCTCAGTCTCTAAGGTAGAAGATACTCAGTCATATACTACCACACCCAGCTCAAATGCTTTTCTAAAATCTAGGTAACCTGCATCTTCAGGAATATATTGGAGCCAGCTAACAATAGGTTTGGGAACAATTTGTTAAGTTTTCATTGTGTGCATTTATATCTCAGAAACAGGCAGCACTATGAACAGGGCTTCATTTATTATGTTGTTGATTATCTCAATTTAAGAAAGAGTTAATAATCCAGATTAAGCATTAAATTAGGCGCATACTTCTCTTTTTTTGAGAGCCTAGTTACTAAACACCCCTGTATTGCTCTATAAACACTGCTAGAGCTTAGCATAAGGGTAGTAGAAAGTTCAGAGAACTGAGTCATCACAAGCCTGGAGGCCTGGAGACTGTAGATTAATAATGATGATGATGATGATTAATAATAATAATAATAATGGACACTTATATGGTACTTTAAGATTTGCAAAGTGCTTTATAGTCATCTCATTTGAGCCTTACAACACCCCTGGGCATCTTCTGTATTTCTCGTTCTACCAGTCTAGTAACTGTCCACAAAAAGTCTGTTATGACTCATTCTTTTTTTTATTCTTTATTTTTTTATGATTTGTTCTTAATGGAGACATGCAGACTTTGTAATCACTATCCTCTTTTCTAGATGCTCTCTGACAACTTCTTTAACAGAAATGGAGAATTTTGCCGGGAGCTGAATCAAGATCATAGGATGATTTTAGCTTTGATCTAGCAATGGAAGGGAAGTCCAAACTCCTCATTTTACATGTGAGGAAACTGAGGCTTGGAGAGGATAAGTAATAAGGCAGTAACTAGCAATCTGTATTTCATTCTAATTTTGGCACTCTTTCTACTTCACAGATTCCATTCTTTCCCATTTTTTTAAAAATAATTTTGAGAACTAACATCTGAGGTATGTGGGTTTTGAAATTAATCAGTGGAAGGGAGGGCCCATTGTAATGAAATACCAAATTTGTGGGATTTAAAAGTAGGGTGCGTGTGTGTGTGTGTGTGTGTGTGTGTGTGTGTGTGTGTTCCCTTTGTAGGTTAAGTGTAAGTCCACTTGAGTTTGTTTAAATATGGCTCAGAGGGAGGCATGAATCTGTAGTGTCTTGTCCACTCCTCTCCAAGAGAGACTTTGCGTAATGCCTGGAGAGGAGCAAGAGATTGAGGCCAGGACGCAGGGCCATTCAGCTCTCCTAGGGGAAGAGACACTGGGATAGAATTGTATCTACCTGCTCCCCTAAATGTTGCTAGTCTAGAGAAAGTTATTTTCAGGTTCAAGGCATTTTCCTGGTTACCATTCCTTAACCAAGAAAGGGTTCCCCAAGCTCTATCCAAAGGCTCAACTCCCTTTCCACCAAATACTAGTTAAACAAAGATCCTCAGAAATAGTGAATAGCAAATAAACCCATTTTATCCAAGCTGTTAGCAGAGATCAGAGAGAGCTATACACATTAGAATAGACCAGAAAACATGCAAAGTAAATGAAATCTCCCATCACAATCAAAATATCTCAACTCAGCCAAGAGAGGCAGTTACAGATCTCATCCAAGGGGAAATTCTCTAAAGTCTCTAATGTGGTAAACTGGAAATCTAGGACATGCTTGAGGCACTGGCACTTCTACATGTGAATTTCTTCCTAGTCTTTCCCTCCAGGAATCTGTCACTGAAGAAAATTTGGAAGGCAGGAGTCAGAAGTCTCCTTTCTCAGGCTCCTGCCATCTCCACCCTCACACTGGCACAGAACATAGAGAAATTGTGTTTTTCACCAATGAGAAGTCTTTTTCTAGTGCTCAGACTTGAACCCCTCAGTGTTTGTTGTTGTTCAGTCATTTCGGTTGTCCCCGACCCCGTTTGGGGTTTTCTTGGCACAGATACTGGAGTAGTTTGCCATTGCCTTCTCCAGCTCATTTACAGATGAGGAACTCCCTGCTACATTCATAAATAAAAAGTGTAGGGGAGTATGTCAAGTCATTGGAAATCAAAATTGTCAGAAATGCTTTTATGAGTGGAGTGAAGGAATTTTTAGCTGAGTCTTGTTGGATATATAGAGGGGAACATAAATTCTAAGCTATAAAGACAGCTTGAGCAAAGCCTCAAGGATAGAAATGAATAGGGTGGGCTTGACTAGGACAGAGATGTTTATTAGGGAGTACTGGGAGATGAAGTTGGATGGACAGGGTAGGATGAGGTTGTGGAGACTAAGAAGAGCTTTTCATGTTGTATGTGTGTGTGTGTGGGGGGGTACTTTTCCAATGCCTGTTGCCATTTCCACTTCCTTCCTCAGGGACTTCTAGACTCTAATGAGGCTCTGGACCCCACTGAAGCTTTTTTGCCCACCTTCTCCTCAGAATGGAAACTCTTTGTGAGAAAAGATTGTTTCATTATATTCGTAATGCCGGTGCCTAGTGCAGTTCTTCGCACATAGTAGGCACATAATAAATGCTTGTTGATTGATTGGTTGTGCCTATCTCCATAGTATGAGGGAGAGAGCACTGGATCAGGAGTTAAGAGACTGGAAGCTTCCTGGCTCTACCAGTAATCAGACAGGTAATCTTGGGCAAGTTTTTTCCTTCTTTCTTTGGAGTCATGTAGATCCTAGGTTCTAATCTCATCTCTGACATATTATCTTCGAGAACTTGGGCAAGTCATTTAACTTCCCTAGCCCGAATTTATTTATCTACAAAATGAAAGGGTTGGATTAAATGGTGTCTTCAACTCTAGATCTGTGATCCTATTAAAGTTTTCTCCTCTGGAATACAAGGAGATTGATCGTCTCTGAAGTCCCTTCAGCTTTATGATTCTGTAAGTACTTTTATGCAATGGCATCTGGTAAGTGAGTGGATGGGAGGGGTTCTGGAAAGCAAGAGGGAGAAGCAGATCTGAACAGACGGTCTAAGGCCTATGCACCTTGACTCATCAGTTCCAAAAAGTTTCATTCCATTCATCATGGCTCATTGATTCCTTGTTAGCATTGGTTTGTTTTGATTCTGCATTATTAGGCACACTGACAGCACCACAGAAACATCTTATGAAACAGCCAGAGCAGATGTACCTAGATTTTTACACACACATAAAGAATTTTTCCAATGCAAACAACCACCACCACCACCACACCCACCACATCTCACTTAACATTTCCCTATGCATCAATGGTCCTTATTACCAAATCCCTGGCTGTTGAAATAATGTGACAGATATATTGAAACCAACATAGCTTTAAAACTGAAAGGCACTGTAATGATTCATTAGTCCAGTCTTTTCATTTTACATATGAAGAAACTGAGGCATAACAAGCTTAAGTGACTTGTACAGAGTTGCATAGTAAGTCTCTAAAATTAATCGTTAAAATGAATGAAATTAGTATTCACTATTCACTAAAGGAACTTGGTTCTATTCATGGTCCTGCTTCTTACTACCTGTGTGATCTTATATCAGTCACTTAGCCTGTCTAAGTCTCAGCTTTTTCATTTGTAAAATGCAGGAGGAGGTTTAGACTAGATGATCTTCAGAGTCTCTGTCTGCTATAAATCTATGATCTGCATTTGCATTCGAAATAAAATAATTAAGGCCACATCATCTATTTTAGAGTTGAGATATTTCTTTTTCTTTTTTTTTATCAGAAAAGGCATTTATTATTTGTTCTCATGAGAAAGGATGCCACCCAAACAGTAAAGGTTGGGGGTGCCTTAATTATATTTTACATCGATTCTGTCTGAATAAATGGGTACATCCCCTGAACAGAGCAAGGGAAGTACAAAGGACTAAATACTAATTCCTTTCCCTATTTTTTTCCTTGGAGGGGGGGAAGGCAGGGCTATTGGGGTTAAGTGACTTGCCCAAGGTCACACAGCTAGTAAATGTATCAAGTGTCTGAGGCCATGTTTGAACTCAGGTCCTCCTGACTCCAGGGCCAGTGCTCTATTCACTGTATCACCTAGCTACCCCTGAGTTGAGATATTTCTATGGGAAAGTCTCCATTCTCTGGAAGAATGAACTTCAAATCTCCCATTCTGTCAGGAAGAAAGGTACTCATTTTTCTATTTATGTCATACTGTCTAGACTAAAATAGATCATTTCTTATTAGCGAGGGCCAGAGTTAGGCCCTCCTTTCTTTTTTCTTTTTGGAGGGGGGAAGGCAGGGCAATTGGGTTAAATGACTTGCCCAAGGTCACACAGCTAGTACATGTATCAAGTGTCTGAGGCCAGATTTGAACTCAGGTCCTCCTGACTCCAGGGCTGGTGCTTTACTTACTTCACCACCTAGCTGCCCCTAGGCTGTCCTTTCAATGTCCTTTTCCTTTATTCAGTACCCTCCCTTCTCAAAGCTGCTCAATGCCCTTACTGACTCTAGCTGTCCTAGCAGGCCAGGTAACACCTCAACCTCTGAGCCTTTTCTCTTTCCATCTTATTCAATCCCTCAGAGTCCAATTCAACATTTATTCATCACCTGATAAGCTCAAGTAACCATCCTAGGTGCTGAAAAGGGATGTGAGTATGGACATAGTATAATATATAGCATAATATAATTTCCTCAAGAAATTTGTAGTATGGGAGCAGGTAGGTGGTGCAGTGGATAGAACACCAGGCCTGGAGTCAGGAGTACCTGAGTTCAAATCTGGCTTAGACACTTATTAGCAAGTCATTTAACCCCAAATGCTTACATGCACGCACACACACACGCACACACACACACACACACATGCACATATGCATGCACATGCAAACACTGAAATTTGTAGTATGGTAGGGTAGATAAAATATGAACAAAAAATAACTACAATATAAAATAGATAGTGAAAAATGGATTGAGAAGAACAAAGAGCTATGAGAGATTTGAGGATGGAGAGATTTTTTTCAGCCTAAGAAGAATCATGGAAAGCTTGCTGTATGAGGAAGCTTTGGAGCCAGATCGATTTACTGGATTTTTTTATGCAATCCAGGTGTGGTTCTCTCTGAGGGCCTGGTTCTTTGCTATAGGAGAGTCAGGCTTAATGGCTTGATGAGAACAATGATTTCTACTAATTTACCAGCTAGTGAACATGTAGCTTCTTCTGAGTCTAGTCCAGTTAAAACTCTGATGGCTCCAGGAGGCCCTTAAGAGCAGGCAGCATGGTATATAATAGAAGAAATGCTGGACTGAAGGCTGGCTCCACTATTTATTATGTATGAGACCTTGAACAAGTCACATCTCTATGCCTTAATTTCATCATCTGTAAAATGAGGAGATTATACTATGCCAAATCTTCCTGATTTCCAAACTCTATCCATTATGTCCTACGGTCTCATAAAAATAGTAATGCAAGGAGATAAATTCAGATTCACAGATACTATGGATGTTTGGCCTCATTTCACAACAATGAAAAAAGATAAAATGGTGGTGCAATAAAAAAGATATAGCTACCTGAGGAAACCCATATTGGGGAAGAATGGTGGAGAATATTTGGATGAGGATCAATGAAGGGCTAGACAGCAGCCATACTGTTATTCAAATAAACATGCAGAGTATTAGATCAGAGAATGGAAATAAGCCAGGAGTTTAGGATCACAAACTTGGTATAAAGATATAAAGTAGTGATGTGAGGCTTCAACAAGCTAGTTAGCCATTGTTCAAGCTTTCTCTGTATCAAAAGCAGAGCAGCTGATAAATTCTTGACTTGTCTTTAGGATTATTTGATTTTTTCATAAGTTAAAGGAAGTAATGAGGGAGAACTAGACTGGACTGGATGTTGACTAACAAGGAAAAAGTGGTTGTTAACATCAAATTGATGGAAATATGGGAGCAAGTGACTACTCCATCTTAGTATTTGTGAGAAGAGAGGAACATTGAGGGATAGATAACTTGATGCCTATCCTAGATTTTGAGACAGCAGACTTCAAAGGATTCTGGGAAAGGAAAGGTAACAACACTTGGTCTCAAATATGATAGGAGAGACCTAAAAAGACACAAAATCGAAGAGTTCTGAAGAGGAAGAAATAGGAAAGATGTTTAAGGAAACATATATATATATATATATATATATATATATATATATATATATGCATGTGTGTGTGTGTAAGGGACTCATTTGCAAATAGATTGGATACATATGGAAGGTGGAAGCAAGGGGAGGCAATGAATGATGGATATGAAAGAATGAAAAACTTCTGTAAGAATGGTATCAGATGGACCAAAGTCCCCAAACCACCTAAGCTTAAGTGATGAATGCTAAGGACAATAACAATGGATTATTAAGCTATGTTTGGTGTGGGAAATTTCAGTAAGGCATAAAACCTGTGTTAAGGGGATGGAAGTTGAGAGAAGTTAGAGCCGCATTGGAAAGGAAAAAAATAAAACCAGAAATGGCTAAGAGGGAACTGAAACCTAAGAATGCACCAACTGGTCTTGATGAGCTCAAGTAACCAGGCCTAGACAAAGTGCATGCCATGGTACTGAAAGACCAGGTAGATGTGATTGTGGAGCGATTATCAGGTGATATTTGAAAGCCTGGAGAGAATGGGAAGGTTATAGCTAGAATGGAGAGACAAATCAACAGCCATTTAATAAGCACCTACTATAAACCCAAAATTATACTAAGAGTTGGAGATTCAAAGACAGTCCCTGCCCTCAAGAAGCCCACACTATAATGGAAGAAATGATAGGTAAAGAAGTATGTACAAATAAGATATGGACAGGATAAATTAGTGATAATCCAGATAAACAAAAGGTACTAGCATTAAGCGTGATCAGGAAAGACTTCTTTCAGGAGGTAGGATTTTAGCAGAGAACTGAAGGAAGCCAGAAAATTCAAGAGATGGAGCATAAGAGGGTGACCGTTCAAGGGATGGGAGCATAGTCAGGGAAAATGAACAAAATGGGGAGATGGAATGTCTTAATTAAGTAATAGCAAGAAGGCCGGTATCACTGGATTGTAGAGTATGTGAAGGAGAGTAAGGAACATATAAGAATATTAGAAATATAGAAATAGATGAGTGGAAGATGGACTGGATTGGGAAAGAGCCTTGAGGGAGGGAAACTAACCAACAGGTTATTGTAATTGTACAGGCATGAAGTGATGAGGATGTGGGCTAGGTTGGTGGTAGTATCAAAGGGGAGAAGGGGAAAGGATACAAAAAAAGAATCAATAGAACTTGGTGACAAATCCTATACAGGGGATGAGGGAGAATGAGTAGAGAATGGTCTCCCTTTTGATCTCTGCCCACTGGCTTCCCTGCCTTCCTCTAAGTCCCAACTAAAATATCACCTTTTGGGGGAAGGTTTTTCCAATTCCACTTAATTCTCTTGCCTTCTTTCCCTTATTCACTTCCTATTTATCTTCTTTGTAACTTGTTTGTACTTATTGGCTTGCTTGTTGTCTTCCCTGTTAGATTGTGAACTCCTTGAGAGTGAGGACAGTCTTTTGCCTCTTTTTATATCCCTGGAGCTTAACACAGTAGCTGGCATATAATAAATGCTTAATAAATGTTTATTGACTGTGTATTGACTGACTGACTAACAAAATGACACCTAGGTGGCTCGGAAGATGGTGGTGATCTCACAACTAATAGGGAAGTTAGAAAGATGGAAGGCTTTTTTGGGGAAACATAATGAGTTCCATTTTGGACGTGCTGAGTTTAAGATGTCTAAGGAACATCAAGTTCGATATATCCAGTAGGCAGTTGGAGATCCAATGATACAGGTCAGGAGAGAGTTTGTGGCAACTGATTATCACTGTATGGATGATAATAGAATCTATGAAAGCTAATAAGATCACCAAATGAAATAGTATAGCAGGAGAAGAGAATAGGGCCCAGGACAGGGCCTTGGGGGGCATCCATGGTTAAAAGGTATGACCTGGATGAAAATTAAGTAAAGGAGACTGAGAAGAGCAATTGTACAGGTAAGAAAAGAACCAAGAGAGAAGAGCAAAGTGAAAACTCAAAGAGAAGAGAGTGATAAGGAGAAAAGGGTGATTGACAGTTTCAAAGACTGCAGAGAGGTGAAGAAGAATGAAAATTTGTGAAAAGGCCATGAGATTTGGTAAGGAAGGGATCATTGGTAACTTTGGAGAGAGAGTTTTAAGTGAGTGATGAAGTTAGAAGCCAGACTACATAGAGTTAAGAAGACAGTGAAAGGGAAGGAAATGAAGATATCAATTGGAGGTTATCAAGGTTGTTGAGTTGTTTTGGTCTTGTCCAACTCTTCATGAGCCCATCTGGGGTTTTCTTGGCAAAGATATTGGGATGGTTTGCCATTTTCTTATCCAGCCCATTTTATAGATGAGGAACTAAGGCAACAGGATTAAGTGACATGTCCAGGTTCACACAGCTAGTAAATGTCTAAGGACAGATTTTAACTCAGGATGATGAGTCTTCCAAGCCCAGAGCTCTATCCACTCCACCATCTAGCTGCTCCTGATTATCATGGAGTTAATCACAAAAGGGAGGAGAGATAAAGAAGACTATAGCTAAAAAGGATGAATGAATAAAGTGAAGATTTTTAAGGTTGCGAGGAGCATGTTTGTATGTAGTAGGGAAACATCTAATAGCTGAGCAGAGGTTGAAGATTAGTGGGAGTGAAGATAACAGAAGGGGCAATCTGCTGGAGAAGGGGCAACCATCAGAGGTTCTAGGAAGGATGAAAAGGTTTGGAAAAGCCTCTTTCAAGAGTGGGATAGCTAATGGATTAGAGAGGCATAAAAGGATTGCTTTGTTTGAGTGAGATCTCAATTGAAATTATTTAGCATAAATTTGTAGTACACCATGTCAGTATACAAGATTAGCAACAACATAAGGGAGAAAGGAAATTAAAGGAAAGGGATAGTGTTGAGTTTTATGATTCACCAAAGTATCAAGATAGGGGAGAGAGGGGTGGAGCCAAGATGGCAGCATGGCTCTCCCCCTGGACCCTCCAAACATCAATTAAAAATGGCTCTGAACAAATTCTAGAACTGCAGAACCCACAAAACAGCACAGGGAAGCAGGGCTCCAGCCCAGGACAGCCTGGATGGTCACTGGGTAAGGTCTGTCATGCAGGGAGCTGGGAGCGGAGCAGAGCAGAGCCCAGCATCGGCTGCACCTGGGCCAACCAGACCCGGAGCTGGGCAGAACAGTCCCTAGCACCCTGAATCAGTGAGCTGTGGCAGTCACCAGACTTCTCAACCCACAAACACCAAAGACAACAGAGAAGGTTAGTGGGAAAAACTGTGGGGACAGAGTGAAAGGAGTTCTTGGTTTGGCCACTGCCCAGGGGTAGCGGAGGTGGTGCAGCTACAGAACTACAGCTGCAGTTGCTTCTGGCCCCAGACCCACCTGGTGGGAGGAATTAAGTGGTGGCTCAGAGCAGGAGTGCAGAGCCTGCTCAGATCTGAGTCATAGTCCAGGTTGGCAGTTCTTGGGGGAGGAGGAGCACTGGTGTGGCAGAGCTTGCAGTGTAGAAAAAGCTCTGAAAACAACAGCGCAGCCCCTCAAGCTTGGGGCAAAGTACTCCATACGCTACAAGCAGTCATACCATGATGAAAAACTCACAGGTCAAGTAGTTGTCTGGAAATATGACCAGGCAGTCAAAATGGACTCAGATTCAGTCTCAGACTTTGGAATCTTTCTCTGGTGACAAAGAAGACCAAAACATACAGCCAGAAAAAAGTAACAAAGTCAAAGAGCCTACATCAAAAGCCTCCAAGAAAAACATGAACTGGTCCCAGCCATGGAAGAGCTCAAAAAGGGTTTAGAAAAGCAAGTTAGAGAAGTAGAGGAAAAATTGGGAAGAGAAATGAGAGTGATGTGAGAAAATCAAGAAAAACAAGTCAATGACTTGCTAAAGGAGACCCAAAAAATACTGAAGAAAATAACATCTTAAAAATAGACTAACTCAAATGTCAAAAGAGCTCCAAAAAGCCAATGAGGAGAAGAATGCCTTGAAAGGCAGAATTAGCCAAATGGAAAAGGAGGTCCAAAAGACCAATGAAGAAAATACTACCTTAAAAATTAGATTGGAGCAAGTAGAAGCTAGTGATTTGATGAGAAATCAAGATATTATAAAACAGAACCAAAGGAATGAAAAAGTGGAAGACAATGTCAAATATCTCATTGGAAAAACCACTGACCTGGAGAATAGATCCAGGAGAGATCATTTAAAAATGATTGGACTACCTGAAAGCCATGATCAAAAAAAGAGCCTAGATATCAGCTTTCAGGAAATTATCAAGGAGAACTGTCCTGATATTCTAGAGCCACAGGGCAAAATAGAAATTGAAAGAATCCACTGATCAGCTCCTGAAAAAGATCCCAAAAAGAAAACTCCTAGGAATATTGTCACCAAATTCCAGAGCTCCCAGATCAAGGAGAAAATATTGCAAGCAGCCAGAAAGAAACAATTTGAGTATTGTGGAAACACAATCAGAATAATACAAGATCTAGCAGCTTCTACATTAAGGGATCAAAGGGCTTGGAATATGATATTCCAGAGGTCAATGGAACTAGGATTAAAACCAAGAATCACCTACCCAGCAAAACTGAGTATAATACTCCAAGGCAAAATATGGATTTTCAATAAAGTAGAAGACTTTCAAGCTTTCTCAGTGAAAAGACCAGAGCTGAATAGAAAATTTGACTTTTAAACACAAGAATCAAGAGAAACATGAAAAGGTAAACAAGAAAGAGAACTCACAAGGGACTTACTAAAGTTAAACTGTTTTGTTTACATTCCTACATGGAAAGATGATGTGTATAATTCATGAGACCTCAGTATTAGGGTATCTGAAGGGAATATATATTATATACACACACATATACATATATATATATGTATATAGATAGATATAGATAGATAGATAGATAGATAGATAGACAGAGGGCACAGGGTGAGTTGAATATGAAGGGATGATACCTACAAAAATAAAATAAAATTAAATTAAGTGATGAGAAGGAATATACTGAGAGAGGGAGAAAGGGAAAGATAGAATGTGGTAAATTATCTTGCATAAAAGTGGCAAGAAAAAGCAGTTCTTTTGGAAGGGAAGAGGGGACAGGTGAGGGGGAATGGGTGAATCTTGCTCTCATCAGATTTGACATGAGGAGGGAATAACATACACACTCAATTGGGTATCTTACCCCACAGGAAAGAGGGAGGAAGGAGATAAAAAAGGGGGCACAATAGAAGGGAGGGCAGATAGGGGGAGGAGGTAATCAAAAGCAAACACTTTTGAAAAGGGACAGGGTCAAGGGAGAAAATTGGATAAAGGGAGATAGGATAGGAAGGAGCAAAATATAGTTAGTCTTTCACATCATGAGTATTGTGGAAGGGTTTTGCATAATGATACACATGTGGCCTATGTTGAATTGCTTGCCTTTTTAGGGAGGGTGGGTGTGGAGGGAAGAGGGGAGAGAATTTGGAACTCAAAGTTTTAAAAGCAGATGTTCAAAAAAAAAGTTTTTGCATGCAGCTAGGAAATAAGATATACAGGCAATGGGGCATAAAAATCTATCTTGCCCTCCAAGAAATTAAGGGAAAAGGGGAAGGAGGGGGGGAGTGTGATGACAGAAAGGAAGGTTGACTGGGTAATGGGGCAACCAGAATATATGTCAACTTGGAGTGGGGGGAGGGTAGAAATGGGGAGAAAATTTGTAATTCAAACTCTCATGAAAATTAGTGCTGAAAACTAAAAATATTAAATAAATAAATAATGATTTTTTAAAAATAAAAAATGAGATAGAAAAAAAGATGGAGAGATAGGACAATGTGCAAAAATTTTGCAAAAAAGGAAGAACATGGAGCCTTCAAAGTGTAAATCTTTGAGCTAGAGGCATGGTTCACAAACATTTAGAAAAGGAAGTCATAGTCACTAGGAACTTGCATGGCTTCTTTGAGAACACATTATATAAGATAAAATTCGTTTCCTTTTTTGACAAATACTAGACTGATAGATCAACAGGATATTGCATATAATAATATTGTAAATAATAACCTGGATTTCAGCAAAACGTTTGATAAGCCTTCTTTTGCTATCCTAGTTGACAAAATAGCAAGATGTGATGGAAATCCGTATCAACAATGCTACTTGCCGCTACTGTGGCTCTGTAAGACTAATAACACCAGCATACAGGAGGCCTTCTGGCACAGGTTCTTTGATATGGTTTTCTAAGGAAAGCAATTTTAAAGGGGTAATAATCTTACTTTAGTTAAACATACATATATCATTCACTTAGTTCAAGGGAAAAAGTCAACACCCTGAACTTTCAGAGAAAATGCAAGCAGAAATTACAAACAGGAATTACAAGAAGAGAGAATAACAAAAACCAACAGACAGACCAAATCACAATACATAGTTACCAGAGAGAGAAGCACCAACATGTGGGTTTTTAAACCCACAGGCTCCAACAGCTACCTAGAGTCTTGTCTGGTCAAATCACATGCTACTCTTCCAGTGAGTGAGAGCCCCAAACAAAATACTGACCTCAGAGTACATACACACTTCTTTGGGGTCAGAGAGTATCACAACCAGGTGACTCTAACCCATGTGACCTAAGCATTCTTGTGACTTAAGCAGGTCATCAAAGACTCCCGTTTTAATCAAAGACTCTTGATTGAGGCAAAGGCAAGACTCAATCAAAGGCATGCAATTGCCTCTCTGCTGAGAAGCACTCAAACAAAAAACAACAAAAAGTCCCACTTTGCTTGCTATTACATTTGAAAGGCAAGACTCATCAAAGGCATTTGATTACCTCAGTGCTGAGAAGCCTTCCAGAACAAAAGACAACAAAAAGTCCACTTTGCTTGCCATTACATTTGAAAAGCAAGACTCATCAAAGGTACTTGACTGCCTTAGTGCTGAGAAACACTCCTAAACAAAAAACAAAGGCAAAAAGTCTCACTTTGTTTGCCACAAAATCATAGAACAGTTCAGTGAATTTGGAACAGGTTGAATAGAAAGAGCAGTCATTGACATCAGCTTGGAGAAGGATCTGTAGTAGAATGCCCAAGGGATCTGTCATTGGCCTTGTGAAGTTCATTATTTTTAACGTTGACTCTGACGGAACCATATATAATGACATACTTATTTGTGAAAGTTGAAAATAGCACAAATATGAGAACTCTATCTGAGATATAGGATACCAGAGGCAGGATCAAAAAATATTTTGACTAGATAGATGGATAGCTTTCAATAGGATAAAATTTAATTTAGATGAATTCAAGGTCCTTTCTTTGGTTTAAGAAAATTGTCAGTTGTACAGATGAAAGTTGGTGAACACTTGGTTGTACAACAGTTTATATAAAAAAATAACCAAAGTTCTAAGTGGAATGAAAGTTCACTATGAATCTGTGTGCTGTGGCATCCAAAAAAACTAATGTAAGCTTATACTAGAATTATTAGAGGCATGGTATTTGGAACAAGGGAAGTGATACTACTATCATACCTGGCCCTAGTCAGATTACCTCTGTGATATCCTCTTGCATTCTTGTCATCACTTCATGAAGGATATTATCAAAATGGAGTACATCTCATAGATGGAGATGAGGATGATGGGAGGACTGAAGACCATGTCTTATAAAGGCAGGTTTAAGGGAGTGGTGTTAAGGGGGAAGATAACATAAGGTTAAGCTCCATGTTATATATGCATTTCAAAAGCTAGAAATGTGGTTAGGCAGGCAGGCTGAGCTCAGTATTATCTCGATGCCTTTCCCTACCTACTCATCCACGTGGAAGAACATCAGGGGTTTGTAGTAGGGAAAAAACAAACCTGGGGTACTCTTAACTACAGAACATTTGGTAGCTATTGCATAAATAAACCCTTTCATGGGTAATGACCAAATATAATGTAGTCTTCATAGATTAAAATTAGATAGTAGATGGAATGCTCATCATCAGACAAGGTGAACTCAAGAAAGAGCCATGCCCCATGAACCAGGAAGTTTAGTCCAAAGAAAAGATTAATTATGAAGTGGAGGTGTGTTGGAACCAGCTTTAACGGGCATATGAGAGTCCATTGTTAAATTTTCAGTGTGCGCATTTACAGAAATGACAATTGCTACAAATCAGGGCTTGGTTTATTGTTTTGTTAGTTGTCTAGATTTAAGAAAGTGTTAATAATGCACATAAAGCTTAGAAGTACATTTTCCCCTGAAGAGCTGATTGTTAAACATTTATTAGCACACTCCGGTATTGCCTTGTAAACATTGCTTGAGCTCCACAGGAATGCAATAGAAGACATAAGGGTTGAAATCATTAAGTATCCGGAGGTCTGGTGATTGTAGGCAAATAACAATGATAATAATAAAAGTAATAACCGTAGCAATAACAATAATCACTGGTATTTATATAGTGCTTTAAGATTTGCAGATTGCTTCCTGTCCATTATCTCATTTGAACTTCTAAAGGTATTTACTAGCCAAGAGGACTCTGCTCTGTGTCTAAAGACACCAGGGGCAGAGACTCTCTAATTGGAGGTGTAACGATTTTTATTCAAGACTGTGAAAATGAACAGACAGACATAAAGGAAATACTTAAGAGGGGAAAGAAAGAATGAACTTCAAATCTCCCAGTCTAAATAACTTATTCCAATAATATGCATATTTCTTAGTTACCACAAGAGCATTCTAAACTAGATTAATTTCAGATAGGAATAAGACAGATGTGAAGCTGGCAGTGTTACTATGGTATTAGGAAGCAGACTACTAAAAGTGTTTCAGTGCCGGATGAGGTACAATCTTCTTTCTCATGGATCATAGATTTAGAACCAAGAGGGACCTAGGGCATCATTTAGTCCAATCCTCTTATGTTACAGATGAAAAAACTGAGTCAAGAAAGATTAAGTGACTTGTCCACAATCACAGAGGCAGAATTTGAACACAGGTTCTTTAATTTTAAATTCAGTAGTTTTTTTTCCTTTTTTAAATCTTATTTTATTTTTCAGCTAAAATCTGTTTTCTCTTTCTCCCATTTTCCTTCCTCCTCATGACCCCCTAGAACTTGTAATTAATATGCAGAGCCAAACAAAACCCATTCTCTCCTTAGCCGTGTCCAAAAATTTATTTCTCATTCTGCATATTGAGTCTGTCATCTGTCAGGAGATGGGTAGCATGTTTCATCATGAGTCCTATGGATTTGTGGTTGGCTCTTGTATTAATCAGAGCTCTTAAATCTTTTGGAATGATTTGTACCTTTATGATCTTATTGAATAAATTATTCTCCTGGTGCTGCTCACTTCACTCTGCATCAGTTCATATAAGTCTTCTCAGGTTTCTTTGAAATAATCTCTTTCAACATTTCTTAATATACAGCGATAATCCATTATGTTCACATATCATAATTTGTTTAACCTTTCCTCAATTGATGGGCTCCCTCCTAGTTTCTAGTTCTTTGCTACCACAAAAAGAGCTGCTATAAATAGTTTTATACATGAGGGTCCTTTTCCTTTTCCTTTGAGCTCTTTGAGGGTATAGCTAATACTCTTTTTGCTGTATTACATTGGCTTTGGCCTTTCTGGTGGTGCCATGTATTTCCCACCTGATTCTTAATATATACATTTCTTATGTGTACATTTAGAGTATCTTATGTGTATCTCTAGAGAACCCTCTTTCAACTTCTTTCAATTAATTCTGAGTTTATATAAGCTTAAGACCTTCCCCACCACATTTCCCCTTTTATTATCTCTTGTAGAGCTCCTTATCAGTTAAGAATCAGTTCAACAATTACCATCTCCATGAAAACATCCCTGATTCTCCCAGATGAATGGATTCTTATCCTCTTCCAATTTTTATAGAATAGCTTGTTTCCATCTCTTATTTGTCCTTGTCACACTCTACATTGTATGAGATGTATTCATGGAAAGGTTGCATTCTTTTTGGCAAACTGTAAGCTCCTAATGCAGTGCTTAATAAATGTTTGTTGAACTGAGATAAATTGGAAATAAGAGATTACATGTAGAAACAAACTCCATCCAGAAATTTTTACCCCCAAAGACCAGTAATAATTTTGACATGTGTGTGGATAACATTGATAACAGTGCTACATTTCCATACAGAGACTATGAAATTAACTTCATTCTTTATCAATCAAAGAAGTTAAACAATGAAGAGAAAAGTGGATTTTTAGGGGTGAGGAGAAAAGAGGAGGGGATGTGTCTGAGTGAGCAAGTTTACCATGGCATTGCATTTTTTTTTTGCATTTTCCTTTTAATTAAAAAGTACAATGTATCTTACCTTTCTTAAAATATTTTAACATGCAGAGGGCATCCATAGGAGTAGTCAATTCCTGCTGTGCTATAATTTGAGGGTCACTCTATGGCTCCAAATTTATTTGCCTCTTCTGTAAAATGAAGGGATTGAACAAGATCAGAGTTCTCAATGTTGAGTCCATTACTTTGCTTTAAAAAAATATTTTGACAACTATATTTCACTATAATTAATTTCCTTTGTCATCTGACGTATTTTCTTTTATGCATTTTAAATCAATATTATTAGAAGGGGTCCTTAAGCTTTACTGGATTGTCAAAGGGGTCCATGACACACAAAAAAGGTTAATAATCCTTGCTTTACAAGAATATTCCTTCTACGGTTGTAAGGGCAAGCAAAATGGGACTTTTTACTGTTTTTTCTTTTGGAGTGCTTCTTAGCACCAAGGCAATCAAGTGCCTTTGATTGAGTCTTCACCTTTGTTTGTAGGAAGGCCCACACCCTTTTGCTAATTAGGTCACAAGAGGTGTGAAGTGCTCTGACCCTGAAAAAGGGTATATATTCTCTGAGGGTAGCCATTAAGCTAGAACTCGCAGAACTCTCAGAACTGTGGGAGGAACGGTTTTGCTTTGGGGGCTTACTCACTGGAAGAGTGTCTTGTGATTTGACCAGACAAGACTCTAGGTAGCCGTTGGAGCCCCCAGGCTTTGAAAAACCCAGATGCTGGTGCATTTCTTTCCGGTAACTATGTATGTAATGTCTTAGACAGACAGCTAGAAGCCTGTCTGCTGACTTGCGTTATTTTGCTCTATTTATATAATTTCTGCTTGTGATTTCTATTTGTGTTTTCTCTGAAGTTCAAGGTGCTGACTTTTCCCCCAGAGCTAAGTGAATGATACATGTATGTTTAATTAAAGTGAGATTGTAAACCCCTTAAAGTTGCTTTCTTTAGAAAAGCAGATCAAAAAAACTATGCTAGTAACCCTCCTGTGTGGTGGTGTTATTGGCCTTATACTTCCACAGCAGCTGCAAGCAACATTGTTGTTACAATGGTTTTGCCTGGTTCTGGAAAATTCATTATTAGCTATTCACTCCTTTGACTAAACCACTGACTCCTTTGAACATTATTATTTTTTACTCCTGTATCCCTCCCCTTTCTTCATCTAAGAGAAAGAGCTATCCCTTATAACAAAAAAATTTTTTTTAAAAGAAAAAAAAGAGAAAGAGAAAAAGCTCACTAAAATTAATAATACATAGAAAAAAGTTGACTTTTTACATAATGTTACACTCTGTGGACCTAGACCTCTGCAAAAGAGGCCTATTAGATGGTGAACTCCTTGAGGGTAAGGATTATCTTTTGCCTTTTCTTGTATTCCCAGCTCTTAGCACAGATTGTGGTCAACTGTAGGTACTTAATGGATATTTATTAACTGACAAAAGAGGTCTGTCGAGGGTGTGGAGATATCTTTTCATTCCTCTTCTTTGGGGCCAACCTTTTACAACATTCAGTTTCAATAATTTTGTGCTTGTCATTCTTTCTATTACACTGTTGAAATTATTGAGTATATTGTTTTTCTAGTTCTGCTTCACTCTGCATCTGCATCAGCTCATGGAAGTCCTTCCATACTTTTCTGTATTTATCAAGTTCAAAATTTCTTACAGCAGAGCAATATTCCATCACATTCATGTGCCCCAATTTGTTTAACCATTGGACAACCTTTTTAAAATATAGATCCCCTTGGGAAAGGTAATAATGGAACTATCCCTTAGTGTACCAGTAGTTAAAAAACATAATGACAATTAGCTTATTAGCTATAGTTGAACTAATTATGTTCTTTAAAAATCATGAAAGAAACAGTTTTGACTTAGGTCAGAAGGGAGAGAGTCATTTTTTTGAGCACAGGGACCTTTGGGGAGGTAGGGAAATTGGTAGTCAACAGACAGTAGTAAAATGTAAGTTCTTTGAGGGCAAGGACTATTTTTTTCATTTTTGTCTCTGTATTCCCAGTGCCTAACAGAACTTCATAAAAACAGTAGGTACTTATATGTCTGTTAAATTGAAAAAGGTACTAAGTGATAGAGACTGTGAGTGGGAGGCATAGGAGAAAAATTAATTTTACTTATTTTAGAATTTTCCTGAAGCCCATGTTTACTCAAGCTATATGTTCATAACCAATTCATCAGTTTCTTAGGACAAAATTTCTGTTCAACTGAATGTAGGTAGATTTTTTTTGGCTTGATAAAATTAAATTAAATACTTTGCTGCTGCCTAGTGGTTAAATATTTTCCTTCATTCTTCCAAATTGCCATATTGCTGATTCAGTGTCGTTCCCAGTAATGGACGTACCTCCCCAGAATTTCTGTTCTGACAGAGCCAGAAGTCCAGAAAAGCACCAACAATCAGGTACTGAAAGGAGTTTGGTGAGGCATAATCTGATGAAAACATGAAAATATCAAACTTGGCAAGTCAGGTGGTTGCAAATGTAAGGTATGCTCTCCTAGACAAGTCCTCCACCATAGAAAAGTTTTTTTTTATCATACTTTCTGTGAAACTGTATTCTTATAAAGATATGATCTGAATGAAGGTTTAGAACAACAGTCTTCTAGTTTTTTTTCTACTCTCAGGACCCCACAAGAGGTTCCCTAGGCATGGTATAGAGGGAAGAGCACTGAAGTCAAAGGACCTGGATTTAAATCCCACCTTTGATGGCCTTGAGTAAGTCATTGAACCTTTCTGAGCCTCAGTTTCCTCATCTGAAAAATGAGAGGTTTGGACTTGTTGGCTCCTAAAATCCTTTCCAGGGTCTAGAATTATGATCATATAATTCTAGCCCTTCCCCCTCCACCAAAACAGGTTTGTTTTGCAGATTGTCAGTGGTATTTTTAATTAGGAGATAAAGGGTATAGGAGCAGGGAAGTTAAGGACCTGCTCAAAGAGAGGCTGAAGGCAAAATCTCATGGCCCCAAGTGACTCGGGGCCATATTTTTGCCATTCTCCTTTCAGCCTCACCCCATTGAAATCAACGCATCTTCGAGCTCGCCCTACTCTGTTTCTTAAGTGTCTAGGGTAACAGCTAATCAGTCAATCACATAACAGAGATCTAATATGTGCCCAGAATTTTGGAGGTTGGAAAAATGTATAAGCTAGCTATTTACTTGTGAAAAATATAAGAGTCCTAGGAAACAACAGCAAACATATAGGACAGCATATTATTAAATGCTGAGTGATGTGGAATAGACTGTAAGTGCTGAGAGGAAAGTGAGATCTTTGAGGGCTGGAAGCGGGTTAGATGGTCACTGAGGTCCCTTCCAACTCTCAAATACCATGATTCTGTGATTAGTCAGAGAAGACTTCATGGAGGAGGTAGCAGAAGGTAGGCCTTGAAGAATGGGTAGGACTTGAATAGAGAAAGGGATGAGCTTTCTAGACATGGGAGAAAAGATAGTAAAGGCACAGAGGGGAGAAGAAGACTCCATAATTCTTTCTCTGGATGTGGATGGCCTTTTCCATCATGAGTCTTTTGGAGCTGTCTTAGAACCTTCATTGCTGAGAAGAGCCAAGTCTATCAAAGTTAGTCATCACAGAAGCAATGTATCTGTGGTTGTGTAGAATGTTCTCCTGGTTCTGCTGTATTGGTGGTACAAGACTGGCTTGACTAGAGTAGAAGGTGGAGCAAATAAATTAATCTGATAAAGGAAAGTATGGTACTATGTTGCTAGAAGGGAACAGGAGGAGAAGGCTCATTACCCATCCCCAAAGTCCACTGAATTACGCCATCAGTGAGTCTTGCATTGGATGGTTCTGTGATTTGCCATGGCCGCATTTGATGTCCATGTCTTTTAAAAATAGCTATATAATTATATTTATATCTATATCCACACACATACATACATACACATATATGTATGTATGTGTGTGGATATATATATGCATATATACATATATATAAATATATAAAACACTTTAATGTTTGCAAAACACTTTACAAATATTATCTCATTTAATCCTTACAACAACCCTGATAGGTAGGTGCTATTATCATTCCCATTTTACAGATGAGGAACTGAGGCTCTAAAATGTTATGACTTGTCTGGGGGCCACACAGCTAGTAAGTGGCTGAGCCCAGATTTGAATTCAGGCTTTTCTGACTCTGAATCTATCTATTCGATCATCTACCTGCCTCCAAACTTTAGGTAGTTTAAAAAAAAAAAACTAGGGCAATCACCTATATATTCCAAGGTGGAGATGAAGCTGTCTTTAAACTCTTGGAGTTGCTCCCTGTGGTTAGAAAACAGCCTTGGCGTGCCTTGGGAAGGTACAATTTCCCACCATACTAGCAGGAGCTGGCTAGTAGCTGACTAACATGATCACTATTTCAGTAGGAAGATAGATGATTAAATGATGCTAGTGGTTTCATAAACATTTGGCTGATGCCATGGGAAAAAAAGTAGGTCTTAACTGCACAGATATCTAATGAAATCATTCTTTCTGTGAGACTGAAGATAATATCTTGATGCTTGTCCCATGAGATGGAAAGGCAAGTTCGTGTTTAGATTTACTTCTTTCTAACTAATCACACCAATGGACTTTGGTTCAAGTTGGCCGGAGAATGAAGTCTGTGTTAAATGCATTTGCTTCATCTAATGGAAATCCAAACTGTGAAGTTCAAACAACAGTAGGCCATAGATAAAGGGGTAATGACTACCAAGGGAGCTGGTATGATGTAGTGGAAAGAGGAAGGAAGAAAGGAAACAATCACTTATTAAATTACTACTATGTGCCGGGAACTGTGCTAAATGCTTTAAAAATATTATGTCATTTGATTGTCACAATAACCCTGGGTGGTAGGTGCTATTATCACCCTCATTTCACAATTGAGGAAACTGAGGCAAATAGCAATTAAGTAATCTGTCCAGGTCACATAGCTAGTTAAGTGCCTGAAGGTGTATTTGAATTCAATTCTTCCTAACTCTAGTCCCAGAGCTCTATCCACTGTGTCCCACTACTTCCTCTAGGAGCACTGACTTTGGAGCTAAAGGAGTTCCCATCCTTGATCTGCCAATTACCATCTGTCAATGGGACCTTGGGGGATAGAATTTCATCTCTTGGGGCCTCAGTTTTCTCCTCTGTAAAATAAAGGGGGTCATCTACACAAGTCTTACTCTAATGTTTTATACTTATGTGGAGATGGCTCTGAAGAGTTTCAACAATTTTTCAGAAATGTTTCCTATTCTTGTACAAGTTCGCTAGGTGACCTCTGAGGTCCTTTTCAGTCCTTTGATTCTGTGATACCAACTTTGACCCAGGCTCTAATCATTCAAGGATCTGACCACATAGATACAGCTGATTCTGAAATGACTGGTATTTCTGCAATCAGTACTTTCCCATATGTTCAGACAAAGTCAGTGCCATCTTCATGATATTGCTCAGAATTTGGCATATCCAGTACTTTTCAACTGTCTCCTTTTTTTGTGAAGGGTAAAAGCTAGAGATTTATTGTTATTTTGTGATTAATAAATTGTCAAATTGGCTATGACACTTTCCCACAACTAAATATCACCATTTGCCAGTACAGAAGTTGGTACTTAACCAGATTGAGGAACAAGGCAAAAAGAGCAGACATGTGAATATTGTTGGTTACTCAACTTACACTCTTTGTGTCTATGTACTTTACATTATTCTCACCAAGGAAAAGTGTCTGAACAGATTATTGGGGTAATATGGCCTCCACAACCTTTTTTGCAGAAAGCACTTACAGAAATAATAGACTTCAGTTTCAATATTTTCCTTGATTTTATTGGTCAGCACCCATGTTATTTGAACATATTTCAGTTTTTAAAACTATATACAAGGGGAAAAAAAACTGGCCTAAGAGAATACTGAACCAGTCAGTCAAATATATGACTAACTTAGGTCATCTCTGAATTGATACTAAAGGGATGTACCACTCCAACAGCTTTAGAATTAAGCAAATAGGATTTCTCTGGAATCAACTGTCTTCTTAAAGAAAGTATTTATGATGTACTTGCATGAGGCAGCTGAGTCTCCTCTAAGCCTTTGGACTCTCTTATTTCTTGATTACAAATTGTATTTTCCAGCATATTTTCTATTACTCTGCTTTGTGCCTAATATCACATTTGATTTAAATGAGTGTCAATACATATGTTGACAGCTGGAAAGAAATCCTTGTCAACAGAACAGAAATTTGAGCAAGTCTTACAAACCTGGAGTATTTTTTTTAATATGAATTCAACAACAAAATGGTGTGGTTGTTTGAAGGACAAGCCTAGTCAAGTACAGAAAGACTGATCATTAAAAGGTTGACCAGTAGGTGATATTTGTTTGACCATAGTGATTCATGGGATAAGGAAAGATACTGGATTTGTGGGTGGGGTCAACAGAGTAGCACTCCCTGGGTGGGCCTGGCCACTAATGGGCACACTTCTATCATAATTGTATACTGGTTGATAGTGTGAAGCAGACAGCAGCCTCTCTGCCCACTGCCCTTCTTTGAGCTGGGATGTTTGAGGATGTCCCCCCAAAGTGGGTGGTAAGTTTAATATCAGTATATGTTTTTAATAGAAACAATATCCTTGCTTTTATTATCTAAAACAGAGAATAGGTAGGAATTTCTGGCTAGGGCCAAGGGAGCAGAATATGCTCTGGTAAGAGACTATATAGAGAGTACAACAGTACTATAAGGGGAAGTTGAAAAAGACTCTGAAGAAGGATTTCATGAGGACTTGCAATCCATGAGAGATGATCAATGAAACGGTTAAAAAAGTTGTTTTGCCTTTAGTTCTTTGTGGTATCCTAATGCTGCCATAGTGACTGGTAGAATTATGAGAAAGGGGTCAGAGAGTATTACAAATATCATGGTTCTTAGCCTGTCTACAAATATCAATTTAACTGTGGGCATTCTTAATGTGTGACCTTTGTTCCATTACCAAGGAGGTGACATACTCATTGCAGGAACTGGACCACTCCCATATTAATATGCTCTCTGTAAACTGAAAAGAAAACATACAAAGATGTTGCAGAAAAATATGAAAGGATTACCCACAGACTCCCCTTAGAGAGACAAATGAAAGATTAGAGTCTCAGAGCTGGGAATTACTTTAGAGGGTTTATCTAGCCCCCTCTTTTTACAGACAAGGCAACTGAAGCCCAGAGAGGGAAAGGCATGAAGTGCATGCCCTATGTTGTGTTTGTCCGTTTTGAAGGGGACCAGGACATCAGGGAAATGAGGGCACGAGTTGCAGTTAACTTTGATTTGAGTGAGGGAGGGCTGTGCAAGGTCACCAGACTCAATATTTGTTTCCTTCCTTCTTTCCTCCCTTCCTTCCTCCCTTCCTTCCTTCCTTCCTTCCATTCCACCTTAAACCCAATTCACTCTGAAGCTCATACATTGGACCGCAATAGGTCCCTGCCCAAGCTCCACTTAATGGCTGTATTTTGGGCCCTCCAGGCTTAGAGTGAATGTCAGTGGTGACTGTTTCTCTTTGGAATGGCAACCCTGAGGTTCTTCGCCCTCCCAGCTTGATTTTTTTTCTTTATTTTTTTTTCTAATTAAAGGGGCCATCCCTTGACTCATTTCTTAAAGAGACCTATTCACTCTAAGTGAGTACATGAAAAGTCCTTGTCCTAAAAGTCCAGGGTCTCCCATTGCATCCTGGGTCATGCCCTATGTACGTGGCAGATCAAGGAATTGAATGAGGTTATCTGACTCCAAGTCCAGCATTTTTGCCACTATACCATGCTCTGCCCTGGTTGGTAAAATTTGTTTTATCCTGCATCCCAAAGTATTACAAATGTTAATTCAGGTGATAATTGGGCCACCTTGCCTTGCAGTACTTAAGCAAACAGAACATCAGGAAAAATTATAATTTATGCAATAGTATCCATTATAGAGGATGAAGAGGTATATAAATTCTGTTGAAAATTTGACAAGATTCTCCAAAATAAGTTAATCATATGTCTTGATATTCATTTAAATCAAAAGTAATATTAGACACAGAATCAGGACAATAGAAACTATTTTGGAAAATATAGTTTGTAGCCAAGAAATAAATGAGGCCAAAGGCTTAGAGATTGCTCAGCTACCTCATGCTAGTATATCATGAATACTTTCTTTGGGAAGACAGTTGGAAGGGGCTAGATATACCAAAGTCTGAATGACATTCCAAAAAAGTGACACATTATATTTTTTAAGGAGAAGGACTAATTAAAGAGAGAGCAATCATTTCAAAATCAACAGACTCAGTCAAGTTTTTGAATAGTTAGATCCTAAGATGAAGTCAATATCAAAGAATCTCAGAGTTGAAAGTAAATCAAAGGTTATCTAGTCTAACTTGTATAAGGTCTATTTGATGGGAAGTCAATAAATCAGGAAGCAATGCTAGAAGATAAAAAAAATTAATTAACATCAGCTGATAGGTAGTTGATAGGTAAATAGCAACAGCCCTGGACAAAAAGGAGGTGCTTACAAAAATAGGATTCGACACAGTATTAGGGTGACATTATATGACAAGAAGAAAACTCAATCAGGTGAGGCTGCTCAGACACTTACCTTATTTGGGTGGTTGAGTAAGAGAGATGGGATGTCAGAAAATTTGGGAGAGAATGAGTTCACATTGGAGCTCCAGGAGTTGCCAAACATCAGCTTGTTTTGGTGGGTTATGTTTTCTCTGTAGTTAATCTTATCAGAATATTCTCCTTGGGCAGAAAATCTCTAAGATGGTGGAGATGTCCTTTAGGAAAGAGTTAGTCTGGTTTATCTTGTTCTTCCCAACCCAAGGGACTCAATTTATTCAACATAATAGTTGCTTCCTTGTCCTCTGAGTTAACTTTTTCTGGGGAGATATTTTCACCAGACTCATAATACATAGGTTTATCTACATCCTCCATGCTTATAGATCAGAATCAAGTACAGAAGAATAGTTTTCCTTGTCCCTGCCCTTTCATCTTCTCCACCCTCTCCTCACTTTTTGAAGGATAAAGTCATTATTAAGGCAAATCAAGAATTTATCAACTGCTTTGCTTTTGGTGGCGAGAACTCTAACAACTATATGGATGAAATCTATCACTGTGTTAGGGGAAAAATATTAATATTTCCTATTGAGTTCATGTGATAGGTAATTGCTCCCAAATAACTGTCATAATGCAGAAATTTCAGAGGTTAAAACCTAGGCTTGATTATGTTTAAACATAGATTCAGAAAAATAATTCTGAACTAAGATTGAGGTTTGAACAAAGCTTTTTATAGAGAAAAATGACATCAGACAGAGAAAAATATATATTTTTTTAACATAGAGAAGTCTTTATAGTCTAAAGGTCATGTAGGTCTAGTAAAACAGAATTATGATCTCATGCCTCCTCCAATGTCATTAAGGTTAAGCAAACTGAGTTAGTCTAATCTAATAATCAAACTAAATTACAGATTTAAACACTGAATTTGCAAAAATCTACACTATAATTCTCCAAGACTACATTTAAAATAAATTCACAATAGGCTAATTGAAATTGGTGGGAATTTACATGTCACCGATAACCAAAAAGTCAGAACAAAGGGAACCTTTCCACAAACACAGCAAGTTCAACTACTTTGGGAAGCTCAAACTCCCTTTTGGCTTCTCATCTCAGGAATAAAAAGCAAAACAAAACAAAATAACAACAAAAACTTTCCTTAATATTATCATTCCATGAATAAGACTTTACCTAGATGAGATTAATATTATCAGATGAACTTTGGTAGGAAAAATATCCAGGAGAAATGACACTGAGCCTCATACAACAAAATTTAATAAAAAGAAATTCAAAAAAATACTCATCATGGTTTCCCCATTTCCATTTTTCTCATGTTGTTAAAATAACAATTAACAATAAGTGCAGACAAGGCCTTATCTTACTTTTGCTTCCTAGTTTAAATCTATCCTGGAGCAAAACAAAATCAGTCATTAGAATTATGAAAATAATTCTGTATTTACACACATACAGGTAATACATGATAGTTTACTTAAAACCCTGAAAAATATTGGCCACAGGCTAACAGATATCCATATCTTAAAGTATTGCATGTTAACCACTAAGGTAAAAAGAAAATCTTTGACTCTTAGGTCTGTTGAGACTAAGTTGGCTTAAAAAGTATAACTTTAATTCATACTATTCCAGGCACAATTTTATAATTTGCATAATAAGTGGCCTGAAACAAACCATTACATTAAAAAAAACACTTCTTATGGAAAAAAAATCCCCAATAACTTGCAAGTCATTCCCACCCCACTTACTTAGTTTGCTAGAGGTCCTAGTTTCTCATTAAGCCACTTCATTTCCTTAGAATTTCACATTTTTATAGCAACTTCTATACCCCAGGGCTGTTAAGTTTTTCTGAACTTGCCCAGATAGGAATCTGGTAAGTCCACAAAGAACTGCACAAATAAGGAGAATTTATAAAGTCTTTTGTAGTTTCCCCAAAGAGTAAGTTATTGTAATTATTTATTTTAAAGCAAAATATACCTAATTAAATATTTGAGTTTTTAAACATGACCAGGCAGCTTGGTAGCACAGTGGATAGAGCTCCAGGTCTTGAGTCAGGAAGACCTGGGTTCAAATCCAGCCTCAGATACTTACTAGCTCTGTGACCCTGGGCAAGTCACTTAACCCTGTTTGCCTCAGTTTCCTTACCTATAAAATGAGCTAGAGAAGAAAATGGCAAACCACTCCAGTATCTTTGCCAAGAATGGGGGCATGGGGTCATGAAGAGTTAGACAAACCTGAAATAACTGAAAAACAGCAACAAACATTATGACCAGATACTCTAAAAGCTCAATTCAAAATCCAAAACAGTCATATCCAAAGAGAAGTTAATTTTCTAAGGATACAATTACATCACATTCTAGGCATCATTTTTCAAATTAAAACATTTCTTACTCAATGATTTCCCAAAAATCACAATACAAGAGAAATTAAAAGCCTAAGAATAACAAATAATTTTTGAATTTTAAGCATAAAACAAAATTTATTGCTAATCAAATAACATCAATTCAGTTGAGTGCATTTCTGAATTATCTTTCATAGAAAGTCACTTTATCCTATTAATTTTATACTCAGAGACCAAAAGAGAGTAAGTTTTGATGCAATTACATTTTTAATTCTTATTCTTACAATTTCGAAACATAGTGCATTATTCCCAAATAGTAAATGTATTTTGCATTAAGGTCTGATCTGCCTATGGAGGGTTGAACATCACAAGTATCCTAATTGGAATACACATCTCACTTTAAGTGAAACCACATTATAATTTAGTTTAGGACAAGTCCAATCAAATTAAATCTGAGTATACAATTACAAAAGGTATCATTCAAAATCTCAATTTTTCCAAGGGCCATTAGCTTCCAGCACCTCAAATTATGAGGTACTCTGCTTTCAGTTAGCTTGCTTGCAAAGATTTATGGTGGCAGCCTTGCATTATCATCTCCCTCTTTTGTGGCCCACGAGGCTCTCCTGAAATACGGAAATTGCAAATATAACTTCTTTTGCCTAATAATAATGTAATGAATATATAGTCCCGATTAGAATATACCCTTCTAATGTTCCTTAAAGGATAGTTTAGTATGCCATACTCAAATAATTCCATGCTGCAAATTTATTTCTTTATTTTCCATTGGGTAAATGTTATAACTTGATAGAATACTATCAATGTTAAATTGTACTCCACAATTCTATTTTTCTACATAACAAAGAATATCCAAATTAATGAAATAAAACTCAGAGATCATGAGAAATCTCAAAACTGATTCTGACTGGCATTTCTCCAAATAGTATCCACAAATTTACAAGCACAGAAAATTTCTCATCTTTCTGATCCCAATGTGATTAAAAAAACCCCAAACCAAAAAGCAAACCCTCAAGCCTCTCTTTCCATAACTCCAAACCTTTATTTTCAAAGCCTTTATTCACATTGTCAATCTGGATGGACTCTAACTTTCCTTAACTTTCTTGACATTCTCCTCTTATCTCTCTCTTCTGTCTTCCTGTGGACTGCACACACTTCAAACTGCATCACTCTTTTCACTCTCTGGTCTAATACTTCGTTTACCTTTGTTATTTTCTTAGTCCATCTTTTCTTTCTTTCCCCATTCCAGGATTTTTTTGCCCCTGACTATCAAAGTCAGTAAACACGATCTAGAAATGTAAAGATGAGTGTCAAAGCTTATTTTGGGACAGCCTGTTTTTCAATTTTTCGGTGGAATTTTTGATTCTCAGGGTCTGCCCAAATGTGCCAATAGGACATTTGCTAAAGGTGTGGATTTTCTATAGCCAATCTAAGCCCATACAAGGAGTTAAAACCAAAGAATCCTTCTCTGGACCAAAGATATCAATCCCTTGAAGTTAATCCTGTTCAAATATTTTCACAAAGATTTTGAAACTGAGCTTTAGACAATTTGGATTCTTTGAAGGGAGTCTTGTCCAAATTAGCCAAGAGACAATTCAAAAGGGTGTCTTGGGAAGAAACAGAATGACCAAATCCTATACTTTGGAGCAACATTTTTCAAGGAATATTTGAACCAGAATCTGAGGGACTCAGAAGAAAAATTATTTTGGAGCCAAATTTTTCTATCTTATAAGAATCTCTGATAGCAGTTCATTGAAATCAGTTCACTAAACCCCTCAAAATAAATTTTTATGGCAGCCCATGGAAAAACTTTATAATTGGTGTTGGCAACAATATTGTAAAACATGTAATTGAGACAGTAGCCAGAAAGAATGGTATGCCCAAGTGATGTCTGATCTACTGTCAATATGATGAGTTACATGGCAGATGTATATTTTTACAACCTGACATAACGAGACCAGAAAAGGAATTTCTGATTACCCACTGCAGTGTTTAAATCAGGCAAATCACAGAGAAATTTCTAAAATGTCAGACCAACTTAGACCTTGTTGAAACAGTCTGTTTAGACCACCTCCAAGTGATCAACCTGAGACTCAGAGACAATGGCCCAACACACAGACAAGTCTCTTGCTTATTTGCCTACAGAACAATATCGGCGCAAAAATGGCACAAGGTTTAGAGGAAAATAAGTAATGCCTTGTCCTGCCTTTTAAAACCCAGATTCTCAGTCCAGCTCTTGTTTTAGGCTGATGAATCACAAGGCCATGCTCATCAGACTGTCTGGGCAACT
Organism: Trichosurus vulpecula; assembly: GCF_011100635.1. NCBI lineage: Eukaryota > Metazoa > Chordata > Mammalia > Diprotodontia > Phalangeridae > Trichosurus > Trichosurus vulpecula. The sequence continues at coordinate 235,198,242 of NC_050579.1, read as the reverse complement.
ACCAGACAAAGCATACTAAAAGTGTGCTGATTATTCAAATGCAAAAGCCAAAAAACCAAAACAAAATACAGACCAAGACATAGAAATACACAGAATGCATATAGAAGACAGACTTGCCTCTTTTTACAATGATTTTTATGCCAGCAGGACAGTAGTCTTTCTGGCTCATCTGGTTCTTCCCCTTCAAAGCCTCTGAAGTAAATATAATCTCATGTTCACAGTAGAACTTCTCAAGGGACAGCCCCAGTTTTCTCAGTCTTACCTCCTGTGCCTTTGTGGGTCACCAAATTTGTTAAGGGAAAAATATTTCCGATTGAGTTCATGTGATGGGTAACTGTTACCGAATATCTCTATAACAATGTAGAAATTCCAGAGGTTAACACTTGGGCTTTATTATGATTAAACACAGGCTCAGGATTCAGACAATTAATCTTGAATCAAGATCAGGTTTTAGACAAAGATTTTTATGGAGAAAAATTAGGTGAGAGAGATAGAGAATTTTTTTTAACAGAATCTTTGTGGCCTTTTTGGCTATAAAAGTCATACAATCCTAGTCAAAAAGAATTAAGATTTCATGATTTCTCCGATGTCATTAAGGTTAAACAAACTGAGTTACACCTATCTGGGAAAGAAACTAAGTTGCAGATTTAAACATGGGGCTTGCAAAAAAAAGCTGTAATGTTACAAGGTTACATTAAAAAAAAATATGGCCTGTTTGAGAGGAGGAGATTTACATGTCACAATGACAACCAAAGGGTAAGAGTCAGGGAAATCCTTCTACAAATAAGGCAAGTTAAATTACTTTGGGAAGCTCAAGCTCTTTTTTGGCTTTTTATCTCAGGAACATAAAAAGTCTTCTCTTATTACTATCATTTTATGAGTCAGATTTTAGCCATGTGGGGCTAACATTAAGAAGAGACAGCCTTCAATCAGGAAAATATCCAGAAAATACCAGGAGAAACGTTCCTGAGCCTTAAATAGTACAATTTAATAAAACAAAATAAAAAATTCTCATAACAACTGCTATGAGAGATAGTTGAAGACTCTCCTAGTTACAATATAACTCCTCCATTCCAGGTTTGCAATCTCTTTCTGGAACTTCTCATCTCTTTTCTCTTTCTATTCAGGTGTTCTCCACTATACTCCCCCAGACAGTATTGCTTCTGTTGCTCCTTCCATAAAATTTACCCAAATGTTTTCTGTCACAATTCTCATTTTTAATTCTTGGATTTTGTTAAATATATATACACGCATACATACATATTCGTACATATACATGTATATGTGTATGTATGTATATATATATATATATATATATAATATTTAATATATATAATATAATATATTATATATATATAATATATATTATATATATAAATATATATATATAAACCCTAGGCAAGCCACTTAGGCTGTCTAGATCTCAGTTTCCTCATCTGTAAAATGAAGACATTGGAACAGATAGCCTTAAGGTTTCTTCTAGGTCTAAATTTATGATGCTACAGTCCGACCCATTATCCATTTTATAAGTTCTATTCCTTTTAAATATACCTTTATATAGTCATATTCTAGACATGAATCTTATCCCACCAAGTCTCAGTGATAACTACAGGATCAAATTTTTTTCTTTGTTTTAGGATTTCTAGTTCATCCATATTTTATGCATTTTTGTGGAGATATCTGAGGTTGCGGGTTTTATTTCTGATTCTCTCCTTGAATACAATTCTGAGAATTACTAGTTTTATCTATTAGTGTTCTATTTGATTAAATGAGATAATATTTGTGAAGTCCTTAGCACAGTGCCTGGCACATGATAGGTGCATAATAAATGCTGTTTCTCCTCCCTTTTCCTGTCTTTGCTTCTTTCTATGTTGTACTTGTTATTTCTTGTGGCAGATTTTGTGGTTAGCTTTTTCCCTCCCCATATCTTTTCATCTAGAAGGCATCTGGTTCAGATTCACATGATTCCAGGCAAATATATATTTTTACTTGCCTTGATAAGTATGCTCTCAGTCAACAGTCTTTCATTCCTTTATTTTAAGTCATGGTTGAGAAATTCAAATTCTGTCCTCAGGTACCAGCTTCTTAACCAGATTTTAACTCACCAAATTAAAAGAAAAGCTACAAATAAGAAGAAAATGTTAGGTGCCATTACAACAGATCCAATCTAAACTTTTAAAATAATCATACCTCTAAAAAAGTGAGAAATGGACAAAAATAAAGACATTGACTATGAATATGGCCCTTCTGCAGAGTTTAACTGATACACAAATACAATGGGGGACCCTTAACAGGCTAGAAACTGCCTTAGCCATCACTGCTTAATTTCCTAGCCAAACAGAGAGACATGATAGTCATGAGTAATACTGGTTTCAATGGCAACCTCACTTACAAAACATAAAGGGAAGATGACTAAAGCCAAGAGTGGCATGGTGGGAGGGGAAAGTGGAGAGAAGTGTGATTTGGTGTAAGGAAATCTGGATAGAGAGAGACATGTGACCTGTATTCAAGTCCCATTCATGTCACTAACCTTGGATGAGTTGTGAAGATGGTGACTGGAAAGCAGGGACTTGCCTAAAGTTCTCCCCCAGGACCCTCCAAACACCTATAAAAATGGCTCTGAACAAATTCTAGAACTGCAGAACCCACAAAGTAGCACAGGGAAGCAGGGTTCGAGCCTAGGACAGCCTGCGTGGTTGCTGGGTAAGGTCTATCGCACTATGCTGGGAGCAGGGCAGGGCAGAGCAGAGCCCAGTATGGGCCGCACCCGGACCAGCCAGACCGGGAGCCAGGTGGAACAGGCCCTAGCACCCTGAATCAGTGAGCTGTGGCAGTTGCCAGACTTCTCAACCCACAAACACCAAAGACAACAGAGAAGGTTAGTGGGGAAAAACTGCAGGGACAGAGTGAAAGGAGTGAAAGGAGTTCGCAGTTGGCCACAGCCCCGGGGGGGTGGCAGAGGTGGTGCAGCTCTGAGGTTGCTTATAGAGATACAGCTGCAGTTGTTTCTGGCCCCAGGCCCACCTGGTGGGAGGAATTAAGTGGCAGATCAGAGCAGGAGTGCAGAGCCTGCTCAGATCTGAGTCGCCATCCAGGTTGGTGGTTCTTGGGGGAGGAGGAGTACTGCTGTGGCAGAGCTTGCTGTGTAGAAATAGCTCTGAAAACAACAGCACAGCCCCTCAAGCTTGGAACAAAGTACTCTGTACTCTACAAGCAGTCATGCCCTGCTGAAAAACTCAAGGGTCAAGTTAGTTGGCTGTGAACATGGCCAGGCAGCGAAAACGGACTCAGATTCAGTTTCAGACTTTGGAATCTTTCTTTGGTGACAAAGAAGACCAAAACATACAGACAGAAAAAAGCAACAAAGTTAAAGAGCCTACATCAAAAGCCTCCAAGAAAAACATGAACCGGTCCCAGGCCATGGAAGAGCTCAAAAAGGATATGGAAAAGCAAGTTAGAGAAGTAAAGGAAAAACTGGGAAGAGAAATGAGAATGATGTGAGAAAACCATGAAAAACAAGTCAATGACTTGCTAAAGGAGACCCAAAAAATACTGAAGAAAATAACATCTTAAAAAACAGACTAACTCAAATGGCTCAAAAGAGCTCCAAAAAGCCAATGAGGAGAAGAATGCCTTGAAAGGCAGAATTAGCCAAATGCAAAAGGAGGTCCAAAAGACCACTGAAGAAAATACTACCTTAAAAATTAGATTGGAGCAAGTGGAAGCTAGTGACTCGATGAGAAATCAAGATATTATAAAACAGAACCAAAGGAATGAAAAAATGGAAGACAATGTGAAATATCTCATTGGAAAAACCACTGACCTGGAGAATAGATCCAGGAGAGATCATTTAAAAATGACTGGACTACCTAAAAGTCATGATCAAAAAAAGAGCCTAGATATCATCTTTCAAGAAATTATCAAGGAGAACTGCCCAGATATTCTAGAGCCAGAGGGCAAAATAGAAATTGAAAGAATCCACAGATCACCTCCTCAAAAAGATCCCAAAAAGAAAACTCCTAGGAACATTGTTGTCAAATTCTAGAGCTCCCAGGTCAAGGAGAAAATACTGCAAGCAGCCAGGAAGAAACAATTTGAATATTGTGGAAAAACAAGCAGGATAACACAGAATCCACATTACATAACAGCTTCCACATTAAGGGATTGAAGGGCTTGGAATAGGTTATTCCACAGATCAATGGAGCTAGGATTAAAACCAAGAATCACCTACCCAGCAAAACTGAGTATCATGCTCCAAGGCAAAATATGGATTTTCAATAAAATAGAGGACTTTCAAGCTTTCTCAGTGAAAAGACCAGAACTGAATAGAAAATTTGACTTTCAAACACAAGAATCAAGAGAAGCATGAAAAGATAAACAAGAAAGAGAAATTCCAAGGGACTTACCAAAGCTGAACTGTTTTGTTTATATTCCTACATAGAAAGATGATGTGTATGATTCATAAGCCCTCAATATCATGGTAGCTGAAAGGAATATGCATATATACATGTGTATGCACATATACATACACATATGTATATGTCTTTGTATGTAAATATGTAGGTAGATAGATAGATAGATAGATAGATAGATAGATAGATAGATAGAGGGCACAGGGTGAGTTGAATATAAAGGGATGATATCTAAAAAAAAAATCAAATTAAGGGATAAGAGGGGAATATATTGAGAGAGGGAGAAAGGGAGAGATAGAATGGGGTAAATTATCTCGCATAAAAGTGGCAAGAAAAAGTGGTTCCATAGGAAGGGAAGACGCAGCAGGTCTTCCTACACACATACACACATAGACCACACATATGTATATATATGTATGCACATATATATATATATGCATATTCCTTTCAGCTACTATGATATTGAGGTCTCATGAATCATACACATCATCTTTCCATGTAGGAATGTAAACAAAAGAGTTCAACTTTAGTAAGTCCCTTATGATTTCTCTTTCTTGTTTACCTTTTCATGCTTCTCTTGATTCTTGTGTTTGAAAGTCAAATTTTCTATTCAGTTCTGGTCTTTTCACTGAGAAAGCTTGAAAGTCCTCTATTTTATTGAAAATCCATATTTTGCCTTGGAGCATGATACTCAGTTTTGCTGGGTAGGTGATTCTTGGTTTTAATCCTAGCTCCATTGACCTGTGGAATAACGTATTCCAAGCCCTTTGATCCCTTAATGTGGAAGCTGCCAGATCCTGTGTTATCCTGCTTGTTTTTCCACAATATTCAAATTGTTTCTTCCTGGCTGCTTGCAGTATTTTCTCCTTGACCTGGGAGCTCTGGAATTTGGCAACAATGTTCCTAGGAGTTTTCTTTTTGGAATCTATTTGAGGAGGCGATCTGTGGATTCTTTCAATTTCTATTTTACCCTCTGTCTCTAGAATATCAGGGCAATTCTCCTTGATAATTTCTTGAAAGATGATATCTAGGCTCTTTTTTTGATCATGACTTTCAGGTAGTCCAATAATTTTTAAATTCATTCCATTGTTCTAGGCAATTTTATGACTCTAAGTTGGTCGCAGAAAATGTGCAGACCTGAATTAACAGAGAGAGTTTCCATATTTAGGAGTTTCCAATGCCACTGTGTATTGGTAAACAAAATGGGCTCTTAGCACTCAGTTTAACCAAGTGCCCTTGAAGAGTTTGGCCTTTGTTTCCTTGATTAGATTTGGGAGTTCTTGATGACCTCCTTGCCTCAGGGGAGGGCCTAGTTTACACATGAGTTTGAGTGACATGTCTGGGACATCAGAGGCTTTTAGACCATGTGGGTTTAAGTTGCCTCTTTGTGACGATTCTAGGTCACGTGGGTGAGTCGCATGTGTAACTCACCCTTGACCCTGAAAAAGATATAAAACCAAGGGTTGGCTTTCTATTTTTTGGAGCTCTTACCCACAGCTGTGGTGGCCTGCGTGACTCTGGGCTGGCCCTTGTTATGAGCTCCTGGGCTGAACCTAGATGTTGGTAACTATGAATTGTTTTGGTCTGTCTGTCAATGTTTGCAATTTGTTTGTATTTGCTTTGAAGTTCAGGGTGCTGGCTTTTTCCCCTGAACTAAGTGAATGGTATTCGTATGCTGAATCAAAGTAAGCTTGTCAACCCCTTAACGTTGCTTTCCTTGCTAAAGCAGATCAAAAGAACCTGGGGTTTGGCAGCATGCTTGTTGTTGGGCTTATGTTGGTTTTTCACCCCCACAGCAGCTGCTAGCCAGATTGTTGAAACACAGTGAAATCACAGCTTCAGTTTTTCTTCTTGTTTTCATCCTCATAACTGAGGATAGTAGGATAGCCTCATTGTACACAGCCCCCCATCTCTGCACCCGAGTTTGAGGAAGTAGCAATGGAGCTTAAGAAGATGAAGGCAGGAAGAATGGCTGGACCCAGTGGAATACACACAGAGTTGATTAAATTTCAAAGGTATTGAATTAAATTTGAAATATCTCAAGGAGGGGACGATCACAAAAGAAAGAAAAGGATCACATATGATGAGTCCTTCCACCATAAAAAAAAGGAATAAGGAGATAGCATTAACTAGTTTAATGCCTTTTGAGTAATCGCTGGGGCTGAACCTCTTCTTGGGGAAAGAGAAACAAACATTTCCCATCGGTGTCTCAAACTCAATACATCTAAAACAGAACTCATTACTTGTTCCCTTCCTCCCAACCTCCTTCTCTTTCCAACTTTTCTATTCCTGTCAAAGGGACTAAAATTATCCCAGCTGAACTTTGGTATCAATCTTGACATTTCATCTTCACTCGCCTCAGATATATAAACCATTGCTGAATCTCATTGTGTCTACTTTCACAACTTCTTTTGTATATATCCTTTTCTCTCCTCTCTCATAACTCCTGTGATTTACCCTATAGGACATTAGACAAGTTGATGTTATTTCCTTATAATTTCCAAGTACTTGATGCCCTGGCCTTGACTATTGCAATAGTCACTTGTTTGGTCTCCCTGCCTCATGTTTCCATTCAAACCACCCCTTGTCTAGGGCAAGATTTAAATTCAGGTCAGAGACAGATATCCATATTCCACTTAGCTGCCAAAGTGATTTTCCCCATCATGATCTTCTGGGAACACATCCTGTCTTCTGAGACAAATGTATTTTGCTTATAGAGATCATTTGTTCCTTTAATGCTCTTGTTTTTTGCCTCTTTTCTTCCAGATTGTCCTTCACTTTGGTATATTCGTATTGGCAATCTCTTGGTCTTTTACTTCTTTGGAGAGATGCATCTGTGGATTAAAGCTTTTCTATTCCGCTAATTACCTCTTCTTACAAAGACCACATATTGTGCATTTTTTCTCATCTAATTTCTTCTCTTAATATCATTTTGGAACCACATCCTATTGTGGTTCCATGCTCTTTTGGGAATCAGTAGAGTTCTTTTTCAAGAGTTGGTTCAATTTGCTTTGTCTTAAACTATTTATTTAGAGACATTTGCAATCTTTTAGAAGTCTCATTACCCATCTTCCCTTCTGCTCTTAGTATCTTCCTTATTGATTTATCTGCTTATGCTCTGGGCTTCTTAATTGAGTTTTCTTCTTCCAGCTATAATTATTAGGGAAGGGCAGAGGTCTAATACCAAGGGCATTTTGTTAACAATGGAACAGGGTTTTCAGAGTATACAGTGAGTGTGATGGAAATGGAGGGGGCTGGTGGGGTGGATACGGTTGACATGGAGGTGTAAAAGGGAGCAGTAGGGGTGATCAGTTAGTCCTAGGAAGCATAGGCCTCAGATTTGTAGAGAATTTGAGTGGACACATAAGGCAGTAACTTGTCATGCCCTTTACGGTAACAAGGGTTGGGAGAGGGTGTACAATGGGCAGAACCTATGTCCAGTCCCACATTCTGGGGCACCAGCCTATCACATCATCGTCATTATCATCATCGTCGTCATCATCATCGTCATCATCATCGTTGTCACCATCATCATCATCATCATTGTCATCATCGTCATCATCATCATCGTCGTCATCATCATCATCATCATCATCATCATTAACATTTATGTAATGCTTGCTTTAAGATTTACAAAGCATTTTTTCATATATTAGCTTATTTGTTCTCCACAATAACCCTGTGAGATAGGTACTACTATTATTCCCGTTTTATATATGAGGAAACTGGCCAAGAAAGGTTAAGCACCTTGTCTACTGCTAGTAAGTATCTAAGGCAAAGGTGGGGAGCCTGTGGCCTCAAGGCCATATGTGGCCTTCTAGGTCCTCAAGTGTGGCCTTTTGACTGAGTCCAAGTTTTCCAGAACAAATCTTTTATGAAGGGGATCTGTTCTGTGAAGTTTGGATTCCGTCAAAGGGCCACACTTGAGGACCTAGAGAGCCACATGTGGCCTCAAGGTTATAGGTTCCTCACCCCGTGTCTAGGGCAAGATTTAAATTCACGTCAGATATGGATATCCATATCCAGAGGTGGATAAAAATGTCAACAGATGAGAATAAATGGTAGGACTGGAAGGTCTGCTAGTGAAGCGAGTGCCTCAAATATTAGCTCTGTGGCCTTGGTCAGGTCACTTAGCTTCGCTTGGCCTCAGTTGTCTCATCTTCCAAATGACAGGGTTGGACCTCATGGCCTGTCTGGTCTCTTCCAGCTCTAAATCTATTAACCTTTGAGCCTCTGAGATGAAAAAAAAGCTATTTAAATAAAATTAAGGAATTGGACTAGTTATGCTCTAATCTTCCTTCCAGCTCTACAGTAGTTTAAACAATTTGGGAGGAAAGAAAGGAGATGAAGGTCACATGAATGTCTCAAGTAGCATTAGCAACATCAGCAAAGTCATGCCTGAAGATTAACCCTGAATTATAACTAAGAGGCCTGTGTTGTGACTAGCATTGTACTAGCAACTCTGAGGGCTACAAGAGAAGAATAAACCATAGGCCTTACCTTTGAGGATGGGAACCAATTAGAACAAGATAATACTAGCTCATATTTAATCTCACAGTAGCCCTATGAGGGAGGTGCTTTTACTGCTTCCATTTTACGTATGAGGAAAATGATGCTCAGGGAAGTTAGTTAAGTGACTTGTCCAGGGTCACAAAGTGTGAGTATTGAAGCCTGGATTTGAGTTTAGGTCTTGCATACTACCCTTGAAAAACCATATACTCTACCATTCCGTCTTTCAATACCAAACAAGATAAATTAAGTACTACATTATGCAGCATTTACAGAGTTTATCTGGAATATTTAAACAGTGTCATTTAATGTCATACTAATTTGTACCAAAATGTGCAGATGTTTCTATCTGAATGTAAATTCTTTCTAATGACTAGTTTGCATTCTAATTTAACTTTCCCTTAAGAGGAAGCATGATGTAATGGCTAGAGTGCTGGATTTGGATTCAGGAATACCTGGCTTCAAATCCCATCTGTAATGCTTACTATCTATATGATCCTAGGCAAATCACTTACACTCTTTGAACCTCAATTTCTACATCTCTAAAATGGGAATGCTAATATCTACCTCTTAGGGCTGTTGTAAGGCTTAAGTGAGACATTTATTTAGTACTTTGCAAAATGTTAACAGGCTCTAGAAATGTCATTGTTATTATTTTATTCCAAAGTTCTATTGTCCCATGTCAGTCCTTAGATTGGGATAATCCTTTTTTTTTCTTGCTTAGCACAGCACCTGACACATTTGTTGTTTAGTCATTCAGTCTTGTGTGACTCTTCACTATCCCATGGCCCACACTTTCCATGGGGTTTTCTGGAGTGGTTTGCCATTTCCTTTTCCAGTAGATTACGGCAAGCAGAGGTTAAGTGATCTGTCCAGGGTCACGTAGCTAGTAAGAGTCAGAGGCCAGATTTGAATTCAGGTTTTCCTGAATCTAGGCCCACAACTCTATTCACGAGCCATCTAGCTGCTTTCTAGTCACACAGAAGCTAAGTCTTTTGCCCAGGATCATAGCTAGTGAGTGTCTGAGGCTGGATTTCTACTGAGGTCTTCCTGAATCCCAGCCCAGGGCTCTATACACTGAGCCATCCAGCTGCTACATAGGAGGTGCTTAATAAAGCCTGGTCTGATTGGTGGCTGATCCTTTACGTTATATGCTTCTGCTTTCATGGGAAGCTGCAAACATGGGCTAAGTAGCCATGCTGACTTACCCCTTTTCCTCTTCCTCCCTAAAATTCTTTGTATTTGCTTTTCATAAATTTTGGATTTACTTATATGTCTACATGTTGTATCTCCCAATAGAATATAAGGTCTTTGAGGGCATTTTATTTTATTTTATTTTTATTTAATTTTTGTCTTTGCATGCCCAGTGCCAAGTGGAGTGTCTGGCACATAGTAGATATAAAATACATAGATTTTTGTCAATTGATTGATGACTGTTTTTTTTCCCTCCCAGCCATTCCCTGGTCTCACCCTGGTTCCAAGCTGTACAGATGATTCCTGGCCATAGATAGGCAACCATATTCATATAGATGGGCCATTGGAAAAACTTTGTTCTGCAGATATTAGAATTCAGACTTGGCTCAGTTTGTAGTTTCCTGGATTCATCTTAGAGTAAAGAACATGCTAATAGGAACCAACTTTGCTCATTTAACAGGTCAAGCTGGTCTCTGATGCCTGTGGGGACACATAACGAGGAGCTTATTAACAAACTGAGATGTGTGGAAAAGAAGATCGATAGTTTTCAGTAACTGAGGAAGATTACCAGAAGTCAGGCAAGCCTATAACAGAGGGTGCACAGACCCAAGCCCAGGGTTGATAAAAAAAAAATCAACCACCTGGTAGGTGATTGAAAAACAGTAATTGTGGCTGTAGATGAGTCATTTTACAGGATTCTCACACCTTACTTTACCATAGTCCATTTTAGGAGCAATAAATCACGCCCAGCAGGATTTCTTCTAATTTAAAACTTTGAATTTCTACCTGCGTGAACCAGGGTGACTCAGAAGATACAAATTAAACAGCCCCAAGGTGTCAGGGTTTGTGTCTTCTTTCCTCTTGCTTATCTTCCCAAAATTGGTTCCTTTTAGCCTCCAGTTAAGTAGCAGATGCATCATTTCTCAGGAGTGAATTATACTGGTACCACCAAAGACAAAGACAAGACGTTAATAGTTATAGTTGTTCATTTATTTGATATTTGGAGAAGGACTAGCATCATGGGACTGGGGCCAAAAAAGTAAATGTAGCACTAACTGGAGTTGAAAGACTTCTGGCCTCAGAACCAGGAGACCTGGGTACAAATTCTGCCTCAGACACTGTGTGATCCTGGGAAGTCACTTAACCCCTCTGAGACCTAGTTTCTTAATTTGTAAAGTGAGAATAGTAATAATTATATAAACCACCTTCTAGGGACACTATGAAAATAATACCTTGAAGGCCTTAAAGAACTATTTAAATATGAGCTATGATTTTAATCAGACCTGTGATTTTGTTGATATGGGGAACTTCAGATGAAGAAATTCCTTTTTGCCAAAGCAAAGTGATAATCATTAGTGTTGTTATGGGAGAAACATCTCTCCTCTGAGTTCATATGTTAGGTAATTGCTGACAAAATGTATTTACCACAATGCAGAAATTACAGAGGTAAAAACCTAGGTTTTATTATTATAGTCGAACATCAGAGAAATCAGAGAGGCCTCAGAGAAAACAATAAGCCTGAAGAAACTTTAGGATTATAACAAGCCCTCTTATGCACAAAATTATGTCAGAGTGGCAGAAAAATAATTCTTATTTTTGACATTCTTTTCTTTTAAGAATTTGAATTTCAAATTTTCTCCCTGCCTCCCACACCTCTTCTATCCACTGAGAAGGCAAACAATATGACATCAATTATACATGTAAATCATGCAAAACATATTTTTATATTAGCCATAGAGACATAATTCTTTTACACATTGCCATCTTGTATATTCCTCTTAGGCCAAAAGAGTTAAAGAAAAGACAGATTCATAATAGCACACATCCTTCAATGTCATAAAATATGGACAAACTTAGAGTAATGATCTCATACATCTCCTAAGGAAACAACTCTGGTCAAACAAACTCTACAGGTAAACTAAGTCAGGTTACAAATTAAACTACATTTAGAGAGTTCACAAATAGGTTGATTGAAGAGGAGGATTTACATGTTGCCAAGGAGTCAGGGACAGTTGAGATACTTCCTCTGGCTTCTTATCTAATGAATGTTTAAGGCTTTAAGTAAATTTTCATATCCCATGAGATAGGCTTTGGTCAGGTGAGGTTAATATTAACAGAAGACAGGTTTTTAGTTTACCAAAAGTTGCAGAAAGAAAAAAATAAAATAAAATAAAATTTCCATTACAGTGTCAAACTTAAAAGGTTCTCTCCCCCCACCCCCACCCCCGCCATGTAATACATCACCTCTCATAAAAGGTTGACTTATAAACCAGGATGTTGATATAATATTTAATTTATTTTTAAAATAAGCCTGTGTTTCCATTGGTATATGAAACACAAAGTGAAGAAACTCTCTGTATCATTGCTGTTTGTCACTGTCTCTGTAACATAAAGTCTTAGTGAGTTGCCTAGGGTTCCTGAGAAGTGGTAATTTGCCCAAACATCACAATATGTCTCAAAGGTGAATTGAGAATCCACATCCTCCCAATTCTAAGACTGCCTCTCTAGCTACTATATTATGCTGCCTCTTATTGATATATATTGATGCTATGAAATATATCTGTAATAATACATTCGTATCCTCTGGCTGGGTCACATAGCAATGTAACCAGCATTTCAGTTGACTGTTTTACGAATTTGGAATTCAATTTGAAAGCAAAGGAAATGGATGGCTTTAAGGATATCATCAAACTCTGTGCTAACCTGGTGATTCACCCTTCTCCATTCACCATAGGGATATACCTGTCCTAGGGATATATCTGCATGCTCATGTGTGCTTTTCTGAGCACCCAATCTTCTGGAAAGAGACACAAGGACAAATTCTGATTAGCTAACTCTCCTTTTCCTATACTGCATAAGAAATGACTATCTATTTGCATGCACAATTACAACATCAATATTCCTTATTTTAACATATAGAGAACATTTCTTCTTGGAGAAGATCCCTTATCCAATAACCTCAACTATCGGGAACAAGCCAAGTCAAGTCAATAAGCATTCATTAAGTGCTTACTACGTTCCAGGCATTATGCTAAGTGCTAGGAATATGTGTATAAATAGAAATAAAGACATTTCCTGCCTTACATTTTAGTGGGAGAAAGCACATAAAGGGAAACTGAAAAGTAGGTATGTGGGTATGTGGGAGGTGGGACTTGCCAGAGCATGGTAGGGAAAGTGTGGTAGGATTGTTACTGCAGTTAAGTGTACAATACAGTGTAGGAAAATTGGTGCAATTTAGTGTAGTGAAGGAAGAAAAAAAATGAGTAGCCAAAATAGGTGAGAAACAATATATGAGCAAAAGTTCATACATTCATAGGAGAACCCTTCTGGCTTTTGTTAGGATCTTTTTTACTCTTTAGACATGGTTCTGGCAAACTCAAAAAAAGGCATCTGGTTACCCATCCTGGATAAGAAAGAGAGAACAAATAGCTTTTTCATTTCTTACTTTGTACTTAAGTTTTAGTATTTAAGTTAATAATGTTTCTTTTTATTTTCCTATTGTGTATTTAAATTTTAGTATTTAAGTTTAAAATAAATCTTTTAAAAAGTACAATTGGCCAAATGGAAAAGGAAGTACAAAAGCTAACTGAGGAAAACAACTCCTTAAAAGTTAGAATCAGGCAAGTAGAAGCTAATGACTCTATGAGACATCAGGCATCAGTCAAACAAATTCAAACAAATGAAAAAATGAAGAAAATGTAGAATGTCTCATTGGAAAAACAACTGACCTGGAAAACAGATCTAGGAGAGACAATATCAGAATCATTGGACTACCTGAAAGCCATGACAAAAAGGAGGCCCTAGACAGCATCTTTTGAGAAATTATCAAGGAAAACTGCCTTGATATCCTGGAACCAGAGAGCAAAGTAGGCATTGAAAGAATCCACCAATCACCTTGGGAAAGAGATCTCATAAATAAAATAAATAAATAAAAATAAAAACATAAGAAAACAAAATAAAAACTCCAAGGAACATTATTGCCAAATTTCAGAATTATCAAGTCAAGGAAAAAATACAGCAAGTGGTTGGAAAGAAACAATTCAAATGTTGGGGAGCCATAATCAGGATTACACAGGACTTAGCAGCTGCAATATTAAAGGATCAGAGGTCATGGAACATGATATTCTAGAAGGCAAAGAAGCTAGGACCTACCTGGCAAAATTAAGCATAATACTTTAACGGGAAAAATGGTTATTCGATTAAGTAGAAGGAATTTGAACTTTCATAAAGAGAAGACCAGAATTGAATAAAAAATTTGACCTCCAATATCAAGACCCAAGAGAAGACTAAAAAGGGAAAAAAGGAAAAAGAAAACATGAGAGATTCAATGGAACTGAACTGTTTACATCCCTATATGGGAAGATGATACTTGTAATTCTTAAAAATTGGACCACTAGTTGTACAATTAGAAGCAAAATACATAGAGGCCATGGATATAAGGTGAATTTGAGGAAATGACATAAAAATAAATAAGGGATGAGAAAGAGGAGTACACTTGGTGCAAAAGGAAGGGAGAGGTAGAATGGGGTAAATTATTTCACATGAAGAAGTACAAAAAACCTATTACAGTGGAGGGAAAGATGAGAGGGTGGGTGATGGGCATCACATGAACCTTACTCTCATCAGTATTGGCTCAAAGAGGGAGTAATATAAGCAATGAGTTGTATATAGAAATATTAGAAAAAAGTAGAATATAGTAGGAGGGGAGGAGACTAAATAAAAGGAGGGGACTGACAGAAGAGAGGACAGACTCGGGGAGGCAGTAGTCAGAAGCAAAACACTGTCAAGGAGGGAAGGGTGAAAGGAAAGAGGGGACAAATAGGAGGGAAAATAGGATGGAGGGAAGTACATAGTAATCATAACTGTGAATGTGAATGGGATGAACTCTCCCATAATATGGAAGTAAATAGCAGAGTAGATTAAAAGCCAATATCCTAGAATATATTGTTTATAAGAAACACATCTGAAGCAGAGAGACACACACAGAGTAAAGGTAAGGGGCTAGAGCAGAATCTATTATGCTTCAGCTGAAGTTAAAAAAAGTAGGGATAGCAATCCTGATCTCAGACAAAGCAAAAGCATAATTGACTTAATTAAAAAAGATAAGGAAGGAAACTACATCTTGCTAAAAGGTATCATAGACAATGAAATGATATCAATACAAAATATGCACCAAGCAGTAAAGCATCCAAATTCTTAAAGGAGAAGTGAAATGAGTTACAGAAAGAAAAATACAGCCAAACTATACTAGTGGAGGACCTCAATTGTCCTCTCTCAAAACTTGATAAATTCAACCAAATAAGAAACAAGAAAGATATTAAGGAGGTGAATAGAATATTAGAAAAGGTAGATGTGATAGACCATTGGAGAAAATGGAATGGAAACAGGAGAAAAACTGCTGGGAAAATTGGAAAACAATAAGGTATAAACCAAGTATAGAGCAACATCTCACGCCATATACAAGATAAGGTCAAAATGGGTATGTGGTTTAGATAGAAAGGGTGACACCATAAGCAAATTAGAAGAGTAAGAAATATTCTACCTGTCAGACCTATGGAAAAGGGAAGAATTCATGACCAAACAAGAAACATAGAGCATTACAAAATGTAAAATAGGTAATGTTGATTATATTAAATTAAAGAGCTTTTGCACAAACAAAATCAATGCGACCAAGATTAGACAGAAAGCAGAAAGCTGGGAAACAATCTTTACAGCAAATATCCCTGATAAAGGCCTCATTTTTTCAAATATATAGAGAACTAGGTCAAATTTATAAGAATACAAGTCATTCCCCAATTGAGAAATGGTCAAAGGATATGAAAAGGAAGTTTTCAGATGAAGAAATCAAAGCTATCTATAGGCATATGAAGAAGAGCTCTAAATCACTTTTGATTAGAGAAATGCAAATTAAAACAACTCCGAAGTATTACCTCACACCTATCAGACTGGCTAATATGACAAAAAAGGAAAATGATAAATGTTGGAGGAGATGTGGGAAAAGTGGGACACTGAGGCATTGTTGGTGCAGTTGTGAATTGATCCAATGTAGAGCATTCTGTG
This sequence comes from Trichosurus vulpecula, assembly GCF_011100635.1. Taxonomy (NCBI): domain Eukaryota; kingdom Metazoa; phylum Chordata; class Mammalia; order Diprotodontia; family Phalangeridae; genus Trichosurus; species Trichosurus vulpecula. The sequence goes on along the minus strand of NC_050579.1, from coordinate 235,182,067 downwards.
GAGTAATTTGGAATTATGCCCAAAGGGCAACCAAACTGTGCATACCCTTTGATCCAGCAATACACTACTAGGTCTGTTATCACAAAGAGATCACAAAAAAGGGAAAAGGACCTACATGTGCAAAAATATTTATAGCAGCCCTTTTTGTGGTGGCAAAATATTGGAAACTGAGGGGATGCCCATCAATTGGGGAATGGCAGAACAAGCTGTGGTATATATGAATGTAATGCAATACTATTGTGCCATAAGTCATGGTGAGTAGGTGGACTTCAGGAAAACCTAGAAAGACTTGAATGTATGAAGTGATGAAAAGTAAAGTGAACAGAACTAGGAAAACATTGTACACAGTATCAGCAACATTGTGTGATGATCAACTATGAACGAATCAGCTTTCCTCAGCAACACAGTGATCCAAGACAAATACAAAGGACTCAAAAAGGAAAATACTATTCACATCCAGATAAAGAACTGAGGGACTCTGAATGTAGACGGAAGCATACTTATTCAACTTACTTTATTGTTTTTCATGGCTTTTTCTCCTTTCGATCTGTTTCTTCTTTTGCAACTGTGACCAATATGGAAATGTGTTTTACATGATAGTACATATATAACCTATATCAAATTGCCTACCATTTAAGAAAAAGAGAGGGGAGAGATGAAAAGAGAAAATTTGGAACTCAAAATCTTGTAAAAATGAATGCTAAAAATTGTTTTGACATGTAATTGGGAAAAATACTATTAAAAAAGGAAATAATATGATTGTTGAGATTGCAGAGTCACATTTGCAGCATAAGGAGGTATCAGAGGAGGACTCTGATTGAGGCTGTTGAGTATGTCCTTTTATCAAAGACAGCAAATTGTGCAATCGATATTTAGAAAGATTTCTAAAATGAGTACTTCTTGGGATAATTTTAGTTCTTTGGAGAAATCGTATATATAGGTGCCCTCATTCTTCCGAATTAGAGGCAGTGAGATATGTTTTGTACTAGCAGTCTGAAATCCTAGTTTCAAATCCTAGTTCTGCCACTTACTACCTGTGTGACCTTGGACAATTCACATAGGAAATATGTCACTATGCCAGGTACCACCTGATGGTCCCTTCCCCCTTTTTAGCTTCCTTTTGTGTGTCATTTTCCTCCATTAGATTATAAGCTCTTTTAGGATAGTGATTATCTTTTTTTTTTCTCTTTGTCTCCCTAACATTTAGCACAGTGCCTGGCAAATAGTAGGAACTTAATAAATGTTTATTGATTTGAATTGAAGTGGCTCAGCCTCTCTGGAGTTTACTTTCCTCATTAGTGAAATGAGGGGGTTGGATTGGATAGCCTTTAAGATCTTCTTTTTTTTTTGCACTAAATATGTGATTCTATTTGCATAAAATATTACAATTACTCAAGTTTTATTGGTTGCATTTTAGGTTGTGTGTTTTCCCCAGTAGAAAGTAAGCTCCTTGTGGGCAGGAACCATTTAATTTTTGTATTTGTGTCCCAAGTGACTGATATAGTTTTGTACTAAGATAAATAGTAGATATTTAACAAATGTTTGTTGAATTAATAAGTGAATTGATGTCATTAGGGGGTATCTTAATTTTAAATCAGTTGTCTGTGTCCAAATTACATTACAGCACTGGTTACTTCCAGTCTTATATGTATGACAGCTAATCCCAGACAGGGAGTGTTTTAACTTCAGTCCCTGAGGGTGACATCATAAAGAGGTTCTCCCATAAAGGCTTTTAATACTAAGTTGAATTTAAAAACCAAATGACTTGATTCAATATTTAATTTGAAAGCATAGTACTGAGCTAAGGCAATTTGTCTTGGAGTCAGAAGCACTGGATGTGAATCTGAGTTCTGCTGTACACAAAAATCTCTTTCACTTTCTAAGCTTCAGTTTTCTCATATATAGAATGAGAATAATAATACTTGTGCTATCTCTCTTTGTGAGAATTGTTACAGGGATGTTGTAAGCAGCGAGTTCTATATAAATGAGTTATTATTTGTAGAAGTAATCTGGGCTAATTTCGTGCCTTTCAAAAAATCATCTTTTGTGCTATACAAGCCAGGCCTAGCTCCAATGATTGAAATAAAATTAAATATTCATGGACTGTAAAATGCAATAAAAATAAATTTACTTGCAATTAAAGATTTAAAAATTATATAATTAATAAATTGAAATAGACTCTGTTTCCTTCTGCCTTCATATTCATCATATCACCATATCAGAAAGATGTCCAGCCAAGCATTGGCGACTCCTTTAAATGAAATAGTTAGGTGGCACAGTGGATTTAGTGCTGGACATAATCAAGAAAACCTGAGTTCAAATCCTTCCCCAGAAACTCGCTGACTGTGAGTCTGGGCAAGTCATCTGGTCTCAGTTTCTTCAGTTTGTCAGTTTTCTCAATTTGTCAACTTGTGTTGTTGTTCTTTGAGAGGAGCTAGGTGATACAGTGGTTAGAGTGCTAGGCCTGGAATCAGGAAGACTCATCTTCCTGAGTTCAAATCTGACCTCAGACATGAGCTATGTGATTCTGTTTGAGTCACTTAACCCTGTTTGCCTCAGTTTCCTCATCTGTCATCAATTGCCATCAGTTTCCTCAGTTTGTCAGGTAGATTTGTCAAGCACATACTATGTGCTAAGTGCTGGGAATACAAAGAAAGACAAAAAAATTCACTGCCCTCAAGAAGCTCATAGTCTAAAGAGGGAGATAACATGCAAGCAACTAGGAACAAACATGATATATTCAGGATCAATTGGGAGTAGTCTCAGAGCACTGGCAAATGTTTCTTACCGAAGCTGGGACTTCAGCTGACATTTGAAGGAAGCCAGGGAACTCAGGAGGTGCAGATGAAGTGGGAGAATATCCCGGACATAGAGGGACAGCCCGGGAATACCCCTGGAGTCGAGAGATGGTGTAAAAATCATCAAGGATACCAGAGTCACTGGATCACAGTGTAGGCAGAGGGGAGTAAAGACTAGAAAGGTAGGAAAGGACAAAGTTATGGAGAACTTCCCTTATTTCTAAAATGGGAAGAATAATGCCACCTACCTCACAGGGTGGTTGTGAAGATCAAATAAAGTTATATATGTATAGCACTACGTGTCTTATCCATGTAGGTTATGAGTACATCCAGGTGGGTTTGTCTAAATGTAGCTCTTGGGGAGGCTTTGATAGATAGCTTGGGATTCTTACTCACCACTCTCCAAGGGAAACCAACTCCTAACGAACAGGGAGCTGTAGAAGGGGCCATGATACTGGCTATGCTACTTTTCCCCTGAGAGAAAGGGATACCAGACTAAAATGATATCTATCTGCTTCGCCCTCCCCTTAATATCACTATTCTAGTGGGATGACTTTTTTTTAGGTTTAATGTACTTTCATGGTCATTATCCCTTAAAGAAGACAGGGTATCTTAAGCTTATATTGGAAAGCTTGACCCCTTCCTACCAAAATGCTAGTTACACAAAAGATCATGACACATAGTGAAAATTAGTAAACCCCTTTATCCAAGCAGATAGCAAACAGAAATCAGAGAAGTTATGTAGATTAGTATAAATAATGAATCCCTGGAAGTGATTTCATATATTCAAATCTCTCCATCTGAAGTTATAATTATGTAAAGCATGGTAATTGCTTTCAGTCCAGGGAAATATACAGTGCCAATTTGAATAATGTGACCAATTCAGGGGATTCATAGTTTGAACTAATCAGGAACTGTAGGTACATATATATATCATACAATACACAGAGTGAATGAGTTCTCCCACTGTAAATGAGATATCTCAGGTCAGCCAAGAAAGAGTCCCCAATCTCACAAAAGGGCCCCCAAGTCTCCAGAGAGGCAAACTAGAAATTAGGGATATGTTTGAGGGAACTGACTTTCTTCCCAAAGTCTGCCTTCCAAAGTCTGTTTTCTTTCTCTATGGCTCTGTCCCCGAGGAAAGACTGTAACCAGTCACAGTCTTCTTGAAGAAGAAAGGAAGAAAAACCATCCAGAAAGAAGGCATCCATGTACTAAGACTAGAGTTGGTGTCATACAAAACCTGGCAGTTCCTAAAACAAGAGGAATATGATATTCCCAAAGGCAAAAGATATAGGCTTACAACCAAGAATAACTTATCCAGTAAAACTGTATATAATCTTACAGGGAAGGGGGAAAAAAGAGCTTTAGTGGAATAGAGGACTTTCAAATATTCCTGATGAAAAGACCAGAGCTGAGTAAGAACTTTGAAGTATAAACGCAGAATTACAGAGAAACTTGGAAAGTTAGGTTTATTTGATTATTTGGAAGGGGCTGTATGATGATCCAGGGCTTATATTTTAATAGTGGTAGAAGAAGTCTGTGCCTTCAGAACCTTCACGTTTTCAAAGGTATTAGAGGAGTTAAGAAAAATCCCAGAGGACCTAGGTGGCAGGAGGATTGGTTATGTTCTCAGGGTTGAAAGAGGGAAGAGAGAAGGAAGAGCAAAAGGAGGAACATGCCAGTTACAGTACTGAAGGGAGGAAGAAAAGGGTGGAGCTTGCTACTGTTCATACTAGGGATACATTAGAAGACTATGAGAACAGAGAGGCAAGGGAATATGGGATAGGAAGTAGTTAATTGGAGGGAGGGTAATAAGAGCATGGAAATAGGCCCAAGCAAAACACTTTCTGATCCTGAAGGGGAACCAAAAGGGAGGAAAAACAAAGAAGTAGAACTAAAGAGTTTGCCCTAGATTCCCCCTTAGACAACTGGGTGACTGAACAAGTGACTGAACAAATTGTAAATGAATGTAATGGAATATTCTTGCTAACCAACTGATTATCATCTTAGAACAAGGGGCAAAAAGTTTCCTATATAGGTTCTTACCAATGTTACAGAGGGGAAAAATAAAAACAAACAAAAAAAAATACTTGAACTTTTAACAGAAAAATTAAGAGGTGGCTTTGGTATACTTCTTAGAAAGCTATTTACCACAGAAGCTGAAAGAGCTATGGTACACTACCATTAATACATGTGTACAAGTGTTTAATTTATCAAGGAAAATAATCTCCCTAAGTAGATGTTTTCCTAATAATTTCAGTATGCAATGAATATGTCCAATCCCACACAAAGATTTATTCATTATCTTTTTTCTTTTATTTTTTAAATTAAAAAAATTAACTTGAGCTTAAAAACCAAAGAAAGTGGCATTTTTATAAATACAATAGAAAACAAAAGAGAATTCTTTGTGAAACTGAGTCTATTTCAAAATTTCAAAAAATATAAATTTTACATGTTGCTTTCAAAACTATATTGCTTGTTTTTCTTCCTTCTGTGTTCTTTTGTTGCAATTTCTAAAAAAAAGTTGCTATAATGACAACCCCCTCTTGCAGAGCATTACTGTTGCTAGCCCCATCCTCAACCTCCTAAGTAACCCAAAGTAAGAAACAAACAACAAGCCCCTGTACTAAATAAGCATAACCAAGCTAAATGTATCCATATAGTATATATGTCCAAAAATATGTGTCTCTGTAGCTTGTGTCCATCACCTCCCTGTTAAGAGGTAGGTGACATGTTTCCATGGAGGGCCTCTGGAGACATGGTTAGTCAGTGCTTTGATCAGAATTCAATGAGGTGGTTTCTAGGATAATTATTAGAATGTACAACAGGTAGGCTGCCCACTCTGAGTTAATAGTTGCTGTAAAATGTGCCAAGGTCTAGCCATACAAATGATGGAATCATGAGTTCAGAAAGATTGTTCATGTATCCATCCACTTGTACATCATTAGACTCCTCTCCGTAAAATTACCCCTCCCTCTCCCCCCACATTCAAGGCATTATCAAAAATGAGATTTTGTTGTTGGTCATTTTAGCGTTGAGATTTTCTCTCAAGAATAATCCAGGCTCAAATTGTCCTGTGGCTGATAAAAGACAGCTGCTGAAGATTCACCACTGCCTGCCCTCTACAGATGTGGAGGTCACCATCACCACAGAAATATGACGACTGAGACCAGGTCCATTTCCTACATCTTTTTGCATTGTCTTGGGCTATAGCTGGGTGTGCTCTCTCCTTTAGTAAAAACCCTTGTATGCATAATTTATTTACTGGACCCTGCTTTCTTTCTTTCATGGTTGTGTTGGGAATTTTTAATGTAAAACTGTCCATTTAGAAAGCATTTGCTGCTAAATGCTATGGAATGGGAAGGTAGAAAGTGATCACCTCTCTAGCTTCTGAAATTAGCTCCTTGGACTTAGAACAGCATTGCCATCTTTGTATAAGTAAGACAGCAGCTTATTTGTTCTAATAAGTATTTCTTTTTTCTTCCGTTTGTACTCATAAGCTACTTAGTCCACAGTAGGGACAAATTGTGAATGTTGCATTGGCAATACAAGGGGAGATATAAAAAGTGACTGAAAGTGGACTATATAGTGCTGGCTATTAGAAAACTAGTCATGAAATCATACCACCTGTTGATCAGTAGAGTTTTTATTAAGTTACTTTGGGTGATTGGAGAGAAGGATTAGAAAGGTTAACAATTATGGAGCTAGTCTACAAGCATTTATTAAGCGCTTACTATGTGCAAGTCTGGAGGGGTGGGGCATGATGGAGAAAATCTAGAGTGCAGCCTGGAGAGGAATAAAGACATGGCTGATTTGGGTGCCCTCCTTAAATGAAGGTTTTGGGAGGAGTCATTCAATCAAAGAGGTGGAAGCCCCAGGGAAGAGGGTACGGAGCCTGTGTGAATTCAGGTACTAGATTGACTTTCCAAAATGAAGAGATTTGAGGGGCATGGTTGACAAAGTCTGAAGTGGAGCCTGGAGTGGGCCAGTCACACTTCCAAGCTGATGAAAAGGACAGGAAGTGTTGACTACCTACAGGAGTCAAGAGCTAATTTAAAAGCAAGGGGCCATGAAATGGTCAAAATGAGGCCAGTCCAGTAAGATGTGTTAGGCACGTAGTCTTTCGCAACATGAGTATTGTGGAAGGGTTTTACATAATGATATGCACCTGGCCTATTTTGAATTGCTTGCCTTGTTAGGGAGCGTGGGTGGGGAGGGAAGAGGGAAGAGAATTTGGAACTCGAAGTTTTAAAAACAGATGTTCAAAAAAAAAAAGTTTTTGCATGCAACTAGGAAATAAGATACACAGGCAATGGGGCATAGAAATTTATCTTGCCCTAAGAGAAAGTAAGGGAAAAGGGGATGGGAAGGGAGTGGGGTGATAAAAGGGAGGGCTGACTGGGGAATGGGGCAACCAGAGTATATGCCATCTTGGAGTGGCTGGGGAGGATAGAAATGGGGAGAAAATTTGTAATTCAAACTCTGTGAAAATCAATGCTGAAAACTAAGTATATTAAATAAATTACATAAAAAAGATGTGTTAGGTATGAATTTAGTAAGCATGAGGAAATAAGGCAACGACTGGGAGAATTAAATCCTATCATGGTTCTACTAGAGAATTCTTCCATGAGCCCTGCTTCTGTTGTCAGAAGACCTAGGTTTGAACTCTGGCTGTGCCACTTAGCTCTGTCACTACCTTTGCGACCTTTGACAAGTCATCTAGACTGTTTAGTCCTCAGTTTTCACACATGTAAAAAGAGAGAAAGTTTGGTGGCACAATTGTGAGAGCACCAGACCTGGAGTCAGGAAAACCTGAGTTCAAATATGGTTTCAGACCCTTACAAAATAGTCGATCCTAAGGAAGTCATAATTCCTGCACAATTGCCTCATCTGTATAATGATGGATAATAAAGGCACCTATCTCCCAGGGTTTCTGGAGGATCAAAAGAGACATTATCTGTAAAGTGATTTGTAAGCATTAGAATCAGGGATGTGCAGGGAAATGTTTAACAACTGGCTCTCCATCCCTCCCTCAAATCCCTACACATCAAAGGTTAATCTGCATTACTAACATTTTCTCCCTCATTTTCTTAAGTTTAGGCAATCAACAAAGCGATAAATTGAGTCCTTATTTATAGCATTTGCTGATTTCTGAGGTATTAATGCTCAAACTGAAAATTTAACAATTGGTTCTAGCAAGCTGCAAACCAGTCTGAGCAGGTTCTAGCATGCCTCTGCTTAAGGAACTGTATAAATGCTAATACTGATAATACTTGTGGTAATTAATAATAATAATAATAAATGAAGAGCTTGTTCTAGATGAACTCTGAGATATCTCTCACCTTTAAATTGATGCTTTCAATTTGTCAATATATATCATTTATGGCATTTTTTTGTAGGGGGTGGAATGGGAATTTGAGTATGGGCAGAAGGTATAATCTATTGGGGTTTACTGGTAATTTATTTTTGCATCTGCACCAACTTGAGCACATGCTACTGAAATGAATGTGGATCTCTCAAGCTCCTCTTGCTATTAGCTTTTATATTGAAGTTTTGTTGTTTGCTAGGAACTCTATTTCTTAAGCGGAGTCTGTCCAATTAAAAGTTTAGGCTACGTGTGACCTTGAAAAAAGGCAGCTTTTATAAATCAGTCAACTGGATAAGCACATTCACACATTTTTGCTCTTCGCTGGACAGTTACTGAAAGAGTAAATATAATGGAAAATGTCATTTTCTGTAATGGCTTTTTTCCGATGAAACCTCTATGTATTGAACCTGAATGAACCTGTGAGCCGTTAATATGTTTTTAAAAGTAGCTTCTATTTTATTTTTTCCACCAAGTCTCTCTCCACAGGTACTACTTACTTACAGTGGTTAAAATAAATAAGCGAAATGATTTCCTGTCTGTTTATTGAGCGGTTATTTTTAGTCTGTTGCTTTCTTAAAGTATTTCTAAGGGATGGGGTAAGAGCAAAGGTCTCTTTTCCTTCCTTATCTGTGGTATATAAAGAATGGAATATACTATTGATAAGATAATAGATTTAGAGCTTGAAGATACCTCAGAGTTCATCTCATCCAAACTCCTCATTTTACAGATGAAGAAGCTGAAGCCGAAAGAGGTAGAGTGACTTGCCCAAGGTCACACAGTTAGCAAGTGGCAATGAGGTCCTCTGTCCAAATCCAGCGCTCTTTCTATTGTGATACACTGTATCATGCTGATGTGCAGTCAAGTTACTTTTCTCTGATCCAGAGTTTCTACATCTGTAAGATGGGGTTTCATACTCTCTCTCTCTCTTTCTGTCTCTCTCTCACACACACACACCTGTATCCCTATCTATATATACATATCTATTTATCTATGTCTATAGATGCATCTCTAGGGGCAGCTAGGTGGAACAGTGAGTAGAACACCAGCCCTGGAGGCAAGAGGACCTGACCTCAAATCCGGCCTCAGACACTTACTAACTGGGTGACCCTGGGCAAGTCACTTCACCCTGTTTGCCTCAGTTTCCTCATCTGTAAAATGAGCTGGAGAAGGAAATGGGAAACTGCTTCAGGATCTTTGCCAAGAAAACTCCAAATGTGGTCACAAAAAGTTGGAAACAACTGAAATGACCAGACAATGACAATAGCAACAAAGTAAATAGGAAACTCTTACCAATAAATAAGGAAGGAATCTTGTTGAATTACTATTCAGGTGGACACCAGCAATGGGCTTCCAGCAGAGTTATACTTTCCCCTAGAGCCATAATAAGCCAGAGGAAATGGTGCTTTGCCCCAGGGCATGAACATCTTTGGGTCACACTTCCTTTTCTCGGAGAGATGTTCTTGCTTCTTCCCTGTGGCACCTACCATCACCACACCTCCCCTCCCAGGCTTCTATGGGAGGTGGGCAAACCCCTCATGGCAATACTTCATTCACAGTGGGATTACCCTCTGTGCTGCTTCCCATCCTTCTCTCCCAAATGAATTTCCTCCTTGTGTAGTTTTGACTACTTACACTTAGCCTGCCTTCTTTTGAGGCATGTGGAACTTGGAACCAGGAAGATGAGTGTTTGACTCCTATCTCAGACACTTACCAATTTGTATGACCAACTTAAAATACTTAAATCTCTTTGAACTTCAGCTTTTTAAAATTTGTAAAATGGGATAAAAATACCTGTGGTGCCTACAACATGAATCTTGTTATGAAGAATAAATAAGATACTATATGTACAGTAGCTTGCAAACCTCAAAATTACTGTGAAAATATCCCTTAGTATCATTATATTCTGAGTGTACATTTCATCTTCAAAAATGTATTTTCAATTCTGAGCATCATAAGATTTACCAAAGGCAACTCAGTGGTATGATGGATAGAGAGGCTAGACTTGGATTCAGAAAGACCTGAGTTTGAATCCTATTTCAAAAACTAGTTGCTCCTTAGTTTTGACTCACTAATGCTGTGTAATCTTTGATCATTCCAACTCCTAACCTTTTAGCTTCTTTTTATATGTTGTTTTCCCCATTAGATTGTAAGCTTTTTGAGGACTGTAATAGGAATTAAGTTGGGACTTTATTACTGTTTTAGGATACTAAATCAATTAAGTATCCTTGATTGAGCCTTACTAAGTTTAAAGCCCCAGGCCCAAACCCCTGATTACTAGGTGGGTGTGAAGCCCTCAGGGCCCTAAGGGGAGTTGCTAAGACCAGAGCCAATAGTAGGCACCTAAGTTCTGGTCCCTCAGATGATGTTTGGTGACGTCCAAAGACTGTATAAAAAGAGAGAAAAGAGCTGTTTGCTTGAGGCTTCTACTCCTGGAGGAGTGTTGGTATGGGACTCTGGGCAGCTGCTCTAAGAGCCTCCCAGCTCATCAACCCAGATGTTGATGGTTTCTTGGTAACTATGAACTGTGATCTGGCCTGTTTATATTGTGTATGTTTGTAACTTGTTTGTATTTGCTCTGAAGTGCAGGGTCCTGGCTTTTTCTCCTGAACTAAGTGAATGAAATCTGTATGTTGGATTGAAATAAGATTGTTAACCCCTTAACATTACTTTCCTTAGTAAAGCAGATCAAAAGAACCTGTGCTGGCAGCGTTCTTGTTGTTGGGCTTGTGTTGGTCTCTCACCCCCACAACAGCTGCTAGCTGAATTGTTGCAACAAGGGCAAGGACAGAATTAATTTATTTCTTTTTCTTAATTTTTTAAAAACTTTGTATCTGTAACACCAATCAAAACAGTAAACTTGAGGGCTGCTCTGAATATATAAAGTCAAATCTCACAGTATAATGAGCACTCTATTCAAAATTAAACCTTATTCAATAAACAATAGCATTCACAATTCATAACAACATAACAACTTATTACCAAGGAAGCCACATGCCCTTTAACAAAACACATCATTCAGTATATAACACACTGTCCCAAAATACTTGTTGGGATACTTGGGATCAGGGGATCCCAGGCCAGGGTCTTCCCTTAACACAGTTTATCGGGGTAGCAGAAAACACACTTCATCCCTAGGTCGCAGTAGGTTACAATCCCTTCAATCAAAAACTGAGTGTCCAAGTAAAGTCCTCTTTGTGGTGTGTGCTTTCTTCCACACTGCTCTTGCAGGCTCCCACTTGGCACTCACAGGTACACGCATGCTTGAATGAGCCAAAGAGTCCAAGTCCCAACACTGCTCCAGCCCCCACTTCCAAGTCCTGAGGGGCAGCTGGGCGACAAAGTTTTCATTTTGACCCAAGGCTTAATTTCGAGGCCTGTGGCTCCAGGTCTGTGGGCCCACTGCTCCTGGTTCCTGCCAGGATCCTGACTTAGGCAGCCCTAGGCTCCTGCTCCATATCTCACCTGGGGGAAGGGTGAAAGGGTAGCTCCACTTAAGCTCTGCCTCTCGCCATAGCCTTGGCTCTGAGAAGTTCAAAAGAAACTTCTCCCTGGCTCCTTTGCTATCTCTATAGGAGCTTTGGCTATTAAAAATAACACAACAACTGGGAAACAACAGACAACTATCCCAGTCTCACTAAACCCCATCTTCACGTTCATTTTCTTCTTCATCTTCATTTTCTCTCCATACTCATTTTTCTTCTTCATTCTTGTTTTTCTTCACTATCTTCTGCTTTCATTTTCTCTATACTTTCTATTTATACAGTTTAACTCAGCACCCGATTGTCTAGAGCCCAGGCGTACAACGGCGTGAGGGCCCGAGTAAGTAGCCATATGTTACCTTATTGGTTTAGTGCAGAGAGCCCACATGTACACTGAAAACTTGGCATCTGATTGGCTTAATGCCCAAAAGCATGAAAGTCCTCGCGCCTCAGCACCTAATGTGTTACAGCTGTGGATTACCAAGGTTCAAAGGTGATTAATCCTTCAGATGTTAACAATTCAGCATAAGCCTGGGAAACTTAACTCTAAAAGAAAAACAACAAAAATCCCACCTTGCTTGTGCTCACAGTATCCTGTGTTAAAATTATATCTTGTTCTTATCCTCCTGACTCTCCCTCTTCCCCAACTTCTTAGGTACTACAGTAAATAATTTTGTAAGTAGCTAGTATAAGGTAACAATATAGGAAGAATGGTTGCAAAGGGAAGCCCAGAAGTCGCTTACAGACTGTCCAATAAAATAAGTGAGCATGACAGTTACTTGTAAATTGTCTTACAAATTAGGGGAGTATAGGAGCTACTGGAAACTGTCTCATAGATTAATTTAGGCCAATATGTGCTAAATTAGAGGAAGCCAGCTAGGTCTTACTGGAAAGGCCCTTTGATTCTGCTAACTGCCCAAGGTCCACAAGCCTCATTGTCTGGAAGCTCCAGACACGAGCAGTAAGACCAGCAGAACACCAGCAAACGTCATGCTGATGAATGAATCCTAAGCTGTTGCAGGTAACTTTGAGATGATGGGGCTATATTAATGAACTAATCCTAAGGTATTCCCCTCCTCCCAACTCTATAAAAATGAGGGTCCAAACTCCTGCCCTCCTATTTCCCTCCTTTCTCCTCCTCTGCCCAGTATTTTTTTTTATCCGTTATGGGTCCATAATTCCTGAGTGCTTTCAACTCCAATCCGAGATTGTGTCAGTGACTTTTTGTAGCTCTTCCCTTTGCCATTCTCTTCTGCATGATGCCTGCCTTCCTCCACCATGCCATCTCCTGTTCCCATCTGCCTCTTTTATCTACCATGTACCATTTGCCTATGTACTTTCTGTGCAGTTTGCTTCTGTAATCTCTGTGCCTTATTAAATTGTGATTAAAGAATTACTCCCCATTTGCTGCCATTGTGGTCTTTCCCAGAAAGTATTCCACAAAACAGGATATACTCCCCCATGGGAACACCAGGACTGAAATTATAGTCTATTCACAGGTACCCAGTGAATTCATGGGTAGAAAGCAAGAGTGGATAGTTGAACCTCATTTCCCCTTCCAGGATATTTCCCCCTTTTCCCCTGGGTTCCAATAAATCAAATAATAATTTCATTAATTAATTGACAATTCATATCCTTAGGGCTTAGCATGGTGCTTGGCCATATGGTAGGGGCTTAACACGTGTTTATTGACTGTTGACTGTGACTTTGGACAAATCACTTAATCTTTGTTTCAGTTTCTTCGTCTGTTAAATTGAGATAATAATAGTACCTACATCTAAGGGTTATTGTGATGATAAAATAAAATAATACACACAAACACACACAGAGAGCTGCTATTTTAATATTAGCTATTAAGTGTTATTTGCCATTCAGGTTGCTTGTAGTGTTACCGATTCTAATACTCTTCCTTGCAGTTCCTAATAGAAGTCAAATAAGATGGTATTTGTACAATGCTTAGCACAGTGCCTGGCACACAGTAGATATTTAGTAAATGCTTATTCCTTTCTCTTCCTCTTTTCTGCCCATTCCCTGGAGGGGGGGAGGGGGATGAATTAAAAAAGGCTTGGATTTTTTTTTTTTGTCACAGAAAATTAATCCAAGTAAAGGAACAAGTTCCTAGAGGCTCTTTCCATTTTCACCAATACCACCCATTTGCTTCCTTTTACCTTTCAGTAGCTTTTCATGATTGTACAAGGTTTGCCTAGAAGGTCTTGCTTTGTCATCATCATGATCATCATTGCTTACATTTATGGAGTGCTTTAGAATTTACAAACTGCTTTCCTCATAAGACCCCTTTGAGACAGCCATTATTACATCCATTTTGCAGATAGGGAAATTGAGGCTCAAAGCACCTAAGTGACTTCCCCATTGGCATGCTGTGGGTAAACTGAAGAGTTAGAACTGAAACAGAAGTCCTTTGACTTTAAGTCCATTGCTCTACAAAACAGTCTCAAACTTCCTACAGCACTCTGCGGTGTCTATGACATATTCCTTCTTGTTTTGCCAAGTCACTGGGAGGAAAGAATAACGAAAAGAGGATTTGAGAGCCTGGCTTTAAACTTGGGCTAATGATCAAGATTTTACTTAAGCTTAGATAGAAATATGAAATCTTCATATTTTACCACTTCGCATAAATATTCTCCAAAAGTACTGATTCATCATTGAACTTTAAGTGACCTTAGCTGCTTCTAGAATCTTGTGATAGTCTCCCCAGGGGTGGAGGGAATTTGACGTCATTAGCATTCTGAGGTGACACTCGTCTCAGGGTTATTGTCTCCCAGACTGAAAATGAGTTTGACATTGACCTTTTCATGTAAAGTGCTAATGAGCATGAGTAATAGTAATTTCCAAGAATTTCAATTCCATTGGATTATGTTCTCAGGTCAGTGGCCTCTAGGAGTTTTTAGTGAATAAGGGTCCATTAATTGGAGGATGTTACTAAGTTTTTCACTGCAAATTTTATTCATTGGGAAAGTACGATGACAATAAAACCTTGATTAACTAGTGCCTCACTAACCAGAGTTTGAATTAACCAGTATTTGTCACCACACTCCATCTGAATGAGATAAAAAGAATAAGTTTTTTAATGAGGTATTGAAGATCTCCTCTCTTAGTCAGAAATGCATGAACTTAATCAAATGATTTTTTTTTATGTGTGACAAAATTTGGTTTCTCAGAGGGCTCTTTTGGTTTCCTTCCTGGTTCTAGATAATTGAAATTATTGGAAAAATGACTTTCTAGATGAATGATTAATTATTGGAATAAAGTAAAATTAAATTATACTTTTTATTTTTAAAATAAACTTTATTATGCTTTATTTTTTGAATTCCCTGCATTTCCTCTCTATCCCTCCTCCTCCCCTCCTCGGAAAGCTATGCCACATAACAAAGAATTTTTGAAAAGAAAAACGAGAAAAAGAGGAAGAAGGAAAAAATCAGTAACACTGATCACTGTATTAAAGAAAAAATCTTAAAGCATATGAAATGTTCCATACTTGTGGACTATCCACCTCTGCAAAGGAGATGAGGGAGGTATCTTTCCATAGCTCTTCTTTGGGGTCATACTTGTTCTTCACAATTTTATAATATTCATTTTCATTTGTTTTGTGATTACTGTTTTTTCATTTTACATTGTTATAGTCACTGTTCATTTTTCTTGGCTTTGTTTCCTTCACTTTGTTTCAGTTCATAGAATTCTTTCTATGCTTCTTTGCATTCATCACATTGATTATTTGTTACAACACAATACATTCGGCACATCCATTACATTCATGTAACACAATTTATTAAGCCATTTCCCAACCAGAGGGCATCTGCTTTGTTTTTAGTTCTCTGCTGTCACAGAGAGTATTGCTATATATATATATATATATATATATATATATATATATATGTGTGTGTGTGTATATATATGTATATATACATATATATGTATATATATATGTATATATACATATATATGTATATATATATACATATATATATGTATATATATACATATATATGTATATATATATACATATATATGTATATATATTGGCATATGTGGGGACTTTCTTTTAAATCAATGACCTCCTTAGGGCACATGCCAAGTAGTATAATCTCTGGGTCAAAGGAAATTTTAGTCAGTATATTTGTATAATTCCAAATCAGTTTCTAAAATGGTTGTGCTAATTCACAGCTCTGACAACAGTGCATCAATGTACCTATCTTTCCACAACCCCTCCAACATTTGTTATTCTTTTGTGATTTTTGCCAATTTGCTTCATATGAGGTGAAATTTTAGGGTTATGTTGATTTTTATTTCTTTCATTACTTTTTACTTGGAAAATTTTAAAAAATCATGTGGTTGTTAATACTTTTCAATTCTTCTTTCAAGAACTATTTATTCATATCCTTTGACTATTTATCTTTTGGGGAATTGCTTTTGGTATTATACAATTCTGTTAGTTGTCTGTATATGTTGGATACATAGTTCTTATCTGAAAATTTGGATACAAGGATTTTTTCCAGTTCAACTACTTCCCTTCTTATCCAAGATACATTAATTTTGCTTGTGTGGAAGTTTTCAGTTTCACATAAATCCAAACCATCTATTTTATCTTTTGTGATGGCCTTTCTCCCTTGTTTGGTTAAGAATATATGCCCTATCTATAGCTCTAAAAAGATGTCCCAAAAGTATTAGTGCTCTTTTAAGCTCAAAATGACGCTTAGACTTTTGAAATTCCCTGTATAGTACTTCACAGTTTGAAAGACATTTTCCTCAAAGCAAGCTGCGAGCAAGACATGTGATGTAAGCATTATCACATTCCCCATTATACAGATGAGAGAACTGAGGTCTAGAAAGGTCACAAAGCTAGGAACTGGTATATCTGGGACTTAGAACTGTCTTCTAACTAAATCTGAGGCTGTTTACACAAACTATGAAATAGATTATAGGGGATTTAAACACATTCATGGTATATGCCAATAATAATTTTAATGGGAATTGAAAATAGCACTGTTAGGGCTTAGATGCTTAGATTTCTTAGGATAGTTAGCTAAATTTTTTTAAACCAGGGTCCACAGGGTATGAGGGAATTAAGGTTGCATGAGAGACAGTGTTGTATAGTGGGTAGAACACTGGATTTGCAGTCAGGAATCTAAGATGTGAATTCTGGCTTTAACACAATATGAGAGCATGGGCAACTCACAACTTCTCTGAGCCTCAGTTTCCACATTTGTAAGCTGTTAATATCTTTGAAGGCGTGTAGCATGGTGGAAAGAGCACTGGCTTTCTAGTCAGAAATTCTGGGCTTCTGGCCTGGGGTTCAATTTGTAGTTTTGCACTAACTATTTGCATCAATTTGGTTATTACTTGTTTTATCTGGTTGTCAGTTTCTTCATCTGTAAAATATAAAATAAGATAAAATTTAAAAGGGATAAAGATAAAATACTCCACATAGGTTAAAAAATTAACTAAATACAAGATGATGAAGGCATGGTTAGATAGAAATTAGGCTCGAAAAGAACTAAGGTTTTAGTGGACTACCGTCCCCAAGAGTCAAAAGTAGAATATGGAAGCCCTCCAAAGCTAATGCAAAATGTCCAGAAAGGGGGTAATCATTAAGCTCTTTTCTACCTTGGTCAGATAACATTTGGATTATTGTATGGAGTTTAGATACCACATTTTAAGAAAAAAAAATCATTGATAAAGCCAGAGGGTTTCCAAATGAACATGATAAAGATGATGAAGGGCCTTATGATCATGGCACACAAGGATCATCTGAAGGAGTTGGGAATGTCTAAGTTGGAGAAGAGAAAGCTTAGTGCAGAATATTTTAACCATCTTTAACTATCTGAAGGCCTATGATGTGGGTCAGAAGTTACAGAGGCATAGATTTGATCAGTTCAATAATTCAATACCAGACACTGTGCTAAGCACTGGGCATGCAAATAAGAAAAAGAAAGATAGTCTCTGCCTTCAAAGTTACAATCTAATAGGGGGTGGGGGTAATAACACACTTGCTTGTCCTTCATTTTGAAAGAGGACTATCGCAGAGTGATATCATGACTTGTGTGAATTGGGGTGGGTTTGAGGTTAGGTGGCTGTCATGGAGGCACGGAAGCATGACAAAAAGTTCTAAGGAGTACAGTCTGGTGGGAAATTTATGGGGTGTGTGGTCAAACCTTGGGGTTGTTTAGATTTGCATTTCTTATTATTGGTGTTTTGGAGCATTTTTTCATGTGATTGTGAATGCTTTGCAGTTCTATTGAGAATGCTTTCTTTATATCTTCTGACAATTTATCTATTGGAGAATGGTTATTAGTTTTATATACACACATATTTTAACTATTTACATATCTTAGATAATAGACTGTTTTATTATTTCTTGATGTCTTATGGAGTTGTTAGCTCCCATTTGGCCAAGTCTGATTCTCAGGGAGTTATTTTCCCAGTAAAGTTTTGTACTTTTTTTTCCAACCTGTTATTTTTTTCATATCTTTCTTGCTGGCTCTTTCTTCTTTCCCCATCTTTCCTCTATGGTTCTTATTAGATTTTTAAAATTATTTTTTATCTTTGTCTTTAACTCTTAATTTTCTCTCTTCTAAGAGTTTTTGTTTGACTTGTGTCCAAACTGCACCTTTCTTTTGAGGCTTTGCTGATAGATTTTTTTTTGGGTCAATCTCTTCTGTATTTGTGTTTTGAGCTTTTGCTATAATAGTTCTTTTTGAAAAAAAATTTTTGTTTTTAATTTATGGACTAAAACAATCATTTCCATAACATGGTACAATAAAAAAAGATGATTGCACATGAAACTGCAAGTCTGCTATGCACAACTAGTATTCCCTTCAAATGTACAACAAAATTATTATGTAAATTTCTTTTTTCCCTCGTCCCACCCTAGAGATGGCTACCATTAGACACAAGTATATGTAGACATATACATGTACATATGTGTGTGTGTGTTTGTGTAAAATTATTCTATACAAAGTTCTATTTCTCAGTTCTTTCTCCAGATGCAGATGCTACCTTTCTTCATATGTCTTCTATAGTTATTTTGGGTATTTATAATGGTCAAAATAACTTATTTGTTCAAAGTCATTCTTAAAACAATATTGATGTTACTTTATATAATGTTTTCTTGGTTCTGCTTATTTTGTTCTTCATTATTTTATGCAAGTCTTTCCATGACTTTCTTTTTTTTATTTTATTATTTATTTAATATTTTAGTTTTCAGCCTTGATTTCTACAAGATTTTGAGTCACAAATTTTCTCCCCATTTCTACCTTCCGTCCCACTCCAAGATGGCATATATTTTGATTGCCCTGTTCCTCAGTCAGCAATCCCTTCTGCCACCCCACTCCCCCCATCTGCTTTCCCCTTACTTTCTTGCAGGGCAGGAGAGATTTCTTTTTTTTATAGTCATATTGAATTCCATACTTCATTTTTTAAATATTTTTTAGTTTTCAGCATTGATTTTTCACAAGATTTCGAGTTACAAATTTTCTCCTCATTCCTACCGTCCCCTCACTCCAAGATGGCATATATTCTGATTGCCCCATTCCCCAGTCAGCACTCCCTTTTGTCACCCCACTCCATCCCCCCATCCATTTTCCCCTTATTTTCTTGTAGGGCAAGATAGATTTCTATGCCCCATTGCCTGTATATCTTATTTCCGAGTTGCATGCAAAAACAGCTTTTTTGTTGAGCATCTGATTTTAAATCTTTGAGTTCCAAATTCTCTCCTCTCTTCCCTCCCCACCCACTCTCCCTAAGAAGCCGAGCAATTCGACATAGGCCACACATGTATCATTATGCAAAACATTCCCATGAATAGTCATGTTGTTAAAGACTAACTATATTTTGCTCCTTCCTAAGCTATCCCCCTTTATTCAATTTTCTCCCTTGACCTTGTCCCTTTTCAAAAGTGTTTGCTTTTGATTACCTCCTCCCCCTATCTGCCCTCCCTTCTATCATCCTCCCTTTTTTATCCCCTCCCTACTACTTTCCTGTGAGGTAAAATACCCAATTGAGTGAGTATGTTATTCCCTCCTCAGGTCAAATCCGATAAGAGCAAGATTCACTCATTCCCCCTCACCTGCCCCCTCTTCCCTTTCAACAGAACTGCTTTTTCTTGCCATTTTTATGTGAGATAATTTACCCCATTCTATCTCTTCCTTTCTCCCTCTCTCAATATATTCCTCTCTCATCTCTTAATTTAATTTTTTAGACAACATCCCTTCACATTCAACTTACCCTGGGCCCTCTGTCTATATATATATATGTATATTCCCTTCAACTACCCTAACACTGAGAAAGGTCTCATGAATTACACATATCATCTTTCCATGTAGGAATATAAACAAAATAGTTCAACTTTAGTAAGTCCCTTATGATTTCTCTTTCTTGTTTACCTTTTCATGCTTCTCTTGATTCTTGTGTTTGAAAGTCAAATTTTCTATTCAGCTCTGGTCTTTTCACTGAGAAAGCTTGAAAGTCCTCTATTTTATTGAAAATCCACACTGAGCATGATACTCAGTTTTGCTGGATAGGTGATTCTTGGTTTTAGTCCTAGCTCCTTTGACCTCTAGAATATCATACTCCAAGCCCTTCGATCTTGCTAGATCCTGCTAGATCTTGTGTTATCCTGATTGTATTTCCACAATACTCGAATTGTTTCTTTCTGGCTGCTTTCAGAATTTTCTCCTTGACCTGGAAACTCTGGAATTTGATGACAATATTACTAGGAGTTTTCTTTTTGGGATCTTTTTCAAGAGGCAATCTGTGGATTCTTTCAGTTTCTATTTTACCCTCTGGTTCTAGAATCTCAGGGCAGTTTTCCTTGATAATTTCTTGAAAGATGAAGTCTAGGCTCTTTTTTTGATCATGGCTTTAAGGTAGTCCACTAATTTTAAAATTATCTCTCCTGGATCTATTCTCCAGGTCAGTGGTTTTTCCAATGAGATATTTCACATTGTCTTCTATTTTTTTATTCCTTTGTTTCTGTTTTATAATATCTTGATTTGTCATAAAGTCACTAGCTTCTACTTGCTACAATCTAATTTTTAAGGTAGCATTTTCTTCAGTGGTTTTTTGGACCTCTTTTTCCATTTGGCTAATTCTGCCTTTCAAGGCATTCTTCTCATTGGCTTTTTGGAGCTCTTTTGTCATTTATCTTAGTCTATTTTTTTAAAGTGTTGTTTTCTTCAGTATTTTTTGGGGTCTCCTTTAGCAAGTTGTTGGGGGTTGAGAAGTCTGGTAACTGCCACAGCTCAATGATTCATAACCCTAAGGCCTGCTCCAGGCAACTCCAGGTCTGGTCTGTCCTGGCACTGCCCATGCTCGGCTGTGCTCTGCTCCCAGCCCTGTTCAATAGACCCTTCCCAGTGACCATACAGGCCATCCTGGGCTGGAGACCTGCTTTCCTCCGCTATTTCCTGGGTTCCACGGCTCTAGAATTTGTTCAGAGCCATTTTTTACAGGTGTTTGGAGGGATTTGGGGGAGAGCTTAAGCAAGTTCCTGCTTTCCAGTCACCATCTTGGCTCTGCCCCCCCTTCTATGACTTTATAAAAATCACTGATTATAGCACAATCATATTCCATCACAATCATGTACCATAATAGCTCTTTATGGTCATTTTTTTGTTCATTCTTTCAGCCTAATTCTTGACTTTGGACTTTATGTCAGTGCTCTATACACTTCAGAGGGAGGGGGATGTCTGGCCTAAGCTTCTCTCCTTTTATATCCTTCTGCTGTTTTTACAGCTATGGCTAGGGGTCTGTAAGATTTCAGTGCCCCCAAGATGGTATGAAGGATGGTGGGGAGGTCTGTTCACTGCCTTCTTAGTCTGAGTTCTGCAAGTTCCTGATTAGGTTTGGGTTTGTTGGCATATTTCTGGTTGGGAGTTTCAGTAGATTTCTGCTTGATTCCTTCACTGTTGGTCCAGTGAGAGGGTCTGCTGTTCAGAATGATTGAACTACCAGCTGCCTGTTGATCTGGGATGCTACACTCTGCTTCTGGGATCAGAGCCATACAGATCCTGTGGGTCCCTTAGAATTTGTTTGTGCTCAGTACACAGCTAGGGCATGACCACTTCTCTCTGTGACTTGGAACTGGGTATTGTGACTTGGAACTGGGTAAAGGAGAATAGAGCTGCCAGACAGCACCAGTTCTAGTACATTCTCAGGGAACCACTAGGATTTATTTTTGCCCTGTGTTTCCTGCCCTGGTGCATTATCTCAGCCGTTTCTGAGTCCGTGGGCACTGGAATTCTGACTGGACTCTTTCCTCAGTGCCTGCAGACCTCTATGTCCATCTCCCTGAATCACCCAGGGTTGGAAAAGTGACTCACTGTGGTTTTTTTTGGCTTTGCCAGCCAAAATTCAGTCTGATACATTATCTATATCTTTGTCAGGGAGGTGTAGGAGGTAAGCTAATCTCTAATACTTTCTCTTATTCTGTCATTTTGGTTCCCTGCATAGGCTCTATCAGACTGCCAAAGGGGTCTGTGATAAAAAAAAAATTGTTAAGAATTTGTTCTAGTTTGTATTATAGTAGTTTGAAAAAAGGCCTTAAACTTAATAACTCTCAGAAGGCAGAGAGCCTCTTGAATTTTCTATCTTTCCCAGAATAGAAGCAGCATGGTATTGTGGATAGGTGGAGCAAGTGGATAGAGTACCTGGCCTGAGGTCAGGAAGATTCGTCTTTCTAAGTTCAAATCTGGCCTAGATACTTCAGCTGTGTGATCCTAGGCAAATCACTTAACCCAGTTTTCCTTAGTTTCCTCATCTGTAAAATGAGCTGGAGAAGGAAATGGCAAACCACTCCAGGATCTTTGCCAAGAAAACCATAAATGGGGTCATGAAGAGTCAGACACAACTGAACAACCAAACTTGTGGATAGAGATCTGGCCGTGAAGTTAAGAAGACTTGGCTTACATATGTTATTCCCCTATTAATATGTAAGCTTCTTAAGAGTAGTGATTTGCTTGCTTTTCTATTTGTATCTCACATGGTAACCTCTTACTACATGCCCATTCATTCATTCATTCATTCATGTCCCACCTCTGGCTCTTACTGACTGTAGGACCTTAAGAAAATCCCTCTCAGAATCCTAGTCAACTCTCCAAAACTCTAAGCTGCATAGACAGTATCAACCTGAATTGGTAAAGGGAGTTTCCTCACCTGGGAGTACCTTATACAAGTGAAATCACAAGTCTGGTCCATAGAAAATCTCTAATTTAAGTAGTGTGAGAATTCTTTCCATGTTTGCCATCACCACTAATCCGCGGCTTACTGGGGATTTGCCTGAAATACAGAGAAGTTAAGTGAGTTTTCTAGGGTCATACAGCTAGTAAGCCTCAGAGGCAGGCTTTGAACCCAGGGGTCATCTTGCTTCCAAGTCCATCCCACTATCCACTATGTCCTACCGCCTTTCAAAGACATGCTTAGAGTATGGGCTAGTACATCATGCTCTAAAAGACAATTATTCTGTCTTTATAGCCTTTTGTACGTAGTCAGCTTTCAGCAAATATTTGTTCAATTGAGTTCAATTTCTCCTCTGATTACCATAGATGATAGGATCATAGAGGCAGAGCTGGGAGTGACCTTAGGGGCCTTCTAATCTAACCCCTTACTTTAAAGATAAGGAGGCAACCTAGAGGGGTCAAGTGATCTGTCTAGATTTACTTTGTATCCCCAGCAGTTAGCACAGTGCCTAGCAAATAGTAAGCACTTAATAAATGCTTATTGACTGACATATATAGTGACCAAGGTAGGATTTGAACCTGAGTCCTCTGGCTCTAGATCTAATACCTTTCCACTGTACCCCACCAACTCTGCATGTTCTTACCTTGGCTAGATCAAGAGGTAAGTGAAGAAATTCCTCAAAACTCCCCCCAAAATTCTATGGGTAGGTAGGTTAAAATATTCTCTTGATACCATATTGAGGCAGCGAATGAAGAGTCCTTGACCTTCACACATTATCAAAAAAAAACTACCCTCTTTGCCAAAGGAACCAAGTCCAAACATCACTCCTGGCCCTTGCACTCATCTGTGCTTTTAAAGAAACCCGTTGTGCATGAAAGCATCCTCTCACTTCATTCCTTGTAAATCCTCAGGGAGCTAGCTTCTGTGAAAATCCTTCTGAAATTCTCTTCAAAGTGGATGCCAACATAGCTTTTTTTTCTTCCCAATTTCTCTGCTCCCACATGATTTATTATTCAGTTAACCATGAAATGCAGAATTTTCTAATTTTCCAGGGGATTGCTCTCCAACTAGTGTAAGGGTCTAGTAACACTTCAGCTGTTTTGGATTCTCCTCATCAGGCTGCCTTCCACACTGCCTCATTTGGGCATGAAGCTGCTCCAAGTGGAAGATTAGCTGCAAATGTACTGCCATGGACATTTTCTCCCTCGAGGAGCTTTGGGACACTCCTGTTTATGTAGCTTGACTGAGTATCAAGAAGTCGCTTGACTGAGTAACAAGAAATATTAACCCACAGTAATCCATGAGCATATTTACAGGTGACAGAGAATATGTGTGTTGGCCTAGAAATAGGAACCCTTTGGAGACATAGTCTTTTGGATCTAAGTGTTTCTGGGCAGAACCATAACTAAGGTTGGGCTACTGAGGCTTTACCTTGGGTGCTAATATTCAAGTGAATAATTTTACTTCTTCCACAAGGGGATGGGCTTCCTTCCCAGAGTTATTGTGAGGATCAAATGAGATTAGATTTGTAAACAGTAGTCACGTAACAAATTATTATTTCATTCCTTCCTTCCCTGCTTCCCTCCCTTCCCTCCCTTCCTTCTTCCTTCCTCCCTTCCTTCCTTCCTTCCTCCCTCCCTTCCTCCCTCCCTTCCTCCTTTTCTCCCTCCCTCCCTCCCTTCCTTCCTTCCTCCTTTCCTCCCTCCCTCTCTCCCTCCCATCCTTTCTTCCTTCCTTCCTTCCTTCCTTCCTTCCTTCCTCCCTCCCCGACTTCCTCCCTCCCTCCCTCCCTCCCTTCCTTCCTTCTTTCTTTCTCAAACTTAGAGTAGATGGATGGATGTTGGTTTCAATCTTGGGTCTGCCACTTACCACCTGTATGTCCTTGGGTAAATCATTTCATTTTCTGGACCTTTGAGGTTCCTTCTAGCTCTAAATCTATACTTCTATTATTCATACTATCACTGGTTTAAACCATATGCTTTGCTCCTGCAGAAGTATAGGGTTTGGAGGTGGGGCCAGTTCAGTGACCAGAAGCCATTTCCTGCTGGGTCCTCTATTCTGTAACATACAAGTAACCTCTAGCTTCCAAGGTGGGTAGTATTGCTGATGGATTTGTCTCTGATTATCAAGCTCTGTGCACCCTGAGGGTACTTCATCTGGATATGATTGAGCTTAGATGATGGAACCAAACTATTCTTCTGTGGTTGATTAAGGACACTGCCTCAGAGTTGAAGCCATTGCAACTCAGGTTACAGCTGTCTCCTTATTCCCTATAAGCCAATGCTACCCTCATTTAGTTGGCCTGACCAGAATTTAGGATTCTGAGCCTTTAGAAATATCTTGAGGGGCAGCCAGGTGGCAGAGTGGATAAAGCCTGGCCAGCCAAGTCAGGAAGACTCCCTTTCCTAAGTTCAAATCTGGTTTCAGGCACTTGCTAGCTGTGTGACCCTGGGAAAGTCACTTAACCCTGTTTGCCTTGGTTCCTTGTCTGTAAAATGAGCTGGAGAAATAAATGGCAAACCACTCTAGTATCTCTGCCAAGAAAACCCCAAAAGGGGTCACAAAGAGTCAGACATTACTGAAAAATGACTAAACAAGAGAAACATCTTAGTTTCTTCATTTCTCCTCTGTTCTGAGTTACTTACCACATGTTCATCTCTAGGATCATTACTTTGTGATCCATTTGGAGAATGAGAGAAGACCAAATTAAAATGTACCGTATTCCATTAAAGTCACAGATCTGATAGCCACAAGCATCCTTCTTTCTCTTCCACTTTTCTCCTGATGGTTTTGTGTTTATTATTAATGTTTTTTAACCTAGGGCAATTAAAAAAACCTCATTGATTTGGGCTTTATCAACGATAATTTGTGTTAGACAATGAAGCCACAGAAAAGTAAGTAGTGAGCTAAAAGGCTATGAGATAGTTGCTCAGTACACAACAGATATGTGTTTGGAGGATACGAGGTCTGGGTTTGAAGATTATGATCTTTGGAGTGAGTCTGGAAAAAAATAGTAATCAAATTTGTGAATATATATGCCCCCATGAAGGGAGTCATGGTGTACTAGATAGAGAGCCAGAAAGACATGAGTTTGAGTTCTGTCTCTGACACATACAGTGTGATCCTGGGAAAGTCACAACCTTTCAGTGCTTCTGGCAACTCTACCTTTCAGGGAAGCTACCGATCTACATTGGTAGTTTTTTGATGGAGAGCTCACTATACCAATGAAATCACAGTTCCAGGTACTATCCCTAGTCCTGTATGTCTCCACAAGAATTGTGAAAGTGAAAAACCATCTAACGATATGGAGTTGAAGCGTTTTACTGTGTCACTGTAAACTGCCAAAAATGTCTTGATTGATAATTAAAGTGGTTACTTAGATCTCCTGTCCTGATTTCCTCCTGAAGCCTCCCCTGAATCCAGCCCTCACTGTTCTCCCTCTTAACTGACTACAGGACATAGTTTCAACCGAGCATTTTATTATACCTTATCTTGTGTTCTCTAACTGATTTGCTTAGCTCCGGGCCTGTTCCCATCTTTCTTTGACTATTATATGAGTCTCCTCACTCGTCTCTTTGACTCTTGTCTCCCCTTCTCCAGGTCACCTTTCACAAAGATGCCAAAATAATTGTCATAATGTACAAGTCTGGCCCTGCTACCACCTTGCTAAAAACAAAACATAACGAAGCCTTCAATCTGAGTGTCAGAGATGGGATTTGAATTGAGATCTCCTGATTCCACATCCTCTCACGCTTCTCAAAGAGGTAAGAATTACAGAACCCTGGAGTTCCCGAGCCCAACTGGGCTATCCCCAGAGTTGGGACAGTGGATGGGGAGGGGGGCACAAAGTGGCATGAGGTAAGGTCCAAGTTAGTGTAGAGACAATATATGCCGACTTCAGGGGAGGAGATGATAACTGATGCTTCCTTTGTATCTACCATATAGTTTATTTAGCATAGTGCTAAGCATATAGTAGGAGCTTGATTTGTGGGATTTGACATTTGGACCTGTCATTTGCAGAGCAGTGCAATAGAAATTGTGTGGAATTTGAAGACAGAGGAGTACTGGAGTTCAAGTCTTGAGTCAGCCACTTAACATCTGTGCAACCTTTAGCAAGTCACTTAAACTCTTTGGGTTTCAGCTTCCTCATCTGTAAAGCGAGGAGTTGGACTAGATGACTTCTGAGGCCTCTGTTGGCTCCAAATCTATGAATTTATGATCCTAACTCTATGGTTCTTTGGGATGTGAAATGAAGGATAGTTGAATAGCCTGCAAAATAGACTGTAAGTTTCACAAAGACAGGGAGCCTCCCAATTTGCTTAGGAGGTTCAAACAGAGTGCCTGGCCTAGAGTCATCAGGACCTACATTCAAATTTGGCCTCACATACTCACTAGCTATGTAATCCTGGTCAAGCCAGTTAACTGCTTCCTGCCTCAGTTTCTTTATCTGTTAAATGGGGCAATAATAAACCTACCTCCTAGGGTTATGTTGTGGATCAAATGAGATAATGATAAATGGCATAATGACTTAGCACAGTGCCTGTTACATAGTAAGCACTATATAAAAGTTATTATCATTATTATTATTGGGTAAAGTGCTTTTCATACCTTAAAACAATGAACTAAAATTTATTATTATTATTATTAAGTGAAATGCTTTTCACACCTTTAAAGCAACCAATTAAAAGTTATATTATTATTATTATTATTAGGTAAAGTACATTTCATACATCAAAACAATCAACTAAAAGTTATTTTTAAATAAAATGCTTTTCATACCTTAAAACAATCAACTGAAAGAGCTTCTAGATGCTTAATGGGTACATGCCCTTCCTCTGTACCTTCTGGATCTTAGGTGCTAAGGAAAATTGAAAATGTAGAGTTGTAAAGGTTGGAAGGGAGTGCCCCCCTAAATAGGGTAGCTATTGGTGAAACTGGGAAGTCTAAAAAAATTATTGATGCCTCCTGTGTCTCATTTATTTCAGAATATTTCCTCCCTCTTCCCCTACTACAAAGTCAGAAATAGTAGCTGACCTCTGTAACAAACATTTAAAAAATGAAAGAGAAAAAGTAGTTCAGCAACATCAACCAATACATGAATGGTTACTGACGATACATGAAATACTCCACATTCATAATCTACTGCTGCTTCAATGAGGAGGAGATGCAGTTCTTCAGTTCTTCTCCTGGGCTGAGTTTGGCCATTTAAATTAAACAGCATCCCAATTTGGTTTATTATTCTTTACATTGTTGTAGTCATGGTGTATATTGTCTTGGTTCTGCTTATTTTGTGGTTGTTCAGTCACTTCTGACTCTTTGTGACTTCAGTTGGGGTTTTCCTGGCAAAGATACTGGAGTGGCTTGCCCTTTCCTTCTTCAACTCATTTTACAGATGAGGAAACTGAGGCAAACAGGATTAAGTGACTTGCCCAGGGTCACACATCTGGTAAGTGTCTGAGGCTGGATTTGAACTCAGGAAGATGAGTCTTCCTGACTCCAGGCCCAGCACTCTATCCACTGTACCACTTAACTGCCCTTCTGCTTACTTTACTCTGTATCATAGGATCATACATTTAGAGCTGAAAGAGACCCTAGGCCATGTCTGACCCCCACATTGAGGTAACTAAGGTCAAGGACAGATTGAATAACTTGCCTCAAATCAGACAGATAGTTAATATCAGAGGCAAAATTTGAAGCCAAGTTCTCTGACTCCAGAGCCAGTTCTCTTTCTACTATGTCATGACTTCTATTGCTTTTCTGAATTTTCCCCATTTGTCTTTTCCCATGGCACAATAATATTCATTAACATTGACGAACTGCGGTTTATTTAGACATTCCCCAGTAGATGGGCACCTGCTTTTTTATTTTTTTTTGCTACCTCAAAAATTGCTAATATAAATATTTCAGTGTATATGGGACTTTAACCTTCTACCTTTGAACTTCTTGGGAGACATCCGGTGTGATTTTTTTAAAAATGTACAGATTCAGATCTTGGTTGTCTCTTTCTCTTTTATTCTTGGTCTTGATTTCACTATTATCCAGGGTGCATCTATTTTTCATCAGGAGGTAATAATTTTTTAAAAAAGAGATTGACTTAGTAAGTTCTTCAGAAGACTTTCCTGGGGCTAGCCTATTAATGTATCCAACAGTTATATTCAATTGGTAAGAGTGGGCTGCTGAGATAGAAACTGATTTTGGCAAGCTGACATTTTTACTCCTCATCCCCTCCTTCTCTACGGTATAGCTTTCCTTGTTGCAAGGGCAAAGAGTAAGACACAAAAGAGAGGATAGATGAATTGGAAAATCAGACTCTATCTATTCTAAGTATTTAATGAATGAATTCTTTGGGGCTATCACAGAATTACAGAATTTGAAAGTTGGAAGCGACCTTAGTAGACATTTAGTTCAACCCATGAAAGCAATCCTTATTATAACATCCATCAAGGTGTTATGCTGAGAAGGAAACATAATTGGGGATCCCAGATGGATAGGAGACAACCTGCAATAAATTTTTTTTAGGGAATTAATTCATAAACTTAGATTTAAATATAGAACCAGGAAGCATGAGGAGTGGAGCAGGAGAGAGTGTATAATCAACTTTGAGTGAGCTGGTGTAGCTCAAGCTTCTAGTGCCACCTGGTGGCTTGCACAGGCTACTCTTCATGCAGTAAGTGCTAAATGAATGGTGTTCTTGGACACCTACCTAGTGAACTTAAGTTCTTGTTTTCTTTCTTTGTAAAAAAGCTATGAAAATGTTCATAAATCCAATCACAGGCTCAGAGTTTAATGTTAACCAGAGATTGTTGAACTTGATCTTTGGAGTGAGGATAGAGGGCCAATTCAACAAGGCATTTTCAATGTGAGGACTTTTGGTGTCCTCAGAATGAATTTTTTTTTCAAAGTAATAGGCCCACAGAGGGAAGATAAAAACCAAAAAACCAAAATACCCAGGATGGCTTGACTTAAGTTCTATTCAGACAGACAGACAGAGACAAAGAGATGGGAGGGGCAGAGGAGGGGAAAGGGGGGGGGGAGGAGAGAGAGAGAGAGAGAGAGAGAGAGAGAGAGAGAATGAGAGAGAGAGAGAGAGAGAGAGAGAGAGAGAGAGAGAGAATGAGAGAGAGAGAGAGAGAGAGAGAATGAGAGAGAGAGAGAGAGAGAGAGAGAGAATGAGAGAGAGAGAGAGAGAGAGAGAGAGAGAGAGAAAGAGAGAATGAGAGAGAGAGAGAGAGAGAATGAGAGAGAGAGAGAGAGAGAGAGAGAGAGAGAGAGATTCTCTACCTATCCTATTGAGTCAAGCTATTTCTTGAGTTAGGCAGTCTTCAAGGTCTGTTCATCACACAAGCCAGCAGGTGATTTCTGTTCTCACTGGGTCTAGTCCTGTGGTGACTTTAAAATTATAAGTAGATCTCAAGATTAAGATTCAGAGTTTTTGAAATAAGCTTGATTGTTTAAATACGAACTTCATTTTTGTATAAGGCTTTCAAATGTATAAAGAAATTAGACCCACATTTGAGCATCTCAACAATCCTGTGAAGTTTCTAGTATTTTAAATATACAAAAGACCTAGGATTTCAGTGGAGTTGTTGTTAGAAATTCAGGACGTGGGAATTCTTTCCACCAAAGTAGATGCCAACTTATGAATTAGTGAAAAAATCCTAGGGAGACACTTGAGGCTCATGGACATCAAGTGACTTGCCCAGGTCAGATAGCTACTAGTTCATTCATTAAGTTCATACTACATGCCAGGCAATGTGCCCTAGGTGCTATTTATGGAATAGTGAGATAGCTACCTTCAAGGAGTTATCAATCTACAGAGAAAGGATATGAACTCAGTTCTTACTGAATTTAAACTTAACATTCTGCTGTCTCTTTTACAGATGAGAACTCTCCTATCTTTTTCCTATAGTAGGCTGTATGTGTGTTTGATGGGGAAGTGACAGAAGTCATATTTTCACCTCTGAGTTAAAGAAGTAGATTTCTACCATATCATTTTCCTCATTGTCTCATCTCTTGCCTCTTTCTGTAACTTTTAACAGATGTTGGTAGAAAAAGATTTAATTTAAACACCAGGAAAAAGGGTACTTCTGTTGTCTACTTTGAGACCTTTGAGAATTTAGGATAATCCATGGATGGGGATTTGGATCCAGTTTAGAAGACATATGCTATACCACCTCTTTTCCGGAAGGCCTGAAACAACCAAGTTAACTTTCGATTCGTCTTCCTAAATTTATTGATAAACAGTCCCAACTAAATAGAAAAAAATAACTTTTCTTAAGGAAATGTTACAAAACACATTTCTCTCCCTTGGCTTTGCTAACTTTACCTCTGAAAACTATGCAATGATACTTGTGCTGAGGGGAAAATTAGCAATTTATAATGGATTCTGAAAAATGGTTAGGGCTGGATGCAAGACACAAAAGGACATTTGATTTGAAATTTAAAAAAATCTTTGTGGACTTGTCTTTTTCCATATTGAAAGGGAGTCTTCAAAAAGCCTTTGTGTTGACTAATTGAAGAAAGTATCTTGGAACTTTAGAAATCCCAAGGAATTAAAAAAAAACCCACAAGTACTCTTAGACTTCAATTTTCAATTATTTGAAATTCATGGATTAAAAAAACCCTACACTTTGAGTCATTAGAAGCATATTTAGTGGTTTTACTTTTTTGCCCAAATAGGCATCATTATACATGTTTTCTGGTGGCTGAAGTGAACACGTGGGTGTCTGTATGTGTGTGTGTGTGTGTGTGTGTGTGTGTGTGTGTTTATCATTGATTAGTTCTGCTTCCAAAAATTGCATCCCTTTCCATAATTCATTGAGATTAGATTTTTTTCTGAAGATGTGATTGGTTGTTCATAAGTCTGCCGGGGGAAGGGAGGAGAGAGCAAAGATGAGAAAATGAAAATCTTTGGTGTGATAAAGTCTAAGACCAGCCGATGCTCAGACAACTTCTAACATTGATCTGTGAAATGAAGACCCAATAAAGCAAACCTGATGAATCTTGTACAAATGAAGTTAGAAACCTAGAGAAAGAAACTTCAGTTTTGAAAGTCTCTCATACTGGTAAGTTTAAATTGGGTGGTTGGGGGGAGGGAAACTAAGAGGAACAGAATGCTTGGATTTAACATTTTGGAAGGATTATTTTTGTACAGATGGCCAACATTGTGATATAGGCAGAAAGCATGTCTAAGGGCCCGGAAATTATTTTCTTATGTCATATTTAACTTTGTGTCTTTGTAAGGAGATTCAGGAGTAGGAAGAGCCCTAACTTTAAAATCTAGGAATCTGGGTTCATATTCTATCTCTGTCACTCACTATCTGTTTGACCCTCAGCATATTACTTAACTTCTCTGAGGGATTTGTATTTGATTCCCTCTGAAGTACTTTCTATCTCTAAATCTATGACCCTATGTAGGTATAGTTTTTGTGGACTGGCATTCAAAATATCAATGTGTAACTGACCAAGGAATTAGGTATTTTCCCTTTTGCCTGAATGCCAGCTTTGGGGTGGGAGTGCTTCTAACAATCAACTCTAAGGCAATGATGACTTTGCTTTCCTTTCAAATTGAGAGTAAGGCAAATCACTTAACAATAGTAAAGTGCCAAGTTATAAAAATGTCAGAAGTGATCTTCCTGAAGGGTTTCCATTTTCTTGCTAAAGTATATTTGTCACCTTCTGCAATCAGTTTGTTCCTGGTTCAGTGGTTTCTTTTATCTTTGCAGAGAAAGGTTGTTATTATTCCTTATGAGAAGAAACAAGGAAACTCAATGGCTCCAAATCCTTCAAAGTATTTCATGTTGACCATCCTTACCCAGGGTATCATCCTGATCACTCGTGAAAACTGATACGGTAGAGGGTATAAGTCAGAACCTGCTAATTCAAATTTGGAAAAGAGTGAAACAAGGGAACTTCTCTGATATTCGTAGAAATATCCAGTATTATTGGCTTGCATGCTTTTATCCATATCTTTTGAGAAGGGCAGTGTGGGATAATAGAAAAAGTACTTGGCGTTCAAGTCGGAGGAAGAGGGTTCAAACCCTGTCCACTATTTTTATCCGTGTGAACAGAGAGCGATGGGATGTATAATTTTAGTGGCATTGAATGCTTCCAGTAATTTCCTTTACCAATGTATGTTTGTTGGCACTTTATCTGCCACTTATAGATGTAGTGAGTTGCCTAGAGCACTGAGAGGTGAAGTGATGCCCTGAGTCAGACAGCATGAGTCAAAGGTGAGATTTGCCACCAAGGTTAGATCAACATACTATGCCATGCTATCTCTCTATCTGTGTGAACTTAGCTGAATCACTTACCTTTCTGGACCTCAGTTTCCTTATCTGTAAAATGAAGGTGTTAGTCTAGATAGCCTTTAAGGACCCTTCCAGCTCTAAATCTATGATCCTGGATGGGAAATATATTCTGCAGAAGCCTACATAGGGTCAAAAGAAGCCAAATTCTGAGTTTTCCAGGGACAACTCTGGGTGAGGGCACGAGCCAAAAAGAAATATTGTAGAAGATCTCGTAGCTTAGCCAGGCCCATATAAGGTGAAAGTTTTGGACCCTATTTCATGGGTCTCATTTTGTAGCAGAAATCTGAGAGGTGAAGAAGGAGGTATAATTTACCATAGCACATGCCCAACCAAAGACTACTGCTGTCTTAAGCAGAATCTATAGATATAATTGATATAGATATAATATCTTTTACAGAGAAATATGGAGTTCTTGAGTCTGGGTTTTAATTCTAGGGATTACTGTCACTTGTTATCTGCCCTCAAACTTGGTAGTCTTGATTGGTCAAATGAGATAATATATATATATATATATATACACATGTATTTTATATATATGCATATATAATTAGCTATTATTCATTATTAACAGTAATGACTATTATTATTAGTAGTGGTGGTATCAGTCATAGTATTGGTAGTAGTAGCAGTAGAAGAAGAAGAAGAAGAAGAAGAAGAAGAAGAAGAAGAAGAAGAAGAAGAAGAAGAAGAAGAACTAATCATAGAAGAAGTAGTAGATGGAAGTCTTAGACAGATGGGCCTAAAGGAATAGCAAAGTTTTGGCCATATCATTTCCCCTTCCTGACTTCAGTTTCCCCATCCATGAAATGAAGGGTTTGGGTTGGATGAACTCACAAATCCTTCCTAAATCTATGATTCTATTCTCCAATTGTCACCTCATACTTATATACACCACAAGAGATAAATATATCTCTTTCCTGGAGGCTGGCAGCTGAAATAGCAGGTTTTCCTTTTGTCTGGAGAAGTAAGCTAGAGAGAGAAGGGATTTAGTTTAAAAATCTTTCTTTGGAAGTTCCTGAGGGGTTAAACAAGGTTTGAAAGATTAGTGAGCTACATTACCCTTATCTCGCAAACAACAGCCTAAGGATACCAAAGCTCTGATCAGAAGTTTGCCATGTTTTTCTCTCCTAGTTTTCTTCAAGCAGCACCTACCAGCTGTACATTGGCATTAAATGAATGTTTTCCTCACTGATGGCTCTGCCCTCCTTACACATGATTTAGGAAAGCTTTGCAAATTTAATTAGTTGTCTTTCCTGTTTGGTTCTTTTGGGGGGAAATGATGCTGCCCTTACTATACCCAATGTCACTGACCAAGCTGAGGACTGAACACGCATTTCAATTTGAAGCTCAAGTCATCTTCCTCTTGCTGCTAACCTGTGGTATGGATGGGTATTCTTCATCTGTAGTGACATTTTTCTGTGAGAGACAAAGGTTATCCAGCCTATCCAACAGTCCTGGCTCAGAGTACTTTATATCTAAAAATAATTTCCCTTGTACTGTTCAGTCAACTTTAAAGAGAGTGTCATAATGGATTTATTTTCTGATTTTTGCTTGATTGGACTCTAGGGATCATAGGATCCGTATGGATTGAGAACTAGAAAGGACTTCAAAACTCTTATTTTATAGATGAGGAAAGCAAGGCCAAAGAGAAGTGACTGGCCTAGGGTCATATAGGAAGCTAAGTAAGGAGGGACCTGAATCCAGATTATCTGACTTCAGATATAAGAACTTTCCCACTCCATTGGTTTCTGTAACTCTTTCGGCAGAAGTGCCTTTGGCACAAAAGACCAGGATTAATGTTAGGAGGTAACACATTGCTTTACCCAGAAAGCCTGGGGAAATGTTTTAATTGGATGGCCTAGTGTGATGGCACTAATTCCAAACTTGCAAGTATATCGTTTATAATACACGAAAGAAAGCTTTGTTCAGAGAAAATAATGTGACCTAATGTAGTGGTAACAAACTCAAACAGAAACAGGGATCCCTAAACTGTGCATAAAGGTCCCTGTGGACCCATATTGACTTACAACAGTGTTGATGTTATCTGTGTTTTATTGTATTTTTATTTTTTTTGTCTGCTAAATATTTCCCAATTATTTTTTAATCTGGCCTGGGCTTCACTCAGGAGTATCATGGGCTGAATGTGGCCCAGGGCCATGTATTTGTTACCCCTGGTCAAGTGAAAAGAATGCTGGAGTTGCAAGATGGATGACTAAAGAGTTTATTATACACTCTTTGTGATAGCAAAGAACTGGAAACAAAGTGGGTGCTCATTGATCAGGAAATGGCTGAATAGGCTAAGGCACATGAATACCAGGGAACATTATTGTGCTGTAATTCTGAGGAAATGTGAGGAATACCAAGAAACATAAGGATATTTGTATAAAGTGATCAGACCCAAAATAGCAACATAGATTCATATGTGTATATGTATATATGCATACTTACATGGGTATGTATAACTAACACACATGTGTGGATGTGTGTATACATATATATATATATATATAATGATTAAAACCATGTAAATTTTTTTTAAAAAGTTGCTATAAGGAATCCAGAGGAAGGAATTATAAATCCAATGAAGATAAAAGATTATAAGGATTATAAAGGTTATAAAGAATATGTAAGGATTATAAAACCAACGAAGGATTAAGAAACACACTATTTGTCTTAGAGAGTTGGGGGCTACCAGGGCTGCATGATGTATAACTTATCAGATGTGGTTACCATTTTGTATGTTTTTGCTTAATTTTTTTCCTTTTGCTCAAAGAGACAGTTTAATGGTAGTGGGGGTGGTAGGGGTGGTGGTAATAGGAGAGATTTTCTAGAAATGACTGTGAGATAAAGACAAAAATATCAATAAACAGTATTTTTTTAAAGATAAAAGGGGACAGCTAGGGGCTGCAGTGGATAGAGCACCAGCCCTAGAATCAGGAGGCTGAGTTCATATGAGTTTAGACCTTTACTAGCCGTGTGACCCTAAGCAAGTTACTTAACCCCAATTGCTTCCAAATTAAAAGAAAAAGATAGAGGGAAGGTTAAAAAAACCATGCACAATAAATTAAATAATGCTAAATAGGAAATATTCCCACTTTATTAACTAACTCACCTTTACAAACGCTTCCTTATCCAATAGTGCTAGAAAAAGGCTTAAAAGCTTCTAACCAAATGAAACTGCCATAGGCAAAACCAATTACACACACACGCACATGCACACCCACACACACACATGCACACACATGTGCACGCACGCACACACACACACTCACACGCTCTAAGTTGCCCACATATCAGCATTTTCTATGACATTCTGGCTCCATGATGCTCCATCCTTATATAGTCCCTATCCTAAACTCCAATGTCTCTCTCTTACCTTTAGAATCAAACAAATTCTTTTATTTAAAGATCTTTAAAAGCTCTCTCCTTCCCACCTTTCCAGCTTTATTATAAATTACTGTCTCTAAGGTAAAGAGACACTGGTCTGTTGTTCACACCTGAGCCTGTACCTCATCTCTCCACATTACCTTTCCCCACCCCCTTCACCCTCACCACCAATCCCCATTCTTTGATCCAGTGACGCTGGCCTCGGTGCTGCTTCTCAAACTGGGCACCCCACCAGAGTATTTTCACTGGCTGTCTCTCATGCCTGGAACTCTCTTCCTCCTGGTGTCTTCCTCCTAGCTTTCCTGGATTCCTTCACATCTCAGGTAAAGTCTCATCTTCTACAAGAAGCCTTTATCCATCCTCCTTAATGCTGGTGTTTTCCCTCTATTGATATTGTCACTTTATCTTGTACATATCTTAATCACAGATAGTTGTTTACATGTTGTCTCCCCTGTTAGACTGTAAGCTTCTTGAGGGCAATGCTTACCTTGCCTTTCTTTGTTTGTCCAGTACTTAGCACAGTGACTGGCAAGTAGGAGGCAAATTTAATAATATTTATTTATTGACTATTATTAATATTAATATTTATTGAATAAGTACTTGTTGACCAACTGACTGTCTTCCATGTCTGGAATGGTCTTCCTCCTTATTTCTGTATCCCAGAATCCTTGATTTTGTTTAAGATTTGATTCAATATTTACCTTATTTTAAGACTCAGCTCAAGAGCTACTCACTTTCCTGGTCTCTCCTGTTGTTAGTGTTTTCCCTTCGAGGTTTCCTTTTATCTGTTTTCTATATGTTTTGTATATAACTAGATATGTACATGTTGTTTCTCACGTTAGAATATTAGTTTCTTGAGGGAAGGGGATGTTTTACTGTAGTTTTACTGTAGTATGTTTTAATATCCCCAACACCTACCATAGTGCCTGGCACATAGGAGATTTTTAATAAGTCTGTATTTGCTTTATGACTTCTATCTACACCTTGTTGAAGTACTTGACTCTGTAGACATAGCCTCATGAAAGTCCCCAAGATATCAGTTAGGGTACCAGAGATCCTTATGTCCTTTCTCCCTTCAATTCCAGAGTTAGGTTTTCTCCAACCAAGGAAACATTCTCAAGTTGTCTAGGGATATAGCCATTTCCCATTTGCTTGGGAAAGAGATCCAACAGATTGGGTGGATGACAGTTAGGATCCTGAAATCTCTGAGTGGCTAGAACATTGGGTCAAGTCTAATACAGTCAAGTTGAATGGGGAGAAATCACAAGATAATGGATTTATAGAGAGTTTAGCAGTCATCTACTGAGGGAAACAAGTTCCTTTATTTTACAAATGAAGGAACTAAGGCCTAGAGAGGTGACACAGTATATCTTAGGTCACATAGATAACAAAGGCAGAGGTGAGATTTGAATCCAATGTCTCTGATAAAAAATGCCTAGGCAAATAGTTAGATAAAGCATCAATTAAGTTCTTACTATGTGCCAGGTACTATAAGCCCTGAGGATAAAAGTAGAAGCATGTAAAATAGTCCCTGGCCTCAAAAAATCTTATATTCTAATGGGAGAAGACAATACAGAAAAAGGCATTGGAAAGGGGGAGGAATATACCACCAAGCTGCAAGGAACATAGGGAAGGAGATCCCTCATTGTCTGCAGAAGTGCCAGTCCCGGGCATAAGTATACAATTTAAAAATAAATTATTGTGGGTGGGGGTGGCAATGAGTGTGAGGCAGAACATTTGCCTACCTTGGTAGATCTCCTTTCCACATTTTTTTTTATGATATTGTCCACAGTGACCTCCTACTACTTCCGGGTTCCCAATGGTCCCCCAAAGCTGGTCTTGCTTTCTCTGGGTGCTCCACCTTGTCCCGTACTTTTTCCAACCTCTGTCCCTCATCCAAACTAACTTTCCCATGTCCCACTCTCCTTAGCAAATAGCTCTTTGCTAGGCAGTGAGTGGTAAATCTCATAGAATCATAGGCTGTCAGAGCTGAAAGAGACATCCTGTTCATCCTATCATTTTGGAAATGAGGAAGCTACATCCCAGCAATTATTTGAAAACTATTTGTAAGACTGCATAAAAGTGGGGCAGAATCTAGACTATTTCCTTTACTTTCTCTTACCATTGTAATTCTCCTTGGGAGTAGACTGGTTATTTGTCTCTTTTCTACATTTACTAAATATTTAATTCAAAAGAACATTGAATTCTGCTAAAGAAATTGGTTCAGGCCATGTATGAGATTTTGTTTATTTTATTCTTCAATCCTGGAAAATTATGTTTTTAGATTAATTCTTATAACTCAAAAGTGAGTTTTTAGTTTATTTTTTTGTTGCCTTGATTTCAGAACCAAGAGAGATTCCAAACTAACACTTCTCATTAGACTTCAGTTGGCAGCTTACTCTGATACAAAAGATGCTGAGATTTTTAGGAATTTTTTTCCAGGGATATGATTAGAATACAGTATTTAGGGACAGTGGAATTCATATTATCTCAGAATTATAAGGGTCCTCAGAGACTATCTCCTCCAACTCATATCTGAATAGGAAGGCCTTCTATAACATTCCCAATGAATGTCATTTAGACTTCACTTGAAGATCTCTAGTGAGGGGGAATATACCAACTTCCTAGGGCGTTCCTTCTTGTCTTGGAGATTCCTAATTGCTAGGAAGTTGCTCCTTGCTTTAAGCAAGTAAGAGCTGACCTCTCTACAACTTTTACCAATTCCTCTTAGTTCAGCAATCTGAGGCCAGGCAATCAATCAACCAGTAAGCTTTGACTAAGCTCCAAAAAAGCTTCATATACTATGCTATGCTCTAGGAATATAACACAGAAATGAAAGCATCCCTGTTCTTGAGAACCTTACCTACCTATCTACCTCCCTCCCTCCCTCCCTCCCTTCCCCCTCCACATATATTATATTTATATATGTGTAAATAAATACAAAGTGATTTGATGAGGGAGAGACACTTAAAGCTGGGGGGATCGGGAAAGGCTTAGAAGATGGTGTATGAGCTAAGGTTGAAAGAAAACTCAGAGTTCCAAGAGGTGGAGGTGAGGCGTTCTGGTATGGGGGACCATCAGTCAGTGCAAAGACACAGAGATGGGAGATAGTGTTAGTGTCACGTGTGGGGAATAGCAAGAATAAGCAGAAGAAATCTAATTCCTCATTCACCTGATAGCCTTTCAAATGCTTGAAGAGATTATCATATACTTTCCTACCTTCCTCTGAGTTTTCTCTTCTCTGGGCTATGTATCCCTAGTTCCTTCAACCAATGCTAACATGGCATATCCTACAGACCCTTTACCATGCTGGTTGCCATCAAGCATGGCAATTTCCTTCCTAAAATGTGGCTTCCAGATGTGGCTTGATTAACGCAGAATGCAGGAGGACTATTGTATCCCTCATTCTGGACACTAGGTAGATATTAGGGAATACTGGGGCTTACTCAGTGCTGTTCCCATGGAAATTACTCTTGAGACACTCTGTAGCACAAATTGCAAACTCAGAGGATATCTTGAAAACTCATGTAATGCAGCAAGCATAGTATAGTCAATATAGTGATGGATCTAGTTAGAAAGACCCAGATTCGAATCCTGCCTCGGGCATTTATTTACTGTATGACCCTGGGAAAGTCACTTCTCTGGGACTGTTTTCTCACCTGGAAAATGGGGACATTGTAGTTAATGACCTTTAAAATCTCTTCTGGCTTCCAATACCTGATTTAACTGTATCTGAGAAAAAAATCTCATACCTCTCCTAATAGTTTAAAATGTAAGTGCATACCCTTCTGCTGCCCCTTTTGATTTCATTCGGTGTGAACAGCACCCATCTTCACTCAGTCGCTGAGTTTGAAACCTTGGTATTCTCTGTTTCTTCCTTCTCTCTCACTTCTTTTTAGTTTTTGATCAACTTTATTTTTATTTTCAGTTCCCAGTTATTCCCCTCCACTTCTCCTTTCCCCATCCATTGAGAAGATAAGAAAAACAAAGTCTATCCAAATATGTATAGTCATGCAAAACAAATTCTCTCATCAAACAAATAGCACCCCCCAAAAAAGAAAAAAAAGGAAAACAAAATGTGCTTTGGTTTGCACTCTATTCCATCACTCCTTTATCTGGAGGTGGATAGCATACTTTAATCATGTTTCCTTTGGAACTGTGGCTGGTCATTGGATTAATCAGAGTTCCCAAGTCTTTTAGACCTGATTGTCCTTTTCTTTCATTTCTGATATCTAGTCACTTGCCATGTCTTGTTTCCACAGTCTCTCCCTCATCTATTTTCTATTCCCAGTGTCAGCAATGGAGAACAAGCCTTCATCAGCTACCACACATGCTATTGCAATAACCTCTTAATCTTTCTTTCCTTTTTTTTTTTGAGGGGGAGAAGGCAGGGCAATTGGGCTTAAGTGACTTGACTAAGGTCACCCAGCTAGTAAGTGTAGTAAGATTTGAACTCAGGTCCTCCTGACTCCAGGGCCAGTGCTCTACTCACTGCACCACCTAGCTGCCCCAATAACCTCTTAAGCTATCTGGGAGTCTCTGTGTCTCTAACATAATCCATCCTTCACATTGTTGTCAGATTAATCTTAGTCACGAACCTAGCCATGCCACTCTGCTCAAAACTTGTAGGTTCCCTATTGTGACTGAATACAAGGTTCAAAGTTCTCAGTCTAGTGTTCAAGATCTCTATAACGTGACACCACTCTATCTTTCCAGTCTTTACTCATACTACTCCTCTATACACTCTGTACATTCCCACAAAATTATAATTCTCACTGTTCTTCATACATGTCCTATTCTTTTCCACATGTACTTTTGCTTAGAATATTTCTTGTTTATGGAATGCCTCCTTGCCTCAGCCTAAATGGTTGAAATCCTACCTATCAATTCAAAGAACTTCTCTTCCGTGAAAATTTACCTAATCCTAGTAATCCATAGTGATTTTCCAATTAGGTGGCACAGTGGATAGAGCATTGAGCTTAGAATCAAGAAGGCTCATTTTCATGAGTTCAAAACTGGCCTCAGACATTTCCCAGCTATATGTCACTTAACCCTCTTTGCCTCAGTTTCCTTATCTGTAAAATGAGTTGGAGAAGGAAATGGTAAACCGCTCCAGTATCTTTGCCAAGAAAACCCCAAAAGGGGTCATGTAGAGTTGGACATGACTGAAATGGCTGAACAACTACTACAACTCTCCCCAGACCGCACCTCTTTTATGGATTGACGTTTTGTCATTAATTAGAGTTACTCTGTAAGATGTGGTACGATCTAATGAGGACAGGGGCCATATCTTATTCAAATTTGGTATCTCTCACCTAGGCTAGCACTGTGTCTATATCAGGATACTTCATAAATATTTATTCAAGGGAAGTAAAGGCAGAGGAAAGGAAAGAGAGAGGGAAGGAGAGAAGGAAGGCACCAAAGGGATTATTTTAACTTGAAGCGAGATATCCTCAGTTACAATATAAAACAAGAATTCCCAAATGACATAGAGTGCGATA